>NW_026889777.1:12565000-13765000 GCF_033153115.1 Saccostrea echinata
TCATGGCTTTGCTGTTCTTAAGTAGAAGATTTTTAAAGATTTTTCCTATATATTCCTATGTAAAACTTTGATCGCCCATTGTGGCCCCACCCGACCCCCGGGGGTCATGAATTGAACAAACTTGAATTTACACTATCTGAGGATGCTACCATATAAATATGACCAAACATGGCTTTGCTGTTCTTGAGTAGAAGATTTTCAAAGATTTTTCCTATATATTCCTATGTAAAACTTTGATCGCCCATTGTGGCCCCACCCGACCCCTGGGGGTCATGATTTGAATAAATTTGAATCTACACTACCTGAGGATGCTTCCACATAAGTTTCATATTTTCAAGCACAGTGGTTCTTGAGAAGAAGATTTTTTAATGATGCCATTAATTTTTCACGAATTCTTAATTATCTCCCCTTGGAAGAAGGCGTGGCCCTTCATTTGAACAAACTTGAATCCCCTTTACCTAAGGATACGTTGTGGCAAGTTTGGTTGAAATTGGCCCAGTGGTTCTGGAGAAGAAGTCGAAAATGTGAAAAGATTACAGACGGACAGACAGCTACACAGACGGACTACAGACAAAATGTGATCAGAAAAGCTCACTTGAGCCTTCAGCTCAGGTGAGCTAAACATGTGAAATTATGAACTGCAAAAGTTTCAAGTCACATCACTATACAGTACCGTAAAAAATCTCAAGCCAATGAGATTTGAATATGCACTTAAAGAGAAAGCTTTCAAACAAGTTTTTTTTTTTTTTTTTTTACATGAATTCTTATTTTAATCTTTAAATTCCAGCCAATTGTATGGCTACTACCCAGAAGACATGTTAACTGTATACATAAAGCCATCACTTTCCCTGTTACTCAATACTCACTAGAGAAGCAAGTGGAGCTGCATAGCTGACAATTGTCATGATAACACACATCTTGCCAAGGTGGGCTATGGCCAGCTTTACATCTTCTATATACATTCCAATGTATACATAGGGCAGACATATTGCTAAGCAACTGAATACCATAAATCGACCAATCAGAGTCTGAAAATAAATCCAGAAAGTAGAGTTATATATAATTTTATGCATAAAGTTAAAATAATTTTACATTTTCACTTCTAAAGAATATCTTATTTACAGTGTGTTTAAGATGGAATACAAATTATACAGACACACAAATAGAAGTGATCTTGGCTGACAAATATTTGGTCCCAGAAAACATAATTAAAAGAAACTAAATCTAATATTGTGATAATTCAAAGACAAACAATTGATGGCATATCTTTTCTTTGCACATACTAAAGGTGTACTATGCAACTCTATAAATCACATTTAGTTTTATTTTTTTGTTTCTAGATTATTCCATACACAAACCTTTCTGATGGAGTATACGTAGAAGAATATCACATAAACCAAGGACAGTAGAGCACCGATACTGTTTACAATAATAACAGACTGTATTGTTGTCATCAATCCATATTTCACCCACAGGCAGGCCCTGATAAAACCAATACAACACAATAATTACAAATGTATTCCTCTTAATGCTACATAATTACAATGACCACCTGTAGATTTCAAATTACAGTTGAACTTTTGTATACATCTCGATTATCTCCAATACCATGGATATGTCAAAGTGAGAGGGAAGTCCCAACAACTTTTTGTGTATGTATTTTACATGTTTTAACCTCAATATTTCGAACCCTCTTATACTCAAAGTTTTTTAGTCAACCACATGTCATTTGAGATGGCAAAGTTTGACTGTATTTTTCTTAATTATTTCCCTTTATAACTGATTCATACTATGAACTCAGATTGTTTTTTGTTTTTTTTTTTTTTGCTAAAAGAAGTCCTTTAACATTGAAAATAAAGATATTAAACAATTGGTTATCAGTCTCAAATTTAAAAACTAATAAAATTACATGTATAACCTTATCAAGTCTGGTCCGTAATGTTTTTGTTTTGATTTTTTTGCTTATCTGATGTGCAATTTAACTTGGTGTTTTGTGATTCAAGTACTAAATCAAAAGTTTACTTCATTTTGATAGGATTGTTAATGCATGGACACAAGTATGCCTTATATATCTCTACTGTTTGGATGAAGTTCTGATTTTAGTGTATTCAAGATAAAGACCAAATTGTTTCATGCAGTATTTTGTTCAAGAATGGATTATGAAATATTGTAGATCGATCATCAAAGAGCTAGGTTCACTTTATGCATAAAATGGCCCTGTAGATAAACCGATTTATCCACTAACACACTATGTCCTTTTATCAACATCAATATAAAATAGAGACTTGGCGCTTACAATTTGTATATAAAAGTTTCCTCTAAAAAGTCTAAGTACTGGAAAACAGGTTTTGTGAAATTGTATGTTCTTGAAATATGCAGAAAACAGGTGAATTTGAGAACCTTCAACAAAGAAGTAAAATATAAGCACACCCCTCAATCCAAAAATTAAAGTATGTTTTATAATCTTAATGAGCAGTTCTTTCATAATATATTCGCACATTTTGGATCAGAGGTTGTGCTGTATACAAAATATTGACAAATAGCATCATATTTTGGCCATTTTTGAATAATGACGCAATTCATGACGTCATAATGCATTGACTAGCAAGAAAATTACGTCATTTCTAGTAGAAATTCAGTCAACAAGTGTTCAAGTGATATTTATTGCCTTGTCAACTAAAACTATGCAGTTTCAATTTTTCAGAAATTTACAGGGCCAAAAAAGGCCTTAAGTGGCCCTTGCTCTTTTCATGACACTTCATTTTCGCAAGATATTTATTTGGTTTTCGAAAGCGACACAATTTTCACAAATTTTAATTACTGTTTTTATAACCTTAATTAAAAAACAAATATACATGAGAATGAAATATTACAGAGTGGAATTATGTGAAAATAAAGTTCTCTTGAATAAAAAGTGATTTACAGTATGTTTTATATTTAGATTAATTATTTTTTTTAACCCATGGACATAGAAAAAGGGGGAGGAGGGGAATATTGTAACATGTATGTACCGGTATTCAATATGGTTACGTACTTACGCAACAAGGTTACATGAACTTACAATTATGCAGTAAGGTTACATGTACTTATGCAATAAGGTTACATGTACTTATGCAATAAGGTTACATGTACTTATGTTATAAGGTTACATGTACTATGCCATAAGGTTACATGTACTTACACAATAAGGTTACATGTACTTACGCAATAAGGTTAGAGGTACTTACGCAATAAGATTGGCTGCAAAAGGGGCAGGGGATATGTCTCCAGTGGTTCCCTTCTTCCAGATTTTGAAACATATTTCACTGTTAAAAGAATTACAATTCATAATTTGTGAACATTATACATATATGTACTGTATAATGCTAATTTTTCACCTCTGTTTTATTTTCTCCACTTTCACCCTCATTGCATGTGAGCAAATTTAGAATGGGGTGAATTCAAGGTAAACAACCTTATCTCTTTAACACCTCTGTGTCTGGGTGAATTTAAAATGGGGCAAAATTATTTGAATGTGTGAACAGGCAAAAATAACACGGGGCTAAAATAACCCTGTATAGATTACTTTGAGTTGCTTTTCTTTAAAAATAGAAACAAAGCAAAAGAAAACATTGAGATATAAAGAAGAGCTATATGAATTTAAAGACAGCTAGAAAGACAGATGGATAGATGGACATGTATCCCTCAACAAAAATTGTTTGCAAAGTAACTTAGAGGTCCACAAGCTTGCACAGGTTTATCACAGTATTGTAACTTACAGGCCCACAAACTGAACAGCTATGGAGGAAAATGTACACATCCATCCTAGGAGTGATAGAACCTCCATCAAACCTCATGCAACAGAGCTTCAGTCATCGGCTAAAATTAAATGGTCAATCCATTATTTCGTGCTGTAAATATATATATATCTTTTAATCTATGACTGTGACAAAGAGACTATATACTGTAAACCATCTATTATTCACGTCATCATCTTATTTAGTATGAGGGCATTTCATTTTCAATAGTGAAATACTGCAGATCATACCTGTAACATCTGTTGAATCAAACTGATATTATCACAGGAGTTATTTTTACAATCAGAAATGCAAAGTATTACGTGGCAGCACAAGTTTGCCTTTTAAAAATATAATTTACAAAAAATATCACAGCTGTCATATTTTAACATTCAAAGTACAATGTATCATTAAAGTTTAATTTTAATTAAAGTTGTCTGTTTGTTCAAATTAACTGAGCCCTTTATTTCATTTTATTTTCCCATTTCAAATGCACCTTACCTTCATCACAATATTGTTTTGAATATTAATAGAGAGACTGTCACAGTGAGTTAGTAGAGAATAGAAAAAATAAATAAAAAATTATAAACAGAAAAATCAATGTTTGATATGGAATATATTTCACGAGAGAGTTTTTTTTTTAAATGTTCATAACGAAATCTTATAGTTTATATTGTATGAATAAAATAAATCTGGAAAGCCTGAGTCTTCTTCTTTTCAAATTTCATATATTTTTGACTTTTATCTATAATTGAACTTTCAAAATCATTTGTTGTTGAAAATCTGTGTATTCATCTGCGTTGTTGCGTAAAGGGTGCTACGCCACTGATTATTGATACAATTTTCCCATATTGACAGAAAATGGGTAATAAGTTATACAAGTAATCTTTATTATTAGGGACAATGTATAATTTATCTTTTCACAGGAACAATTGTGCAAGGTAATAATGTTCTTGCAAATGATTCATACATGATGAATTAATGCAAGGGTAAAAAATGTACAGTACAGTCAGAGGCCTTTGTATTTCTTAAAGAATGCAAACAAAAAGACACATTAAAAATTCTTCAGTTTGTAATATGCAGCAGTGACAATCAATGCACTGACAATGCACATAGAAAACTTATGTATGATCCAAAATAGGCAGGAAACACAACTGATTTCCCAGGAAAGCTATAAGTCTATCAGACAGGTAGTAAAATATTCCAAATAGTTTCTGCTATACTCATCCCCTTCCCCAAACAGAGAAACTTTTCCTAAATCTTAGTAGAGATCACCTGTAGATATATGGTGCCTCTTTGCACAGGTTCTATCTAGATATCTGTTATTTGCTGCCAACTATTTGAAATTATGTTCTATGGTGAAAGCACTAGTCATGCTCACTGCAACTTTACTTGAATGTGTTTGTAACAGGAAAGGAGAAAATGTATGGCTGGACCGGGAATCAAACCCGGGACCCCTGAATCACTAGTCAGGTCCTCTACCGATTAAGCAACCCAGGCCAATATCCACGGCCCAAACCATTACATTCCTCCCTCCTTAAATCGTCTTCGCCCTCGAAGACACAACTAAAGTTCTTATTGCCCCTGGCAGGACTTTCACCTGCAAGTCCAGGGGTGGTCAATGGCACCAAATCTGTAACAGGAAAGGAGAAAATGTATAGCTGGACCAAGAATCTAACCCGGGACCCCTGTATCACTAGTCAGGTGCTCTACTGACTGAGCTACCCAGGCCCAAACCATTACATGTACAGTTAAACTTCGTTATCTCGAAGTTGACGGGACTGTTGATGAACTTCGAGATATCCGGGGGTTCGACATATCGAGGGTTATAATTCAAATGAACTTCAAATTAACTTAGTGCAGTGAACATGTCCTTAATAGTAAAAACAAGTCAAATTCCTTCTTGTTTGAAATTCTGTATACGATTTCTTTAATATACATGTACATGTATTTAGCAATCAAAAATTTTACATCCTCTTTATAATTCACAAAATAAAAGCTTTGTATAATATGCACAGAAGTATAATCCTTCTACCAATGCGGCAAGTCAACCGCTAGCATAGTTTCCCATGTATACATAACCGGATATCGTCTATGCATTGTAAATTTAAAACCGGTCGCTGTCAGAATAACGAAAACGAAATATACATTATCTTTTATTGGAAAATCATGTTCATACATGTAAAATCAGTTAAAAGAAAATTATTTTACCATAATAAAATCAAATGCAAAAGAAGAATCACGCACTTTTGTCTAACAACAGATCAACACGGAATCACAGGGCACTACAGCACAAGTTTTCACTGTGACGCATGCTCACATGATGGTGTGTACGGACGATTGTAAATTTTGCACGCTCATATAGGGAAAATAAATTCTAATTGCTTTAAATTACAGAATTTTGCTTTACTTCGATTTTTATAATTTTCACTTTCATATGCATAAACTATGTATGCGCGCATATTTCAGTCACATAGCATTAAATAGCGCCGGATTATCAAGATAAACGTACCCAAGCCACAAAACAATTATCGTGTCATCCACGCGTATGCATTAGACTAATACACACAACCTTTGGCTTGCATAATTACAATCAAGGTAAGCCATACATACACTTCGTATAATTATCGCGCTATTATCTGTTGAACACAGGAACACAGGTAACCCGAGCGTGACAGACAGGTGGGTGTTATCAATAGAGCATTCAGTTTACCTAACGGACTTGATCATCAGAGCGGAAAATTATCCTGACTTCGAGATAACGCATGTGATTTTAATGAATGGGTACACAATTTTACTTCGAGATAACCGGGGTATTCGACATTACCGTGTTCGACATAGAGGGGTTTATTTTAATCATTTATAAAGCAAATTTCGTCGGGACTGCGGCCTTACTTCGACATATCCGGGGTATTCGAGATATCCGTGTTCGAGATTTCGAAGTTTAGCTGTAGTTATTGAAGCAGACATGGAAACACATCATTAGAAAAGTTAGCTTACCAACTGATCAAAATAAAAGTTCCCCTAACAGACTGGCCGTTACATATTCTAATGAAAGAAATATCTAAAATTTACGGCAGTGTCTATATGCACGACCGTCGTGTACTTACTTCTTCATCGGCTATTCGCACGACCGTCGTGTATATAATTTTTCATCGGCTATTCGCACGACCGTCGTGTATATAATTTTTTAATGACTATTTGCACGACCGTCGTGTATCGTATTTACATAACATCGCTTATGTCATTCGTTGTTTCGTCCCCAGTTAGGTTCGGCACGCAGTGCCTTTAACCTTCAAAGCATTTTGGGGTGTGTGGGAGGGATGAGTTGGTAAGAAAACATCAGAAAAAACTTTCTTTTATAACATTAATTTAAATAGAAATGCAGATCTAATTGGTAATATTACGGAAGCGTATTAGTGCCACATGATATATTTTTTTTAAAGTTGGAATTCCAACTTTAAAGTTGGTAATTCCAACTTTTACCTTGGCTTTTCCAACTTTAAAGTTGGCTTTTCCTACTTTCATTTGAGCTTTTCTATCCTTTTCTTTAGTTTTCTTTCTTATGTAATATTATTCTGTATATGAAATCACAAAGAAAATTATTCCTTCTTTCATCATAACTATATAAATAAATTTTTTACTTTCATTGTTATTATAAACAGCAAGGCGAGTCTAATTAACTACAAAGTATACGAATAAAATGCATGAAGCCCGAAAAAGTTGGTTTTTTCCAACTTATAAGTTGGAATTTCCAACTTTATTGTTGGAAAAGTTAAGATTAAAGTTGGAACTTCCAACTTTAAAATTGGAAAAACCAACTTTTAAGTTGGAAAAGCCAAGAATAAAGTTGGAAATTCCAACTTAAAAAAAATATTACGTGGCACTAATACGCTTTATATAATTTAAACACTTAAATGAAAAATAATCAAAGACAAATCAAAATTTTTAAATTTAATCTTTTCAGTAAGACAAAAATATTTGTACAAATCTAATAGTAATGCATGTGCCCTCTCTTTTGGAAATGAAAATATGTTATATATGCTAAAGTGAAATATAGGTCCAATGGGTCGGGGTGTAATGTAGATATGTTTCTATCATAACTACTTTTGTATTTGTGTGTATACACATGTCATTATAATAAAATATTTACTAACTTACTTACTATTTTGGTGAGCATGTGGTTTACCCCATCCACCTCAACCCATATTCCACCAATTAAAGAGAGCCATAGCGCATTTGATAGGTATTTTCGCCTACTCTAGTATTGATTTCTTAAATACACTTTTTAACCAAAGTTTTGTCATACAACCCTAGTTTACCATATTTATACAAATGTTATCTCAAATTAAACAATTATGATATTTATATGTTAATAGTTCTAGTTTAAAGCGGATGTTGAGTGATCACCCACCCACCCCCCCCCCCCCCTCCCCTTTCCTAATTTTTTTCGTTTCTAATCTTTATTTATTTATTTATTTATTTATTTTTGAATTGTTTTCTTTGTTATGGCTAATAAACTGTTCCACTACATTTTTATGAAACTGACAGAAATTATATTACGATTCAGTTGTATTCTTTTTCACACTTGAATAGCTTATATACCTAGTAGTATACCTATCCTCGTGCGTCCTCGTGCATTTTGATGTCTCAATTTTATATGTAAAATATACAATCAATTCTCCACAAAAGAAGCTGTATCGTAAAGAGAGAGAGGTGTGAAAAGAAATGGCTGTGGGGTCATAATATTTTAATCAGTTTCAAATAGAAATATGTAAATGAAGTAGTCTTCAAGTAGGTAGAAATTAGAAATAGAAAGACTGAAAGAAATGAGAGAGAACCATAAAGGGGGCACATTCATGTATCCCAGTCTATTCAGACTAAAACTAATGCAATATGGTATCTATATGTCCCCAGTTAAGAAAAATTTACTTGGCTTTGGATTGTATCTTACATAGTCAAATATCTGGATTTCAAAACTGCGTTTGCATGGATAATGCTTACAAGTGAAATGGCAAGCTTTTAAATAAGGACCTCTCCGTTTTTCATGAATTTCATTCAATCCGAAACATAGGGAAAAATATGCATATTTTCAAAATCAATTCAAGAAAAAAAAAAAACTGAAAAAAGGGGGGGGGGGGGGAGCTTTTCGATCTTGTTACTGAACCTGTTTCTGAACTTGTGTATTTTAAGATCCAGATAGGGGAGGGAGTGCCTACGAAAGCTTTTTTTTTTAAATCTGAAGTTGGAGTGTAGATCTTACACAGGTGTCTTTTCCTCATATGTTTTATTATTTTTCTTTTTATTTAACTTGAGATCAAATTGAAAAAAAAAAAGTTGAAGTAATTAAATATATCAACATAACAATTAGTAGACTAAGTATGTGAAACAATCAATTGCTTGCATTTCTATTTTTAAAAAGTGTCAATTCCATTTAATTTTTTTCAAAAACGACTAAACGTGCACATAAAACAAGAGATAGACTCATCTACACTATCAGCTCAAATATAATCTGATCGGGATCGGGTCACTTAAATTATCGATTAGTTTTTATTTTTACTAATTCTTCCTAATTTAATGTGTTTAAAAAAAATAAAAGTAAAATGTCCATTCATAATTGCAAACATTCAGTTATTCATCTAATAACAGTATTTTACAAATGTTGAAAAAATATAACTACAGTGATTGTGTAAACAACGTCGGGTCTTCAGGGACGTATGTGCGGTGTGACGTGTTTCGATCACACGACAGTCGTGTATACGGTCGTGTATATATCTCGGGAAATGTGCGATTGCTATTTGCACGACGGTCATGTAAATAGATTTTCTTCTTACGTATGTGCACGACGGTCGTGTATATATCTCAGCAATTTGCAATTGCTATTTGCACGACGGTCGTGTAAATAGACTTTCTTTACTATGTACACGACGGTCGTGTATATATCATCGGCCTAAACTTACATCAAAAGCTCTGATATCATTTATCTTTTTTACATCTTTAACTCTCTACAAATACTAAATAAACCAATGAAAGTCAAATCTATTTTATAGAAAGTGGCTTACCTCTTAATTATTCAGAAACAGTTATACTCTAAAAAAGAATAAAATGCTTTGATTAGTGAAGAAATAAATTTTCTTTATGAACAAAGTAAAGCATACTTCCTCATTTTTGATTAAATATATATCAGGTACAATTTTGTAGCTAGAATAGACTTATTAGATCTACCAATTAAGTATCTTTGTTGATTGGGAATTAATTAGAGCATGTGGAGTGACCACAACGAATATCAATTTTTGAAGTAACACAATTGCCATATTAAACTAGATATAAATAGCTCCAAAATGGAGAAGAAAAAAAATTGGGTAAAGTAGAGAAAAATATTATTCTGTCATCATTTAGAGACACTTTGAATATTTAGGACTCTGCTCAAAGCAATTTAAGCTAAACAGGTTATGATAGTATAAAAGTTATGATGCTTAAGCAAGCTATTTTGAACACCATGAGTTAAGTATGTCAAGCTACACAATCAAAATAATCAAAATAATCCAGAGACATAAAACACAATGAGATGTTATTTACGTTCCAGACTGAATCTGATACATGTAAATTGATACTTTAATAAAAAATTCTACAGTTAGAAAATGGTTGGTAGAAGGATCATGATGATAATGATTCAATACTGCCTAAAAAATACCTACAGTCGTAATTTAACAAAAATTAAATCCCACGTGAACACGTATACGTGCTACCTATGTAAATATTGTGACGCGTCACATCCTACTTTCATTTTAGAAATCAAAAAACGAAATAAATAAACCCGTTAATTGAAAGAAAGAAATTTGTATTTAATAGTTATATTATTTTTTCAAATATAAAAAAATATGTATTTACGTAATCGATGCATAAAACTTCATTAATCAGTTAGACTTTCTAATTTCGTTTTTAGAAATCTTGAAATGTTTATCTCCTGGTCGAGCACGTGTTGATGGACATATCCTACTTCTAGGCCTAGAGCTGGTTTTAACTGCCAGTAAATGATAAACAATTGTTTTTAGTAAGATTGTGTAGTCTTTGCCTTTTCCAGATATTTATGTCTTACTAACGTATAATGTTCGACAAAAGGTGCTCGGTTTTAGGACGGTGTAGTCTGCGTGTTTTGTGTATCGTGTGTACATAAATATTATATTTTTTAAGACTGCTTTTTTCAGCGATTTTCGATTTTATGTCAATTAGTTTATATTTAGATAGACAAAGGAAAACACAAAATACACACCACCCTTAGCCCGAGTACCTATTGACTATTCAACATGTGCATTTATTTTTATCTATTTGTTATATTATTGCTAATAGTAATACTATACATAACCATAACTGCTAAAATCACACTTTTACACTTTGAAGTAAATTGAAATAAATATGTTTGTATATATTATTTATATATTATATAATATCAGGGACCTATATAATAGTAGTATATAGGTCCCTGATAATATTGAATTTCTTCACTGCTTTTTCAAGAGCAGTTAAAAGAATAAAAGAATGCCAAAGTCAAAGAAAAAGAAAAACCAAGACTTCCAGAAAGTGAAACTGAAAGTAGGCAGAAAGTTACAGAAGGCTGACAATGTTACGAATGCAAGTTTCAAAACCCGGTCTGTCCAAGTGGTACAGCATATCAAGACGGGAGATGGGAACCAGCCCACTACAAGACGCAACCTTAGTATAGGGGTGTGTAGTTTGATTATTGAGTACCAAATTCTGTAAATATATCACTATGTTTGGAGTTTTCAATTTTTGTGGAAGACTTACATTTGGACTGACAAACCTGAAGATAAATACTTTATCACCATGATCACTTCAGTGGAATCATATTGCCTATATGTATATATATATTAATAAGTAATTAATGGTATTTTGTAGGATTTACTGAACCAGTGTCAACATTACAGCACCACAGTTAGACTTGATGCTGTCAATGGATTACGAGAACTTCTGTCCTCTCATCCAGAACTCCTCGAGCATCGGCTCTCTCAAACCATTGACCGCATCTCCCAACTAATGGTGGACAAGGACCCAGCTGTGAGATCAGCACTGATCAAACTCTTCAGACAAATTGTGCCGTCAGTCCACCTGCACAAAATACGACCATTTTTCCCAATTGTCAGTGCACATGTGTGCTGTGCTATGACTCACATTTATGAAGATATTCAAAGTGACTCCTTGCAAGTTCTTGATATTTTCCTAGAATATTACCCATCTCTGATTGTAGACCAATCAAGTCAAATCATTCCAAACTTTATTGAACAGATCTCTCACCAGAATGCCTCCAAGAAATTTAATGCTGGAAGTAGGTCTCTCAGTGTTAAGCCTGATGGGAAAATCCAGGCTCATAAGTGGAGGATCCAAGTTCTCTCAAGGCTTGGCAGGTTAATGTCAACACTGATAGAGAGTACAGGCCCTTTGACTTTGGGACCAGAGGTAGATGAGAAAGAGGAGGGTTCAAAGGTCATTTGGAGGGATGATGAAGAGGTCACATGTTCTCCTTGCCCCCGACATTTTCAGAGTGTGTGGACAGCTCCGGGATGTAAGACAAGGTTTGTTAAATGAAATGAAATATTACAAAGTAGACATTCAGCTCTTAGAACAACTATGTTTCGAAAAATATTTATTTCAAGAATGCCATCATAAAATGCTCTGAAAATTTTTAGGTCACTTTAATCACTCAGATGAGCTTTTGTTGTGGGCTCCAATCTGTTATTGTATGTCATTCATAAACTTTTAAAGATTTTAAGCTTCTTTTTTGAAAGACCTCAACCAATGGTAGTATCTATAACATCTATGGATTAGTCCAGTCCAGTATGAAAAACTGTAATTATATTACAGTTTTCCATAATATGTAGTGTAAGTAAGATCTAGAGTTACCCCCCCCCCCCCCCCCCCCAACTGCTTGATCAAATCTGCATCTAGTTCACAGCAAGGCCAATACTATCACTTTAATTACTATATTCATGATTAAGAAGTAGAGTTGATGCCTAAGTGGTAGCATGTGTTTTATCTAAGCCTTTAGATTGGCATTATACAGTACAAGATTTTCAGTTAGATAATCAATCAGTGCACTAGTTACAGTATGAAAGAAGCATGATGATCGGAAGAAGACTAGGGAGGACGGAGACATAAGACCAGTATCAGGTCACTGGGTCAAGTATCAGGTCACTGGGTCATCTTTAGATTATACAGGTCTCTGAGGAAAATTACTGCCAATCTCGCAAAAAATTCTGTTTGGGAGAAACAGACTTTCAAAGTGTGCACTTTGTCAATGGAAGTGAAAAATAAGCAATGTTTTCAGAGTTATTTCTAACCTTGCACCTTGAAAACAATAAGAACAGAAGATTGGAGCCAAAATTTGTCATAATAAAGCATTTGTAAGACTTGTATCTTTGGAAAAATTTTCCATAATATATTTTATATCATGAAAAATTGTAATACATGTATAACAGCTCATATTACAGAAAACATAATATATCAGTTTTTTGTCATGGACTGGACTGATTAAGGAGCACATATATTTCTTTTGGGATGATGGCAAACCTAAAAAAATCTTCTTCTCTTCTCTTGGTAAGAAGCAAATCTCTATCTAAATTGTTACATTTGTGGTCCCTGGCTTAAGGTTTCAGAGTTGAGGGTAGGGCTAAGTCGGTCACGTTTTGAAAATACAGTACACCAACATCTAGCAGGCAAACTGTTAGCCTGATTGAGCAGCCAGCTCTATCAACATGAGGTTTGTTGAAAATAAAATGCATAATTTGTTTGATTTGTGACACAGTAAAATAATTTTTTAAAATAAAGATTTATTGATAATCTTATACTACCAAACATTTGAAAACAGGTTTGACATGAGTTTATGTTTGTAGTTTATGGGGAGTTGATAAGGGAAACAACTTTGGAATGTATCTGTAGAACTCTATTAATTCTTTTTTTAATTACAGTACCATGAAGAATCTCCTCTCTGTAGAGATGGAAGAGAGAGGTTTTAATCTGAGGGAACCCCATGGTGTACTCAAACTTCTGGAGACGATTGTACCCATCTTACTGGAGTGTTGGGTAGAGGCCACAGCTACTCAACACAAGGCTGTAGAGGGTAGGTTATCTAAGGATCAGTCTAATGGCTCACTGCTGGAGACAATTGTACCCATCTTAATTACTGGAGTGTTGGGTAGAGGCCACAGCTACTCAACACAAGGATGTAGAGGGTAAGTTATCTTAGGGTCAGTCTAATGACTCAATTGTACTTATCTTACTGGAGTGTTGGGTAGAGGCTACAGATACACAACACAAGGCTGTAGAGGATATGTTATCTTAGGGTCAGTCTAATGGCTCACTTCTGGAGACAATTGTACTTATCTTACTGGAGTGTTGGGTAGAGGCCACAGCTACACAACACAAGGCTATAGAGGGTAAGTTATCTAAGGGTCAGTCTAATGGCTCACTGCTGGAGACAATTGTACCAATCTTACTGGTGTGTTGGGTAGAGGCCACAGCTACACAACACAAGGCTGTAGAGGGTAGGTTATCTAAGGGTCAGTCTAATGGCTCACTGCTGGAGACAATTGTACCCATCTTAATTACTGGAGTGTTGGGCAGGCCACAGCTACTCAACACAAGGATGTAGAGGGTAAGTTATCTAAGGGTCAGTCTAATGGCTCACTGCTGGAGACAATTG
Organism: Saccostrea echinata; assembly: GCF_033153115.1. Taxonomy (NCBI): domain Eukaryota; kingdom Metazoa; phylum Mollusca; class Bivalvia; order Ostreida; family Ostreidae; genus Saccostrea; species Saccostrea echinata. Next base: position 12,579,494 of record NW_026889777.1, read on the forward strand.
TACCCATCTTAATTACTGGAGTGTTGGGTACAGGCCACAGCTACACAACACAAGGTTGTAGAGGGTAAGTTATCTAAGGGTCAGTCTAATGACTCACTGCTGGAGACAATTGTACCCATCTTAATTACTGGAGTGTTGGGTAGAGGCCACAGCTATACACAACACAAGGCTGTAGAGGTGTTAGTTATCTAAGGGTCAGTCTAATGGCTCACTGCTGGAAACAATTGTACCCATCTTTATAGACAGTTTGGTAAACAACTACATGACATGTTTCTTAAATCCATGCATTGAAATTGGCAGTTACTCAACATGTAAGGATATAGGCAAGGTTTAGTTTGTCAGTACCTTGTATGCTTACTTATCCTTTGCATGCCACCCTGGAGGATGTATGAGGCTGTTCACATTGTGTACTTGAAAGAGAGATTTCATACTGATCAGTTTGTTCACTTCTTGAGATGAAAAAAAAAAAGACCACTGTTAAATGAGGTGTGAATATATTTTCCTCATAAATTGTTTCTTGATTAAGGTAAAAATAACATTGGGGATATTGCTCTACATGATATTTTATTTTTTGTGTCATAGGTTCCTTATTGTCAGTGGATGCCTGCTCATTGCGGCACAATGTGGTGAAAATTATTAAACTTCTGTGGCAATACGCTGGACAAGTGATCCGGGTAAGTGTGACAAATATACATGTAACATACTTGTTCATGTATTGATATTTGTACAGAGTACCCAGGTACTTGATCAGAAAATTATTCAAGTATCCTATTACAGTTGAACTTCGGTATCTTGAACACAGATATATCGAATACCATGGATATGTCGAAGTGAATGGGAAGTCCTTACCATGTATTTCTTAAGTATTTTACCCTCGATATCTCGAACCCTCGGATATCTCCAAGTTTTTTCTCAGTCCCATCAAGTTTGAGATAACAAGGTTTGACTGTATTTAAAATTGACTGATTTGACATCACTTCCTTTAGGTCTTTTAGATTTTAACAGTTGTAGTAAATGTTAGTAAAAATAAATCTATGCACAGCCCATTGTTAGTGAAAGGAATAGATACATGGACATGTATGTGGCATCCACACTGAGTTCTTTGTAGGTGGGCTGGGAGAGCAGTTTAATTAAGCGTAGTACTACATGGACATTGTCTCAGTCAATCACATTACTGATTTGTATTTTGAAGTTGGGCTGGCAAAGCAGTGTTGCCCATTTCCTGCCAGATTTTCATCAGCATTTCATGAAGTTCTTTCCCTACTCAGCCCACACAAGTGGCCAAAAAAGTAAAAAGACACCACAGGATAATGAACAACAGGTAATTTTTGAAATTTGAATAGTTTGTATACACATGTATGTACAGTTTTGGAGTACTAGACTAATTTATATAAAGTTTTTCTTTTTAATTTCTATTTTCAAACAGCATACTGTGCACTCTCTGAATATCACTATCTGTGACATTATGTCTTACTTCCTGGCAACCAATCAAACATCAGGACACAGAAGCAGCCTGCCTCACACAGTCACACAATACTTCCTTACATACTTGCAAGAGGAGGGCTATGATTCATCAAATACTCCACAGATCCTACAAGTTGTAGAGAGGCTACTGGAATACTACCAAAATAATGGTATTAAATGTTTATCAGATTCAAGAGTTTACTCAATAAGTTTGCTTTTTGATTTTCATGTTAAATAAGAAAATGAAATTATAAATTATTCAATGCATTTAAAGGGAGACAACTTTGATATGATCAATGCTGCTTGTAATATCTGCAACTGTTGATGGTGAATTAGATAAAAAAAAAAAATAATCAATTATAATTTTTAGTATAAAAAAGCAGTCAGTTCTTCTTTCAAGAAAACAAAATCAGCAAAGTTAATATGGATAACTAAATTTTACAGAGCAATTCCAACAATTACTGTGGCTCCTGGTGTCTCGTTTTACACATATTCATCATCTCTCCAAAGAGAAAAAACTGTTGTTAAACTTCTTCTCCAGGATTGTTAGTAAAGAGGGAATTGTTTTAAGGTTTGTGTCTCACAACACTTTTCTAGCTACAACAGTTTCAGAAATGTCAGTCTGTTGTATTTTTATGCCCCCGGATCGAAAGATCCCGGGGGTATATTGTTTTTGTCCTGTCTGTCTGTTTGTCTGTCTGTCTGTTGTCAACTTTAACCTAGCCCATAACTATTGCGCTGTCAAGGGTAAGGCTTTAATATTTGACATGAGTGTTCATTATGACAAGACCTTTCCATTGTACAGATATTTTTGATCATGTGACCTCAACTGTGTCCTTTGACCTACATTTGAAAAACTTTAACATTGGCCATAACTATTGCACTGTAGTCTACGTCCCACTCAAGAATTGTGTTACCATCGGGGGCATAGTGTTTCACAAACACATCTTGTTAATTGTATAATCCTGTCCTATAAAAGACCAATATAACTAGACAAGCTGTATTGTATGAATGGGAAAATAAATTTTCTTTTTCGAAAAATAAATGACAAAATAAATAACTACACATGTAATGGTATTCAAAAATAAATTATTCAACGATATTGTTAAGGAATCAGTGGTGTTAAAGAGACACTGTGACGGAAAAATGGGAAAATTGACGAAAGTAGAATTTTTGCAAGACAAATGCAAATTTTATTCAATTCTTGAAAGTTTTAGGTTTCAGAAAATTACTGGTTTCAGAACGTAAAAATTTACTTTTATGGAGAAAAATAAAAGTGAAAATAATTTAGTTTGCCCCAACACGAAAATATTGCTTCACTTCTTCCTCTTTAAGGTATGCATGCGCAGAAAAATTGAAGAAGATACTCTGGTGTCAATTCCATAGATATAAATGTTGGATGACCGAGAATTCTGATATAATCTTCAAAAAAAGATGATCAGAACATATTCCTCACTTTTCATTGCTCCAATTCAAGTTGTTTACAAGTTTCACCCTAAAAATAAAAGACACCTGACCTTGACATTGTTGACATTGACGATAACAACCACACAATAGATATAACTTTTCTTTTTCTGGCACTTACATTTTGCAGTCTTTTCTAGCTTTTACCGAGCAGTTGAGATCTCAAAACTTCCCCTTATCCATATTTCTCATAAATCTTAAGCTTTATGATACAATTATCTTAAAAGAAACACGATATTGACTCACAATTATCTTAAAAGAAACACATGATATTGACTCACTATGTAACTTTAAATAAGTATTAAAAATATATAAATAAAAAAAAAATAGTTCTTGGTGTATATGATTATTGGAAAAAAAAATCTCTCGGACAAAGCAAACAATAAAAAAATCATTTTGTGATTATGTGTAGAAAATGATCAAATGCATCAAATGTGATTTAATATATATTTCTCCATTTCTTAGAGATGGCATCAGACAGGTTTTCCTTGACTCCCTGCCATCACTGTTTAAGTCTTGTATTGAGAATCCTGTGATGTCTGGACAGATAATGGGGGTCCTGTGTGACCTGGCTATTAAATCCACAGAGAAGCACAACGAAGGAGTGACTGCATTTGTCATGTCTGTGTTAGGTATGGAAATATAGTCATCTAAAGGAGAAATATCTATATAGCACAGGCTCGTAGGAAGCAATTTCAATTGGGAGGGGGGTGAGGCACTAACAAAAAATTTTTGAGAAGCCAAAAAAGGGGACATTAGGCTTACAACATCTAGAAGAATGGCAATTAGGATAAGTGATTTTTTTATGAAAATGAAATATGATCGAAATAGAATAATATCTTACTTGGGATTAAAAAAAAAACACCTAGATCTGGGTGGAGTATGTTTATTTAGTGTATTATATATCCCATTCATAGTATTCATTGAGCTGATAATATCATGAAAATGTAAATTATCCATGGTCTAAGAGGAAATACATAGATGTATTCAGAAATATCTTACATTTCATACATGTAGCCTTTTCTATATTCATCAGAAATGGATTTAGAAAGTTTGGTATCTATGGACAACAAATGCATGCATAGCCTCATAGAACTTATTTATCGTGTGCCTCAACTGAATAAGGAGAGTTATGGAAAACTGAGAGATCTGGTGCAAGATGTATGCTTACCACTAGTAACCTGTCAGTATCTGCTACAAGTGATGCAACAGAGGTATAGAAACACAGCTTATCAAATACTGTAAATATAATTTTTTTCCAATCTTAATTCCAAGAAATTACAATTTCGGTTTAATTTTCATTTGAAAAAATTAGGCAGATTTCTAAGATTGCCTTTTTCTGTCCTAAACTCTCTTTAAGTACACTGTAAAAAAAATTTCGCAGAAAGTTTTAGATGTTTATAGAGTGAAAATTATTCCAACATGGAAAGAATATGTCCACAGTATGAATTATTATTTTAGTCCTGAAATATTTAATATAAATAGAAAATTATGAAATACATGTATATGTATGTCTTATTGCCTGCACAGCCTTTTATCAGCTATCTTGAGTTGAATAAATTTTAGACATAAATTATATTTCCAGACATAAAGCATCTGGAAATTTGTGGATCTATGATTTTTGACAAGAATGAGGAGTAAATGCATTCTTATTAAAAGTTTACATTTTTTAAACAACTTTTATGCCAGAATAGACAGGGTTTTGGATTGTACAATGTAAAGAATATAGAAAATAGAAAAGAAAAGTAAAAATTCACAGTGAAATGGATTGCACAGGTGTTGGATTAGACAGTTTTTATGTATGTTCATTGAACAAAATTTTATTTGTCAGGTACAATCGATACAGTTTGCCAATAGAAGAACAAGGATTCTACATACAGTTTCTTCTGAAGTCTGCATTTGGTAATTAATTTTTTCCATATAATTAGCTTGATAAATCAGGACATTATACACATGACTTAAATACAACGTGATAATAAATCTAAAATTTATCTACCACATGTACATCTGTCTGTAATGTTCTGATTGTCAGATAAAGATATGGTCTCATATTAATTTTGGTTCCATAAAATGAAAAAAATAAATTCAGAAATAATTGTCTGATTGGCAGAAGAGTTTATGTTTAATTTACCATGTGCTTCAATATATATATAATGTCTATCTCATAACCCACCCCCTCTTTTTCCCTCTTTAAAAAACCTAGGCATCAACCTCCTATTGATATGATTGCCCATCTCATTGTTGATGAATCTGCCTATCTCCTTATTTATATGACTGCCCAACTCTCTGTTGTTATGTCTGCCCATTCCTCTGTTGGTATGTCTGCCCATCTCTCTGTTGATATGACTGGTCATTTCTATTGAAATGGCTGTCCATCTCTTTGTTGATGAAGCTGCCCATATCTCTCAATATATCTGCCCATCTCTTTTGATTTTACTGTACTTTTTTATGGTCATATGACTGCCCATCTCTTTGTTGATATACATGTAATGACTTTTTCTGTGTTGATATGATTGCCTATCTCTTTTTGTTTATATGACAGCCCATCTCTCTGTTTGATATGACAGCCCATCTCTCTGTTTGTTATGTCAGCCCATCTCTGTTTGATATGTCAGCCCATCTCTCTGTTTGATATGACAGCCCATCTCTCTGTTTGATATGTCAGCCCATCTCCCTGTTTGTTATGTCAGTCTGTGCACCCTTTAGGTGTGTCTGTCCACCTTTTTATCAAAGTCCTTAATAACTGCATTTTTCAATATTAACATTTGATTTTAGCACATTACATGTATTTCTTCATACATATAAATAGCGTTTAACATAAAAGTTCTTCAGATTCAAAAACAGATCATTCAAGATAAATTTAAACATTACATATCATATTTTGTTGTGTTTATCTTATTAATTGCAGTCATCAATCAACCATTTAGATTTTTCATCTATATTTTTTAAAAAAATGTAAGTTATATAGGTCAGAGTAATGAGAAATAAATATGTTATTTATACATTAGATCCTGGGAATTTTCCTTTGTGTCATGCCAAGCTGGACAGAGATCACTTCAAACGATTGCTCTCGCTCACTGAGGTGTGTATTCATTACTGCAATTATTGTTGCTGTGACATCATTTCTTTTAGACTATTCATTTACTTATAGAAAGCTATAAACAGGATACTCATTGGTTGGTCAGTTTGTACATTCAAACTAGGAGAGCAAGCTTGCTATTATAAGCATTTTTAAAAGATTAAAAAAATAATAATACCTTATATTACTCAGCTTTTTATCTGCATCTTGTGAGCTTACATGTACTATAAATCACCAAAATTTCACAATACTTTGTGAGATAGTTATTTGGCTTTATAGACAAGAAAATATTCTCAGATTTAGTTATTGTTGTATATTATGCTTAATAATATCAATAATTTAAAACATATACATGTATATATGTGAGAATGGAATTTCTGCAAGGAGATGGTCTTGTATGAGTTATATGGAAAAGTTATTGTGTTTAAAATGTGATTAACAGTTGTATTAATCTCCAGAATCTAAATTATCCTTTTTTCAAAAGAGAATAGGAAGAGCAGTGTGTTCATGAAGGTATATGTTTTTTTTATTATATAGGTAATAAAAAGTCTATGATAAAAAACTACTAAAAGTGTAGAGAATTTAAGCATTCAGTATCTTGGCGTTTTTTTGAATCCTGAGTTTGCATTACCTCTCAAAGGCAAATTTATGATAGGTAACGGCAGCTAGGTAAAATGTGTTTATTTTCACACAAAATTGAAATTATTAATGAATAATTTAGTACATATTAGCCTCAATAAAACCTCAATAAGCAAATCATAACACTTGGTAGGGTAAGTGGAATGATGCGATAATGAACACTTACAAGACAGATGTTAATTTAAATACTGATACTGAAAAATTCTTACTGAGTTATTTAATTGAAATTATTAATATAAATCAATGGGAGATGTTTTAGCTATATCATGAAGGAGTTATTGAACTTATATTGGTGAATATTGGCACTTGCAAGCTTTTGCATTTGTACAGCCAAGGAGTGCCAATATTCACCAGTATAAGTTCAATAACCCTATATTATTGTTTCCTGTATTCTCACATTTTCTCCCCATCCATCTAAATGCTATTGTTAGATTAATGAACTTGGTTTTTTTCAATTACTTCAGCCTCTAAGAAGAGTAGACATTTTTAAAAAAAAAATCAGCCATTCACATACATTTTTGAATCTCAGTAAACTGTTGTATCTGTAAGTTCAAAATGGTGTGTTTTTTTCTTTTCTGCAGACTGTCTCTGATCAACTGTTGATGTTTGAAAACTCAGACCAGGTTGTGGAAGTCTTGTGTTGTTACCTGAGTAAGACAATGGTAATTAAGTAGTTCATGCAGATGCACTTGTAAACTCTGATTGAAGTATTCATCATTCTATACACTTTTTGTAGTTAAGTGTATTATTCCCCCTGAATTCTGCAGGTAACAAGGAATAAAGTTGAAGAGTCAGTTTACCCAATTGTAACCTTTGCCACAATGGGGTCAAAGTTGAAGATTTGGAATTACCCAATCAGCAGACAAGTTACAAATGAGTTCTTAGATTTGTTATGGAGCTACTCATTAGCTGTATCTCAGAGTGATAAGGATTCAGCTGTTAATTCCCTTATTTTTGATGAGGTAATGGACAGATGTGGACATTTTATTTCTGGAGGAGAACAAGTTTTCGGTCAGTTTTTGAAGAAGATACTCAAAGCACTGAAAGGTAATAATGATACATATGCATTATCATACATTTTTATGAATGCATGCATTTCATCTTTATGCACTGTAGTTGATTTATGCCTTCTCAATAAGTCACTTTTAGTGTGTGTCAACCAAAAATTCTACTTTTTCAGTTTTCCCATTTTTCCGTCACGGTGTCTCTTTAAATAACCAAGTTAAAGGCATGTCTCAGCTTTGGTGTTAAAGTTACAATGCTGAATTTATTACCAACTTCCAGTATTGTCTCACATTCGCTGTTTTATACGCTTACTCTGATTGGTCAATAGTAGAGGTCAATAGAGTTCAAAATGTGTAATCTCACTAGATGGTGCGACAGTTTATAACTCCTTTAAAGTCAGTCTTGTCGGTCAAGGGTTTATGTGGAGTAGAGTGGATCAAAAACTCTTGACTTGGGAAGATGAACTAAATGCTGCAGTAATCATAAAAAAAATACAGTTATCATGATCAGCTGGGTATATGAGTAAACTATGTATAGGTCATGCTGCAATTACTGTGAAATCACTAATTTTCGTGGGGATTTAATTTTTGTTTTCGGTATATGTTTTTTTTATTATATAGGTCATAAAAAGTCTATGATAAAAAACTACTAAAAGTGTAGAGAATTTAAGCATTCAGTATCTTGGCGTTTGTTGGAGACCCACAAATTCATGTCCACCACGAAATGTGAAATGTCATATACATAACTACTCAACAATTATTCTTCATCCACGAAATTTAACCCCCCACGAACCCATAGTTTTTTCAAACCACAAAAATGTTGACCTCACTAAAATATGTGATTTTACAGTACTGAAGATGCAAAGGAAACAATAAGTGTTTTATCAGTTATCTCCCTTTATAGCGCACATTTAGCCCTCTCTGCTAATTGTCCCATGGCTGTATCATTATTTTTGTTTTTAAGTATATTCTCTAAAATATTTATTCCTCTTTCAATCTTATTAGAATTAGATCTTTGATCCGCTCCAACTAGATCGCTGTCCTGTTTGAAATCCTTAAAAAAGGCAGAGAAATTTTTTTTGTCATAATGTTTGCATTTTAACATTTTAACTTATATAATGTTTCTATATTTAGACTGTAGTAGTGTGGAGGAAGTGAATGCAGTTCAGCATGCAGCCATTCTAATTCTTCAACAAGATCAGCCGTGGCCAACTCTAGCAGAAAATCTAGAATGTCAGCCAATATTTGACACTTTGGAGGTAAAGATATTTTTACAAAAGAAGATATAGGAGAAATCATAAAATTTGAGATGAAGAAAAGTACTTATGCCCTGTTCAAACAAATGCGCATTAGCTAATTTATTTGCAGTAAATTAATGTGGGGTATTCACACGGAGTTAATGTGAAGCAATTTGATGTGCATGTAGTCATATACACTAGTAATTTGAATTCAAATTATTCCCATTAAATTCTTTGTGTGAGTGTAGTTCAGAACAATTTAATTCCCAGTAACTTAATATTTAATTCAAATTTATTAACCTCGCCATGTGATCATGGCTTTAATATAACTGTCTATGTTTGTATTTGAAAAGGTTTATTATCTTTTACATATTTTGATTTATTTTAAAATTTCAGAAGATTGAAGGCCTTACCTTACAGCACAGATGGAAGAAATTAAAGAATATGTTAACAGAATTTAATAAAACTTAGAAATTGACTGTTATTTGATGACTAAATTCATATTATCTTAAAATCTGCATACACACTGTCTAGTTCATAATAAAGATATGATTGCTGTATTATACTGGACAGTTATAATTCACACAAAATTTATTCTCCTTTTGTCTGAATTTTCTGTGCAGTTTTGGAAAATAATTTATTGCAAACTGTTTTTAAGCACATTCTAATGACAAATATCTGACAAATGACAAGATCACATAAAATTAATGAAATATTACATTTAAAGAGGCTGGGGGGTTGTGGCCATTTTTAGACTATATTGATCTCCTTTAGAAGAAGAGCTCCATATGAAGATATAGAAAATGATCAAATTTTAAAACTAAAATTTTTGAAATTTTTCTTTGCCAAATGATAGTTGGCAGCTTATTAATAAGATATCATATCTAAAAAATTAAGTTAAATCTGGTGGTTAATTTGTGGTTAATTTGTTGACCCCCCCCCCCCCAGCCTCCTTAAAGAAAAAAATGAATATGAGGAATTGTTGGCGTATCTGTTGTGTACCCACGTGTGTAGCTAGAAATTTCAGTGACGATTGAAGTACGTACGTCCGAGAGGAGCAAAAGACTATTCTGCGAGGGAGATATGTAAACGTCTTTAACAACAATTACAATTTTACAATACAATTAGACATGATATGATAAAAGAATTAATGATAATAATTAATTATGACAAGTGTTGAGTATATACTAATAGGATAATGGAACACAGAGACTGTGGAATAAATGAAATTAGATATAACGAAACATTTCTAGATTGAGTTATCTTCGGCGTGTTCTACTTTCGTTTTGAAAGATGCGATTGATACGAGAACCAACCAACAACCACCATCGTAATTTGTTAGATACTATGTATACTGTACCTAACAGACGATTAATTATACCTCTGATACAGGTAAGAAGTTTGTGACCATATCAGCATGTAGGTTGAACATTCTCTCGTTAAACAGTTTATGACCGTATTGTAACACAGGACCGTCTATGTTACAAACAGTGGGTAATCAATAGATAGAACGTTCTATGATATTGTCCTACGGACCCGGTTTAACGATAGAATTCGTTCCGTGTATTGGCAATGTTGCAAAATAAACACGGGCGATAACTCGTACCTGTGCATTTTCTATGAACAATCCAGAGAGTTCCGAATGTCAACATGGCGTTAAATTTGAAGCGAGGAAAAAACGTTGAGAAAACGAGTTGAATTTTCGTATTTATATGGATTATTTTTTAGGTTAAAAGACATATACCATCTCAAAAAGGTTTGTTATGATTAATTTGGTAGTTATTTTCAGTGCAACTCCTTTTGTATTCTTCAAAATCATTTCGGAGTGGATCCACTCCAATTTGCTACATTGCAAGTATGTGGGACGTATTCTAACTGTGGTGAGGGCTTGTCCCGAGACACAGTTAGATTATTCTAACTAGGTAATCAATGGGTACAGAAATACCCCTTCAGCTGTTCAATCACCGAGTTCAGAAGAATGAAGGATTTCAGTGTTTCAGTAATCGTAACTCTGATAAACACATAAATGATGAATACTTTACAGGTCCAGTACAATCTCTTGATTTAGCTATATAGCTTTATTTAGCTATATAGCTTTATTAAGCTATTCAGAATAGCTTAATTTAGCTATTTTATCACACTTTTTTCTTAAATGTGTAATTTTCTAAGCAGGTACAAAAAGTCGCACCTTGGTGCAGTGATGATATTCAACCTTGAACTCTTCTGAAATTGATGCCTGTAAAAATCACTCATTAAATTGTGTCTCCTTGAGAGACTTTGTACTCAAAGTTCTAAGAGTTTTGGGCTATATAACACAATTGATACAGTTACTTCTTCAATGAAATTATAAAGGAGGCCAATTAATTGATTGGTAATAATTCAGTACAATGAGAAGCAATCATACTTATCCATGCCTCAACGCACACAAGGTAGTGGACAGTTACTCAAACAATAGAAATTTATCTTTTGCTTAAAAGTATTCAAAAGCTGCAAAGATAAAACTATCTTTGATTTTGGTTGTTGTTTTGATAGCCCATAGTACATATATGAATAGTCAAATACATGCGACTTTTTGTCTATTTTATACAAGAAAAATTTTTGTGAAAAACTGCATATAAATAGCTAAATCAAGCTATTTTGAATAGCTTAATAAAGCTATATAGCTATTTCAAGCTATATAGCTAAATAAAGAGATTGTACTGGACCTGCTTTAGTAGATTCTGAAATGATTTGTAGGGATGTAACGGCTAAAGCGTACCGTGATATGCATGTATGATGATACACTGGGATTATATCTTGATAAGTATTATGATATTTTACCTTTATTTAATTAATATATCTCCATTCTTAAATCAGAAACTCTCCATTGCAACGTGAATGGATAAAAGTTGTAGATATTAGGCCTGAGTATCGCACGCTACCTAACGATACAATACATATCACGATATGGTCATGCGATACAACATGTATCATGAGACAGCTGTCACAATTGAATTAACAGTTATCATAACATATTATTCTTTGCTAACCTCCACAGTTATGGAAAATATAAAAAGAATATCTTGATACCCGTGACCAAAGTTAATAAAAGGTGGATTTATAGTCTTGACATTGTATTTTTCCTTTGCTACGTGCATTTTTTCAGCCATTTTAAAACATTAAAATTTGTTAGGTTGTATTAGAAGTTTCAAACAAAGCAATGAAAATTATCTGTATCACGATACATACATGGCAATACAATGCGCATATCATGAGCCCTTGCAATCAATACGATTGATGTATTGCTGTATTGTTACACCTGTAGTAGATATTTCATCAAGTTAAAATATAATATGTAACTTTAATAAGCTCCAAGTACAATAAAATAGCTTAGGTAAACATGGTCAATAAAGAAAATCATTTTTAGCTCACCTCGACGAAGTCGAGATGAGCTTATGCTATACGCCGGCGTCGGCGTTAGCGTCGGCGTCCCAGGTTAAAGTTTTAGGAGCAAGTCCCATTCCCAAGTAACTATAAGCCCTACCTGGACCAAACTTGCATGGATGATGCATCTAGGGATGGACACTACCAAACTTGCTTCGGATGCTGGATCTGACCTAGATTTTCCAGATGAGTGACCAGTTTAAAGTTTTAGGAGCAGGTCCATTCCCAAGTAACTATATGCCCTACCTGGATCAAACTTGCATAGATGATGCATCTAGAGATGGACACTACCACACTTACTTCGGATGCTGGATCTGACCTAGATTTTCCAGATGAGTGACCAGGTTAAAGTTTTAGGAGCAGGTCCATTCCCAAGTAACTATAAGCCCTACCTGGACCAAACTTGCATGGATGATGCATCTAGGGATGGACACTACCACACTTGCTTCGGATGCTGGATCTGACCTAGATTTTCCGGATGAGTGACCAGGTTAAAGTTTTAGGAGCAGGTCCATTCCCAAGTAACTATAAGCCCTACCTGGACCAAACTTGCATGGATGATGCATCTAGGGATGGACACTACCACACTTGCTTCGGATGCTGGATCTGACCTAGATTTTCCAGATGAGTGACCAGGTTAAATTTTAGGAGCAGGTCCATTCCCAAGTAACTATAAGCCCTACCTGGACCAAACTTGCATGGATGATGCATCTAGGGATGGACATGGCCACACTTGCTTCGGATGCTGGATCTGACCTAGATTTTCCGGATGAGTGACCAGGTTAAAGTTTTAGGAGCAGGTCCATTCCCAAGTAACTATAAGCCCTACCTTGACCAAGCTTGCATGGATGATGCATCTAGGGATGGACACTACCACACTTGCTTCGGATGCTGGATCTGACCTAGATTTTCCAGATGAGTGACCAGGTTAAAGTTTTAGGAGCAGGTCCATTCCCAAGAAACTATAAGCTCTACTTTGACCAAACTTGCATGGATGATGCATCTAGGGATGGACATGGCCCCACACTTACTTCGGATGCTGGATCTGACCTAGATTTTCCGGATGAGTGACCAGGTTAAAGTTTTAGGAGCAGGTCCATTCCCAAGTAACTATAAGCCCTACCTGGACCAAACTTGCATGGATGATGCATCTAGGGATGGACACTACCACACTTGCTTCGGATGCTGGATCTGACCTAGATTTTCCAGATGAGTGACCAGGTTAAATTTAAGGAGCAGGTCCATTCCCAAGTAACTATAAGCCCTACCCTGACCAAACTTGCATGGATGATGCATCCAGGGATGGACACTACCACACTTACTTCGGATGCTGGATCTGACCTAGATTTTCCACATGAGTGAATTTTAGCCATATTTTAACCAAATTAGCATGGATGATGTATCTAGGGATGGACACTTCCAGACTTGCCTTGGATTCTGAATCTGATGTACATTTTCCAGATGAGTGACCAGGGTAATTTTTTTGGAGTAGCTATATAATATTATGGCCTGTTATGATTAAACTTGCATAGATGGTGCATCTAAGGATGAAAACTTCCAGACTTGGTTTGGATGTTGGAACTAACCAAAATTTTCTTGATTACTTAACAGGTCAAAAGTTTTTTGAGCAGGTCTATAATTAAATCAAACTTGCGTGGATATTGATCTTGGGATGTACCCTAACTAGAAAAAAAATATGTGAAATTTGCCTTACTTGTAGATAACATTCGTCGAGGTGAGCTTCGTAATCTTTGATTACCTATGTGTTTATGTTAAATTTAAAAGAAATAGCATATACCTCTATGTATTTTTTCTGTTTAAAAATATGTCGAATATTATCCTACTATTCTTTTTCCCCAAACAGCCTCTATGTGTGAAGTTATGAAGACAAGGTGATCAGATGAGCTTTGTGGCCCAAGAGCCTCTTGTTAACATAATTTGTATGAGAAGTGCATTCTTGCAGGATTGGAAATGGCAAGCAGTCAGGGATCCAAGGGTATGTATGTCAAAAGAAAAATGTTAATTTACAATTTATCAATGTGTGAAAAAAAGTGTCTTTAAAAAACTTTTTTCAGCCTTGAAGGCTTCACAGCAAAAGAGACTTTTAGTGTTTTCATTTTTTATTTGGAATTTATGGATAAACTTGAAATATATGTAGTTGATTTTAGCACTGTGATAACAAATACATGTAATTGCAACCACAGGGCATAGTGTGTTTCACAAAAGTCATTATGTTTTCTTTTTTCTTTTCTTTTTACCAGTCAAAAGAGAATATGCTGAAAGAATTGAAGTAGAGCTAATGAAATTTTTGGAAGACCACATTCATCTGGAGTCAAATAATTTACAGAAAATAAAATTATACTTAAAACAACATGTACCCTCTTCTGTAAGTTCTATCACCGAGATTTTTGATTCTCTCAAATCCAAAGGACTTGTTACTCTTGGAAACTATAAAGTTCTGAGTGATGTTATCCAGAACATTGATGTAAGAACTTCTCATGGGATTAAGGATTTTGAAAGGAGGATCCAAGCGGAGATGGGTGGTGGGTCTGTTGGACATAGACAGATGTCTGCAAACTGTGCTGCTGCAAGATGTACAACTGATGAATATAGTAATTCTATTTTTTTTAACATTACTGACAGAACCGATTTTCTCTCATATGGAGGAAAAATGTCTATGTGCATACTAAAATTTGATTTTGTTTTCTGTAATTCCAACATTTTCTAACTGAACATGGAGATAAAAATAAAATTCAAGGACACATGTATTGGTATACAACATGGGGAATAAATTGTTCATTATAAATATTTTAGTTATCTCTTTGAGTGTCATTTTGATGTTTTCCTGTTCTTAATCAATGTACAGTGAAGCTTTTAATGAGAAAGAATTGATTTTACTGAAGTTTTTTTTTTAAATTTACAAAACTTTTTCATATTTTTTTTAGAGCTAGACATGCTGTTTGACTTCCTTTCAAGAAAGCTTTCCCCTAATGACATGTTGATTTTCTCTACCTATCTTGATGGATCCCAAATGGCAGAAACAGCCCACTCCTTCAGAAATCCCTCTGATACATACTTCAGGATTCTACACAACTGGAAATCTAAAAACCCCTCCATTGATCATAGATCCAAATTAAAAGAGATTTTCTCGTCAATGGACAGGCAAGATTTAGCGGAGGAGATGGATCATTTTTCTGTAGACCAATATAAATATACTGGCCTAGTCATTGAGCCAATGACTCAATTTTCTATAACTGACTTGAATGATCTGGCCAATAATCTAGCTACAAGATATTACCATGTTGTACGATATCTTGGTATGAGACAGCGTACTATAGATCAAGTGGAAGTGGACCATCCTAATATTAGAGAACAGATCTATCAAGTACTTCTAGCTATAATAAGAAAGAGACCTGACTTAACAAGACAGGATGTATGTAATGCTTTGTTTTATGCAGACCATTCAGATGTGATTGAAATTCTTAATTCAGAATGGAGGCATGGTAGTTGACTTTTATTTGTGAAATTAAATCTGAAAGAACAATTTACTGATTTCAGTTTATTTTTTTCCCCATTTTAAAAGTTAAACTTTGCCTTGAAAAAAATATGAAGGACACAAATAGGAAAACAAGATGTGTTTGTGAAACACTGATGCCACTGTATGGCAGCTAATGAGGAAGGTTAAATTTATACGTTTTCTAGAATCAAAACATGAAGGCTTGCGAAGAGAAGTGGATGCATGCACGAATCTGGGGGGGGGGGGGGGGTCCGAACCCCCCTGGATTTGCAGAGGTATCAAATGTATATACTAAAGCAACTAAAAGTGCCCTTGAACCTCCCTTAGAAAACGCGGCAGAAGCATTCTATGATTAAAAAAGTGGTATTCTCTTTGTTCTTACCAAAGCAATAAAAATCCTGCATTACAATTAGCCCTCTGAGATTAACAAGCTATTAGCTGATATACACTATTCCACTGATAACAAATGTCAGCATTCATGTATTATTTATGATACATGTATGATCCTTGATTACATGGACTACAAATATTTCTTTTAAGGTATATAGTGGGTCTTTGCTCGATGTTTTTGTTAACCGAAGAATGTATATTTTTACGCATAGCAAGAATATACATGAAATCTTTCAAAAAATGGAGCGAAGGCCCCACTCATATGAAAAAAGTGTTTTAGTATGAAGAGTATATCATTTTTGTGTCTTGGTGTATGTATGCTATTTTCATAGAATTATTTCAATCTTTGTGAGTGGAGATTTTAAATAAAGTTTACGTTACTGTTAAATGAAATAATGCCATAATTGAGATTTACTTTTCCAATTTCTTATTTAACACAATAGGCATTTTGCTCGCCATGTTCGCCTATCTTCTTTTGAATTTGAGGATTTTACAAGTGTAAAAATATAAATAAAAACTCTCTAACAAAATGTTAATGTTTTTATTGATAATTGCATAAGAGACTGTGTAACATATTAAAGGTTCTGCCATTGTAGAAACTCCGGAGAAATTCTACCATCTGTCTTTTCACCTTCTTCAGTGTTACAAAATTGAATCCCATGCTTATGGTTTCTTCTCTGTTACTTTCGTTTCTTTTTCTACGGGCCTTCTACAGAGTTTGTATTCTCTGCAGGTACAGCACTGAGGTAACTCCAGGGTCTCCAGCTCAAACCGATGGGTGTTAGGACAGAATACCCAGACATTGAAGTAACGGTGTCGATCAGGCAAACAAGCACTTTTTACGCCTCTACTCTTCGAGCAATACCTGTGACGTATTAGTTGAATAGAAATGTAGTTATACAAAAAAGGAACAACAATAGAACAGTAAGATAGATACTTTTACTAGTACTTACTTTTCATATTTACAGTCAGCGTATGTTACACATTGCCGTTGTGGAAATACAACATAGCATCGTCTTCTCTGTCTGTGTATCTCGGTTACGTAGTGGAATTTGTGTGGGCAGATGTTTTTCAGTCCGATACTTGACAATTTGCTGAAATTTTTTTTTCTTTTTTTTTAGTTTCATATTTTTGTAAAGCATATTAAATAATTTTTGTAGCATATAGAAAATAAATAGCATATATACCTTGGTTCGCAGTCGCACGAAGTTTGATCAAGAAACTTCTTTATTCCTGGTCTGCACTTCAAAGCACGAAGAATTTTTCTCCTAAAATATATTAAATTTTAAACTTTTAACCGTCCATTTTATCGAAATGGTGTTGCTTTCTAAATTGATATCCATTAAAGAAGTACAGAAAACCTTTAATTTTGATTTTTTTTTCAAGATTTTCAAGATTTTTATTTTCCTGATATATATTGAATTTTAAATTTTAATTTTTATCATTGTTCCTTTCTTACGGAAGCCCGTTGAGGCCAATTCAGAAAAAGAAATATTTTTTATTGCGTTTAAACGCAATAATTATTGCGTTTAATCGCAAAACATTGCGTTTAATCACAATAATCATTGCGTTTAAACGCAAAAGATTGCGTTTAATCGCAATGTATATTGCGTTGAAACGCAAAACACTTTGCGTTTAATCGCAAAAAATTGCGATTAAGCGCAATCTTTTGCGTTTAAACGCAATACTTTTGCGATTAAACGCAATAATTTTTGCGTTTAATCGCAATGATATTTTTGCGTTTAAACGCAATAATTTTTGCGTTTAAACGCAATACTTTTGCGTTTAAACGCAATACTTTTGCGATTAAACGCAATACTTTTGCGTTAAATCGCAATAATTTTTGCTTTTAAACGCAATACTTTTGCGATTAAACGCAATAATTTTTGCGTTTAAACGCAATACTTTTGCGATTAAACGCAATACTTTTTGCGTTTAAACGCAATAATCTTTGCGTTCAAAGGCAATAATCTTTGTGTTTAAAGGTAGTCATTTGTATCAAACCTTGCAGAGAACAATGGACCCACGCATACTTATAACTTTTATTTGTTTCTCTTTTTACTTATTAGGAAATTGTGTGTTGTCTCTATAGAATCAGATTTCTCCGAGCAAACACTCTCTGAAAGGTAAATCACTAAAAAGAATTTATAGAGGAGAAAAAAAAATGTCGGGTTGTAAAAACAAAGGAATCCTAAGAACGAGACATGTCTTAGGCTTATTCTCTACATTTTTAATGAAGTTTCGGTCAGTTGTTCTGCTAAAAAAACTGTCCCATACGTTGCAGTCACAAGTTTAAATCATGTATAAACGGATTTTTGGAAAGGACTGAGGAAATGTTGGAATTACGTACAACATGATGAAGTATTTAGACTTCAATGTACATTCATAACCCTTCCTATGGTTGCATACAGTAAACACAAGAACATATGTGATGGATTTATATGAGGTCAAAATCAAATGAAAACAGATTGATCGATGTGTACTACATGTATCAAATTGACAAGTGCTATTAATACCACTGAAACTTTCTCTATAAGTTGTGATACACGTAAGCAATTGATCAGAGACTTCATTAAGAGTTTTGGGTTCTAATACATTTAAGACATTCAGGTTATTGAGATGCCATTGTTTTATTACAATTTTCAAAAACTGGAAAATTTTGCAAAAAGACACAGAACAAATCGGATCTTCTTAAAGTTGAAGTGTCGGGTCCTAGTACATGTAGATATAAGCTTTGACTAATTCATGTTTGATTTTGAAACTACAGTATCATTGTGTTTAAATGCAAAACAAATCCTTATAAGGAAGGATTAGTGCGTTTAAGCGCAAAGATTATTGCGTTTAATCGCAAAATTATTGCGTTTAATCGCAAAAGTATTGCGTTTAATCGCAAAAGTATTGCGTTTAATCGCAAAAATTATTGCGTTTAATCGCAAAAATTATTGCGTTTAAACGCAAAAAATATTGTGTTTAAACGCAAAAAGTATTGCTTTTAATCGCAAAAGTATTGCGTTTAAACGCAAAAGATTGCGTTTAAACGCAAAGTGTTTTGCGTTTAAACGCAATATACATTGCGGTTAATCGCAATCTTTTGCGTTTAAACGCAATAATTATTGCGATTAATCGCAATCTTTTGCGTTTAAACGCAATAAAAAATATTTCTTTCTCTGAACTGGCCTCAACGGACTTCCGTACTTTCTTAATTGATATGTGTAAAAGTTAGTAAACACAACCTTAACATTGGCTTGAAGCTAGCTGACTGGTATTGTCATCTTTAAGTAACTGATTTACCTTGAAGTTTTATGTAAACTATCTCTAATCTAACATTATACCGATTCATAGTGGTGAATGGTGATTTAGTGTTAACTTAAATACGACTTTAAGCTACTCAAAACTCCTAGCTACTTCACGCCTTACATCAGATTCTAACTTCAAGTGTTATGTTGGTTTCTGGTAGGGTATATCGGTAAAATTATGAATGTAAAATTTAAGATTTATTACTGGTAAAGATGAAGTGGAATTTAATATTATAACGACAAAAATGTCTTGAAGTCTCAATAATACCAGTATAATGATAAAAAGAGACCGGTCGCTCTAGCCTAGTGGTAGGACAATTGCCTCATGATCGAGAAGTACAAGATTCGATTCTCATTCGCATAAATAACGTGTATAATTCGAGTTTTTGTTCTAGTTTAAAATACTTTTTAAAACATAATTATGGACTCTACTGGTATAAAGAATCTCTAAACGAATTCTCTGAGTAACTGACAAGATTAATACAATGCAGCTTATCCAGAAATTTGATTTTATTCCAACTCCCAATTTCTTTACTTGATATCGAATATTATTGATCCACACCGTACGTTGGCAAAGCTAGATTACAGGTATTTTGTGAATGTGATTGATTGTTGAAAATAAAGTGGTTTCTGACCTTACTGACAAAGATTGATCCCGATTTCCGACCCCCAAACGTGGCTTGGTAGGTGCAGTCTTCCAGCATTGATGTTTCTTGTAATATACCCCGTGCCCAAATTTTACTTCATCACATTTCTTCTCAGAAGCATGAATGAAACAGGCTCCAAAGAGGAATGTGGAGATTAAGAACCAAGCGCACTGAAATTAAGGCTTGCATTATAATATTTTTTTAAAAAAAAAAATAATGAAACTTTGAGTAGGACAATAGAGTAAAGAGTACTTAAAAGTACAAAAAGTACTGAAAGATTCTGATTTGACAGAAAAATTCAAAATTATTGACTTTTTATTTATTTTTATTTATGAACAGAAAAATAAGTTTTTGAATTTGATACTCATGTAGATATAGTGCAGATAAAAATACAAATGTAAGATGTGGTCTGTTTTACTTTTACATTGAATAGAATGACTGATTTAACGAACTGTATTACTTTGAATAAATTTCATTTATACATATGTACATCACCAATTTCCTTTAGAAGAATGATTTAAATTTTTAAAAGATGCAACTTAACAGAAAAAGGACAAGTTGCTAAAGCTTACCTTCATGATGGCAGACCTTTAAGCTCTACAGAAGCCAGTGAAGTTAAGATTTTCATACTGCCCTTTATATACCCTTCTTCAGATTATATGAAAATATTTAATAGCTAAATTTGAAAAACAGTCACGAAAGAACTTTTATCTTTTTTACGCTGAAAGCTTAATCTACATTAAAAATCTGTTTAATGATGAGGGGGCACATATTCCGTAAACCTAAAGGTCAGCCACCATCAAAGAAACATTTATCATGATTGGGAAATACGGATTTGTACGTTTTTTAAGTGATGATATCTATAGAAAATTAGTTTTCATACAACATATAGCAGATCATTCAAGTTTGAAGACAGCTCTTTCATCAGGTGTGTAAACTTAATAAATAGAATTCGCTGGTCAAGTATAAGTCCTTTCAGTTTTGTATAAATTGAGTTTTGATAAGAGTTTTGATTCGTCATTTTTGTAGCCTATGTTCATTTCCTAATTAATTTTGAACGCAAATAAAAACATCATAAACGGTAATTTATCCTTTCAAAATTTCTATGTCAGAATTAAATTTAAAAAGTAAGAGCGCAAAATACTATACAAAGACTATATTTATATGGTAAAAAATTGCTAACTTCAAAGAGAAATGCAACAAAGAAAACTTGTCTTTGAAAAAAAAGGTATCACTTATACATATTTAGTATTTATTTAAAGGAAATCAAAGAATTCTATGTTATTAATTAGGTGTATCAATTTTAAAAATGAAGGTTAGAATAATTTTGCACAGGACATATTTGAACAAGGTAATATATTAATGCAAAGCATTAATTCGTCGCAAACCTCTCTATGCAAGTCATGAATCGGGCCCTGCATCTATGACAGGTGATGATGCAATTGCTTCTGCACGGTGCAATAATGGACACAAAACAAACGTAATGTGTCGAAAATTAAAATAATTAAAAAAATATTCAATGACAGTGATTATCCGGAAACCCATATCGAGTTGCTTTTATACATAACACATTCCCATTCTGATGCACCATGAGTGGTACATGTACCATATAAGATTTACGTTGTAAAACATATCTTTTAAGTCACAAAGTAATAATTAGATAAAATGAGGGGGGAATTGATCCACAATTATACCATTAATTAAAACAAAATATAAAAAATTAGTTGTTTTTATTCATGAATTTTTTGCATGCTATCAACATGAAATTGTTCTATCGAAATAACTCTTCATTTTCCCATGTGCACAACTACAAATAGATTGGCATTTACTGCAGGCGATAATAAGATTATGGTACTATACTATTGCTTCGTTTTTTTTTTTAATTTACCGATACGAGAAAAAGCAAATGACCTCACATACAAATTTTGCATATGACATCATCCTCACTAGCGGTAAAAGCATGCATGACGTCATTAGAAAAAAATTAAGACATTATATAACCATCATAGTAATTGTTTATCCTTTATGAATAATTAAGGAATGTTTTTAAGTTTTGTGTGAGTTATTGGTGTATAAATCACACAGACTTGTCACGTAGGCATATTTCATGAAGCGCGTTAGCGCTTCATGAAAAATATGCCTACGTGCAAGTCTGTGTGATTACACACCAATAATTCACACTAAACTTAAAAACATTCCTTATATTTACATTTTACAAGTTTAAAAACACCAGTAATATACTCAGTATTTGAATTTCTTGCTGCCCTATATCGTTACATTTTTATTAACGTCTCTGTAGCCTCATTGTGACGTCACTTTAGCGCGAGTTTCACCGTGTATATTTCTACGCGTGAGTATACACAAAAATGACTTTCAAATCAATTTTACAGTTGGCTTAGTAGAAAAACAAAGCAAATGTAAATATTTAAATGTGAAGATACATGTAATAATCAGTTGTCAATCTCATAAACACTATTAATCTGAGTTTGGGTGCCGTAGAAGAGTAAGTACCTTGCATAAAGAATGAGGTGGGAGATATAAAACCATTTGCAGATGATAGAGAATTATTATTACATAAAAGAAAAAGATGGCGATAAAAGGGAGACGACGTCTCATTTATCATATATTTTTGTTGTCAGTTGGCCATTATTTACCATAGTCAGGAAAACATTCAGGTATGAAGCAGATATAGAACACATTGTAGTGTCTTTACTTCGAGGTCAGTAAGATATAACGGGTTGACATAATATAAATGAAAAATAATCATTGTTCATTGATAAAAGTCGTCGATAGATCGAAACCACAACAAGAGTTTACTTCTTAATATAGAATTTTTAGAATAAATTCTGCTTCAAAAGATTATTTAAAAAAAGTCGTTTTAAAAAGGAACACAGTTGGTGCGCATTGCAATTCCAAAAGACTGTTTGAGAACCTATCACGTATAGAAAACACTTGTCCTCATTCTTTGAAAATAACTCAGTCTGAGAGTAGTAAGAATTTTACTTAATCAGCGTGAAAAAAAAAAAAAATATATGATGTCCCTTCTTGTATTGTAGCAAAAACTTGACACAAATATTAATATAGCTCATGAAATTTAAAATGAAACAGAATTTCATAATAAACTCATTTAGTATTGGACATTTACGGAAGCCCGTTGAGGCCAGTTCGGAGGAAGAAACATTTTTTTATTGCGTTTAAATGTAAATACTTCATCATGTTGTACGTAATTCCAAAATTTCATCATTTGTTTCCTGAACCCCTTATTATGGGTTAACTTTGTGACCGCAACGTGGGGGAAAGTTTTTTTTAAACCATTTCTTCTTCTTTAGTCTTTTATTAAGAAGATCCATTTAATTGTTTGCAGAAATTGTTTCAAAGTAAAAAAAATTACAAAAGAAAAAATGTGATTTGTGATTGTAAGCAACTGACCAAAACATCATTCATAATACAGAAATCTAATAAGTTAAAGATGTCTCGTGCTTGGATTGCGTTTTTTTTTTAAACCCGACATTTTTTCTCCTCTATAAATTCACATCAGTGATTTATCCTTTCAGAGAGCGTTTGCGCGGAGGAATCTGATACTATAAAGCTACACAACACACAATTTCCTTAAAAAAAAGTAAAAAAAGAGAAAGAAATAAAAGTTATCAGTATTCGTGGGTCCATTGTACTCTGCAAGCTTTGATACAAATGATTGCCTTAAAACACAAAGATTATTGTGTTTAAACGCAAAGATTATTGCGTTTAAACACAGAATTATTGCGTTTAAACGGAAAAATTATTGCGTTTAATCGCAGAAGTATTGAGTTTGATCGCAAAATTACTGTGTTTAAACGCAAAAATTATTGCAGTTAAAGGCAAAAATTACTGCGTTTAATAGCAAAATTATTGCGATTAAACGCAAAGTGTTTTGTGTTTAAACGCAATATAAAATGCGATTAAACG
This sequence comes from Saccostrea echinata, assembly GCF_033153115.1. Taxonomy (NCBI): domain Eukaryota; kingdom Metazoa; phylum Mollusca; class Bivalvia; order Ostreida; family Ostreidae; genus Saccostrea; species Saccostrea echinata. The sequence continues at coordinate 12,603,600 of NW_026889777.1, forward strand.
CAATATAAAATGCGATTAAACGCAATCTTTTACGTTATACCGCGATGATTATTGCTTTTTAATGCAATGTTTTGCGTTTAAACGCAATAATTATTGCGTTTTAACGCAATAAAAAATATTTCTTTTTCTGAACTGGCCTCAACGGGCTTCCTTAACATTTTAAATATTCAAATGTATTTCTTTGTTCCACGAAAAAGAAATCTTTATAATCTCTGTTGTTGTCAGGTTCAATTGTCTTTATCAGTATCTAGAATTGAATAATATAAATGTATTGCGCGGCATATGCAATTATTTTTCAAATAAAATCAAAACGATTTAACAAATATCGATATTTACATTCCTTATATTATACATTTTTTTGAAACTATTTCTATATATTTTTTGTTTTTTAATTATTGAAAAACTTCCAATCTTTGGGAAAATTCCACAATTTATAGAATCAAAACTGAACATTAATAAACATTTTTAAGCTAAATTCCTACAAATAGAAACATATGAAGTCTTTCTGTTCATTTGGTTTAGGATCCAAAATATTTGATAACATTGAAAGCTAGAATTTGATATTGATACCTAAAATATAAAAAAAAATACTTAATTGTAATTGTGAATATTTAATTCTAAATTATTGTGTATGCAAAAAATTATGATTAGGAAAATAAATCACATATTTGATGAACTTTTTAAAGAGTAAAAAACCGTTGTGTTTTCTCATGCTATATAATCTCACTGCAACTCTTTTTTTTTTCGGAGTTAATTTCTATTAAATCAACACCAGATGAACTGTATAATTTATTTAAATAAGTTTCTTATTTATGATCACAATGCCAAATGTGTGTGATAAGATTTTAGATTTGGACCATTATTTAGTAAATGAATACAAATGAAAACAATATACACTATTTTACAAAAAAATATAGATGTAAATAAATTGTATATGCAATCCGCAAAGAAAAATTTGTATTCTGTGGGTCGTCGACAAGATTCAATATACTTAAAAAGCATTGTGTAATAAATTTGCATTTCTCTTCTTTAGTTTTATGATCATATGATATGCTCTCATATTTGATTTCCATAATTGTCTCTTTACATTAATCACTATTTCATACTTCACTGGAAATAGGAGCTGCATTGCCTATCAAATTTGAAATCAAATAATGCTTCTAGTATTTCAAAAATCAATAAAGCTCTTGCTCATTTAAGGTAGTACAGAATATAGAAGCCAAATTTTTCAACAAATTCAATTTGTTTGAAACTTTGAAGTTTTGTTCTAGGATACAAAATCTCTCCTTATATGTGATATGAAAGAAATTCAACCACACATTTTTGCCCACATGGTTTATAATGAATTATGGGGATAACGAACAGTATTCAAGCTCAAAGTCCATTAAACAATACAGATAGAGAGCAGGGCAAACATGGACCTCCAAAAATAGAGATGGGATCAGGTGCCATGAAGGAGTGAGCATCCCCTGCATACCGGTCACACACGCCGTAATCTCATTGTCATGATCGGTAAATAACTAAAAAATCCGTCGACAATTCAGTGTATAAATAATGGATTTACAATTAGTATGAAAAAAGTCAGTCAGCATATGACTTAATGATAGATTGTATTTGCTGACAAAGTCATTGTATCGACCGTAGAACTTACGAAATGATGACTTTAAACGATATATATATATATATATATATATATATATATATATATATATATATACATATATATATATATATATATATATACATATATATATATATATATATATATATATATATATATATATATATATATATATATATATATATATATATATATATATATATATATATATATATATATATATATATAACAATTTTGAAATCGGAATATATTTTTAGGTCGTAATTCATTCGATAATAATCGACCACTCATTAAGAACAATTTTCAAAACACTTCGTTAATTAAAAAAAAAAACTCCTTTGGCCATTGTTCAACCGCTATTGCCAAGCGAAAACGAAAGAACATACAATTACGTGTATGCAAATCCGCTCGGTAAAAATATACTCACGGCGAATAGGTAACTGGGACAAGAACACTTGGATTTGATTTCAATATCGATATTGAACAAACATAGTGTTTTCACTGAAGTATGCAGTTACTTTTAATGCAAAAAAGACATAAATCAAATTGAAATATGTAATGAATATCATAATAAAGTCGAATAATCACATGCATGCCTGACAAAGTAAAGAAGAGAGCTGTAAATGCGCAATTATTGTAACTCATAATTTTTATACCTTTAGATATTTCAAAAGATTAGGTACTACACACGGTACAAGCTTTTTTAGTTAAATGATAATTTTACCCTGTAAACACTCCCAGAATCATCAAGTTTTATATCACCTTATAAAATGTACATAAATATGATATATTATAATTGTTTTTTTTTTCTTCTTCCACCACAAATACACTCGTCCATATGTAATATTTTCCTTTTCTTAAACTTAAACTATCTGATTTACATTCAGCATTTCGCAAAATTTTATGATTATCTTTGTGGCGTATTTTTACTAAGATATTTCAAATAAATTATTATGGCTTTTTCATGCTAATTTTGGCTACGAATTACTCCGGCTTCATGATCAACACAGAGTTTTGCGATGGATTTAATCATTTGAAGGGATGGTTCTCCGCCAAGGAACCTGATCCTTCATTAGGTTTTTTGAGAGGTCCGTATTTCTTCCATGTTTCGTATTGTTTATAGGAATCATAACATTAATCACATTTATCGTCACTTTTTCATCCAAAGCCTTGGTATCAAATCCTTCTGTAAATATGTTTAGGGTTAAAGACCACTCTTGTTTAATGGAAATGTATTTTTTAAGATTCAAGGCAATAACATTTCCGAGGAGGTTGACATGTGTAGATGAACATTTTGCATATATTTTGGTAGTCCCTTTGGTCTTTTTCTTTAGGATTTGTTTTTAAACATTTCTGTTGCATGTCTCCATACTATATAAAAATATTATGTAATAATATTTAAATAAATAATAAATATTACAAGTACATGTATTTGATTGCTAGGCTTTAGCAGGATAGGAAACGCCTTACCTCCATTTCACTTACATATAATCAAGGACAACGACGGACTTTTTAAGTTCTTGAAGAAAGAAAGTTTTTTTTTTTAAATTGAAATTCATTTACTCACATCCCTTAAGCAGCTATACATATATATTTAAGAAATTATTAAAGCTTGTCTACTGTCATTAAACTTTGATAGAGTGTGATACGAAGAAGAATTTGTCTCAATATTAATTTTAGATTGTAGACTTTGTGCATAATTTGATATACAAAACTACATGTAAGGTCCCAAATAACAGTAAAAACCACGCTTCCAGTCTTAGTATTAATATAATGATTACAATACTCACGAATAATTAGTATAAACACTGCAATAAGCACCATATTCATTACCATGACAATTGAAAAAAAAGAAGATTTTTTATGGTTTAGTTGAATTCCATAGATTGTGAATAACATCTTATTAATTAAAACACTTCCAGTCAGGCAACCATATGGTAAAAAATTAGGTCTTCAGAAAGCCCGAAAATTATGGAGCTGTTAACGTGAATATAATGATTCATGATATTATAGGTTTGCGTAAAAAGAAAATATATGGAATGGTCAAGGACTCAATTTTGTTTGATAACTTTGATTTCAGTTTTGATTTCATAAGAGTGGGGAATACAATTATATTCATTCATTGTAATAAATTAGGGGAAAAAAACCTTGAAATCCATTAAATCAAATCAGATATATTATATAACCATTCACCGTTAAATGAATACCTTTTTTTGTATCATAGTATATCTTGTACTGAAACATTCTCTATGAAAGATAAATATTCATATTTCTTTTAATGCATTTCAGATTTTTTAGTGCAAATCCCTGTTCAAGTAATGATTTTCTTACTCGTTTTATCTCACAACCTACAATGGTATCAAGATCTGAATTTTGGGTCATCGACTTGCAGCAACTTATGTGTTTAATGTATTCATTTTCAATTATTTGGTCAGGGAGCATATTGCGTACAAACAATAAGCAAAAAAAAGACTATGAAAACAAAATTTAAGTGTTAAAAGTAAATGAAAAAACACATGAATACAGTAAATATTCTTTTAAACATTAGATAGTACCAGAAAGTTTTTCGATTTCATGTAATATTTCCCCCTCTTTAATGTGTTGAGCAACAAATTGATCAGAAACTTCTAGATTACCTTACTTTTCATGTCTGCAAAAGATAATTAAACACACACATTTAAAAAGACAAATCTCTAAGTTTTTAAATATTGATACGGAAAAGAAAGAGGTCTTTCGAAAAGAAAAGAATGTTAAGGAGGCTGGGGGGTCAACAAATTAACCACCAGATTTAACCTAATTTTTATATGATATCTTAAGCTGTCAACTATCATTTGGCAAAGAAAAACTTGATACATTTTAGTTCTAAAACTTGATCATTTTTGTATATCTTTATATGGAGCTCTTCTTCTGAAGGAGGTCAAAATAGTCTAAAAATGGCCACAACCCCCCAGCCCCTTTAAACTTGCAAGTAGTCTACAGAATAGGTTGGAAACATGGTGGGTAATATGTTTATTCTTGATGCAACGATCCAACCCTGATATTGGAAACGTCGTATCTTGCCTATGTTAAAAAAAAATGTCTCAGTAAGGTTTTGATTCTATGTATTGTAAATTTCTCAATAATCAGAACATTCCCGAACTTATTCAATAGAGAAACATAAATAGTAAGCCTCAGTGCATAGCATAAAGGATGAAAAAAAATCGATTTTGTCAAACCATTTTAATTTTATTCTTGCTTGCAAAAACCAAGCAATACATTTATGTTATTCAATTATATTATCGGATAGAGACTATACCATCTATTACAACACGTGGGTTTTTACATTACGAAATTTCATAACGATGGCAGATTTCACAAGAATTCCTGTTTTCGTGGAAAAAAGAAATACATTTAATTTTTTTAAATCAAGCAACCTACCTTTTAAGCATACTTATCAATACAGTAATTATGATGTTCATTTCTATTTCAGACTTCATATGCATGCTATAAAATGTGCAAATAACCTATTACAATAAAAGAATTAGATGGACATCAATATTTTCTGCTGATTATTGATAACTCTTGCCATTAGATTGAAGTTTTACCCATGCAGCTGTTAAGACGCTTAAGTACCTGAAAATCACTTTTAAATCCAAAGGGTTATAAATCATTTTAGAAGACCTTGGTTTTAATTTCACATCCTGTAAATCAAAAAAAATATATGCACATTTCCCTTTCAAAAACGGGTTCTATTTTTTCAAAATCACGTTTTAATTTCAAATATTTTAAACATTGAAGCCTTTGGAAATGAATTTGATTTGATTTGCTGGATTTCAAAACTCCATAAAAACCCTGTGTGTGTGATGGAAAAACTTCATACATACTGTGCTACAGCTATACAATTCAAGAAGTGATCTAAATCAAATATAAATTCTCTTTAAAAACAATAAATTAAGAACATTTGGAATAAACTTTTTCTCCAAAATAAATAATATCGGGACGACTCTTCACCACTTTTTTCAATCATTCGTCACAATAAATCAAAGAGCAGGGTTTTGACCTTTGACCTCATAACATCTTTTTCTTTAAAAAATGCGGAGCGAAGATATTTCTTAATCTTGTGATTGGTCATCTAAAAAATGACTTTGTGAAAAAAAAATCATTCTGATTTAGCACTCAAGTACGCACATCTTTTGAGACAAGAAAACCTGTTTGAATTTCGATAGGCACCTAATATGCTCCTTTATTACCTGATTTGTTTTATATTTCTTTATTCTCATGAAGCAGAATTTATCAAATTTATTATTCATGTATGGCAAATTTTGTACATTTAATACTTCCAAATATTTTTTTTTCAAGGTTAAGCACTATATTTCCTTTCCTTTAACATTACTACTAATCAATCTTGATTTCCACACTTTTAAGGTCCGCAAAAAGGTAATAAAACACACACACACACACACACACACACACACACACACACACACACACACACACATTCGATCAGAAAAACCTTTTATTATTTTTTTTAAGATTTGTATTGAGAAAAAAAGATATGTTTTGAAAGAATAGTGTTAAAACTTGCAAGCAGTATAGAAAATAAGATGGACAAATAGTGAATTTTTTTAATGATGCGACGATCCTACACTGACATTGGAAAATTTTCTATGTTACAAATTATTTTTGGAAATTAATAAAATTTAGATTTGATGCCATATTTTTTAATTTTCTAAAAAATTAGAACATTCCAGAAGGTTTTATATCAAGAAACACAGTAAAATAAACCTCGTTGAATAACATAAGCTGATAAAGGATGGATTTATCGATTTTAAATATAAAATTATTTTGATTTTATTTTTGATTGCATAAGCTGCCTAATACTTTATGTTACTTATTCTATTTAATTGACTGACCGTGTAAGTTTAATATTATAAATCCTTGACGACGCAGAGATCACTAAATTTTTCTTGGAATGAAAATAAACATTTCAGTTTTTTAGGGCACCTGAGTCACTCAGGTGACCTATTGCTATCCGTTTTTGTCCGTCGGCGTGCGTCGTGCGTCGTGCGATGTGCGTTAACATTTGAACATTTTTAGCTTCTTCTCTGAAACCGCTCAACCAATTTCAACCAAATTTAAGATATAGCATCTATGGGTAAAGGGGAACAAAAATTATGAATTTCACAGTCCCTGCCCCCTAGGGCCTGAGGGGTGGGGCTAAAACCACCAAAATTAATGCAATTTTTAAAAATCTTCTTCTTTACTCCTGGACATCAAGGAGTCAAACTGTTGGCATCATTGTAATAAGCATTGAGTCCTCTACCAAAATTGTGAAATTCATGGCCCCAGGGTCAGGGGTTCTGGTGCTAGGGCGGGGCTATATAGATCATATAGTGAAAATGCATTATTTCTTTGATAATCTTCTTCTCTACTCCTGGGTACTAAATAAACTAACTAAGTATATAGTTATGATGAGTAAGAGTGCCTCTTCAAAATTGTGAAATTCATGGCCCCAGGGGCAGGGGTTCTGGTGATAGGGCGGGGCTCTATTGAATGTAGAGTGAAAATGCATTAATTCTTTGATAATCTTCTTCTCTGCTCCTGGGTATTAAATAAACTAACTAAGTATATAGTTATGATGAGTAAGAGTGACTCTTCCAAAATTGTGAAATTCATGGCCCCTGGATCAGGGATTCTGGTGTTAGGGCGGGGCTCTATTGATTATAAAGTGAAAATGCATTAATTCATTGAAAATCTTCTTCTCTACTCCTGGGTATTAAATAAACTAAGTATATAGTTATGATGAGTAAGAGTGCCTCTTCAAAAATTGTGAAATTCATAGCCCCAGGGGCAGGGGTTCTGGTGTTAGGGTGGGGCTCTATTGATTATAAAGTGAAAATGCATTAATTCATTGAAAATCTTCTTCTCTGCTCCTGGGTATTAAATAAACTAACTAAGTATATAGTTATGATGAGTAAGAGTGCTTCTTCCAAAATTGTGAAATTCATGGCCCCAGGGGCAGGGGTTCTGGTGTTAGGGCGGGACTCTATTGATTATATTGTGAAAATGCATTAATTCATTGAAAATCTTCTTCTCTACTCCTGGGTATTAAATAAACTAACTAAGTATATAGTTATGATGAGTAAGAGTGCCTTTTCCAGAATTGTGAAATTCATGGCCCCAGGGGCAGGGGTTCTGGTGTTAGGGTGGGGCTCTATTGATTATATAGTGAAAATGCATTAATTCATTGAAAATCTTCCCTGCTCCTGGGTATTAAATAAACTGACTAAGTACATAGTTAGGATGAGCAAGAGTGCCTCTTCCAAAATTGTGAAATTCATGGCCCCAGGGTCAGGGATTCTGGTGTTAGGGCGGGGCTCTATTGATTATATAGTGAAAATGTATTAATTCTTTGAAAATCTTCTTCTCTACTCCTGGGTATTATTGAAACACATTAAATACATAGTTATGATAATCAAGGATGCCTCTTTCAAACTTGGGAAATTCCTGGCCCCTGGATCAGGGGATCTGGTGTTAGGGTGGGGCTCTATTGATTATAAAGTGAGATGTTTTAATTCTTTAAAAATCTTTTTCTCTGCACCTGGGTATTATTTAAACAAACTAAGTACATTGTTATGATAAGCAAGGATGCCTCTTCCAAAATTGTGAAATTCATGGCCCCGGGGACAGGAGTTCTGGTGCTAGGGCGGGACTATATAGATCCTATAGTGAAGGTGAATTATTTCTTTGAAAATCTTTTCTGCCCCTGGGTATTGTTTAAACAGACTAAAGTACATTGTTATGATACACAAGGGTGCCTCTTCCAAAAATGTGAATTTTATGACCCCAGGTTTAAGAGTTCTGGTGGGGGGGGGGGGGGGGGGGCTTCTATTGATTATAAAGTGAAAAAGCAAAATTTCTTTGAAAATATTCTTTTCTTCTTCTGGTTAAAAAAGCAAAGAAGCTAAGTGTATAGTTATGATGAGCAAGTGTGCTTCTTCCAGAGTAGTGAATTTCATGACCCCTGGGTCAGATGTGCTGGTGTGAGGGTGGGGCTCTTGATAATTTAGTGAAAATGCATTAATTCTATTAAATAATCCTGTTTGCTCCTTAGTGTTAAGCAGATAAACAAAGTGATTAGTAATGATGAGCAAACATATGGTCTCAGGGTCAGAAGCTCTGGTGTTTCGGGGGTGGGGTGGGGGGGGGGGGCTCTATTGATAATATAGTGAATCTGTAGTAAAAATGCATTATTTATTTAAAAATCTTCTCCGCACCTGGGCATATCTGAGGCAAACAGAGTAAAAGTTTTTATGAGGAAGGGAATTTTTACCAGATTTTTGAACATCTGGACCATTTGGTCAAGTGTTCTGGTCCTGGCCAGGGCTCTATTAGTTTGTATTCTACTGAGAGGAGTTATTCCCCTTTGTCATTTCCTTTTGATAATTTATCACTGTAAATAATGTACTTGAAAGGTAAATAGAATAAGAAAATTATGCAAAAACTTTTATTGTATAATACAAAAAGTACTTTCATAGTTTCAATGATCAGATAGACTTGTAAGTAGTACATAAATAAAAATGAGACAGAAATAACTTGTCTTATTAAATATTCATCAAAGACCAAGAGAGGCCAATGTAAGAGATTTCAACAAAGGATTATAATAGTACAGAAGCATTGATAATTTGTTAATATACTGTATGGTGATAGTGATAAATGGGGAACAGATTAGAACCTAATTTATGAACTGTTAATGAATATTAAGACCAATTATTTTGTTGATCATGATCACCCTATTTTTCTTGCTTTAGGGCAACAAAGCTTCACTTTTCAGTTCATTTTATACTCTATGTGTCCTTTAAATTGTTGTATCATACTCAGGTGACCGTTAAGGCCCTTGGGCCTCTTGTTTAAAAAGAAAAATTATATTGCACATGTATAGGTTATGCTAATCATTTTTATTTTAAACTTCTTGACCTTTAATATGCCAATTTTTTGTGACAATTGAAGAATTACATGAGCATTATAATGTTTCTTTTATTTGCTTATGATATAGTTAATTCTTTCATTCAGATTGAAGTTTTTCCAAAAGAGTAAGAACCAATCTGTTTACAAGCTGAAGTATTTGGCCATTATAGCTGCAATTTTCAACAAGAATTGATCATGTTTTAAACGGCATTTTACCCATATCTCCTGCTAAATTGTCCTCAAATTCACTCCTTAATTAAAGGGGTAATAAAAACAATTCTTCCTTGCACACCTAATTTATTTATGTATAAGCCATTCCATTATTCACACACTGAATTGTCGACGGATTTTCCGTTTTTTCCCTGATCATGACAAGGAGCACACGGCATGTGTGACCGGTCGGCAGGGGATGCTCACTGCTCCATGGCATCTGATCCCACCACTGATGTCTTAGAGGTCCGTGTTTGCTCTGCTCTTATTTTGTAGTGTTTAATGGACTTTTAAGCTCGAATGCTGTCCGGTATCTCCACATGTTTCATGTATGCTACTTTTTATTTGAATTCTGAAATCTACCTAAGACTTGTACTTACAAAATGGAGGTTTAGTTCTTTTTTTTTTTATTTCAAAGGATGGGATTCTTCAGAATCACGTCTCAATTTTAAATATCTCAAATATTCAAGTCAACGGAAATAAATTCGATCAATTGAATTTGAAAAAAAAATTTACATAAATCCTTGCAGAGATACATTTTAGGGTTCATTAATATTATTGTTCATCTTTCAACACTTATCCGCTTAATTTAGAACAACCACTTTGTTTTTGAAAGAAAATATATAAGAAATACCTTTCTTCCAAATATTTTTGTAGTTGTATTCCTATTTAAAAGTTAGCAATTTTCCTTCTCTGGATATAATCTGCAATGAGAAACTTGTATTATGCCTTTTTAAATGCAATTTGTATACAGAAATCTTGAAAAGATATTTGATCATTTAAGGTATTGTTGGTTTGCGTTAAAAATTCAATTAAGAACAAATCATTGGCAACAAATAAATAAAGCTTTATATACAATACCAATATTTTTCTGGCAAAATAGCTTAAGATTATAAACCTGATGACAGAACTGTATTTAAAAATGAAAAGAATACCACATATTGTATGAAAACTAATTTACTATAGATTTCAGCATTCTAAACAGTAATCTAACGGAAAAAAAAGCTGTAGGGTTTAGTATTCCTCAACCGTAATAAAGGTCGCTTTTATGGTGGCTGACTTTAAGTTCATGGAATCTGTGTCCTTCATTATGAAACAGATTTTCAATGCAGATTATATTTTCAGCGTGAAAAAGTCTTTCGTGACTGTTTTTCAAATGAATATTTTAATGTTTTCATATAATGAGAAAAAAAGATATATAAAGGGTACGTATGAAAATCTTAACTTCACTGGCTTCTGTAGAGCTTAATGGTCCGCCATCATGAAGGTAAGCTTTTGTATCTTGTTCTTTTCTTACAAACTTTCATCCTTTAAACATTTAAATCGTTCTTCTGAAAGAAATTGACGGTGTACGTATTCATGAACAAAATGTTACTTAACTAATGTAGTATGTAAAATTAAATTCGTAATATTCAACTATCAAAGTAAAGCAAACCGTAAGTTGTTTTCATGTTTTTTTTAACGTTTACCAAGAAACATACTTTTTTGAACTCTAAAAATGTGCCATAAAAAGTTGAAAATGTTTTTTTTTCTGTTATCTTGAGTGCGAAATATATTTTTGTTGTACTTAATCCCATAATGACAAACTCCTATCCATACATTGAAGTTTGGTTTTAAGTTTTCTCTTTATCCAGAATGTCCCGTTACTATTACTAGTAAGTATATTTGTCTCAAGTGCTTTTAATTTTATCATATTGATATTGAATATTATAGTGAAAACCTTAATTTCAGTGCGCTTGGTTCTTTATTGCTACATTCCTTTTTGGTGCTTATTTCACTCATGCTTCTGAGAAGAAATGTGATGAAATAAAATTTGGAAGAGGGACATATGACAAGAAAAAGGAATGCTGGAAGTCTGCGCCCACGAAACCGAATTTGAAGGTCAAGTCTGACGGTCAATCTTTGTCAATCAGGTCAGAATTCACTTCATTTAAATTAGTCCATGTATGTCACATTCAGAAAAAAATAGTTGTAAACTTTCATTGCCAATATCCAATCTGCATTGATAGCACTCAAATGTTAAGCAAATGCTTATGGTTTTATTATAAGATTAAATTTATATTTGTGATGCGTATTAAATATTTTGTTATACTTATAGATTTCATTAAATTACATGTATCAAAAATGCGCTAAATGATAAAAATGCATGTATTTTAGGATATGAAGCTTTTTTGTCATCATGCTAATTTTCTGAGACCTTAATATTTCCTTTGGCGTATTAAAATTGCATTCTACTTACGATTTGATAAAAGTTATGTTTGCTAATATATTTCTTAAAACTTGAAACGTTATCTAAGAAATAATAATAAGTTCACCTGATATGATTTTGTTTAGTATTTATAATTGAAATTTAGATACATGTGTTATTTTGAAGGGAAGTTCAAATATTTTATAATTATTAAAATGTCTTGTTATACCGAAGAATTCAGTATTCATGTAGTTAATGTATGAAAAATAAATACGCAATATATATGTAATGCATATATTTATGGGATAAAGCTTTTTCCTTCTTGATCATTCAACATACTGATTTTATGAGAGAATTTCGCCGCGTTTTAAAATGAAATTCTACTTCTAATTTGATGAAATTTGAAGTTCATAAAACAGTCATATTTCCCAGTATTATTTCCCTCAGCCCCACACTCAAAAATATTAACATTCAGTGTAATTTTCTCTATGAAATCGATTAGAAATCTACGACGTTCAAATTTCTATACTACACGCGAAACCTTGTCACCGCGCGGTAGATACACAGTAGGAACTATAATATGCATTTTCAATATCGAGGAACACCAAAATGTATATTGTTTTGACTCAAATTAATAATAATAAAAAAACAACTACCCTGTAAAATTAACGTAAAATACAACAACTGTACATTTCAAATGAATTTGTCATTTTTTTCTCACAATGTTCATTTGTGTTATTTAACTTTCAAACGTTACAAACGGCTCTCATATCTATAAAGCACACCAGTTCTGAAAGGCGCTAAATTCATAATAACGATTAACGAAATGAACAATTATGAAGAAAAATAGAGAAGGTAAATATAAGCATTGAATTCTTATTTTTTGATGCCAAAAAGAAGAATTCAATGCTTAAATATATTTCAGGAGAAAGATTCAGCGTGCATTAAAATGCAGACCGGGAATAAAGAAGTTTCTTGATCAAGAATCGTGTGACTGCAATCCAAGGTAAATAGACTATTTAGTTCCTTTACATGTTACATTAATTGATATATCTGCTTTATAATTTAATTTTGAACTAATCAGTGATAAAAAAAAAAATCTTTCAGCAAATTGTCAAATATTGGACTGAAAAACGTCTGCCGACACAAGTTTAAGTACGTTACAAAGATAATCAAATATGGAAAAAAATGCTATGTTGTATTTCCACAACGGCAATGTATAACATACGCAGACTGTGACAGACAACGGTAAGTAGTACTAATACATATGTATTATCAGTCTCTGTTCTTTTGTTTGATTTTGTTTTTGTTTTTGTTTGTTTGTTTTTTGTTTTTTTGTTTTTTTTTTTTTTTGGTAATATTTTGCATTTCAATGAGAAATTAACTTATTCTAATACATCACAGGGGTTGCTCCAAGAGAGCCCGCGTAACAAGTGCCTGTTTGCCTGATCGACACCGTTACTTCAATGTCTGGGTATTCTGTCCTCACAATCATCGGTTTGAACTGGAAACCCTGGAGTTACCTCAATGCTGTACCTGCAGAGAATACAAACTCTGTAGGTAAGAATCGAAAGTAACAGAGAAGAAAGCACCATACTATGGGAATTCAATGTTGTAACACTGGAAAAGGTGAAAAGACAGATGGTAGAATCTCTCTGGAGTTTCAACAATGGCAGAACCTTTAATATGTTACATAGTCTCTTATGCAATTATCAATAAAAACATTAACATTTTTGTTAGAGAGTTTTTATTTATATATTTACACTCGTAAAATCCTCAAATTCAAAAGAAGGTAGGCGAAAATGGCGAGCAAATACCTATTGTATTACAAATAAGAAATTGGAAAAGTAATTCTCAATTATGACATTATTTCATTTAACAGTAACGTAAACTTTATCTAAAAACTCCACAATTCGCAACAATCTCATATTTGAAAGAGTGAAATAATTCTCCTATGAAAATAGCATAGATACACCAAGTGCCTTAAATATGCTACACAGATTCTTTTGCTGTATAGTTATCAAATAAAGTACCAACTTTTTATTTAAGAGTTCCTTTTTGTGAACATCTGTTAAGTTGCTCTCCATATTCAAAGATAAATTAAATTAAAATCCTCATTTTTATTTAATTAAAGGGTTACTACAAAAATCTGCATATGTTTGCGCAAAATGGCCACGTGTCAAAAGAAAGTTACTGAAAAATTTGAATGTAATTTGATTAGAAAAAAATCATTTCATTTTCCATTTCAACCTACTGTGGAATCATTAAAATTCATGGGGTCAATTTTCGTGGATCGCTAAAATTTTACGTGTTCGTGCAGACGTAATTTTGTGTATCCATCGCATCTTTAAAAGGTAAAATTCTCTGAATCCCTTGTTTATAAATTCGTGGAGGGTGTAAATCCTCGGATGAAGGGAACCCAAGAGTTCCACTAATTCTGAGTCACCACGAAATATAATGATTCCATAGTATATATATCACTGATCATTGATGCAAGCAAACAAAGCTCAGATATCACTCCATATCCCATCTTACATAAGATGTCCAAAAACAAAACAAAAAGAAATACTGAATTTCAAAATTTCATGTATATATATGTACTGTTGGCCATTAAAGTATTCATCCTTAAGTGTGAGTGTTTTTTTTTTTGTTTTTGTTTTTGTTTTTTTTTTTCAATTTTTTCATCACTTTTTCCTCATTAAAGAACTGTTATGTTTGCGTTCCTAGATTTCCATACAGACTACATGGAGTTTATCTGTGCAGTGAGATTGCTTTGGTTAATTCAGATTTGCACGTTAGATTCACTTTCAAAAATTATATCGTCAATTGTTACGTACAGAGCTGAAAAATTGTAATTGTCCAGGAAAAAATAAACACATTTTTAGTTTAAAATCTACACATTTTAATAATATCTAAAAATTTACATCAATCATCTCAACTTTTGGTTTTCTTTTATGAATATATAAGATAACTTTGATCAGTCTGATGCATATTTTGCAAAGTGCAAAGTTACTTGGAACTTCTTTATCACAATTTTAAATGTATCATTTATACTGTAAGACTTATTTTGAGCCATGACTCCTGGTCATTCAAGTTTAAATATATTCGAAGAAAACACACAAAAGGTTATATGTAAATTGCAAATACAGGTGGGAATGTCATATTAAATGCATCGAAGTTCAAAAGATGCATTTCGTCCCCTTTTTGTTTTCATTTTTTTAATTAACTTTGTGTGCACATGTTAAACAATTCTTTAGGACTTTTGTGGAATCCACCCTCCTTAAAAAACGCTCATAATACACGCAGGTGAGTTAAGGCTAGGTATAGGCATTTCTATGCAATAAACGAATTAAAATGCCTAAAGGCTATGTCTATCATACAGAGAAAGTTGAAGCTTATCGTCTAATACAAACTTGGTACCCACGACATGAGATAGCCAGTACATATTATGACGTCATAATATGACGTCATTGTTCTTTACTACACAAGATTATAATGGACATCAACAAAAATGCTTCGGCGCAAAGGCATGCTCTATTTTATTTAACTGAAACAAGGTATATTTAGAAGCAAAAATAATTCAAAGATTGCTGGTATTGCTGAACAAATATCAACAGCTCAGTTGTATAATTTCTATTTGCAAAGTTTTAAGTTGAATCAGGGTAAAAATGCACAGTCCGGTATACCTTTCCTCAAATTCTGATCAAATGAGATAATACTTAGGATTTGTGCAGCAGTTTTATTAAGCTACAGAATATTCTTTTTAGCATGATACAATTTTTATGTAAAATTAAATAGGGTAATCCCTTGCGCCGAAGCTGTTTTGTTGTGTGTTTTATTGCCTCCAGTAGGTAAGAACAATGACGTCATAATATGACGTCATAATGATTACTGGCTATAACATATCGTGGGTACTAAATATGCATAAGAAAAGAAATCAAAACTTTTTCTGAATAATAAATATACCCCTTATGCGTTTTTATTAGCTCATTTGCATAGAAACGCCTATACTTAGCCTTAACTCACATGCGCAGCAGCAAAAGAAGGTGTGCTGCTATATGGCAATTATTCCTATGGAGAATCTTTATTAAATCAAACATTCCGGGGGAAGGTTTGCTTTACAGAAAAAGCCAGCTCAATCAAGTGAGCAAATGGCTTGATGAATATATAAAGCTATTTCCTTATTTGTAGTTTTATCTTAAACAAAGACATTTAAAAAACATTTAAAAATATAAATATCTGTAGTTGTTTTTCTGTGGTACGCAGATATATGATTCTATTATATTGTTACGTTTCACGAAGATTAACTTTACATTGATCTATTTGGACATCTATAGGCTATCAGAGTTATTGCACTGTATTATAAATAGAAATACGGAAGACACAGAAAACTTTCCTTCTGTTATGTATGAAAACAAAAATATATTAAGTTTTAAATTTATCACTTGATTTAAGTTGCAATGGAATAATGCTTAGAAAATGTTTATTTAAACTCAATTTTAAATGCAATGTACGTTACATTCTCTTCTGACGATAATTCTTTCATTCAATCCCATGCACGTGTAAAATCCACTCAGTCTCAAATTATGAATTTTGCAAGTTCAATTCAAACGAAAATATTTTATAAACATCAATATTATATCACAGACACTTCTGTTTTAAATTATTATATATGCCGAAAAATTCAGCTAGGATGGGCTGAGAATAAATTTGAACTGATAACACGCAAGAAATGATAGAAGAATCAAATTGGTTCTGTTTCAATAGGATGATACTTATAAATATTGATATGTAGACTTTGAAATTAAGCTAAGTTTTTTTTTTGTATTCAATTATTTAACTTTTTCAAAAATATTAAGAAGACACAAAAAAATAAAATCAAAACTTTAAAGAGTAAGAATGTATCTAAAATGTATTTTTCTTTTCGTCAAATTTTGCAGATTATTGTATTTTTCATTATATTTATCTTTATTAGTTTTTATTTTAAAAATACCCAGCACCATATTTTATTTCAAGATATATAACGGCCTCAACATTTATAATTATATTACTATAACATTGTAACAGATACAAGCATTTTTAACGAGCATTTCCATATTTTGTATCAAATGAAATATTGGCAAAATGCCAACTTTCATGAGTAATCCTCCTTATTTAATTTGTATCAGAAATTTTGATTGATTGATTGATTGATTGAATACTGTTTTACGTCCCGTTCGAGAATTTTTCAATTATATAGAGACGTCACCATATACCCGTGAAGGGCTTCAAATTTAGACAGTTACCTGCCGCTCAGGCAATTTAGCTAAGAGAAATCTTTATCATGTCAACACTTGTCATGACACGGGGCTAGGTTTTTAAGATCTCATCCGAAAGACTTGAAACTTTCACTTCAAAATGCCGAGCATTTAGGGAAGGAATAGGTGGTACCTATTTTTTACCGACTTAGGTCAGTAGCGGCCGGGGTTCGAACCTACAATCAGTTGGTCACGGAGCGAGCGCTCCGACTGAGCTACCGTGACGGTTAATAAAAAAAATGATTGAAAAATAATGCAATTAATAGACTTTAATAGGTCTCTTCTTTTTATTCATACTTAGTTTACCTTTAAGAGATTTCAAATAAAGATAAAAACTATTAGTGAAAAGAACGACGCTACTTACACAAATGTCAGTAGAACCTGACCAGAAAGAACAAATTATAGGTGGCGCTTCTAATCATAGTAATAATGAATTGATCGGAGAAATATATAGAGATTTATAATACTTATGGACAGTGTAATCTGCAGTCAACAAAATTTCATGAAATTTAGAGAACCTTGCCTTCCGGTTACTTTGTACGGTTTTACTGAGAGGTAGGAAAACTTATCCTTGATATACTGACCCCAACCTAATGTAATACGCCGGGTCGTCTTTCCAAGATTTCCTTTCCAAACATTTTCTTCAATTTGCGAAATCGCATGCTTTCAATAAAAAGTGGAGAACTTGATCTTCATTAAAATAAGGATTTTTGTTGGGGGGGGGGGGGGGATTAAATAATAACTGAATATCACCACCACTTGGAGCCTTATCCTCTCTCTTTCAACATGTTAAATGAAAAACCAAAAGTGGACTTGAGTATACTATATTGTAACACCTACCTTATTTGAAATTTTTTTTTTTTAAAAAGAGCTAATGTGATTGTAAGGTGTCTATCATCTGTTTGTCCGTCTGTCTGTTTTAAAGAAGATAACGAACAATGATGAATCTCATAAACAATACAATCCGAGTATTGGGCCGAAACACGGACCATTGGAACGCATTGTTGCACACTATAATGGTCTGTTAAAAGAAGAAATCATTAGTCAAAATTTAGAATATTAAGAAGTAGTACAAGTTTAGAAAACAGCGGTATTCTAATTTCATACTTTTAAAACTACCAAAAAAGTGATTCAAGTTCATGTGTCCCTTTCCTTTTTGTATTTAAGGATAAATAACACAAACTTTTTTCAGAAATCAGCAATATTTTTCAAATTTTTATTCAAATAGGTAACCTGAATAATGTTAGCCTTGTTAAGTGGGAGAATTTTGTAAGATTTTGTCACAATGTTAAAATTATGTGCAAAATTTTGTATAGAAGTATATAGAAACCAAAACAAAGTAACATATTTTAGCACCAAAGAAAATTTACGATTTCTTTATGTTTAAGGGATTTATTATTTATGTCATTTCTATTCAAAATCCGTCAAAAAATATATATCAATCCAGGCATCAGATTTTTGTTTGTGTTATGTTTCCTTAAGTACAAAGCAGACAAGCTACAGTCTCACCAGATACTTTTTGATTATCTGCTAAAAAGGTTTGTTTTTTTTTTAATTTTTTTTTTTTTAAATATTCTGTCTTTTGATTCAATGGGCAAATACAGGACAATATCCAAATTCACCACCACCTTAGAGGCCATTTAGAAAAAATATTAAAAGTTGAAAATAGAATTAAAATGAACTGATTTTCTTTTGATTTTTTAATACTAAGGGGATCATTTGATTTCAATGTTGATAGAAAAAAATTAATATTGATACGAAAAAAATTATCAAAATCAAACATCTATTTATTGAGAATAAATCATTATGATCTTGAAAATAACGAAGACGAGAAATGCAAATTTAATTTGTAATGCAATAATTTTTAGAGCATAAAATACACAGATTTTCTTTTATAGCTAATGAATGACTTTTTGCATAGTTAAAGTTTACACTGACTTGAATCATTTCAATGTTTTAGACTATCTCATATTACATTTTATGATTATACACTTTATAATGTCTATAGTCATACCTGAAATAAATGGCACTTAAACGAAATAAAATTTAAATGTTCAAATTTCATATTGTTCTATTACTTCAGATACTAAAATGTAATATTATACATTGCTTCATTTAAAAGATATCAATTTCTAATGACAGATAAACTTCATTAAACCCCCCCCCCAAAAAAAAAACCCAAAAAAAAACGATGATATCGAATGACGTCATAGAGCAATGAGTAGCGATAAATTTTTTTGATTTGCTATTCTTAAACCTCTAAAAATCTCTGAAAATGCTGGAAGAACCAGTAAATATATCAAATATGATCCGAGAATTTGCATATACATGAAAATACACTTACTGAGTCCTAGAGGCTTTGAACGATCGACGGTCTGCGAAGAAACAGATAATAGTTAAAAATCTTGTCAAAAGAGTTAGTCACGTCATAAAAAATGATGTGCGCTTCACTGTTGCGTAACTTGTGAAAGCAGAGTTACGCGGTAAAAAAAATTGAAAACACTGACAATATTACATAAGCTACAGGAACAGTTGTTAATAAACTAGGTGTCAAGTGTCAAGGATACCTTTTTATGAATTGGTAAGACGCTACAAACCGTTTGTGAAATGAAAAGGCAGAGTAAGGTTGAGAAACTTTCTAGACTTTGTTTTTGACGTTACAATGCTGTTAAGTGTGGTCCATGGAGACGAAACATGTTGCTTTTAAAATTGAATAATGTAAATAATATAAGTTCCATTTTATCCGATAGAATGATACTTCACACATCTAGAAATAAATGTTTTTACTTAGGAAAAAGTGTTGATCTTAAGTGTTGTAAAGATAATATATGAGGGTGAAGGACATTGTCTAAGAATTTTTTTTTTTGAATGACCCTCGTATATCCCATTGAGCTCGAAATAAAACACAACACAGAGCCTACAACATCTCATATGTTTTATACTTGGATGTTTCACTGACTACATAGATGTAGGTATATATACATAACAAACGACAAACTTATATGACAAATGTGATAACCCATGCTTTCCTTCGTCAACTTCCCTTTTATTTCATTATCACCTGCATTTGCTGTTTATGTTCCCCTACTGATAAGTATGCAAGAGGAGGTTTTGAGTACAACCAGTTTTTAAACCGAGAAAGGCTACTGGCAAATATATTTATGTTACAGTGTTTTCAATAATCTCATCCAAAGAAAGCAATTTGCAAAGTCTATGGTTGTCATAATGACTTGTTTGGAAATCCAACCTATCCTTGGGTCGTAATTTGACTGGCGTGTTTATCCAAATTGCTACACCGTTCTTTTCATAATTTTGAAAGCGGATTACCCTGTTTACCAAAGGCGCATGGCGGATTTTCCTGGACGACAGGGGTCGACAGGGGATGCTTACTCCTAAAATAAAAAGCTTCATTATCGTGATTTAATCTTATTCATGTACTCAATATTCTATTTGAATTTATTGTTAACGTCATCTTCAGATAAGCTTAATTAATAATACATATTCGTTTGATTTCTCAAGAAAAATAGATTTGGAAAGAGACCTTATTTTAAAGATAGATAAGTAAATCTCCTTGAAACGTCAGCAATTTTCCTCATCTAAAGTCTTTAATGATAAATCTGCATTGTACCTGTTTAAATTCATGTTTAAAATGAAAGATATGATACCATTTTTATTTATTTTACTTGCATTAAATATCTTAACTAAGGGTAAAACAGAGGCTACAAAACACATAGAATCAAAAGTTTATATAAACAATACTTAAAGATTAACGTGACATTTGTCTGGCGAAATGTTTATTAAGATTATAGACCTGGTGGAAGAATTGCATTCAAATATGAATAGTCTTATATATATATATATATATATATATATATATATATATATATATATATATATATATATATATATATATATATATATATATATATATATATATATAGAATCTTTAAAACATTAAAATTATTCTTGAAAAGAAATTGGATGTGTACATATTTATGAACAGAATTTAACTAAAATACTAGAATAACGCAGTCTGTTGAATCAAAATTATAACATTAAACTCTGAAATACTGATAAACTATAAATGTTAGCATTCCAAACAATAATCTAGGGAAAATAAATCTACTAGTTAGTTCTTCTCTATCATAATAATCTAGGGAAAATGAAAGTACTATCGAGTATTTCTCTATTATAATAATCTAGGGAAGATAAATGTATAAGTTAGTGCTTCTCTTTCATCATTAATGTTACTTTCATGATAGCTAAGTTTCAAGTTTACGAAATGTTTTCCTTATCGTGAAGTAAACTATCAATAAAGATTAAGCTTCTAGCTTAAGAAAAATGATAAATTTCATTCGTGACTATGTTTCAAATTAATTTTTAAAAATCTTTTCAAGTAACTAGAAAAAAGATATATAAAGCTTACGTATGAAAGACCTTTCCTATATTTATTATCTTATCTTTTTTTTCTGTTAACGTACATATTTTAAACATTAAATTTATCCTTGAAAAGAAATTGACTGTATATATATTAATAAACTAAATTTAACTAAAATAATGCAGCTTGATAAATCGAAATCGCAACGTTTAACTAGTACCCTGAAAGTAAAATAGCTACAACTTACATATACTTTCATAATTTTTATGCTTACTATCTTAGTGTGTATCAAATTCAAAAACATCATTTTTTCCATCGAGAATTGATAAATAAAGGCTTGTGTCAAAGAAGGTTCTTTCTGTCGTTTCATACTGTAGATCACTTAATTTTCGCGACACCTTACTATCGCGAGATAGTCATTGACTCTTTAAAAAGCGAGACAAAATTTCCACGAATTGTGGTTTTTGCTCATAATAATCTTAAGGAATACTAATAAACGCGAGAATGAGTTTTTGCCAACGCTGTCTCTCGTAATTACGCGAAAATAAAGTTCTCGCGAATAAAAAGTGATTAACAGTAATTGTTTCTGTTGTATAAAATCCCATTCTGAGGTCAAAGAAGTATCCATACATTTAAGTTTCGTGTTAATGTTTTCTGTCAAAAACTTTCTTCGCTTTAACAATTGTCTGTATTGTTTCTATTAAAAGTTTCATCAGTTTGTTCTTCAATGTTATCGTGAAATCCTCAATTTCAGTGTACTTGGTCATTTTTCGCAACATTCTTCCTTGGTACCTGTCTCACTGATGCTTCCAAGAGATGTTGTATCCTAGAACAAAACTTCAAAGATTCAAATTAAACAAATTGAATTTGTTGAAAAAATTGGCTTCTATATTCTGTACTACCTTAAATGAGCAAGAGCTTTATTGATTTTTGTAATACTAGAAGCATTATTTGATTTCAAATTTGATAGGCAATGCAACTCATATTTCCAGTGAAGTATGAAATAGTGTTTAATGTAAAGAGACAATTATCGAAATCAAATATCAATTGAATGAGAGCATATCATATGATCATAAAACTAAAGGAGAAGAGAAATGCAAATTTATTACACAACGCTTTTTAGTTTGTTGAATATTGTCGAAGACCCACAGAACACAAATTTTCATTTAGAGAAATTGAAATTTTTTGGCTTAGTAAAATAAAACACGAGGAAATCCATTTTAAGTTCCATGCTATCCTGTTAAACGATGGTACACATTTATGATAGAATATGTTTGAATTAGGGAATAATATTTTCTTTTCCATCGTATGTCCTTCTTAACCTGCAACATCGTAGTAGATAAGATTTTTTTTTCCTTTTTAAAAAACTTTCTGTATAGACTTTGGCACACTTAACTTCATTTTTTTAATTCAAAAACAATTACTGAACACTACTTTCAAGGAGGTCTCATTTGGACTGATAATTCCACCATTGCTTTTTAATTGAACCCAGTAACACCGTCATCCACGTCATCCCAATTCTATTTTCACAGTATGTGTTGGGCTTAAAAAACAATTCACACACACGTATATTGATTAAATGATATTTTAGTTAGCATTAAAACTTATTTAATATAGTGCATTATTGCAAGAATTGTTTTAACCATCTTCGTGTCCCCTATCCTCTTTCTTAGATGATGTCTACATCTGAAGAATAGTTATTTATTCATTCGATTTTCTATAGAATAGACAACATCGACCTAAAACATCGATCGAAGTGTTTTCCAGTTTGGTTCTTCATTTAGTCAATTTCTGAACTGCTTTTATTAGGCCTTTCGTAGAGAAGTTGAGGGGAAGGATTAAAACGAGCCATCAACGTCTCAATATGGAAAAGTCTCTACTATAATTGGATAAAAGGTTACTATTCATGTATTAACAGATTGTCACATCGCATTTAGATGGTATAAAACGTAGGCTCCCGAATGACCAATATACATGTATTGGATGTCACTATTTTTTTAATATATGGCAATTTTTTTTTTCTTTTTTCAGTGAACTGCAGAAGAAATGAGTTAAAACAGATTTCATCGGTGTTTTGTACTACATTAAGTTTGATATAAAGTTCAACTGTAAATATTTTCTCAAATCGGCGTCATGGAAGATTGGAAATTTAGATCTTGTCCTTTAATGCCTATGAATAAAAAAGAATAAACTTTGTCGAAAATGTAAATATGATAGAGTCCATTGATTTTTTTTTTTTTCAAAAGTGCAAATATCACTGTTTTCTCATATGCCAGTAACGTCCATCTTAATTTGTTTAAAAAAAATATTCAGAACAAATACCTTTTATATAGGAGGAAATCGTTTAAAGAATATCAGTATCATAAAAAATCAGAGTATGTTCTAGAGTATACAATAAGTAAGGAAACCAAAACATCATGTATAGATGATAGCCTAATATTACTACATACATTGTGAATAAGGAAAGTTAACGGTGGAAAATCTGAAGTCATTTCGTTTGTCATACATTTTAGTTGTTAGTTGGCCCTTATCATCAATGGTCAGTAAAAAATCTGATTACATACAGAAGAGGCAAACTCTGTGGTTTATTTTATTTCAAATTCACTGATATATATCGAGTCGACATATGAATGGACGTAACTATTGTTAATTGATTAAAGAATTATATGTGAACTATATATATTGATTAAACGATTCCGATATTTTTATAATGTAGAATTGAAGGCCACAGCAATTATTAACGTCGTTGGCAGTGTATCATTTTATATATATATAAAAAAGATGTCTATTTTACATTGAAAGCTTACATGACTAGGGAGGAGGGATAATTGACAAGCTAAACAAAATATCTCAGAAAAACTTTGACCATCCATTTTACAGTCGAAGGAAGTATTAATTGACTTTTAGTTATATTCATACATTCTTTTTCATAAATACTTATATAATTTTCGATGATTTGTGGTTGCCTATGATTTTTATCCAACGAGAGTTGTATGCTTTTATCTCCAGGACTTGGCGAGGGAATAAAACACACAAAAAGTGGATAAAAATCATATTCTAACCACAACAATAAGAGATTCTTTTTATCACATGCTTTACACGATCAAATATCCACCTCATAAAGGAATAAACTTGTAATTAATATAATCTACATTTACTGTGTATAGTGTACATATATATAGAACAATTCTGAAATCTTTATGGAATATATTTTTAGGTCGTAATTGATTCGATAATAATTGACCACTCATTAAGAACAATTTTTAAAACACTTCTCTCTGATTAATAAACTCCTTTGTCCATAGTTCAACCGCTATTGCCAAGCGAAAACGAAAGAGCATACAATTACGTGTATGCAAATCCGCTCGGTAAAAATACATGTATACTCACGGCGAACAGGTAACTGGGGCAGGAACACCTGGATTTGATTTCAACAACGATATTGAACAAACCTTATGTTTTCACTGAAGTATGTAGTTACTTTTAATGCAAAAAGTCACAAATCAAGAATGAAATATGTAATGAATATCATAATCTCATGGCTGCTTGACAAAGTAAAGAAGAGGACGTAAATGTGCCATAATTGTAACTCACCATTTTTATAACTTTAAATAGTTCAAAAGATTGGCTGCTACACACAGTACGAGGATTTTTGTTAAATGATAATTTTGCCCTGATTTCATGTAAACACTCCCAGAATCATTAAGTTTTCTACTACCTTATAAAATGTTCATAAATATGGTATATTATGATTGAGTTTTTTCTTCTTCCACTACAAATACACTACTCGTCCATATGTAATTTTTTCCTTTTCTTAAACATAAACACTGATTTACATTCAGCAGTTCCCAAAATTTTATGGTCATTAAAGTGGCCTTGATTGCACAAAAAACTATCTTTGTGGTGTATTTTTACTGCCTTTTTCATACTAATTTGGCTACGAATCACTCCAGTTACATGGTAAACACAGAGGCTTTGCCGTTTAATCCGTTGACGGGATGGTTCTCCGCCAAGGAACCTGCTCTTTCATTAGGTTTTTCGAGAGGTCCGTATTTCTGCCTCTTCCATGTTTCGTATTGTTTATAGGAATCATAAGATTAATCACATTTATCGTTACTTTTTTCATCCAAAGCCAATTCTTTCTGAACATGTGTTTAGGGTTAATGTTTAATAGTACTTTTTCAAGATTGAAGGCAGTTACATTTCCTGGGAAGTAAAAATCATAAATGAACTTTCTGCACATTTTGGTAATCATTTTCTTTAAGATTTTTTTTTAAACATTTCTGTTGCGTGTCTCCATCCTATGAATAGTTATTACTTGTACATGTACTTGATTGCTAAACTTTAGTTAGATAGGAAACTCCTGACCTCCATTTTACTTACATATAATTAAAAGACAAAGACGGGCTTTTTAGTTCCTGGAGAAAGAAAGTTTTTTTTCTAAAATATTAACATTCATTTACTCACATTCCTTAAGCAGTTATACGTACATATTTAAGAAATTATTAAAGCTTGTTTACCGTCATTAAACTTTGATAGAGTGTGATACAAAAAAGAGTTTGTCTCAATATTTATTTTAGAATGTAGAATTTGTGTATAATTTGGTGTACTTATTTTTATGTGAGGTCCAAAATTACAGACAAAAACATGCTTCCAGTTTTATTGATAATTGGAATACTCACGAATAATTAGTATAAATATTGCAATAAGCACCATATTTATTACCATGACGATTAAAAAAAGATTAATTATGGTTTCAGTTTAATTCCAAACATTGTAAATAACATCTGTATTAATTAAAACACCTCCACTCAGGCAACAATAAGGTAAAAAATTGGGTCTTTTGAAAGCTGGAAAATTATTGAGCTTTTAACGTGAATATAATTATTCATGATATTTTAGGTTTACTGAAAAAGAAAACGTTCAAGGACTCAATTTTGTTAAATAATTTTGATTTCAGTTTTGATTTCATAAGAGTGGGGAATATAATTATGTTCACTTATTATAATGAATTAGAAAGAAACCTTGAAACCTATTAAATCAAATCAGATAAATAATATAATCATTCACCGTTAAATAAATAACTTCTTTTGTATCAAGGTATATATTGTGCTGAAACATTTTCTACGAAAGATAAATATTCATATTTCTTTTAACGCATTTTAGATTTTTTAGAGCAAATTCCCGATCAAGTAATTATTTTCTTACTCGCTTTTATGTCATGACCTACAGCTGTATGAATCTCTGAATTGTAGGTCATTGTCTTACTTTTTGAGAATATTAAAAATACTTATTAATTTATCTGTTCAGGATTAATTTTACCCAATCATTTTGAACACAAGTTTGCAACTTTTATAATTTAGAAATCACTGATTAAAAAAAAAAGAAGAAATCATTTATTCGTATTTTTAAACAAGAACATCAGCAGTCTCGTTTAAAGTAATCATTTCGTAAGTTCTTTGGTCGATACAATGACCTTTTCAGCAAATACAATTTATCATTGAGTCAAATGCTGACTGACGTTTTTCATACTAATTGTTAGGCCATTATTTACTCACTGAATTGTCGACGGATTTTACCGTTATATCCCGATCATGACAATGAGCACACGGCGGGTGTGACCGGTCGGCAGGGGATGGTCACTCCTCCATGGCACATGATCCCACCTCTGATATTTTGGAGGTCCGTCTTTGCTCTGCTCCTATTTTGACCTTGGCCATAACTTTTAAACAGTTGCTGCTAAGGCTTTCATATTTCACATGTGTACAAGACCTTTCCATGGGTGTACTCGAATACTGTTTGTTATCTTCATATATTTCATTAGGAAGTTCTGAGACTCGTTCTCTCCATAGTGTACTCTAACTCATCTCTTTGTCACAATGTCTTGTTATAACATCCACGTCTACACTGTTAGTTCAAGAAATAATTTTTTGCATGTTATGAACTCATCATGAGGATTAGAATGGAATTAAAATGCAACAGAATGAGTTGACCTTAAGATTAAAATGATGGTGTTGTTATGTTGGTTTTCGCTTGTTTCATTAGTTTGTAAGTACAAAATACTTTACAATAATTCGTCGATTCTTGGAGAAGGTCATTTGATTTTATCTTGTTTTAATAAAGTCAAAGAAAGTTTTGGGTTCTATATCCAGCCTTTTATTCCCAATATCCCCTATAGCTTCTGCGACATTTTTAAAGGTTTTCACCAAATGAATCCTTGTATTTCTTCTATGAAAAAAAATGGCTTAGTGACTTTTGGTTTCATATAAACCAGTTCGTAACTTTAAACTGTTGAAACATGCATTTATTCATATTAAATGATGTATGCAGCCTTTTAAAAGCTTGAGCAGTTTTATACTTTTATATACATTCATATTTATTCTCTTATATACATTTACAATACATGTACATAGATATAAAACACATCAATAACAAAAAAATTGACTTGAAGGATTTTTTTTTTCAATGTAATCATTTTCAATTATTGGGTCAGGGAGCATATTGCGTATAACCAATAATAAATTAAAACAAAAAGAAAAAAAAAAAAACAGAAAAAGAAGAAAAAACTAGAAACTCATTGCGAGCAATGAGAGGTCTTCCGTCCGATTCTGAAGATAAAAACGAAAATTCAAGCTGAAAAAGTGATAAAAGAAATTCAGACACTCTGGAGATTTAACCCTGGTCGTCAGCGTGAAAATCCAACGTGCTAACCATTAACCATTCACTTTTTTGCATCACTTCCTGTCACGACCAGAAGTAACGGCGACACACGATTTTCATACGATGCAAATAAACTAATGACGGACTATAAGTCCTGAACGTTTCAGACTTCAGTCGTTTATTGTTGCCGAGCAATTGTGAAAACAAATTCTAATTTTGAGGACAGGAAAACACGCGACCGGAAGTAAATTTTATAAAAAAAAAATCTCTAACGTGTCTCTAGACATTGCAGTATCCACAACATGTATTAAAACATTTCAATTCTTTTCTCTATAAGCAATATTTATGAGAAAGTTAAATGTCGAAATAACGTATTTTATCTCCTAAAACCGGAAGTTGACGTTTTTGTTTCCGAAGGAGTCTAACATATTTCAAAACAGCGAAAGAGATGCAATAAGGTGATGCAAGTTTTTATTTAAACAAGAAAAGTTGATTTTTTAATTTTTTTTATCACTTCCTGTGATGACCGGAAGTGACGGCTGACAGTTTAACCCAAATGATTTTGCTTACTCTTCAAGGTCTATCACTCATATAAGTTTGTTGTCTTAATCTCTTACCGTTTCTGAGATCTCACTCAGATATTTTCTCACTTTGAGGACAGAAAAACTCGCGACCGGAAGTGAATTTTGCAAAGATATTTGACGTTACTCTAGACATTTGCAATCTGAATAACATATCTAAAAATCATTTCAATTACTTTACCTATAAAAGATATTTATGGGAAAGTAAAATACTCAAATTATGTAGTTTTTCTCTTATAACCGGAAGTTGTCGTTTTTGTTTCCGGTGGGACCAACATATTTCGAAACTGCGAAAGAGTTGCAATAATGTGATGCAAGATTTGATTTAAAAAAAGAAAAGTTGAAATTTTCGATTTCCTTGAACACTTCCGGTGAAGACCGGAAGTACTGACGACGAAAACCAAGTTAATTTCGAACATCTAAAAGTCATGGTCTATCATCTCTAACAAGTCTCCAGCACATATCTTTAGCCGTTTCTTAGATCCTTCGAGGACAAAATTTCATTTTAAAATCAGGAAATTGTCCATAACTTGGCACTGGAACCGAATTTACCAAAAAAAACCCGGAATTTTATATAAAATTCATATAAAGACCTTTTATCCCTGAAAATTTCAAAGAAATTCATTGAACAGTTTTCGAGAAATCGCGTGCACAAAATTTTGTCTAAAAAAAAAGAATAATAACTAGAAACACATTGCGAGCAATGAGAGGTCTTCCGTCCGATTTTGAAAAAAAAATCGTAAATTCAAGCTGAAAAAGTGATAAAAAAAAATTAGACACTCTGGAGATTTAACCCTGGTCGTCAGCGTGAAAATCCAACGCGGTAACAATTACGCCATTTAGACTCCCGCTTCAAAGTGAAAATGACGGATATCTACAGTTTGGATTTATGAATTCGAAAACAAATTATATATTTAGTATTTTGAAAAGAGGCTCTCTTAACCCTACAAATATTAAAGAAAAATATTGAAGTTGAAAAATCGAATTTTTAAATTCGCTTCCGGTAGCGACCGGAAGTAACGACGACGCACAAAAAGGCCACTTCGCCAATCTATTATCTCTTACAAATCTCCAACTCATATTTTTAACCATTCTTGAGAACACTCACGGAAAATGTTACATTTTTAAAATATCCGTTATTGGAGAAGTTGATTCCTCACTCATAACACTATATGTATTACGTTGTCCATTCCTGTGAACTCCTTCATTCATTAAATAACTAAAAACGTAAATTGTTTGTAAAAATATATTGCGTAATTCGAACAGGAAATTATACCATATATCATTTCAAAGATACAGTATTATATTTGAGCTGAAAAATGGTACAAAAAAATCCAGAAATTTAGGGGATTGCGTTCAGGTCGCCCACGTGAAAATTGAACAAGCTAACCATTATGCTAGTGGGAACATTTTTTAAAAGAGTCTCTATTATGCCTAGTTATATCATTAAAAAAATATTGAGAGGCAAAAAAAATGAAAAAATCGACTTTTTAAATTCTCTTCCGGTAGCTACCGTAACTATCAACGACGCACAAAAAGGCAATTCCGCATATCTAGAAGTCATGTTCTATCATCTCTAATAAGTCTCCAGTTCATATCTTTAGCCGTTCTTGAGAAATGCCGCGGAAAAAAAAAACATTTAAAAATCAGGAAATTGCCCATAACATGGAACCGGAAGTGTATTTTCCAAAATTCTTTCAAATGTAACAATGGTTTTTTAAAGCGCATTATCCCTGAAAGTTTGACGAAAAACCACTGAAGAGTTCTCGACACATGGCGTGTTTAATATTTGTCTAAAAAATATTGATAATTATTATAATATTTATCATCAATTTTCAAACAAATTATATGTTATGCATTCTGAAGAGAGTCACTATTAATATCATCAAAATATATATTAAAAAACAAAAAAGTTGAAAAATTCGACTTTTTAAATCCCCTTCCGGTAGCGACCGGAAGTATTGACGACGCACGAAAAGGCGATTCTGGTAATTTAGAAGACATGTTCTATAATCTCTAATAAGTCTCCAGTTCATACCTTTAGTCGTTCTTTAGATACGCCGCGGACAAAATTCCATTTGAAAATCAGGAATTTGCCCATAATTTGGAAGCGGAAGCGAATTTTCCAAATTTTACTTATGATGAACAAAGTTAGTATAGTTATTCATATTTTGTGAAAGTTTCATTGAAAACCACTGAATAGTTTTCGAGAAATCGCGTGCACAAAATTTTGGTCAAAAAAAAGAATAATAAGAAACAGTAGAATCACTATAAGGTCTTCCGTGAAGACGGAAGACCTTAATAATAAGAAGAAGAAACAATAGAATCACTATAAGGAGACGGAAGACCTTAAAAACAGAAAAACAAAATTAAAGTGTTAAAAGTAAATGAAAAAAGGACACACAAGAATACAGTACATAATATTTTTTACTTAAATAGTACCAGAAAGTTTTTTGAGTTCATGTAATTAATTTTTTCCCCTCTTCCGTACTTTTCATGTCTGCAAAAGGTATTAAACACACATATAAAAAGACAAATCTTTCATTATAAGTGCAAAAAAAAAGTCTCTCAAAAAGAAAAGAATGTTGAAACTTGCAAGTAGTCTACAGAATACGTTGGACAAATGATGGTGAATATGTTAGATGAAGGAATTTAATTCTTGATGCAACGATCCTACCCTGATATAGGAAACGTCTTGCCTATGTTATGCTGGTTTTGATTCTATGTATTGTGATTTTCTCAATGATTAGAACATTCCTGAAGTTATTCAATAGAGAAATATAAATAGTAAGGCACAGCGTATAGCATAAAGGATGAAAAAAATAGATTTTGTCAACTCATTTTATTTTTATTCTTGCAAGCATAAACTGCGCAATACATTTACGTTATTCAATTATATTATCGGATAGAGAAGATACCATCTATTATAACACATTGGGTTTTACATTACGAAATGTCGTAAGGATGACAGATTTCACAAGTATTCCTTTTTCGTGGAAAAAAGTAATACATTTAAATTTTTTAAATTAAGCATACCTACCAATACTTTTTAAGCATACTTATCAAATACAAACATTATGATATTCATTTTTCAAACTTCATGATATAAAATGTCCAAATAACTTATTATAACAAAAGAATTAGATGGCTATCAATATTTTATGCTGATTATTGATAACTCTTGTCACTAAATTGGAGTTTTACCCATGCAGCTGTGAAGACACATAAGTACCTGAAAATCAAAGTTGCAATTCTTCAAACAAGATTTTAGTTCCCAATTATTTCAGAACTCGTCATTAAATTCACTTCTAGATCCAATGGCTTATAAGCCATTTTAGGAGACCTTGGTTTTATTTCAAATCCTGTAAATCAAATAATATATGCACATTTCCCTTCCAAAAACTAGAGTTCTATTTTTCAAAATTACGTTTTAATTTCAAATATCTTAAACATTCGAGCCTTTGGAAATGAATTGGATTTGATTTGCTGGATTTCAAATTTCCTTTCCTTTAACATAACTACTTAGCAATCTTGATTTCCACACTTTTAAGGTCTGCAAAAAGGTAATAAAATACACACACCAAGACATTCGATCAGACAAACCCTTAATTATTTTTTTAGATTTGTATCGAGAAAAAGGGATATGTTTTGAAAGAATTGTGTTAAAACTTGCAAGCAGTATAGAAAATAAAATGGACAAATAGTGATAATTTTTTTAATGGAGGAATTTTATTCTTGATGCAACGATCCTACTCTGACATTGGAAAATTTTCTATGTTACAGATTATTTTTGAAAATTCATAAAATTTAGATTTGATGCCACATTCTTTTAAAATTTTCTCAAAGATTAGAACATTCCCGAAGGTTTTATATCTAGAAACGTAGTAAAGTAAACCTCGTTGAATAACATAAACTGATAAAGGATGGATTTATCAATTTTAAATATGAAATTATTTTGATTTTATTTTTGATTGCATAAGCTGCCTAATACTTTGTGTTACTTATTTCATTTAATTGACTGACAACGGAACACTAACCGTGTAAGTTTAATATTATAAAACCTTGACGACGCAGAGATCACTAAATTTTTTTTTCTCGGAATGAAAATAAACATTTCATTTTTTTTAAAAGAAAAATCATATTACCAATGTATAGATTATGCTAATCATTTTTACTTTAAACTTCTTACGCTTTAATATGCCAATTTTTTGTGACAATTGAAGATTAACATGGGCATTATATCATTTCTTTTATTTGCTGATGATATAGTTAATTCTTTCATTCAGATCGAAGTTTTTCCAAAAGAGTAAGAACCAATCTGTTTACATGCTGAAGTATTTGACAATCAAAGCTGCAATTTTCAACAAGAATTGATTATGTTTTCAACGGCATTTTACCCATTTCTCCTGCTAAATTGTCCTCAAATTCACTTCTTAATTAAAGGGGTAAGAAAACACTTCTTCCTTGCACACATAATTTATTCATGTATAAGCCATTCATATTAGGCCATTATTTACACACTGAATTGTCGACGTATTTTTCCGTTATTTCCCTATCATGATAAGGAGCACACGGCGGGTGTGAGCGATCGGCAGGGGTTGCTCACTCCTCTCCATGACACCTGATCTCACCTCTGATGTCTTAGAGGTCCGTGTTTGCTCTGCTCTTATTTTGTAGTGTTTAATGGACTTTTAAGCTCGAATGCTGTTCGGTATCTCCACATGTTTCATGTATGCTACTTTTTATTTGAATTCTGAAATCTACCTAACGCTTGTACTTACAAAATGGAGGTTTAGTACTTTTTTTTTATTTCAAAGGATGGGATTCTCAGAATCACGTCTCAATTTTAAATATCTCAAATATTCAAGTCAACTGATATAAATTGAATTTGAAAATAAATTACAGAAATCCTTGCACTGATACATTTTAGGGTTCAGTAAAATTTTGTTCATCTTTCAACACTTATCCGCTTAATTTACAACAACAACCACTTTGTGTTTGAACGAAAATATATAAGAAATACCTTTCTTTCAAATATTTATGTAGTTGTATTCCTATTTAAAAGTTAGCAATTTTCCTTCTCTGAATATAATCTGCAATGAGAAACTTGAATTATGCCTTTTTAAATACAATCTGTATCTAGAAATCTTGAAAAGATATTTGATCATTTAAGGTATTGTTTGTTTGCGTTAAAAATTCAATTAAGTACAAATCATCGGCTACAAAGAAATAAAGCTTTATATACAATATCGATATTTTTCTGGCAAAATAGCTTAAGATTATAAACCTGATGACAGAACTGTATTAAGAAATAAAAGGAATACCACATATTGTATGAAAACTAATTTACTATAGATTTCAGCATTCTAAACAGTGATCTAAGGGTAAAAAATCTGTAGGGTTTAGTATTTCTTAACCGTATTAAAGGTCGCTTTCATGGTTGCTGAATTTAAGTTCATGGAATCTGTATCCTTCATCCCGAAACAGATTTTCAATGCAGATTATATTTTCAGTGTGAAAAAGTCTTTCGTGACTGTTTTTCAAATGAATATTTTAATTTTTTTTATATAATGAGAAAAAAGATATATAAAGGATACGTATGAAAATCTTAACTTCACTGGCTTCTGTAGAGCTTAAAGGTCCGCCATCATGAAGGTAAGCTTTTGTATCTTGTTCTTTTCTTATTAACTTACAACATTTAAAGAATTAAATCGTTCTTCTGAAAGAAATTGACGGTGTACGTATTTATGAACAAAATGTTACTTAACTAATGTAGTTTGTAAAATTAAATTCGTAATATTCAACTGTCAAAGTAAAGCAAACCGTAAGTTGTTTTTATGTTTTTTTTTTATATTTACCAAGGGAAAAAAAAAACTTTTTTAAACTCTAAGAATGTTCCATAAAAATTTGAATTTTTTTTTCTGTTATCTTGAGTGCGAAATATTTATTTGTTGTACTTAATCCCATAATGACAAACTCGTATCCATACATTGAAGTTTGGTTTTGTTTTCTCTTTATCCAGAATGTCCCTTCACTATTACTAGTTAGTATATTTGTCTCAAGTGCTTTTAATTTTATCATATTGATATTGAATATTATAGTGAAAACCTTAATTTCAGTGCGCTTGGTTCTTTATTGCTACATTCCTTTTTGGTGCTTATTTCACTCATGCTTCTGAGAGGAAATGTGATGAAATAAAATTTGGAAGAGGGACATATGACAAGAAAAAGGAATGCTGGAAGTCTGCGCCCACGAAACCGAATTTGAAGGTCAAGTCTGACGGTCAATCTTTGTCAATCAGGTCAGAATTCACTTCATTTAAATTAGTCCATGTATGTCACATTCAGAAAAAAATAGTTGTAAACTTTCATTGCCAATATCCAATCTGCATTGATAGCACTCAAATGTTAAGCAAATGCTTATGGTTTTATTATAAGATTAAATTTATATTTGTGATGCGTATTAAATATTTTGTTATACTTATAGATTTCATAAAATTGCATGTATCAAAAATGCGCTAAATGATAAAAATACATGTATCTTACGATATGAAGCTTTTTTGTCATTATGCTAATTTTCTGAGACCTTAATATTTCCTTTGGCATATTAAAATTGCATGCTACTTATGATTTGATAAAAGTTATGTTTGCTAATATATTTCTTAAAACTTGAAACGTTATCTAAGAAATAATAAGTTGCCCTGATGTGATTTTGTTTAGTATTTATAATTGAAATCATTGAAATTTAGATACATGTGTTATTTTGAAGGAAAGTTCAAATATTTTATAATAATTAAAATGTCTTGTTATACCAAAGAATTCAGTATTCATGTAGTTAATGTATGAAAATAAATACGCAATATATATGTAATGCATATATTTATGGGATTAAGCTTTTTCTTTCTTGATCATTCAACATACTGATTTTGAGAGAGAATTTCGCCGCGTTTTAAAATGAAATTCTACTTCTAATTTGATGAAATTTGAAGTTCATAAAACAGTCATATTTCCCAGTATTATTTCCCTCAGCCCCACACCCAAAAATATTTACATTCAGTGTAATTTTCTCTATGAAATCGATTAGAAATCTACGACGTTCAAATCTCTATAACACACGCAAAACCTTGTCATCGCGCGGTAGAATACACAGTAGGAACTATATGCATTTTCAATATCTAGGAACACCAAAATGCACATTGTTCTGACTCATATTAATAATTAAAAAAAACAACTACCCTGTTAAATTAATGTAAAATACAACAACTGTACATTTCAGATGAATTTGTCTTTTTTTTCTAGAAATGTTCATTTGTGTTGTTTAACTTTCCAACGTCACAAACGGCTTTCATATCTATTAAGCACACCAGTTCTGATAGGCGCTAAATTCATAATAAAGATTAACGAAATAAACAATTATGAAGAAAATTAGAGAAGGTAAATATAAGCATTGAATTCTTATTTTTTGATGCCAAAAAGAAGAATTCAATGCTTGAATATATTTCAGGAGAAAGATTCAGCGTGCATTAAAATGCAGACCGGGAATAAAAAAGTTTCTTGATCAAGAATCGTGTGACTGCAATCCGAGGTAAATAGACTATTTAGTTCCTTTCCATGTTACATCAATTCATATATCTGCTTTATAATTTAATTTTAACTAATCAGTAATAAAAAAAATCTTTCAGCAAATTGTCAAATATTGGACTGAAAAACGTCTGCCGACACAAGTTTAAGTACGTTACAAAGATAATCAAAAATGGAAAAAAATGCTATGTTGTATTTCCACAACGGCAATGTATAACATACGCAGACTGTGACAGACAACGGTAAGTAGTACTAATACATATGTATTATCAGTCTCTTTTCTTTCTTTTTTTTTTTTTTTGGGGGGGGGGGGGTAATATTTTGCATTTCTATGAGCAATTAACTTACATGTATTCTAATACATCACAGGGGTTGCTCCAAGAGAGCCCGCGTAACAAGTGCCTGTTTGCCTGATCGACACCGTTACTTCAATGTCTGGGTATTCTGTCCTCACAATCATCGGTTTGAACTGGAAACCCTGGAGTTACCTCAATGCTGTACCTGCAGAGAATACAAACTCTGTAGGTAAGAAACGAAAGTAACAGAGAAGAAAGCACCATAGTATGGGAATTCAATGTTGTAACACTGAAAAAGGTGAAAAGACAGATGGTAGAATCTCTCTGGAGTTTGAGCAATGGCAGAACCTTTAATATGTTACAGATTCTCTTATGCAATTATCAATAAAAACATCAACATTTTGTTAGAGAGTTTTTATTTATATTTTTACACTCGTAAAATCTTCAAATTCAAAAGAAGATAGGCGAACATGGCGAGCAAATACGTATTGTATTACAAGTAAGAAATTGGAAAAGTAATTCTCAATTTTGACATTATTTCATTTAGCAGTAACGTAAACTTTATTTAAAAACTCCACAAATCAGAACAATCTCATATTAAAAAGACTGAAATAATTCTGCTATGAAAATAGCAAAGATACACCAAGTGCCTTAAATATGCTACACAGTTTCTTTTGCTGTATAGTTATCAAATAAAGTACAAACTTTTTATTAAAGAGTTCTTTTTTGTGAACACCTGCTAAGTTGCTCCCCATATTCAAAGATAAATTGAATTAAAATCCTCATTTTTATTTAATTTAAAGGTTACTACAAAACTCTGCATATGTTTGCGTAAAATGGCCATGTGTCAAAAGAAAGTTACTGAAAAATTTGAATGTAATTTGAATAGAAACAAAAAAATCATTTCATTTCCTTTTGAACCTACTGTGGAATCATTAAAATTCATGGGGGTCAATTTTCGTGGATCGCTAAAATTTTACGTGTTCGTGCAGACGTAATTTTGTGTATTCATCGCATCTTTAAAAGGTAAAATTACTCTGAATCCCTTGTTTATAAATTTGTGGAGGGTGTAAATACTCGGATGAAGGGAACCCAGGAGTTCCATTAATATTGAGTCACCACGAAATATAATGATTCCATAGTATATATCACTGATCATTGATGCAAGCAAATATAGCTCAGATTACACTCCATATCCCATCTTACATAAGAGGACCAAAAACAAAACAAAAAGAAATACTGAATTTCAAAATGTTCATGTACATATATATTTAGATATATATGTACTGTTGGCCATTAAAGTATTCATCCTTAATGTGAGTGGTTTTTATTTATTTTTTATTTTTTTAAATTTTCATCACTTTTTCCTAACATTAAAGAACTGTTATGTTTGCGTTCCTAGATTCCCATACAGACTACATTGAGTTTATCTCTGCAGTAAGATTGCTTTGGTTAATGCAGATTTGCATGTTAGATTCACTTTCAAAAATTATATCGTCAATTGTTACGTACAGAGCTGAAAAATTGTAATTGTCCATGAAAAAATAAATACATTTTTAGTTTAAAATCAACACATTTTAATAATATCTAAAAAATTTTTTACATCAATCATCTCTACTTTTGGTTTTCTTTTATGAATATATAAGATAACTTTGATCAATCTGATGCATACTTTAAATACTTTCCTTTATTCTTAAAGCCAGCAAAATGGTATTTCTTAGTACGTAAAAATTACAAATTTTATAGTGCAAAGTAACTTGGACCTTTTTCTTTATCACAATTTTAAATGTATCATTTTTATACTGTAAGACTTATTTTAAGCCATGACTCCTGATCATTCAAGTTTAAATATATTCGAGGAAAACGCACAAAAGGTTATATGTAAATTGCAAATACAGGTGGGAATGTCATATTAAATATATCGAAGTTCAAAAGATGCATTTTGCCCCCTTTTTGTTTTCATTTTTTTGTTTTATTAACCTTTGTGTCCATATATTAAACAATTCTTCAGGACTTTTGTGGAATCCACCCTCCTTAAAAAAAACGCTCATAATACAGAAGCAAAAGAAGGTGTGCGGCTATATTGCAATTATTCCTATGGGGAAGCTTTATTAAATTAAAGATTCCGGGGGAAGGTTTGCTTCACAGAAAAACCAGCTCAATCAAGTGAGCAAATGGCTTGATGAATATATGAAGCTATTTCCTTATTTGTAGTTTTATCTTACACAAAGACATTTAAAAATATAAATATCTGTAATTTTTTTTTCTGTGGTACGCAGATATGATTGTATTATATTGCTACGTTTCACGAAGATTAACTTTACATTGATCTATTTGGACACCTATAGGCTATCAGAGTTATTGCCCTTGACAAGCACTGCATTATAAATAGAAATACGGAAGACACAGAAAACTTTCCTTCTGTTATGTATGAAAACAATAATATATTAAGTTTGTAAATTCATCACTTGATTTAAGTTGCAATGGAATAATGACTAGAAAATGTTTATTTAAACTCAATTTTAAATGCAATGCACGTTCTCTCTGACGAGAATTCTTTCATTCAATCCCATGCATGTGTAAAATCTACTCAGTCTCAAATTATGAATTTTGCAAGTTCAATTCAAACGAAAATATTTTATAAACACCAATATTATATCACAGACACTTCTGTTTTAAATTAATATATATGCCGAAAATTCAGCTAGGATGGGCTGAGAATGAAATATATGGAGATAACGAACAGTATTCAAGCTCAAAAGTCCATTATACAATACAAAATAGGAGCAGAGCAAACACGGACCTCCAAACATTACAGGTGGGATCAGGTGCCATGGAGGAGTGAGCATCCCCTGCCGACCGGTCACACCCACCGTGTGCTCCTTGTCATGATCGGGAAATAACGGAAAAATCCGTCGGCAATTCAGTGTGTAAATAATGGCCTAACAATTAGTATGAAAAACGTCAGTCAGCATTTGACTCAATGATAAATTGTATTTGCTGACAAGGTCATTGTATCGACCATAGAACTTACGAAATGATGACTTTAAACGAGACAGCTGATATTCTTGTTTCATCAACTTATTTGTCAATAATTTACCTCGTTTTAGAAATTGTACATACGTAGAGCATGCTCTTGCTAATCGAATCAACTGAGAGATATATACCCCGGATGCAGGTGATGAGGGTATATTGCTGCATAAGTAAGGGAAGTTGACGATTGAAAAGTTAAAGTCATCACGTTTATCATAAAGCTTGGTTGTTAGATTACCATTAACGTCTTTTTCAAGTAAAATATCCAAATATGAAACAGATGTGTCAGACTCTGTGGTATCTTTTATCTCAAGGTCACCAGGATATATCGTATCGACATAAGAATGAAAATAGCCATTGTTAATTGACAATACGTCGTCGATATATCTAAATGTCGAGTTGAACGCCACAGCAAGTGCTTTCTTCTTTTCACGTACAAGATTTTGGACAAATTCTGCTTCATATGAATACAAAAAAAGGTCTGCTAATAACGGGGCGCAATTGGTACCCATAGGAATTCCAATAGATTGTTGGAAGACCTGGTCTCCAAAAACCACATAGATATTGTCAATCAGAAACTCAAGCATCTTTTTAATGTCAACTTCAGAGTACTTGTGTTTACAATCAGAATGTTTTTTAACAAAATAATTTTGCAAATGACCAATGACAAGGTAAGTATATTTACGGGTTCCATTTTTATTGAAAAAGCAGCTGTCAATGATATCAAAAAGCCTGGACTTTAATTTATCGTGGGGAATGGTTGTGTATAAAGTTGAAAAGTCGTAAGTTTTTAAGCTGTTGATTTTGGTAAAATCTTGTGATTTCAAATTTTCCAAAAGTTCCTTGGAATTTTTAAGTATCCACATCTGATTTACACCACTTCTCGAATAGATTGTTGCACAGTACTCTTGAAGTTTCTCCTTCACCACTGTTAATATCTTAGTGAGGAGTAAAGATAGAGGCTTGGTTGAACATTTACTGGAACCCGCTATGTATCTTTGTTTGTAAGGATTTTTATGAAGTTTCGGAATCCAATATAAATATGGTAATTCGAATTCATTTTGGTTGTTTGGAATATTAAAAATATTCAAAACTGACATATGATTTTGAAGAATTTCTTCCTTAGAAAGGGAACTATGAGTGTAAGTTGGATTACCACTTGCAGAATTAAATCCAAGTTCCTCTAAAATACATTTAATATAATGAGCCTTACAAACAAAGACAATGTTGTTACCTGCTTTGTCAGCAGGGACTAGCACGTACTGATCATGTAATCTATCTAATTCTTTTTTCACTTCTGGATTATTGAATACAGAAGGATAGATGGTTTTCATATTGCCTCTCAATTTTTCAATGCGCGATTTTAACATACATCTGATACATTTAATCCATTCTGACAAAGTGTCAAGATCTTCTTTTTAATGTCTGGCCCATCGCCTGGCGTAGTCCTCTACAGAATCCATGATATTTATGAAATTCTTACGCCAGTTGAAGGATCTGGGTTCCCTAAATTTAGGACCTTTTAAAATTAGTGATCTAAGGTCCTCATTATTAACTTCATTTACGTCACCAGTAATAACGTGTCCAGCAGGACTATAGTTATAGGGCGAAGAAGAACATGAACACGATGGAGGATTATGTTTCAGATATTCGATATCCAGGCCCTGTAAAGTTTTCTTGTAATTAAAAAGTTTGGAAGCAATAGTCGATGTATATTTGTAGGAAATACAAGGTGTAGTCTTTAACTTGAAATATGGTGGAATACAAGACTGGACCCTTTTGTGATTAAGGATATTGCTTATATTAACCTCGTCAATTCCTTTGTTGGCATATTGAAGTTTAAGGAAAAAACGGATTGTTTTAGCTGCATTTTCTTCAGTAAAACGCGGGGGTTTAAAAAGCCTATGATTGGCAATATCCATAACTACAGATCCGAGCCTATATTCTGGTGTTGAGGAATCAAAAAATGGACTTTCCTTGACCTTTTCAAGAAGACTATTTAAAAGTTTCAAAGGGACAGAGTAAAGTTTGGTGCGAATATGATGTAGACCTAACTGTTGATTTACGTAAGGTAGTAATGAATCAAAAGAGACATCGTGTATTAAAGGTTTATTGTAAGACCGATGCCCATGACTACGCTTACGTCTCTGTGTATGGTTAAAAAGTCCCATCACATTTACATTGTTACACTGTGGACTGGAAAGATTTCCAACACTATCGACATTGTCATTACATCCATAGGGAAAGGCTGTCCCTAGCTTTCTTATCCAAAATTCTTCTCGTTGTCTACAGAAAGGTGTACTCAGTGATGGACTGTTTGTGTGGTGGTAAATCTTTTCCAGAATTCTAACTTTCATTGACAAAATAGAATGATCAGGTAAATTAAAATGTTTGTATAAAAGTTGCTGACCCCCATTATTTATCTGAAATCTATGACCTGATGTTCTTTTATTAAGTGATCCCTTGGTTTCACCAACACAAACAAGTCCACAAAGATTACATTCTATTCCGTAGACAACATTAGAAGATTTGCAGTTCAGATTTTCCCAAGTTTTGGTACAGAAGCTCTGTCCAGTAAGATTACTGGTGAAAGAAGTGTTCGTTATCAAAATGTCACAGGTTTTACAGTTTTTCGCAGAACATTTTGAAATAGAAGACATGGGATCTGATAACACGCAAGAAATGATAGAAGGATCAAATTGGTTCTGTTTCATTAGGATGATAC
Organism: Saccostrea echinata; assembly: GCF_033153115.1. Lineage (NCBI taxonomy): Eukaryota > Metazoa > Mollusca > Bivalvia > Ostreida > Ostreidae > Saccostrea > Saccostrea echinata. Next base: position 12,646,116 of record NW_026889777.1, read on the forward strand.
TTATGAATATTGATATGTAGATTTTGAAATTAAGCTAAGCTTTTTTTTTTATGTATTCAAATATTTAACTTTTCCAAAAATATTAAGAAGACACAAAACAGGAATAAAATCAAAACTTTAAAGAATAAGAATGTATCTAAAATGTATTTTTCGTTTCGTCAAATTATGCACATTATTGTATTTTTAATGATAATTATCTTTATTAGTTTTTATTTTTAAAATACCCAGCACCATATTTTATTTCAAGATATATAACGGTATCAACATTCATAATTATATTACTATAACATTGTAACATATCAGATACGAGCATTTTTAACGAGCATTTCCATATTTTGTAGTAAATGAAATATTGGCAAAATGCCAACTTTCATGAGTAATCCTCCTTTTTTGTATCACAAATATTGATTGGATTGATTGATTGTATACTGTTTTACGTCCCGTTCGAGAATTTTTCAATCATATTGAGACGTCACCATATACCCGTGAAGGGCTTCAAATTTAGACAGTTACCTGCCGCTCAGGCAATTTAGCTGTGAGAAATCTTGATCACGTCAACGCTTGTCATGACACGGAGCCTAGGTTTTTAAGATCTCATCCTAAAGACTTGCAACTTTCACTTCAAAGTGCCGAGCATTTGGGGAAGGAATAGGTGTTACCTATTTTTTTTTTTACCAACTTAGGTCAGTAGCGGCCGGGGTTCGAACCTACAATCAGTTGGTCACGGAGCGAGCGCGCTTCCGACTGAGCTACCGTGACGGTTAATAAAAAAAGATTGAAAAAATAATGCAATTAATAGACTTTAATAGGTCTCTTCTTTTTATTCATATTTGTTTACCTTTAAGAGATTTCAAATAAAGATAAAAACTATTGCTGAAAAGAACGACGCTACAAATGTCAGTAGAACCTGGCTAGAAAGAACAATTTGTAGGTGGCCTTCTAATCATAGTAATAATGAATTGATCGGAAAAATATATAGAGATTTATAATACGTATGGATAGTGTAATCTGCAGTCAACAAAATTTCATGAAATTTGGAGAACCTTGCCTTCGGGTTACTTTGCACGGTTTTACCGAGAGGTAGGAAAACTTATCCTTGATATACTGACCCCAACCTGATGTAATACGCCGGGTCGTCTTTCCAAAATTTCCTTTCCAAAAATTTCCTTCAATTTGCGAAATCGCATGCTTTCAAAAATAAGTGGAGATCTTGATCTTCATTAAAATAAGGATATTTGTTGGGGGGGGGGGGATTGGTGGATTAAATAATAACTGAATATCACCACCACTTGGAGCTTTATCCTCTCTCTTTCAACATGTTAAACGAGAAACCCAAAAGTGGACTTGAGTATACTACATTGTAACTCCTACCTTATTTGAAATTTAAAAAAAAAAGAGCTAATGTGATGGTAAGTGTCTATCATCTGTTTGTCCGTCTGTCTGTTTTAAAGAAGATAACGAACAATAATGAATCTCATAAACAATACAATTCGAGTAAAGGGCCGAAACACGGACATTGGAACTCATTGTGGCACACTATAATGGTCTGTTAAAAGAAGATATCATTAGTCAAAATTTAGATGATTAATAAGTGGTACAAGTTTAGAAAACAACGGTATTCTAATTTCATACTTTTAAAACTACCAAAAAAAGTGATTCAAGTTCATGTGTTCCTTTCCTTTTTATATTTAAGGATAAATAACACAAACTTTTTTTCAGAAATCAGCAATATTTTTCATAGATTTTATTTAAATAGGTAACCTGAATAATGTTAGCCGTATAAAGTGGGAGAATTTTGTAAGATTTTGTCACAAAGTTAAAATTATGTGCAAAATTTTGTATAGAAGTATATAGAAAACAAAACAAAGTCACATATTTTAGCACCAAAGAAAATTTACGATTTCTTTATGTTTTCGGGATTTATTATTTATGTCATTTCTATTCATAATCCGTCAAAAAATATATATCAATCCAGGCATCAGATTTTTGTTTGTGTTATGTATCCTTAAGTACAAAGCAGACAAGCTGTAGTCTCACCAGAGACTTTTTGATTATCTGCTAAAAAGTTTAAATTTTTTTTTAAATATTCTGTCTTTTGATTCAATAGGCAAATACAGGACAAGATCCAAATTCACCACCACCTTAGACGCCGTTTAGAAAATATATTAACAGTTGAAAATAAAATTGATATGAACTGAATCTCTATTGAATTTTAAATGCTAAGGGGATCATTTAATTTCAATATTGATAGAAAAAAATTGATATTAATACAAAAAAATTTATCAAAATCAAACATCTATTTAATGAGAATAAATCATTAAGATCTTAAAAATAACGAAGACGAGAAATGCAAATTTGTAATGCAATAATTTTTAGAGCATAAAATACACAGATTTTCTTCTATAGCTAATGAATGACCTTTTGCATAGTTAAAGTTTACACTGACTTGAATCATTTCAATGTTTTAGGCTATCTTATATTACATTTTTATGATTATACACTTTACAATGTCTATAGTCATATCTGAAATAAATGGCGCTTAAACGAAATAAAATTTAAATGTTCAAATTTCATATTGTTCTATTACTTCAGATACTAAAATGTAATATTATACATTGCTTCATTTAAAAGATATCAATTTCTAATGACAGAAAGATCTCATTAAAAAAAACAAACAAACAAACAAATAAAAAAAACAAATAAAACAAAACAAAACAAAACAAAAAAAAAAAAAAAAAAAAAAGATGACGTCGAAGGACGTCATGGAGCAATGAGTAGCGATAATTTTTTTGCTTTGCCATTCTGAAACCTCTGAAAATCTCTGAAAATGCTGGAAGAACCAGTAAATATATCATATATGAGCCGAGAATTTGCATATACATGAAAATACACTTACTGAGTCCTAGAGGCTTTGAATTGAACGATCGACGGTCTGCGAAGAAACAGATAATAGTTAAAAATCTTGTCAAAAGAGTTAGTCACGTCATAAAAAAAATGATGTGCGCTTCACAGTTGCGTAACTTGTGAAAGCAGAGTTACGTGGTAAAATATTTGAAAACACTGACAATATTACATAAGCTACACGAACAGTTGTTAACAAACTAGGTGTCAAGTGTCAAGGATACCTTTTTTATGAATTGGTAAGCTACAAACCGTTTGTGAAATGAAAAGGCAGAGTAAGGTTGAGGAACTTTCTAGACTTTGTTTTTGACATTACAATGTTGTTAAGTGTGGTCCGTGGCGACGAAACGTGTTGCTTTTAAAATTGAATAATGTAAATAATATAATTTCCATTTTATCCGATAGAATAATACTTCACACATCTAGAAATAAATGTGTTTACTTAGGAAAAAGTGTTGATCTTAAATGTTGTAAAGATTAATATGAAGGTGAAGGACATCGTCTAAGAATTTTTTTTGAATGACCCTCGTATATCCCAGTGAGCTCGAAATAAAACACAACACAGAGCCTACAACATCTCATTTGTTTCATACTTGGATGTTTCACTGACTACATAGATGTAGGTATATATACATAACAAACGACAAACTTATACGACAAATGTGATAACCCATGCTTTCCTTCGTCAACTTCCCTTTTATTTCATTATCACCTGCATTTGCTGTTTATGTTCCCCTACTGAGAAGTAGGCAAGAGGAGGTTTTGAGTACAACCAGTTTTTAAACCAAGAAAGGCTACTGGCAAATATGTTTATGTTACAGTGTTTTCAATAACCTCATCCAAAGAAAGCAATTTGCAAAGTCTATGGTTGTCATAATGACTTGTTTGCAAATCCAACCTATCTTTGGGTCGTAATTTGACTGGCGTGTTTATCCAAATTGCTACACCGTTCTTTTCATAATTTTGAAAGCGGATTACCCTGTTTACCCAAGGCGCATGGCGGGTTTTCCTGGACGACAGGGGTCGACAGGGGATGCTTACTCCTAAAATAAAAAGCTTCATTATCGTGATTTAATCTTATTCATGTACTCAGTATGTTTATTTGAATTTATTGTTAACGTCATCTTCAGATAAGCTTAATTAATGATACATATTCGTTTGATTTCTCAAGAAAAATACATTTGAAAAGAGACCTTATTTTAAAGATAGATAAGTAAATCCCCTTGAAACGTCAGCAATTTTCCTCATCTAAAGTCTTTAATGATAAACCTGCATTGCACCTGTTAAAATTCATATTTAAGATGAAAGATATGATACCATTTTTATTAATTTTACTTGCATTAAATATCTTAACTAAGGGTAAAACAAAGGCTACAAAACACATAGAATCAAAAAAAAAATACTTAAGAGATTAAAATATTTTTTATTAAGATTATAGACCTGGTGGAAGAATTACATTCAAATATGAATAGTCTTATTTATATATCATCTTTAAAACATTAAAATTATTCTTGAAAAGAAATTGGATGTGTACATATTTATGATTAAAATATTTTTTATTAAGATTATAGACCTGGTGGAAGAATTACATTCAAATATGAATAGTCTTATTTATATATCATCTTTAAAACATTAAAATTATTCTTGAAAAGAAATTGGATGTGTACATATTTATGAACGGAATTTAACTAAAATAACGAAGTCTGTTGAATCAAAATCGTAACATTAAACTCTGAAATACTGATAAACTATAAATGTTAGCATTCCAAACAATAATCTAGAGAAATACATTTACTAGTCAGTTCTTCTCTATCGTAATAATCTAGGGAAAATGAAAGTACTATCGAGTATTTCTTTATCATAATAATCTAGGGAGGATAAATGTATTAGTTAGTACTTCTCTTTCATCATTAATGTTACTTTCATGATAGCTAACTTTCAAGTTTACGAAATGTGTTCCTTATGATGAAGTAAACTATCAATAAAGATTAAGCTTATAGCTTTAAAAAATGATAAATTTCATTCGTGACTATGTTTCAAATTAATTTTTAAAAATATTTCAGGTAACTAGAAAAAGATATATAAAGCTTATGTATGAATGACCTTTCCTATACTGGCTTCTGTAGAACGTGAAAGTGTTCGGACATGAAGTTAAAATTTATTATCTTAGCCTTTTTTCTGTTAACGTACATATTTTAAACATTAAAATTATCCTTGAAAAGAAATTGACTGTATACATATTTATAAACTACATTTAACTAAAATAATGCAGCTTGATAAATCGAAATTGCAGCATTTAACTAGTACCCTGAAAGTAAAATAGCTACAACTTACATGTACTTTCATAATTTTTTATGCCTACTATCTTAGTGTGTATCAAATTCAAAAACATCATTTTTTCCATTGAGAATTGATAAATAAAGGCTTGTGTCAACAAAGGTTCTTTCTGTCATCTTAAGTGCGTTTTATACTGTAGATCACTTAATTTTCGCGACACCTTATTTTCGCGAGATAGTCATTGACTCTTTAAAAAGTGAGACAAAATTTCCACGAATTGTGGTTTTTGCTCATAATAATCTTAAGGAATACTAATAAACGCGAGAATGAGTTTTTGCCAACACCTGTCTCGCGTAATAACACGAAAATAAAGTTCTCGCGAATAAAAAGTGATTTACAGTAATTGTTTCTGTTGTATAAAATCCCATTCTGAGGTCAAAGAAGTAGCCATACATTTAAGTTTCGTGTTAAAGTTTTCTGTCAAAAACTCTCTTCGCTTTAACAATTGTCTGTATTGTCTCTATTTTGATTCGAAGTTTCATCAGTTTGTTCTTCAATGTTATCGTGAAATCCTCAATTTCTGTGCGTTTGGTTATTTTTCGTAACATTCTTCCTTGGTGCCTGTCTCACTGATGCTTCTAAGAGATGTTGTATCCTAGAACAAAACTTCAAAGATTCAAATTAAACAAATTGAATTTGTTGAGAAATTTGGCTTCTATATTCTGTACTACCTTAAATGAGCAAGAGCTTTATTGATTTTTGTAATACTAGAAGCATTATTTGATTTCAAATTTGATAGGCAATGCAGCTCATATTTCCAGTGAAGTATGAAATGGTGTTTAATGTAAAGAGACAATTATCGAAATCAAATATCAATTGAATGAGAGCATATCATATGATCATAAAACTAAAGGAGAAGAGAAATTCAAATTTATTACACAACGCTTTTTAGTTTGTTGAATATTGTCGACGACACACAGAACACAAATTTGCATTTAGAGAAAATGAAATTTTTGGCTTAGTAAAATAAAGCACGAGGAAATCCACTTTAAGTTCCATGCTATCCTGTTAAACAATGGTACACATTTATGATAGAATATGTTTTAATAGGGAATAATATTTTCTTTTCCATCGTATGTCCTTCTTAACCTGCAACATCGAAGTAGATAAGATTTTTTTTTCCTTTTTAAAAAATTTTCTGTATACACATTGGCACACTTAACTTCATTTTTTTAATTCAAAAACAATTACTGAACATAACTTATTTTCAAGGAGGTCTCATTTGGACTGACATTCCACCATTGCTTTTTAAATGAACCCAGTAACACCGTCATCTACGTCATCCCAATTCCATTTTCACAGTGTGTTTTGGGTTTAAAAAACAATTCACACACACGTATATTGATTAAATAATATTTTAGTTAGCATTAAAACTTATTTAATTTAAAAACTTATCTAATTTTTTTAACCACCTTCATGTCCCCTATCCTCTTTCTTGGATGACGTCTACATCTGAAGAATAGTTATTTATTCACTCGATTTTCTATAGAATAGACAACATCGACCTAAAACATCGATCGAAGTGTTATCCGGTTTGGTTCTTCATTTAGTAAATTTCTGAACTGCTTTTATTAGGCCTTGTGTAGAGAAGTTGAGGGGGAGTATTAAAACGAGCCATCAACTTCTCAATAGAGAATAGTCTCTACTGTAATTGGATAAAACGTTACTATGCATGTATTAACAGACTGTCACATCGCATGTAGATGGCATAAAATGTAGGCTCCCGAATGACCAATATACATGTATTGGATGTCACTATTTTTTTTAATATATGGCAAAATTATATCACAGTTTATCATTTATCTGACAAAGTTCATTGATTATTTACATTATAGTGATATTTTTCTGTTTTTATTTTTTAGTGAACTGCAGAAGAAATGAGTTAAAACAGATTTCATCGGTGTTTTGTACTACATTAAGTTTGATATAAAGTTCAACTGTAAATAGTTTCTCAAATCGGCGTCATGGAAGATTGGGAATTTAGATCTTGTCCTTTAATGCCTATGAATAAAAAAGAATATACTTTGTCGAAAATGTAAATAGGATAGAGTCCATTGATATTTTTTTTTTCAAAAGTGCAAATATCACTGTTTTCTCATATGCCAGTAACGTCCATCTTAATTTGTTTTAAAAAAAATCAGAACAGATACGTTTTATGAAGGAGGAAATCGTTTAAAGAATATCAGTATCATGAAAAATCAGAGCATGTTCCAGAGTATACAATAAGTAAGGAAACCAAAACATCATATATAGATGATAGCGGAATATTACTACATACATTGTAAATAAGGAAAGTTAACGGTGGAAAATCTGAAGTCATTTCGTTTGTCATACATTTTAGTTCTTAGTTGGCCCTTATCATCTATAGTCAGTAAAAAATCGGATAATATAAGAAGAGGCAGACTCTGTGGTTTCTTTTATTACAAATTCACTGATATATATCGAGTCGACATATGAATGGACGTAACTATTGTTAATTGATTAAACAATCTTGTGTGTTATATATATTGATTAAACGTTTTCGATATTTTTTTAATGTAGAATTGAAGGTCACAGCAATTATTTACGTCGTTGGCAGTGTATCATTTTATATCTAAAAAAAAAGATGTCTATTTTCCATTGAAAGCTTATATGACTAGGGAAGAGGGATAATTGACAAGATAAACAAAATATCTCAGACCATCCATTTTACAGTGGAAGGAAGTAGATTAATTGACTTTTAGTTATATTCATACATTCTTTTTCATAAATACTTATATTATTTTCGATGATTTGTGGTTGCCTATGAATTTTTATCTAACGAGAGTTGTATGCTTTTATCTCCAGGACTTGGCGAGGGGATAAAACACACAAAAAGTGGATAAAAATCATATTCTAACCACAACCATAGGAGATTCTTTTTATCACATGCTTTACATGATCAAATATCCACCTTATAAAGGAATAAAGTTGTAATTAATATAATCTACATTTACTGTGTATAGTGTACATATATATAGAACAATTTTGAAATCTTTATGGAACATCTTTTTAGGTCGTATTTCATTCGATAATAATCGACCACTCATTAAGAACAATTTTTAAATACTTCTTTAATTAATAAACTCCTTTGGCCATAGTTCAACTGCTATTGCCAAGCGAAAACAAAAGAGCATACAATTACGTGTATGCAAATTCGCTCGGTAAAAATATACTCACGGCGAACAGGTAACTGGGGCAGGAACACTTGGATATGATTTCAATATCGATATTGAACAAACCTTATGTTTTCACTGAAGTATGCAGTTACTTTTAATGCAAAAAGACATAAATCAAAATGAAATATGTAATGAATATCATAATCAGATGGCTGCTTGACAAAGTAAAGAAGAGGACGTAAATGTGCCATAATTGTAACTCATCATTTTTATAACTTTAAATAGTTCAAAAGATTGGCTGCTGCACACAGTACAAGGATTTTTGTTAAATGATAATTTTGCCCTGATTTCATGAAAACATTCCCAGAATCATTAAGTTTTATACTACCTTATAAAATGTTCATAAATATGGTATATTATTATTGAGTGTTTTTCCTTCTTCCACTACAAATACACTACTCGTCCATATGTAATTTTTTCCTTTTCTTTAACTTAAATTATCTGATTTACATTCAGCAGTTCCCAAAATTTTATGGTCATTAAATTGGCCTTGATTGCACAAAAACCTATCTTTGTGGTGTATTTTTACTGCCTTTTTCGTACTAATTTTGGCTACGAATCACTCCAGCTACATGATAAACACAGAGGCTTTGTAATGGATTTAATCCGTTGACGATATGGTTCTCCGCCAAGGAACCTGATCCTTCATTAGGTTTTTCGAGAGGTCCGTATTTCTGCCCCTTCAATGTTTCGTATTGTTTATAGGAATCATAAGATTAATCACATTTATCGTTACTTTTCTCATCCAAAGCCAATTCTTTCTGAACATGTTTTTAGGGTTAATGTTTAATAGTACTTTTTCAAGATTGAAGGCAGTAACATTTCCTGGGAAGTAAAAATCATAAATGAACTTTCTGCACATTTTGATAATCATTTTCTTTAAGATTTTTTTTAAACATTTCTGTTGCGTGTCTCCATCCTATGAATAGTTATTACTTGTACATGTATTTGATTGCTAAACTTTAGCTGGATAGGAAACTCCAGACCTCCATTTTACTTACATATAATTAAAAGACAAAGACGGGCTTTTTTAGTTCCTGGAGAAAGAAAGTTTTTTTTTTCTAAAATATTAAAATTCATTTACTCTCATTCCTTAAGCAGTTATACGTACATATTCAAGAAATTATTAAAGTTTGTATACTGTCATTAAACTTTGATAGAGTGTGATACGAAGAAGAGTTTGTCTCAATATTTATTTTAGAATGTAGAATTTGTGCATAATTTGGTATACTTAGCTACATGTGAGGTCCAAAATTACAGACAAAAACATGCTTCCAGTTTTATTGATAATTGGAATACTCACGAATAATTAGTATAATTATTGCAATAAGCACCATATTTATTATCATGACGATTAAAAAAAAGATTAATTATGGTTTCAGTTAAATTCCATAGATTGTAAATAACATCTGTATTAATTAAAACACTTCCACTCAGGCAACCATAAGGTAAAAAATTGGGTCTTTAGAAAGCTGGAAAATTATGGAGCTCTTAACGTGAATATAATTATTCATGATATTTTAGGTTTATCGAAAAATAAAACATTCAAGGACTCAATTTTGTTAAATAATTTTGATTTCAGTTTTGATTTCATAAGAGTTGGGAATATAATTATGTTCACTTATTATAATGAATTAGAAAGAAACCTTGAAATCTATTAACTCAAATCAGATAAATAATATAATCATTCACCGTTAAATAAATAACTTCTTTTGTATCAAGGTATATATTGCACTGAAACATTTTCTACGAAAGATAATTATTCATATTTCTTTTAACGCATTTTAGATTTTTTAGTGCAAATTCCCGATCAAGTAATGGTTTTCTTACTCGCTTTTATGTCATGACCTACAACTGTATGAATCTCTGAATTGTAGGTCATTGTCTTACTTTTTGAGAATATTAAAATTACTTATTAATCTATCTGTTCAGGATTAATTTTACCAAATCATTTTGAACACAAGTTTGCAACTTTTAAAATTTAGAAATTACTGATTAAAGAAAAAAAAGAAATCATTTATTCGTATTTTTAAACAAGAATATCAGCAGTCTCGTTTAAAGTAATCGTTTCGTAAGTTCTATGGTCGATACAATGACCTTTTCAGCAAATACAATTTATCATTGAGTCAAATGCTGACTGACGTTTTTCATACTAATTGTTAGGCCATTATTTACACACTGAATTGTCGTCGGATTTTACCGTTATATTCCGATCATGACAAGGAGCACACGGCGGGTGTGACCGGTCGGCAGGGGATGCTCACTCCTCCATGGCACATGATCGCACCTCTGATATTTTGGAGGTCCGTGTTTGCTCTGCTCCTATTTTAACCTTTGCCATAACTTTTGAACAGTTGGTGCTAAGGCTTTTATATTTCACATGTGTACAAGACCTTTCCATGGGTGTACTCGAATACTGTTTGTTATCTTCATATATTTCATTAGGAAGTTCTGAGACTCGTTTTCTCCATAGTGTACTTTAACTCATCTCTTTGTCACAATGTCTTGTTATAACATCCACGTCTACATTGTTAGTTCAAGAAATAATTTTTTGCATGTAATGAACTCATCATGAGCATTAGAATGCAATTAAAATGCAATAGAATGAGTTGACCTTAAGATTAAAATGATGGTGTTGTTATGTTGGTTAATCGTTAGTTTGTAAGTACAAAATACTTTACAATAATTCGTCGATTCTTGGAGAAGGTCATTTGATTTTATCTTGTTTTGATAAGTCAAGGAAAGTTTTGGTATCTATATCTAGCCTTTTATTCCCAATATCCCCTATAGCTTCTGCGACATTTTTTGTAGGTTTTCCCCAAACGAATACTCTTATTTCTTTTATGAAAAAAAATTGCTTAGTGACTTTTAGTTCCATATAAACCAGTTCGTAACTTTAAACTAGTGAAACATGCATTTATTCATAATAAATGATGTATGCAGCCTGTTAAAATCTTGAGAAGTTTTATTCTTGTTATTGTTACATCCTATTATAAAAGTACATTTGCAATACATGTACATAGATATGAAACACATCAATAACAAAAAAATCGACTTGCAGCAACTTATTTCTTCATTGTATTCATTTTCAATTATTGGGTCAGGGAGCATAATGCATACATACACTAATGAATTCCCAAATCAAAATTTAAAAAAAAAGACGAGGAAAATGAAATTAAAGTATTAAAAGTAAATGAAAAACACAAGAATACTAGTACATAGTTTTTTTTTACATTTAATAGTACCAGAAAGTTTTTCGAGTTCATGCACCCTCTTTATCTGTTGAGCTACATATTGATCAGAAACTTCTAGATTTCCATACTTTTCATATCCGGAAAAAAAGATAATTAAACACACATTTAAGAAAACAAATCTTCAAGTTTTTTTTAAATATTAGTAAGGAAAAGAAAGAAGTCTTTCGAAAAGAAAAGAATGTTTAAACTTGCAAGTAGTCTACTAAATACATTTTGGACAAATGGCGGTGAATATGTTAGATAAAGGAATTTTATTCTTGATGCAACGATCCTACTCTGATATAGGAAACGTCTTGCCTATGTTTTCTATGTATTGTGAATTTCTCAACGATTAGATCATTCCTGAAGTTATCAATAGAGAAACATAAATAGAAAGCCTCAGCGTATAGCAAAAAGAATTTAAAAAAAATCGATTTTGTCAAATTATTTTAATTTTATTCTTGCTTGCATAAACTGCGCAATACATTTACGTTATTAAATTATATTATCGGATAGAGAAGATACCATCTATTATAACACGTAGGGTTTTACATTACGAAATGTCATAAGGATGACAGATTTCATAAGAATTCCTTTTCGTGGAAAAAAGAAATACATTTGAAATTTTTTAAACTAAGCATACTTACCATACCTTTTAAGCATACTTATCAATACAATAATTATGATATTCATTTTTCAAACTTCATGCTATAAAATGTTCAAATAACTTATTATAACAAAAGAATTAGATGGATATTAATATTTTATGCTGATTATTGATAACTCTTGTCACTAAATTGGAGCTTTACCCATGCAGTTGTGAAGACACATAAGTACCTGAAAATCAAAGTTGTAATTCTTCAAACAAGATTTTAGTTACCAATTATTTCAGAACTCTTCATTAAATTCACTTCTCGATCCAATGGCTTATAAATAATTTTAGAAGACCTTGGTTTTTATTTCACATGCTGTAAATCAAATAATATATGCACATTTCCCTTTCAAAAACTAGAGTTCTATTTTTCAAAATCAAGTTTAAATTTCAAATATCTTAAACATTTGAGCCTTTGGAAATGAATTGGATTTGATTTGCTGGATTTCAAAACTCCATAAAAATCCTTGGAAACAGATATACAGAGCAGGGTCCAGAAAATGATAAACCGAGCTCCTATCCACACTAGTCACTAAAATGTTTACTACTGTGAAGGGGACGTACTGTGCTACAAAATGTACTTCCCTTTGCAAAAACGTTAATTGCTGTGATGGAGAAATTTCAGACATACTGTACTATGGCTGAACAACGTATTCAAGAAGTGATCTAAATCAAATATAAAGTCTTTGTAAAAACTCTAAATAAATTAAGACCAATTTGAATTAACTATTTCTCCAAAATGAATTATATCACGACGACTTTCCACCACTTTTTTCAAACATTCTTCAAAATAAATCAAAGAGCAGGATTTTGACCTCATACCATCTTTTTTCTTTTGAAAATGCGGAGCGCAGAAATTTCTTAATCTTGTGATTGGTCATCTACAAAATTACTTTGTGAAAAAATCATTCTGAGATTACACTCAAGTACGTACATCTTTTGAGACAAGAATCTGTTGGAATTTCGATAGGTACCCATATGCTCCTTTATCACCTGTTATATATATATATATATATATATATATATATATATATATTTCTTTATTCTTATGAAGCAGAATTTATCAATTTTTTTATCCATGTATGGCAAGCTTTGTACATTTAATACTTTAAAATATTTTTTACGGTTAAGCACTACATTTCCTTTCCTTTAACATAACTACTAATCAATCTTGATTTCCACACTTTTAAGGTCTGCAAAAAGGTAATATAAAATACACACACACAGATATTCGATCAGACAGACCTTTAATTATTTTTTTTAAGATTTGCATTGAGAAAAAAGGATATGTTTTGAAAGAATTGGTATAAAACTTGAAAGCAGTATAGAAAATAAGATTGACAAATAGAGTTAATTTTTTAATGGAAAAATTTTGTTCTTGATGCAACAATCCTACACTGACATTGGAAAATTTATGTTACAAATTATTTTTGAAAATTAATAAAATTTAGATATGATGCCATATTTTTTTTAATTTTCTCAAATATTAGAACATTCCCGAAGGTTTTATATCTAGAAACACATTAAAGTAAACCTCGTTGAATAACATAAACTGATAAAGGATGGATTTATCGATTTTAAATATAAAATTATTTTGATTTTATTTTTGATTGCATAAGCTGCCTAATACTTTATGTTTATGTTTATGTTCCTTATTTTATTTAATTGACTGACAAAGGAACACTAACCGTGTAAGTTTAATATTATAAATCCTTGACGACGCAGAGATCACTATTTTTTTTTCTTGGAATGAAAATAAACATTTCATTTTTTTTTAAAAAGAATAATCATATTACCAATGTATAAATTATGCTAATCATTTTTATTTTAAAATTCTTGAGCTTTAATATGCCAATTTTTTGTGACAATTGAAGAATCACATGAGCATTATATCATTTCTTTTATTTGCTGATGATATAGTTAATTCTTTCATTCAGATTGAAGTTTTTCCAAAACAGTAAGAACCAATCTGTTTACATGCTGAAGTATTTGGCAATCAAAGCTGCAATTTGAGAATTGATCATGTTTTCAACGGCATATTGCCCATCTCTCCTGTTAAATTGTCCTCAAATTCACTTCTTAATTAAAGGGGTAATAAAAACAATTCTTCCTGCACACATAATTTATTTATGTATAAGCCATTCATATTAGGCCATTATTTACACACTGAATTGCCGACGTATTTTTCCGTTATTTCCCTACCATGACAAGGAGCACACGGCAGGTGTGACCGGTCGGCAGGGGATATTCACTCCTCCATGGCACCTGATCCCACCTCTGATGTCTTCAAGGTCCGTGTTTGCTCTGCTCTTATTTTGTAGTGTTTAATGGACTTTTAAGCTCGAATGCTGTCCGGTATCTCCACATGTTTCATGTATGCTACTTTTTATTTGAATTCTTAAATCTACCTAAGACTTGTACTTACAAAATGGAGGTTTAGTTTTTTTTTCATTTCAAAGGATGGGATTCTTCAGAATCACGTCTCAATTTTAAATATCTCAAATATTCAAGTCAACAGAAATAAATTCGATCAATTGAATTTGAAAAAAAAAATTCCAGAAATCCTTGCACTGATACATTTTAGGGTTCATTAATATTATTGTTCATCTTTCAACACTTATCCGCTTAATTTTCATCAACCACTTTGTTTTTGAAAGAAAATATATAAGAAATACCTTTCTTCCAAATATTTTTGTAGTTGTATTCCTATTTAAAAGTTAGCAATTTCCCCTCTCTGAATATAATCTGCAATGAGAAACTTGAATTATGCCTTTTTAAATGGAATCTGTATATAGAAATCTTGAAAAGATATTTGATCATTTAAGGTATTGTTTGTTTGCGTTAAAAAATCAATTAAGTACAAATCATTGGCTACAAATAAATAAAGCTTTATATACAATATCGATATTTTTCTACCAAAATAGCTTAAGATTATAAACCTGATGACAGAACTGTATTAAAAAATGAAAGGAAAACCACATATTGTATGAAAACTAATTTACTATAGATTTTAGCATTCTAAACAGTTATCTAAGGGAAAAAATCTGGAGGGTTTAGTATTTCTCAACCGTAATAAAGATCGCTTTCATGGTTGCTGACTTTAAGTTCATGGAATCTGTATCCTTCATCCCGAAACAGATTTTCAATGCAGATTATATTTTCAGCGTGAAAAAGTCTTTCGTGACTGTTTTTCAAATGAATATTTTAATTTTTCTATATAATGAGAAAAAAGATATATAAAGGGTACGTATGAAAATCTTAACTTCACTGGCTTCTGTAGAGCTTAAAGGTCCGCCATCATGAAGGTAAGCTTTTGTATCTTGTTCTTTTCTTATTAACTTACATCATTTAAACAATTAAATCGTTCTTCTGAAAGAAATTGACGGTGTACGTATTTATGAACAAAATGTTACTTAACTAACGTAGTTTGTAAAATTAAATTCGTAATATTCAACTGTCAAAGGAAAGCAAACCGTATGTTTACCAAGAAAAAAAATAATACTTTTTTAAACTTTAAAAATGTTCCATAAAAAGTTGAAAATGTTTTTGTTTCTGTTATCTTGAGTGCGAAATATATATTTGTTGTACTTTATCCCATAATGACAAACTCGTATCCATACATTGAAGTTTGGTTTTGTTTTCTCTTTATCCAGAATGTCCCTTCACTATTACTAGTTAGTATGTTTGTCTCAAGGTGCTTTTAATTTTATCATATTGATTTTGAATAATATAGTGAAAACCTTAATTTCAGTGCGCTTGGTTCTTTATTGCTACATTCCTATTTGGTGCTTATTTCACTCATGCTTCTGAGAGGAAATGTGATGAAATAAAATTTGGAAGAGGGACATATGACAAGAAAAAGGAATGCTGGAAGTCTGCGCCCACGAAACCAATTTTGAAGGTCAAGTCTGACGGTCAATCTTTGTCAATCAGGTCAGAATTCACTTCATTTAAATTAGTCCATATATGTCACATTCAGAAAAAAATAGTTGTAAACTTGCATTGCAAATATCCAATCTGCATTGATAGCACTCAAATGTTAAGCAAAGGCTTTTGATTTTATTATAAGATTAAATTTATGTTTGTGATGCGTATTAAATATTTTGTTATACTTATAGATTTCTTAAAATTGCATGTATCAAAAATGCGCTAAATGATCATAATACATGTATCTTAAGATATGAAGCTTTTTTGTCATCATGCTAATTTTCTGAGACCTTAATATTTCCTTTGGCGTATTAAAATTGCATTCTACTTATTATTTGATAAAAGTTTTGTTTGCAAATATATTTCTGAAAACCTGAAACGTTATCTAAGAAATGATTATAAGTTGCCCTGATATGATTTTGTTTAGTATTTATAATTGAAAACATTGAAATTTATATATGTGTGTTATTTTGAAGTTCAAATATTTTATAATAATTAAAATGTTTTGTTATACCAAAGAATTCAGTATTTATGTAGTTAATGTATGAAAATAAATATGCAATATATATATGTAATGCATATATTTATGGGATTAAGCTTTTTCTTCTTGATCTTCATCATACTGATTTTGAGAGAGAATTTCGCCGCGGTTTAAAATGAAATTCTACTTCTAATTTGATGAAATTTGAAGTTCATAAAACAGTCATATTTCCCAGTTTTATTTCCTTCAGCCCCACACCCAAAAATATTTACATTCAGTGTAATTTTCTCCATGAAATCCATTAGAAATCTACGACATTCAAATCTCTTGAACACACGCGAAACCTTGTCACCGCGCGGTAGAATACACAGTAGGAACTATATGCATTTTTAATATCTTAGGAACACCAAAATGTATATTGTTTTGACTCAATTTAATAATAATAAAAAAAACTACCCTGTTAAATTAACGTAAAATACAACAACTGTACGTTTCAAATGAATTTGTCATTTTTTTCTCGCAATGTTCATTTGTGTTATTTAACTTTCCAACGTCACAAACGGCCGTCATATCTATTAAGCACACCAGTTCTAAAAGGCGCTAAATTCATAATAAAGATTAACGAAATAAACAATGAAGAGAGAAAATTACAGAAGGTAAATATAAGCATTGAATTTTTATTTTGGATGTCGTCGGTCCTATAACACACCTGAGCGTGCCGACAAAGTATCATACCGCGCTAAGGTGCGGTATTCAATTTGTCGGCACGGTCAGGTGTGTTACAGGACCGCCAAAAAGAAGAATTCAGTGCTTAAATATATTTCAGGAGAAAGATTCAGAGTGCATTAAAATGCAGACCGGGAATAAAGAAGTTTCTTGATCAAGAATCGTGTGACTGCAATCCCAGGTAAATAGACTATTTAGTTCCCTTATATGTTACATTAATTGATAAAACTGCTTTATGATTTAATTTTGAACTATTCAGTGATAAAAAAAAAATCTTTCAGCAAATTGTCAAATATTGGACTGAAAAACGTCTGCCGACACAAGTTTGAGTACGTTACAAAGATAATCAAATATGGGAAAAAATGCTATGTTGTATTTCCACAACGGCAATGTATAACATACGCAGACTGTGACAGACAACGGTAAGTAGTAATAATACATATATTATCAGTCTCTGTTCTTTTGTGGTTTTTTTTTTTTTTTTTTTTTTTTTTTTTGGTTGTTGTTGTTGTTGTTTTTTTTTTTTTTTGGTAATATTTTGCATTTCTATGAGCAACATACTCTAATACATCACAGGGGTTGCGCAAAGGGACGGGGTGTAACAAGTGCCTGTTTGCCTGATCGACACCGTTACTTTAATGTCTGGGTATTCTGTCCTCACAATCATCGGTTTGAACTGGAAACCTTGGAGTTGCCCCAGTGTTGTACCTGCAGAGAATACAAACTCTGCAGAAGGCCAATAGGAGGGGTATAAACAGGATAGCATGTAATACAACTTTTGTAGCACCGACGAAGGCGAAGAAACAGGTGGTGGAATCTAGGGAGTTTCTACAAGAGCACTGCCTTTAAATATGCTACACAGTTTCTTTTGCTGTTTAGTTATCAAATAAAGTACCAACTTTTTATAAAAGAGTTCTTTTTGTGAACACCTGTTAAGCTGCTCCCCATATTCAAAGATAAATTAAATTAAAATCCTCCTTTTTGTTTAATTAAAAGGTTACTATAAACCTCTGTATATGTTTGCATAAAATGGCCATGTGTCAAAAGAAAGTTTCTGAAAAATTTGAATGTAATTTGAACAGAAACAAAGAATTTCATTTCCATCTCGATTTCAACCCACTGTGGAATAATTAAAATTCGTGGACCAATTTTCGTGGATCGCTAAAATTTTACGTATTCGTGCAGACGTAATTTTGTGTATTCACTGCATCTTTAAAAGGAAAAATTACTCTGAATCCCTTGTTTATAAATTCGTGGAGGGTGTAAATCCTCGGATGAAGGGAACCCAGGAGTTCCACTAATACTGAGTCACCACGAAATATAATGATTCCATAGTATATATCAATGATCATTGATGCAGGCAAATAATATATGCTCAGATTACACTCCATATCCCATCTTACATAAGATGACCAAAAACAAAACAAAAAGGAAAAAAAAAACATATAATAAATAAAAAACAGCAACAAAATCTTATTTTACTAAATTTTCAAAATGTTCATGTTTTTGTTGTTTTAATTTTTCATCACTTTTTCTAACATGGATTTGTATGCCTGCTGGAAAAAGTAAATTAATAGAAGCCAAGGGCATTTTTGTAAAAATATTACCTGGTGTATCGATGAGAATATCGGCTTGATAAAGTGTAGGCAAATATCAAAGAACAGAAATACATAGGTTTCAGTTCTTTACTGGCAAAGAAGTCAGTAGGTAAAAGATCAAATCTTCCAAGAAGCCTTTCTGGCTACACAAGTATTGGTCGTATTACCAACTTACTTCATAATTATGTACATTTTCAGATAAAATAAAAGTCCCCAGGTAAATGGCCAAATTTTCATGCCACCAATTTCCCTGTATATGACCCACTACTTGCAAAATTTAAAGGCAGTGATCACAATCTGTTATTATTTTTGTCAAAGGTTTAAAACTCAGACGGTTATTTTTACCATTTTTTATCACCAATCTACAGAATAACAAATGTTAATACAAACTGTATTCAATTGAAAGTAGACCTACCAACAAAAAATTTTAACTAGATGAAATCTCGTGCAAGAGCGTGGAATTGAATTTATCCCACTGCCGACAGAAAATATATTGTAGTTTCTACTGACAACCTACAGGCTTATAGCAGGAAGAAGTACTTTGTTCAAAATCCCGCATGAAGTAGATTTACGTCTCCACCCTCATTCCTCTTTTTGTAAAAAATTGAAAAATAATAATTTCATTAATTGACGTTTAATTGTGAAACCTGTTATACTAAGTTATGGATATTGTACTCAGATGCTCTTATTTCATTTCCGTCAAGGATAAAATCAGAGAGTATTACTGATAAATTGATTTTTTTTTGGGGGGGGGGGGTTTAAAAATTCACAAGTACTTGGGTCTTGGTTTATAGATATGTATGCCAGTTACCTAGTACTTCGGTACTAGCTTGAAAATACGGGATATATATTTAATTGCTGTGGTAAATCCTTCGACGTATTTGGCTCCAGTCTTTGGCTCCTTTTTTTAGCTCTTCCAAGTTTTTTTTATTTAAATATTTTTGATTTTCAACGTTTCGGCTTGAGCATCACTGAAGATACATATAATTTGTCGAAATGCGCATCTGGTGCATCAGAATTGGTATCGTATATGATTTATAATATGTATCAAATTGATATGTAAAAAATGTACATGTACTTTACTTTTTTTACATATCAATAAGGTACATACATATTTATAAACCAAGACCCAAGTACCATCTGTAAAAATTAGCTTTTAACGCCCTATGATTAGGCCGAGTATTTGATACAAAGGACTGTATTCAGAAAAAAAACCCTGTAATGTATTGACTAAAGCACAAATTTTTTCAGCTTTAATTGTATTTGAACAATACCTTATTCATTAATTTTTCTCTTTTCATGTAAGCAAGTTTATTACGAAATACAAATTATACTGCGGGTTTGTTGCCACGATGCTCTCAGTAAGGAATATATACAAATTTTACCCATAAATTTATTAGGAAACGTACTACATAATTATGTAATAGTCTTTCGATATATAAATATATTCACAACTTATAGTGTTATCAATGATTTACCATTGATTTACCATTATTTCAATTGTCGCCCGCGTGGCGAAGTGGTTAGAGCCGCGAAGTAAGGAGTTGATCCTTAAGTCGCGGGTTCGAATCAAACTGTGGGACGTGGAGACCGGTCCTTCGGATTAGACCGTATAAACCGAGGTCCCATGTCGCAGTAGGTGATCCCATGAAAAAGACCCCTCACTGCTCAATGGCCGTAAGTGCCGAGTATAGGACAAAATTTGCAGCTCTCCACCGGCAAGTAGTGGCGTTTCCATATGAGTGAAAAATTCTCGAGAGGGACGTTAAACAACATACAAACAAACAAACAAAACCATTATTTCAATGACCATTCACACAAAAGCTTTTTTATCTTCATGCAGCTATAATCGCTTCGTTTTCTTTTTTAACATCGGGCTCGATGTTATATGATGTTCTAGAAGCTTCTGTTAATATTAAGATCGGTGAATGATGAAAAAAATTTGCACATTTCCCTTTTTAATCGCTTATCACAACTTATTTCTTTTATACCATTTAAATGAAGTTTTGATTGAATAATTCAGTGATGACGTTTTATGAAATAAACAAACGATTGTTTGTTGTCGGTCTCATTATAAATAGCCAGTAACTTAGATCCGCCAACCGGAAATGCCACCGTACTCACGTTTTTGCTATTTTATGGCTGTTTAATGTACGATACTTACTATACGAGTGAAATCTAAATATAGTTTACGGACATCATCTTGTATCTAGTGTATTGTTAGAAGAGTAAGTAACAGCTCTGGTGCACCGGTTTCGGAGTTTATTTGCAAAATTTATTACTTTGTGAGTATAGATGCTTGTAATTTTCCTGGTATTTAACTTTGTTTCCAGAAGGCAAAGTTGTTAACAAAGGATTTGCAGCTAATTTAGAAGCATGACATTCCTATATATGGGTGGTTTGAAAGATTTGAAAGAAGAGTAAGGGAAATAAAATCGGTAAATGAATCACTAGGTTTTAGATACAACAATCTGTTTCTGCGTAATATTATTTTTACCCTAAAAGGAAACTGAGAAAAAAAAATAGTAGTGACTTTGAAGTGAATTGCAATTAAAAAAAAGTCATCAATTACTGAGCAGATTTTTGTCTGGCCCTAAAGTCTGATCATTCTGCATTATATATTAGTTCTAACAATATGTTTGGATCCTACAATACCAATTAAAGGTTTTCTAGAAGAAAAATTATCAATTTTTCCCATTTCAAAATGTTGAAAGAACTGTTATGTTTGCAATCCTGGATTTCATGGCAGACTACACAGAGTTTATTTTTGCAGTGAGATTCTTTTTGTTAATTCAGATTTGCATGCTGGATTCTATCATAAATTATATTGTCAATTATTACAAATAGAGCTGATATACTGTTATTATCCGGGAAAACATAAACACATTTTTAGCCTTAAAATTAACACAATTTAGTAATATCTAAAAACTGACATCCATCATCTCTACTTTTAGTTTTCTTTTATGAATATATAAGATAACTCTGAATAATTTAATTTTGTTTGTATTCTAACCTCTGATTGGTTAATATCCAAAAAGGAACACAAATTATTTCTGTATAACCTGGTTTAGTATGGGGACACACCCCCCTGACAACCAGCTGAATCATCTGTATCCATACAATCCTCTCATTTCCAGTCCTCGGGATTCATGGAAAATTCCAGATTTAATGAATGTACCACACAATAATTCGATCTTACCACGTGTAAACAAACAACAAGGCTGCTAGGCCTATGTATCAGTTTTTACCTCCCCTCGCTTCCCATCACTTCCGGTACTTCCGTTACTACGGTTGTATTATTGAGCGGCAAATTTGAACTAATAAAAAGCAACGAAATTTTACACCCATAGTTATTTGATGATTTTAAAATTAAATTATAAGGAATGACTCTAATTCTTGGCCAAATTATTCGCGTAGAACCTGGTTTGGGTCAGTTTACGCTGTTTTATAATCCGCTTCGCGGATTATAAAGCGTAAACTGACCCAAACCAGGTTATACGCGAATAATTTGGCCAAGAATTAGAGTCATTCCTAAATAAACCGATAAATCTGATGCATATTTTGTAAAAATTTTAAGATTTTAAATACTCTCCTTTACTCTTAAAGCCAGTAAAATGGTATTTCCTAGTGCGTGAAAATTACATATTTTATAGTTCAAAGTAACTTGGAACTTAGTCTTTGTCACAATTATAAATGTATCATTTTACATTGTAAGACTTATTTTGCGCCATTATTCATTCAAGTTTAAATAAATTCGAGGAAAAAGCGCAGAAAAGTTTATATGTAAATTCCAGTTGCAGGCTGAAATGTCATATCAAATACATCGAATGTCCAAAAGATGCAATTTGCTCCTTTTTGTTTTTTTTATTAACTTTTGTGTCCACATATTAAACAATCCTTTAGGAATTTAGCGGAACCCGACCTCCTTAAAAATGCCAACTATATATATTCGGGCCATGATTCACTATGCATTGGGAGATTTGTTTCATAGTAAACTTTCTTCGGGGAAAAGCTTGCTACACATATGTTGAATGGAATCAAAAAGAAAGTGTGCTGATATATGGCAATTATTCCTATGGGGAAGCTTTATTATATAGTAGATACATCCCGCGGAAAGATTTACTTTAAAGAAAAAACACGGCGAAAAGCCAGTTAAACAAAGTGATCAAATGGCTTCATGAAATTATAAAGCTATTTCCTTATTTATAGTTTTATTTTAGATAAAACATTTGAAAATTTTTATATTTGTAGTTTTTTCTGTGGTACGCAGATATATGATTCTATTATATTGTTACATTTCACGAAAATTAACTTTGTGTTGATCTATCTGGACATGTATAGGCTATAAGAGTTATGGCTCTTGACAAGCACTCTTTTGCATATGGAAATATGGAAGACACAGAAAATTTCCCTTCTACTCTGTATGAAAGCAATAATATATTAAGTTTTTTTTTTAAATCCATGATTTGTTTTATGTTGCATGAATGAAATATATGGAGATAACGAACAGTATTAAGCTCAAAAGTCCATTAAACAATACAAAATAGGAGCAGAGCAAACACGGACCTCCAAACATCAGAGGTGGGATCAGGTGCCATGGAGGAGTGAGCATCCCTTGCCGACCGGTCACACCCGCCGTGTGCTCCTTGCCATGATCGGGAAATAACGGAAAATCCGTCGACAATTCAGTGTGTAAATAATGGTCTAACAATTAGTATGAAAAAGTCAGTCAGCATTTAACTCAACGATAAATTGTATTTGCTAACAAGGTCATTGTATCGACCATAGAACTTACGAAATGATGACTTTAAACGAGACAGCTGATATTCTTGTTTCATCAACTTGTTTGTCAATAATTTACCTCGTTTTAGAAATTGTACATACGTAGAGCATGCTCGTGCGTATCGAATCAACTGAGAGATATTTACCCCGTATGCAGGTGATGAAGGTATATTGCTGCATAAGTAACTGAAGTTGACAATTGAAAAGTTAAAGTCATCACGTTTATCATAAAGCTTGGCTGTTAGATTACCATTAACGTCTTTTTTCAAGTAAAATATCCAAATATGAAACAGATGTGTCAGACTCTGTGGTATCTTTTATCTCAAGGTCACCAGGATATATCGTATCGACATAAGAATGGAAATTGCCATTGTTAATTGACAATACGTCGTCGATATATCTAAATGTCGAGTTGAAGGCCACAGCAAGTGTTTTCTTCTTTTCACGTACAAGATTTTGGACAAATTCTGCTTCATATGAATACAAAAAAAGGTCTGCTAATTCCGGGGCGCAATTGGTACCCATGGGAATTCCAATAGATTATTGGAAGACCTGGTCTCCAAAAACTACATAGATATTGTCAATCAGAAACTCAAGCATCTTTTTAATGTCAACTTCAGAGTACTTGTGTGTACAATCAGAATGTTTTTTAACAAAATAATTTTTCAAATGACCAATGACAAGGTAAGTATATTTACGAGTTCCATTTTTATTGAAAAAGCAGCTGTCAATGATATCAAAAAGCCTGGACTTTAATTTATCGTGGGGAATGGTTGTGTATAAAGTTGAAAAGTCGTAAGTTTTTAAGCTGTTGATTTTGGTAAAATCTTGTGATTTCAAATTTTCCAAAAGTTCCATGGAATTCTTAAGTATCC
This sequence comes from Saccostrea echinata, assembly GCF_033153115.1. Classification (NCBI taxonomy): domain Eukaryota; kingdom Metazoa; phylum Mollusca; class Bivalvia; order Ostreida; family Ostreidae; genus Saccostrea; species Saccostrea echinata. The sequence continues at coordinate 12,670,825 of NW_026889777.1, forward strand.
ACATCTGATTTACACCACTTCTCGAATATATTGTTGCACAGTACTCTTGAAGTTTCTCCTTCACCACTGTTAATATCTTAGTGAGGAGTAAAGAAAGAGGCTTGGTTGAAATTTACTGGAACCCGCTATGTATCTTTGTTTGTAAGGATATTTATGAAGTTTCGGAATCCAATATAAATATGGTGATTCAAATTCATTTTGGTTGTTTTGGATATTAAAGATATTCAAAACTGACATATGATTTTGAAGAATTTCTTCCTTAGAAAGGGAACTATGAGTATAAGTTGGATTTCCACTTGTAGAATAAATCCAAGTTCCTCTAAAATACATTTAATATAATGAGCCTTACAAACAAAGACAATGTTGTTACCTGCTTTGTCAGCAGGGACCAGTACGTACTGATCATGTAATCTATCTAATTCTTTTTTCACTTCTGGATTATTGAATACAGAAGGATAGATGGTTCTCATATTGCCCCTCAATCTTTTAATGTGCGATTTTAACATACATCTGATACATTAAATCCATTCCGACAAAGTGTCAACGTCTTTTTCATGCCTGGCCCATCGCCTGGCGTTTATTTAAATTCAAACTTAAATGCATTGCATGTGCTCTTCTTTCATTCAATCCCATACATGTGTAAAATCTATACAGTCTCAAATTGTGAATTTGGCAAGGTCATTTCAAACAAATATATTTAATAAACATCAATATTTTATCACCGACACTTCTGTTTTAAATTAACACACAGCTGGAATGAGCTGAGAATACACTGGAACAGAGAACACGCAAGAAATGATAGAAGGATCAAATTGGTCTTGTTTCAAGAGGATGATACTTATAAATATTAATATGTAGATTTTAAATTAAGTTTTTTTGTTTTCAAATATTTAACTTTTTTAAAAATATTAAGAAGACACAAAAAGGAATAAAATCAAAACTATAAGTAATAAGAATGTTTCTAAAATGTATTTTTCTTTTCGTCAAATTTGGCAGATTATTGTATTTTAATTATGTTTATCTCAATTAGTTTTTATTTTTAAAATTCCCAGCACTATATTTTATTTCAAGATATACAATGGTCTCAACATTTATATATTATTATAACATTGTAATATATAAGATAGGAGCATTTTAACGAGCATTTTCATATTTTGTAGGAAATGAAATATTGGCAAAATGTAAACCTTTATGAGTAATCCTCCTTTTTGTATCACAGATATTGATTGATTGTATACTGTTTTACGTCCCGTTCGAGAATTTTTCATTCATATTGAGACGTCACCATATACCCGTGAATTAAAGGGCTTCAAATTTAGACTGTTACCCGCCACTTCGGCAATGTAGCTGTGAGAAATCTTTATCATGTCAACTCTTGCCCTGACACGGGGCCTAGGTTTTTAAGGTCTCATCCGAAAGACTCACAACTCTCACTTCAAAGTGCCAAACATATGGGGAAGGAATAGGTATTACCTATTTTACCGACGTAAGTCAGTAGCGGCCAGGGTTTGAACTTACAACCAGTTAATCACGGCGCGAGCGCTCTACTGACTGAGCTACCGTGACGGTTAATCACAAGAATATTGAAAAATAATGAAATTAATAGACTTTAATAGGTCTCTTCTTTTTATTCATACTTAGTTTGTCTTTAAAAGATTTAGAATAATGATAAAAACTATTGCTGAAAAGAGCGACACTTTTTACACAGATGACAGTAGAACCTGACTAGAAAGGAAAAAGTATAGGTGGCGCTTTGTATCACGGTAATAGTGGGAAAAATATATCGAGATTTATAACTATTAGAATCTAATACCATATTTTACATGAGTATTTCAAAAGCTGTTTGCTACTTCGTTATATAAATTATTTGTTGTTTTACCACATTTTCTGACAACAGAGTTTTGTAAAATAAGTCAATTTTTAACGAAAGATCACAATTTATCTTCTTACATTTTTTCATTATTGAATCGACACTTCATTTTATATTTATAGATTGTAAAGTAAATAAATGAAATGAGATTATTTAAAATACATGGTTTTTTTTTTTTTTTGGTTTTTTTTTTGGTTTTTTTTTTTTTTTTTTTTTTGTTTTTGTTTTTGTTTTTTTTTTTTTTTTTTGATTATTCACTGTAAAAACCCAAAACAGTGTATGTTTTTCACCATTTTCATCAAAAATATCTTTTACATACAAGACTCCACTCTTGTTCCATTGTTCAGAACATAAAGGTTCTGAATCATATTGAAACATATTATTGTGCCAAATAAATTGTGATAAGAATTCTTCCTTCAAAATGATGTTGCTTTGTTTGAGTTTAAACATTGAAAATAATTCGACATAAAACTGTGGAAAATTAGTCAATTTCCAATTTTTTTTCCTTCAAATTACAGCAAATGTTTTGATGATATAAAATATTGATAAATTGCTATTTTCTAATAGATTTTTAATGCAAAGAGCGTAATGGTATCTTTCGCTAAAATTTTTCTTATTCACGAGGCTTTTGCAGCAGAAAATTTACCTTCAACATCAGTGATTCCTGTTCCTCCTTGTTTAATATCACCAATTAGTGTAGTTCTTTTTATCCTCTCTTTTTTATTCATAGAAAATTGAAAATGATTTTTGATACCTTTTTTAAAAACTCATTATCCGGATTAGGTAAAATAAATGCTATATAAACCAACTTTGGTTTTCCTAAATTATTGATAATTGTACATTTTCCAAAAATTGTTGCAATAGGTTTCGTTTTCTCCAAACACAAATTTGCTCAAACAGTTTTTTTTTCATAACACACGTCTTTATTGTGACCTAGATGTAATCCAAGAGATTTTACATTCTCGATAGCAATTTTTACACCGTATAAGTAATCTCTATTACAATATCAATAAAGGATCCAGTTAAAATACATTGGGTTTTAGCTAAATTAAGTTTCGGACCAGCAACTTTACTAAATTGATGAATAATATCTAAAGTTGTTGGCATAGATTTGGTGTCTTTTAATGCATTTGTACAATCATCAGCATGTTGAACTTTTTTGATGCTTTTTGACGTATCTTCCTTAAATGATAGGCCATGTACATATATATTATTGTAATTTCTAATTTGAATAGCAAGTATTTCCAATACAAAAATAAAAAGAACCGCAGACACCGGACATTCTTGACGTATTCCCCTTTTCATCGAACATCGATTTTGAAATCCATCCGTTGTTTTTTGTTGTTTTTTTTAAGAATGCGTTGTTATAGAGAGTTTTAATATCAATAAATTGTTCTCCAAAGTTAAATCTGCTTAATGTTTTAAACATGAAATTATATTCGACGGGGTCAAATTCTTTTTCGAAATCTCAAAATAATAATATGCCATAAAGATCACGATTCATACAGTGTTCATACATATCAAGTATCAGTCTCGTATTTTTTCTCATATATCTTCCTTTAATATATGCACTTTGCCCTTTTCCTATAATATCTTTAGCACCTAATTGTAAACGTAGGGCTAAAATTTGTACAAAAATTTTAAAATCGACGTTTGTAAGAATTATCGGTCTATAATTTTTTAATTTATCTTTTTCACCTTTTTTATAAATAAGAGAAATTATTGTGCCTCGTTGTGAAGATGGTAGAATTCCATTTTCTATACTTTTGAGTAAGCATGAAAAATATATATTTTTTATATCATCCAAAAACATTTTATAAATTCTACTGGAAGTCTATCATACCCCGGAGATTTATTATTTTTCATATGATTGATAGCATCCCTGCACTCTACCATGGTTAGTAACTTGCCGCAAATCTCTCTCTCATTTTCGCTAATTTAAGAACAATCAATGTTCTGAAGATAATTTTCAATATCAATATCAATTATCCTTTTACTGTTATATAATGTATTATAGAACTCAAAGCTTTCAAAATATCATCATTTTCTTGATAGATAACATTATTTTTGTATTATTTTATATTTTGGGGAACTGGACTGTATCCAGACGCCACCCTGCATACAATTCCAGATAAATGGCCAGGTGAAAACAAGTTACGACTCATTATGAATAAGATCGCACCAAAATTTTTCCGAGACGAGAGTCAGACTAATCTGGAAGGCTTCATACGAGATGCAAGAAGAAACTCGAACAGAAAGAGAACTGTAAAGGATTAGTGGTAATTTACCATACCATCTATATACAAGTGAATGGTTACAAACTTACTTTCATTCCATTCTATAAATGAACGAGGTTTAAACACTTAATATGGTAAAAGGATCTTGTTATTTGAATGGTTCAAAGGTGCTAAGTTTGACATAGTTTTCTTGCAAAAAACACATTTTGTTGAAGCAAACGAAGTAATTTATAATTACTTTGGTATGGATATAAAATTCATAGTTTTTCTTGTTCGGTACATAGTAGAGGTGTATTGATTTTATTTAAAGAAAATCTTGATATTGAAATACTAGATCAACATTGTTTTATTTGATGGTAGAAATTTAATGATAAACATTAATTCGTCTGTAAAAATTGTAAGTTTGGCCAATTTTTATGCGCCAATTAACGAAAGATACATTTTTTTCATAAAATGTTAAAGTGGGTTTACAAAAATGCTTCGAGTATAGATAACTTTATTGTATGCGGAAATTTCAACTGCCACATAGATATCACCGAAAATAATAGAAATGTGGAGGCTTTAAGAAATTTTTTAAAATTATTAAATTTGATTGACTGTTGGTCATTCAGTGATAAAACTAATGAACAAGGGTAAACATGGTGTGATGAGGAAAAAAATCCAAAATCTAGAATTATGTATTTATGGCAGAAATTGTTTGCTTTAGATTCAATGAAATTTTATTAAAAAGACCGCCAAATTATAACGGGACAAGTTTCAGTGACCATTTAGGTTTATACTTTGATTTTTGTACAACAAATAACATCAGAAGGAGAGGTTATTGGAAAATGAATATGTCACTTATAAACATGGAAAAAAATTTCAATGATTCAAGAAATTTTATTAAAAGAGAAATATATGAAATATATGACTATGACCCTATCGCAAAATGGGAACTTGAAAATATCAATTAAAAACTTCACGAAGTCCTATTCTGAAGAAAATGCTAAAAATAGTTGTTTTGTTTTTTTAAATTTATTCTTTTTTTTTTTTAATTATTCGTTTTTTAGCTCACCTGAGCCGAAGGCTCAAGTGAGCTTTTCTGATCACATTTTGTCTGTAGTCCGTCTGTCCGTCTGTCCGTCTGTCTGTCCGTCTGTCCGTCTGTCCGTCTGTAAACTTTTCACATTTTCGACTTCTTCTCAAGAACCACTGGGCCAATTTCAACCAAACTTGCCACAAAGTATCCTTGGGTAAAGAGGATTCAAGTTTGTTCAAATGAAGGGCCACGCCTTCTTCCAAGGGGAGATAATTAAGAATTTGTGAAAAATTAATGGCATCATTAAAAAATCTTTTCTCAAGAACCACTGTGTTTGAAAACATGAAACTTAGGTGGAAGCATCCTCAGGTAGTGTAGATTCAAGTTTCTTCAATTCATGACCCCCGGGGGTAGGGTGGGGCCACAATGGGCGATCAAAGTTTTACATAGGAAATATACAGGAAAAATCTTTAAAAATCTTCTTCTCAAGAACAGCAAAGCCATAATTGGTCATATTTATATGGTAGCATCCTCAGGTAGTGTAGATTCAAGTTTCTTCAAATCATGACCCCCGGGGGTAGGGTGGGGCCGCAATGGGCGATCAAAGTTTTACATAGGAAATATACAGGAAAAATCTTTAAAAATCTTCTTGTCAAGAACAGCAAAGCCATAATTGGTCATATTTATATGGTAGCATCCTCAGGTAGTGTAGATTCAAGTTTGTTCAAATCATGACCCCCGGGGGTCGGATGGGGCCACAATGGGCGATCAAAGTTTTACATAGGAATACATGGGAAAATCTTCAAAAATCTTCTTCTCAAGAACAGCAAAGCCAAGATTGGTCATATTTACTTGGAAGCATCCTCAGGTAGTGTAGATTCAAGTTTCTTCAATTCATGACCCCCGGGGGTAGGGTGGGGCCACAATGGGCGATCAAAGTTTTACATAGGAAATATACAGGAAAAATCTTTAAAAATCTTCTTCTCAAGAACAGCAAAGCCATAATTGGTCATATTTATATGGTAGCATCCTCAGGTAGTGTAGATTCAAGTTTCTTCAAATCATGACCCCCGGGGGTAGGGTGGGGCCGCAATGGGCGATCAAAGTTTTACATAGGAAATATACAGGAAAAATCTTTAAAAATCTTCTTGTCAAGAACAGCAAAGCCATAATTGGTCATATTTATATGGTAGCATCCTCAGGTAGTGTAGATTCAAGTTTGTTCAAATCATGACCCCCGGGGGTCGGATGGGGCCACAATGGGCGATCAAAGTTTTACATAGGAATACATGGGAAAATCTTCAAAAATCTTCTTCTCAAGAACAGCAAAGCCAAGATTGGTCATATTTACTTGGAAGCATCCTCAGGTAGTGTAGATTCAAGTTTGTTCAAATCATGACCCCCGGGGGTCGGGTGGGGCCACAATGGGCGATCAAAGATTTACATAGGAATATATAGGAAAAATCTTTAAAAATCTTCTTGTCAAGAACAGCAAAGCCATAATTGGTCATATTTACATGGAAGCATCCTCAGGTAGTGTAGATTCAAGTTTGTTCAAATCATGACCCCCGGGGGTCGGGTGGGGCCACAATGGGCGATCAAAGTTTTACATAGGAATATATAGGAAAAATCTTTAAAAATCTTCTTGTCAAGAACAGCAAAGCCATAATTGGTCATATTTACATGGAAGCATCCTCAGGTAGTGTAGATTCAAGTTTGTTCAAATCATGACCCCCGGGGGTCGGGTGGGGCCACAATGGGCGATCAAAGTTTTACATAGGAATATATAGGAAAAAATCTTTAAAAATCTTCTTCTCAAGAACAACAAAGCCATGATTGGTCATATTTATATGGTAGCATCCTCAGGTAGTGTAGATTCAAGTTTCTTCAACTCATGACCCCCGGGGGTCGGGTGGGGCCACAATGGGCGATCAAATTTTTACATAGGAATATATGGGAAAATCTTCAAAAATCTTCTTGTCAAGAACAGCAAAGCCATGATTGGTCAGATTTACATGGAAGCATCCTCAGATAGTGTACATTCAAATTTGTTCAACTCATGACCCCCGGGGGTCGGGTGGGTCCCCAATGGGCGATCAAAGTTTTACATAGGAATATATGGGAAAATCTTCAAAAATCTTCTTGTCAAGAACAGCAAAGCCATGATTGGTCAGATTTACATGGAAGCATCCTCAGATAGTGTACATTCAAATTTGTTCAAATCATGACCCCCGGGGGTCGGGTGGGTCCACAATGGGCGATCAAATTTTACATAGGAACACATAGTAAAAATCTTTAAAAAAAACTATTTGTTAAGAATAGCAGAGCCATGATTGGTCATATTTATATGGTAGCATCCTCAGATAGTGTACATACAAATTTGTTCGAATCATGACCCCCGGGGGTCGGGTGGGGCCACAATGGGCGATCAAAGTTTTACATAGGAACACATAGTAAAAATCTTTAAAAAAAACTATTTGTTAAGAATAGCAAAGCCATGATTGGTCATATTTATATGGAAGCATTCTTAGATAGTGTACATTCAAGTTTGTTCAAACATGACCCCTGGGGGTCGGGTGGGGCCACAATGGGTGATCAAAGTTTAACATAGGAATACATAGGTTAAATCTTTAAAAATCTTCTACTCAAGAACAGCAAAGCCATGATTGGTCATATTTAAATGGAAGCATCCTCAGATAATGTAGATTCAAATTTGTTCAATTCATGACCCCCCCCCCCCCCAACCACTTTTATATTTAAACTTTTTAACCTTTCAAGATTGAAGTGATTTCTGCTTTTTCCTAGCCATAGTGCTCAGGTGAGCGATGTGGCCCCTGGGCCTCTTGTTTTTTTTACTATTCCTTTTTTTAATTATTCTGTTTTTAATTCAATATTCAAATACATGACAAGATCCTAATTCACCACCACCTTAGACGCCATTATAGAGAAAATATTTACAGCTGAACAGAATCTCTATTGATTTTTTAATACTCAGGGGATTATTTGATTTCAATATTGATAGAAAAAAACTGATATTTAAGCAACAACAAAAAAATTATCAAAATCAAACATCCATCGAATGAGAATAAATCATTATGATCTTAAAAATAATGAAGAAGAGAAATGCAAATTTGTAATGCAATAATTTTTAGAGCATAAAATACACAGATATCCTTTGATAGCTAATGATTGACTTTTTTGCAAAGTTAAAGTTTACATTGACTTGAATAAATTCAAATTTTAGGCTATCTCATATTACTTTGTATATATGTTACAGTAAATACATGTATATGAAATCGGAAACTTCATGTTTGTATTTCCTAAATCGTTCTGTATAAACACGTAATTACTCTCTGTTTTAGGAAATACATGTGAGTACTGATATGGCTAAGAATATTTTTGAAAAATTAAAAAAAAAATAAACACAAAAACTCATTTATTAATACCCCATCTCCGGGTGAAAGCGAAAATCTGAAACTTTATAACACATCTACAGGAAACCACTGATTAATTTGCAGAAGATGAAATGGTTACTGGTTGAAATTTAAGAAGAGCAATCATTGCATGTCTAATGCATTCTCGTACAATACTGTAAACCCGAATTGCTACTACCCTGCGCAGTTTATACTTTATTCGGAAAAAAAAATATATTTTCTTAATTGTTCTTTTTTTAGCTCACCTGAGCCGAAGGCTCAAGTGAGCTTTTCTGATCACATTTTGTCCGTCGTCCGTCTGTCCGTCTGTCCGTCTGTCTGTCTGTCTGTCTGTCCGTCTGTCTGTCTGTCCGTCTGTAAACTTTTCACATTTTTGACTTCTTCTCAAGAACCACTGGGCTAATTTTGACAAAACTTGGTACAAAGCATCCTTGGGTAAAGGGGAATTTAAATTGTTAAAATGAAGGGCCAAGTCCCCTCACAAGGGGAGATAATCAAGAGAAGACAAAAATAGGGTGGGGTCATTAAAAAATCTTCTTCTCAAGAACCACAGGGCCAGTAAAGCTGAAACTTATATGGAAGCATCCTGGGGTAGTGTAGATTCTAAATTGTTCAAATCATGACCCCCGGGGGTAGGGCGGGGCCACAATAGGGAATCCAAGTTTTACATTGAAATATATAGGAAAAATCTTTAAAAATCTTCTTCTCAAGAACCACTGGGCCAGAAAAGCTGAAACTTATGTGGAAGCATCCTGGGGTAGTGTAGATTCTAAATTGTTCAAATCATGACCCCCGGGGGTAGGGCGGGGCCACAATAGGGAATCCAAGTTTTACATTGAAATATATAGGAAAAATCTTTAAAAATCTTCAAGAACCACTGGGCCAGAAAAGCTGAAACTTATGTGGAAGCATCCTGGGGTAGTGTAGATTCTAAATTGTTCAAATCATGACCCCCGGGGGTAGGGCGGGGCCACAATAGGGAATCCAAGTTTTACATTGAAATATATATAAAAAAATCTTTAAAAATCTTCTTCTCAAGAACCACTGGACCAGAAAAGCTGAAACTTATGTGGAAGCATCCTGGGGTAGTGTAGATTCTAAATTGTTCAAATCATGACCCCTGGGGGAGGGTGGGGCCACAATAGGTATTACAAGGGGGGAGTCTGGTAATGAACAGCATGGCCAAAGTTACTCAGGTGAGCGATGTGGCCCATGGGCCTCTTCACTACTGTAATGATTTTCCCCTTAGATTCCAAAAAATCCCCTGACGTTCCCCTGTCTGTCCCTGACATTTTCCTGTCTCCCCCTGACTTTCTCCTATGATCCCCTGTCATTGTCCCTGACTACCCTGTCTACTCCCTGACGTCCCCTGACTTTGCCCCTGTTACCACTGTCTAACCCCTGATGTCCCCTGACATTCCCTGACGTCCCTGTCAACTCCCTGTTGTCCCCTGACTAAGTCCCTGACCACCCTACCAACCCCCTGTCGTCCCCTGACATTCATTTTGACCAGGAGAAAGGGTTAAAATATGTTTTGTTGCTATTTACTTGTGAGAAAATCGAAACCTTACTACTAGCAATTTTCAAGTTTTGTGAAAATGTAGATTTAATCATTAGTTTTTCTGTTTGAAATATCTTTAGCGAATTCTTTCAAAATATTATTCTATTGATTGTTACTAGCTTTTCAGATAAATCTTAATAAGGATAAATGCTGTTACTTTAAAAAAAAAAAAATAAATTACTAATTCATTGCGTCTTGTGTAGCCCGAATGACATGTAAATATATTTTTATTTATTTATTTATCTGTTTATTTATTTAGTTGTTTTTTAATTGATTTTATTAATTCATGTATCTATTTATTTATAAATTTGTCTGCTTATTTATCTATTCTTTTTTCTCCATTTATATATTTATTTTTTTTTATTCAATCTATCTATTTAATTTATTTTTATTTATTTCTTTTATTTAATTATCAATAAACAAATGGATTTATTTAAAATCTTTATTTATTTATTTTATTTTATTTAGTTCAATTATTTTAATTTATTGATTAATTAAATTTAATTCATTTTGTGTAGTTCTTCATATACAGTGTCCGGGTAATACAAATTAGCTTCAAACTATTTTTTAAGCATATTCAAATTACTTTTAATTCTTTTAATTTCATGATGGGTATCAAAATCATCGTCTCATTACACACAATCTGAATCTGGAATTAGTTTTATTGTTCCATTTTACTTTGGTAAAATAAAAATTTCCTCAAAAACTTGTCACGGTTGTGAAAGAAATTACACCTGCAGAGTGGATACGGTCGTACTGCCACAGAATAAACAGTGTGGATACGGTCGTACTGCCACAGAATAAACAGTGTGTAGTGGTCAGTCAAAAGAACAATAGGTGTCTGGTCTGTGTACCCAGAGTCACTGGTCAACTATCAACAGCTCAGAAGTTTTTGAGGAACATTTCTTTTTTTTTTTTTTTTACCAAAGTAAAAGAAGCAATAAAACAAATTCCGAATTCAGATTGTGTGTAATAAGACAATTATTTTGATACCCATCATGAAATTAAAAGAATTAAAAGAAATGTAAATATGCCTGAAAATAGTTGAAGCATCGTTTGTTTTCCCATAAGACTGTTTATGAGGAACTACAGAAATAAATAGGAATTGAAAAAATTAATTAATTTAAATAAGATGAATTAATAAAATAAAGAAAGAAATAACATTAATTAATTAATTAATTAATTAATAACTGAATAAAACAAATATCTAAAAGTAAAGAAATGAATAGATTAAATAAATAAATAAATGAACAGATAGATAAAAAAAATAAATAAATAGAAAAATATACAAATAAATAAGTAAAACAAAAAATAAAAATATTGATTTTGTAACTAATTATTTGTTTGAAGTATCTTTAGTAAATTTATTAATTTGTTTGAATTTAATTCATTGATGTATCTTTTTTACTTATTTCTTTGTCCATTTATTTATCTATTTATTTTTTCATTCATTTATTAATTATATCTATCAAATTTATTTTTACGTATTTGTTTTATTTAATTTTTGATAAATAGATTAATCTATTTAAATTTTTTATTTATTTTATTTTATTTATTTCCCTTATTTTAATTTATTGATTAATTTTTATTTAATTCAATTTGTGTAGTTGTTCATAAACAATCTCCGGGTAAAACAAATTAGTTTCAAACTATTTTTTAAGCATCTTTAAATTACTTTTAATTCTTATAATTTCATGATGGGTATCAAAATCATCGTCTCATTACACACAATCTGAATCTGGAATTTGTTTTATTGTTCCATTTTACTTTGGTAAAATAAAAAATTCCTCAAAAACTTGTCACGGTTGTGAAAGAAATAACACCTGCAGAGTGGATACGGTCGTGCTGCCACAGAATAAACAGTGTATAGTGGTCAGTCAAAAGAACAATAGATGTCTGGTCTGTGTACCCAGAGTCACTGGTCAACTATGAACAGCTCGGAACTACTCTCACAGCCGTGACAGTTTTTGAGGAACATTTTTTTAAATTTTTTTTTACCAAAGTAAAAGAAGCAATAAAACAAATTCCGAATTTAGATTGTGTGTAATAAGACAATTATTTTGATACCCATCATGAAATTAAAAGAATTAAAAGAAATGTAAATATGCTTAAAAGATACTTTGAAGCAAATTTTGTTTTACCTTACGACTGTTTATGCGAAACTCACAAATAAATTGAATAAAATAGAATTAATTGATTAATTAAAATAAAATGAATTTAAAACTAAATAAATATATAATATTTATCAATTAATTAATAATTCAATAAGGAAAATATATCTAAAAAGAAATATATGAACAGATTTAATTAATAAATTAGTCAATAAATAAATAAAACAAATAAATAAATAAATACATGTGGATATATAGATAAACATTTAAATAAATATAAAAATATTTACTTGTCATTCATGACAAGACGCAATAAATTTGTAATTCATTCTTTTCAAAGTAACTGGCATTTATTCTCCTTAAAATTAATCTAAAAGCTACATGTAGTAAACTAAAACAATCAAATACAATCATATTAAGAAATAAATTACTCAAGATATTCAAACAAATAACAATTGACTAAATATATATTTTCACAAAACTTAAGAATTGCCAAGAGTAACGTATTTCTCACAAGTAAATAGCAACAAAAACATATTTTAACCCTTTTTCCTGGTCAAAATGAATGTCAGGGGACGACAGAGGGTTGGTAGGGTGGTCAGGGGCTTAGTCAGGGGACATCAGGGAGTTGACAGGGACGTCAGGGAATGTCAGGGGGACATCAGGGGTTAGACAGTGGTAACAGGGGCAAAGTCAGGGGACGTCAGGGAGTAGACAGGGTAGTCAGGGACAACGACAGGGGATCATAGGAGAAAGTCAGGGGGAGACAGGAAAATGTCAGGGACAGACAGGGGAACGTCAGGGGATTTTTTGGAATCTAAGGGGAAAATCATTACAGTAGTGCTTGTTTTAATATATATGAATTAATAGGCTTCCTCCCAAAAAATTTAAAAACTGCTTTTAAAATGCGTGTGTACATGTACATGTTTAATAAAATAAACTGTCTCAGTGTTTTATTTGTTTGTTGTTTAACGTCCCTCTCGAGAATTTTTCACTCATTTGGAGACGCCACCACTTGCCGGTGGAGAGCTGCAAATTTTGACCTATACTCGGCACTAAGGACCATTGAGTAATGAAGGGATCTTTTCGTGCCAGCATCTACTGCGACATGGGACCTCGGTTTATACGGTCTCATCCGAAGGACCGGTTTCCACGTCCCACAGTGGGATTCGAACCCGCGACGTAAGGATTAACTCCTTACACCGTGACTCTAGAGCAGACGCTCTACCACTGCGTCACCTCAGTGTTTTAGAATTGTTCATAGATGCATGCACCTGATAATAAGGTTTGAAACTGTGTAAAAGTGCTTTATTGTCTTGTGATGCTTATTAAGTCTTTGGCAATATTTAATTTCTATGAAAAACATAGAAAAAGTATTTAAAAATGATTTTTTTTAATAGATATAGAATTTTTCAATTTTCATACTTAGAACTTTCATTCTTTTCCAAAATGATTCATTGTGCAAAAAAGTCAAATTTCTACTGAGATCTAAGAAAAAAGTCTTGATAACAATTATTTGAACATGATGTAATTAAATAAGTGTAGCCCTATTATTCTTTCCATCATTTTGAAATATTTCTTATGCATTGGATGACCTTAAGTTTGATCAAACTTATTAAAAATTCCACCAACATTGATAAACCTTTAAGATAACATTTTCATGTATGATATTCTTTCTATAAAGAATTTAATGGCAATCCAAGTACTCTTACTCAATGGAGACAGAAATTAATTATTGGCTATATATGTTTAAAGTCTTTCCCTATGGATGTAATGACAATGTCGATAGTGTTGGAAATCTTTCCAGTCCACAGTGTAACAATGTAAATGTGATGGGACTTTTTAACCATACACAGAGACGTAAGCGTAGTCATGGGCATCGGTCTTACAATAAACCTTTAATACACGATATCTCTTTTGATTCATTACTACCTTACGTAAATCAACAGTTAGGTCTACATCATATTCGCACCAAACTTTACTCTGTCCCTTTGAAAATTTTAAATAGTCTTCTTGAAAAGATCAAGGAAAGTCCATTTTTTGATTCCTCGACACCAGAATATAGGCTCGGATCTGTAGTTATGGATATTGCCAATCATAGGCTTTTTAAACCCCCGCGTTTTACTGAAGAAAATGCAGCTAAAACAAGCCGTTTTTTTCCTTAAACTTCAATATGCCAACAAAGGAATTGACGCGGTTAATATAAGTAATATTCTTAATCACAAAAGGGTCCAGTCTTGTATTCCACCATATTTCAAGTTAAAGACTACACCTTGTATTTCCTACAAATATACATCGACTATTGCTTCCAAACTTTTTAATTACAAGATCACTTTACAGGGCCTGGATATCGAATATCTGAAACATAATCCTCCATCGTGTTCATGTTCTTCTTCGCCCTATAACTATAGTCCTGCTGGACACGTTATTAATGGTGACGTAAATATAGTTAATAATGAGGACCTTAGATCACTAATTTTAAAAGGTCCTAAATTTAGGGAACCCAGATCCTTCAACTGGCGTAAGAATTTCATAAATGTTATGGATTCTGTAGAGGACTACGTCAGGCGATGGGCCAGACATGAAAAAGAAGACCTTGACACTTTGTCAGAATGAATTAAATGTATCAGATGTATATTAAAATCGCGCATTAAAAGATTGAGAGGCAATATGAAAACCATCTATCCTTCTGTATTCAATAATCCAGAAGTGAAAAAAGAATTAGATAGATTACATGATCAGTACGTACTGGTCCCTGCTGACAAAGCAGGTAACAACATTGTCTTTGTTTGTAAGGCTCATTATATTAAATGTATTTTAGAGGAACTTGGATTTAATTCTACAAGTGGTAATCCAACTTATACTCATAGGTCCCTTTCTAAGGAAGAAATTCTTCAAAATCATATGTCAGTTTTGAATATTTTTAATATTCCAAACAACCAAAATGAATTCGAATTACCATATTTATACTGGATTCCGAAACTTCATAAAAATCCTTACAAACAAAGATACATAGCGGGTTCCAGTAAATGTTCAACCAATCCTCTATCTTTACTCCTCACTAAGATATTAACAGTGGTGAAGGAGAAACTTCAAGAGTACTGTGCAATGATATATTCGAGAAGTGGTGTAAATCAGATGTGGATACTTAAAAATTCCATGAAACTTTTGGAAAATTTGAAATCACAAGATTTTACCAAAATCAACAGCTTAAAAACTTACGACTTTTCAACTTTATACACAACCATTCCCCACGATAAATTAAAGTCCAGGCTTTTTGATATCATTGACAGCTGCTTTTTCAATAAAAATGGAACTCGTAAATATACTTACCTTGTCATTGGTCATTTGAAAAATTATTTTGTTAAAAAACATTCTGATTGTACACACAAGTACTCTGAAGTTGACATTAAAAAGATGCTTGAGTTTCTGATTGACAATATCAATGTGGTTTTTGGAGACCAGGTCTTCCAACAATCTATTGGAATTCCTATGCGTACCAATTGCGCCCCGTTGTTAGCAGACCTTTTTTTGTATTCATATGAAGCAGAATTTGTCCAAAATCTTGTACGTGAAAAGAAGAAAACACTTGCTGTGGCGTTCAACTCGACATTTAGATATATCGACAACGTATTGTCAATTAACAATCATAATGGCTATTTTCATTCTTATGTCGATACGATATATCCTGATGAACTTGAGATAAAAGATACCACAGAGTCTGACACATCTGTTTCATATTTGGATATTTTACTTGAAAAAGACGTTAATGGTAATCTAACAACCAAGCTTTATGATAAACGTGATGAATTCAACTTTTCAATCGTCAACTTCCCTTACTTATGCAGCAATATACCTTCATCACCTGCATACGGGGTATATATCTCTCAGTTGATTCAATACGCAAGAGCATGCTCTACGTATGTACAATTTCTAAAACGAGGTAAATTATTGACAAAGAAGTTGATGAAACAAGAATATCAGCTGTCTCGTTTAAAGTCATCATTTCGTAAGTTCTATGGTCGATACAATGACCTTGTCAGCAAATACAATTTATCATTGAGTCAAATGCTGACTGACGTTTTTCATACTAATTGTTAGGCCATTATTTACACACTGAATTGTCGACGGATTTTTCCGTTATTTCCCGATCATGACAAGGAGCACACGGCGGGTGTGACCGGTCGGCAAGGGATACTCACTCCTCCATGGCACCTGATCCCACCTCTGATGTTTGGAGGTCCGTGTTTGCTCTGCTCCTATTTTGTATTGTATAATGGACTTTTGAGCTTGAATACTGTTCGTTATGTCCATATATTTCATGTTGGAGTTTGCATTTTTTTTTTACACACCATGAATTAGGTACCCTTTGACTTAAATTTGCGTGTTTTGCTTGAGTTAACTGTCATAAGTTTACCAGTTCTATATATGTAGATTAATTTGCCAATCGTTGATTGTTAAAACTCCAGTTGTCAAACGATCGTTCGGCCACTCCTGACATCCATTGCTTGAGAGAGAAACAACGCGGTGCATATCGATTCAGAGTGAATAGGTAACTGGGGCACAAAAGCTATTTCGATTTCAATATTGATAGGCTAAAAACCTCACATTTCAGCGAAGTATGCAGTTACTATTTATGCAAAAAAATACATCAATCGCAGAATCAAACATTCATTGAATGTAATAAAAAAGTAGAAAACCATATGTCTAGCAAAGTATAGATGAGAAATATAAATCCACATTTGTAACACATGGATCTTTATACCATAATCTAGTGTCTACGGAATACAGTACAATGACTTTATTTAAACTTTTATGAAAATGTTCGTCCTCATTTAATGCAGTCATAGACCTGAATCATTTTAAAAGTCCCATACTACCTGCTAAAGTCAATATTATATTCTCAAACATTCATATATATGATATATTTGAATGCCAAAATTATTTTTCCTCCATCGTGTATAGTTCTAGTTCAAACGCATTATCCACTCTAAATGCATGCACAAATTCTTCCTTTTCCTAAGGTGTAGTGAGGTTGTACATTATATTTTGTTCCGCAGTATTACGTAAATTCGACAGGTTCTTTTTATTCATACATGTGTATGTCGAAATGCATAGTGAAAATCGTTATGGAACTCTTCATTTTCTTAAAGAAGATATATGCGTACTTGTTCATGAAAGTAATTAAATCTGCTTACCGTCATTAAAATGTGTTATTCCAGGAAGGACATTTCTCAACATTTTTTTAAAAATGGTTACTTTGTGTATAATTTATTAAGTTTATAAATTAGGGTCACAATTACAGAAAATTTAAATGAGACATGGTGCTTTCAATTCTATTCACAAAATGTAATTAGGACAACTGATCATTATATTACTTTTTACCATCAGAAAGTAAAAAAAAATATGGTATTTAGTTATGGTATAAGTTTAATTTCGTAGATTACAAATAACATCGGTACTATTTAATGCAGCACTGTTAATACGCAGTATGAAGAACTCAACGGAATGTAGATGTGCACAAATAGATACCTTTTGCAACTGAATTTATTTATGTAAAGCTGTCATATTATCACATGACTTTAATATTAAATGAAATAACATATAATACCCCACTTTGTACTGAATTTAGCTTACCTTATTTTGACAGTCACGTAATAAATGCAGATAATGTATACTGCATACAGGTCATAAACAAATTTCAACAGCTCATAAGGGCATACCCTAATTAAAATTTAAAATCTAAGCGATGAATTGTTTCTACATATTTTGTAGTTTCTGTAAAGTAATGCTGCTTCAGAATCCAAATTTGTTAGATTAAATTTTAAGGAGGCTGGGGGTCAACAAATTAACCACAAATTAACCACCAGATTTAACTTAATTTTTTTTAGATATGATATCTTCAGCTGTCAACTATCATTTGGCAAAGAAAAATTTCAAAAATTTTAGTTTTAAAATTTGATCATTTTCTATATCTTCATATGGAGCTCTTCTTCTAAAGGAGATCAATATAGTCTAAAAATGGCCACAACCCCCCAGCCCTCTTAAGTTATTATGCTTAAGTAAAAACATTTGAGGCCTTTACCAAGTATTTTATGTATTAAGTAATGCTCTGTTGCAACCATATTTGGAATAACGTTCACTGCTGAAATAATTATTTTTAATAGTGGTTGAAAGTGTATTTCAAGACCCAACACAGGTTGCAACCACTATTGAAATAACGTTCACTATTGAAATTATAGTTATTTCAATAGTGGATGAAAGTGCATTTCAAAACCCAAATCAGGTTGCAACCACTAACCGTTATTGAAATAACGATCACTAATGAAAGAATTATTTCAATAGCAGACATTATTTCAACAGCGGTTTTATATGTGAGACCATTATTGAAATAACACCTACTATAATTGTAATACACGTAACGCTTATACTAACTTCCCTTTAAATTTTGTTTTTTAATGGCTTGACGAGTAGACGTTGGATTTACTATGTTTGTACACATAGATATCAGTTTTCTAATTTTTACAACTACCTGTATTTATGATCCTTTCTTTTCCAAATCAATTGCAAAGATGAACATTTTATATATACATACAAAAATTACTTAAATCTTGCATATATTGATTGATTGTCTGTTGCTTTTCGCTGAGTCGGCCAGATTCAGGGGAAGCTTGCATATAATATTTGCATGCCTGTTTGAATTTAAGGTACGTCAGTGAAATGCACTTTCAACCACTATTGAAATACTATATAAATAGTGCACGTTTTTGAGGGTAACAGTTGAAATTGACACCCCAAGGAAAACCATTGTCAACCGACGCGTCAGCGGAGGTTGACAATGGTTTTCCTTGGGGTGTCAATTTCAACTGTTACCCTCAAAAACGTGCACTATTTATTTTATTATACTGAATGTCTTATTGATTTCGGGTGTCATAAAAAAATTCGGAGATCGTCGTTAAGTTCTTGTTTAGAAAGCTTTCAAACTGCCCGCTTCTATTTTTCTCAATAAGAAAGCTTCGGAAAAGATTTACCAACCTCTTTATTGTTTGTTTGCTACTCAAAAAGTCCTTTATCATCTAAAGTGTGCACTCGCAAGGATGTTTCGTCTGTCGTTTGTTGTTTTCAGGTAAGCTACATCGGACGGAAGCTTTTATTGACGTAGTTTATTCGGCTTCTTTCAAACGCACAACCGACGTTTTGAGAATTCTGCGGTGAACCGTACGCGCATGATTTGAACGCATGTAATATTTTCGTAATGTTACCCGTTGTCAAGTGTGTTGCTAACTCTGAGGGTAACATTACGGATTGTTAAATGCGTCTAAACCAATCAGATTTTAGTATTTAACATGAAAGTATAATAAATGTAATTATTTCAATAGTGAACGTTATTTTAATAGTACACTGTAGTTACATCCTGTGTTTGGTTTTGAAATGCACTTTCAACCACTATTGAAATAATTATATCGATAGTGGTTGCTCTCTATTTCAAGAAAGAAGCTGCACTTTTCAACAGGTAGGGGACTAATAATGAAGAAGTCTTCTACATTAACCTTGAAGTTCTACTAAAACAAATCAGATAATACCGGTAGTCAAATAACGTTCACCATAAAATTAGCACCATCTCTTGTAACAAATTAAATGTATGAAGCATACATTCGTTCAAAACACTGTTTGCCCTATTCACAAATAATTCTATAGTTTTGTATAACTAATTGAAGTATGTCCTGTCCAAACATTAGCTTCATTTTTCGATATTGCAGCTTTATGTTTTCATTGTTATTGTAAATTATATAGGGAAACCCCTTTCCGAAAATATATTATTCTGTCTTATTATTTGAAAATTCTTGATAAAAGCTTCTCCATTTAATAGTTCTTATTAGTCCCCTACCGGTGAAACCTGAGGGGACTATAGGTTTCCTCTGAGTCTGTCCGTCCGTCTGTCTGTCTGTCCCTCTGTCTGTCTGTCAGTCTGTCCCAGTTGGTTTTCCGCACTTTTTTTCTAAACGCTTGCAGATATTGAGCTGATTTTTGATATGTGACTTTGCCTTGATGAGTTATAGACCAAGTTTGCATTTCGTTCCACTGCATTGATTTTTGACGGAATTATAGCATTTTCAATTTTTATCGGGAAACAGATAACACTTGCAGGTAAGGGACTGCAGTATTGCTAATGCAATACTCTCAGAATGCTTGTTTTCATTGTATATAGTTTTCATAAGTTGTTACTGTTAAAAGAAGATCACTTTCATACAGTCGTGGGGAATTTGTAATGACAAAATCTGCAATAGGGAATTCACCAGTAAGATAGAAGAAAGTACACTGCATCAAATATCAACCAGACTCCTCTTCCTCTCTTTTTTAACATTTAACATAAAAGGTGGATATCAGTTAGTTGGAAAACAACCTTTTCGTGGTTGGAAATTTTGGTAAAGGAAGGGCTTATGCGATGGCAAGGTGTCCATCCGTCTGTCTGTAATAAAGACAGAGGTGAGAACGAACAGTGAAAGATGAAATATGGAGAAAGCGAGCAGTAATTAAGCTCAAAAGTCTATTGAAACAATCCAAATCGGAAGCAGAGCAAACACGGACCTCTAAAAACCATCAGAGGTGGGATTAGGTGCCATGAAGGAGTGAACATCCCCTGTCGACCGATCACACCCGCTGTCAAGGTCGGGTAGATGAAAGAATCAATAGATATTCAGTGTTTAATAATTGCTTAACAATAAGTATGAAAAGGTCAGTCAGCATTCGACTTAATGATAGATTGTATTTGTTGTCAAGGTCATTGTATCGGTCATAGAACTTGCAAAATGATGTCTTTTATCGAGGCTGTTGATATTCTTGTTTTATCAATTTGTTTATCATTAGCTTGTGTCGTTTTGAAAACTGTTTGTACGTGGAGCATGCTCTTGCGTATCAAATCATCTTGGAGATATAATCCCCATTTGCAGGTGATAAGGGTATATTGAATCCTTTAAGCAATGCAATTGCTTAAAAGGGGCCGAAGAGCGCTGAAACATGGGATGTGATTCCATTTTTATTTATTTTACTTGCATTATTTTTACTAAGATAGGACAAAGGCTACAAAACACATAGAATCAAAAATTATTTAAACAATACTTAAAGGATTACCGTAATATTTGTCTGGCGAATTTTTTTCTTTTTAAGGATTATTGACCTGGTGGAAGAACTGCATTCAAATATGAATAATCTTTTTATATATCATCTTTAAAACATTAAAATTGTTTTTGAAAAGAAATTAGCTTTGTACATGTTTATGAACGAAAGTTAACTAAAGAAATACAGTCTTTTGAATAAAAATCGTAACGTTAAACTCTGAAATACTGAAAAACTATAAATTTTAGCATTCCAAACAATTATCTAGGGAAAATAAATTTACTAGTCAGTTCTTCTCTATCGCAATAATCTAGCGAAAATGAAAGTGCTATCGAGTAATTCTCTATCGTAATAATCTAGGGAAGATAAATGTTTTAGTTAGTACTTCTATTTCCTCAATAACGTTACTTTCTAGCTTAAAAAGATAAAATTTCATTCGTGACTGTGTTTCAAATTAATTTTTAAAAATATTTTCATGTAACTAGAAAAAGGTATATAAAGCTTACGTATGAAAGACCTTTAAACTTTACTGGCTTCTGTTGAACTTTGAAGTGTTCCACCATGAAGGTAAAATTTATTATCTCATTCTTTTCCTGTTAACATACATCTTTTAATCATTAGAATTATCAATGAAAAGAAATTGACAGTCTACAAATTTATTAACTAAATTTAGCTAAAATAATGCAGCTTGTTAAATCGAAATTGTAACATTCAACTAGTACCCTGAAAGTAAAAAAACAGTTACAAACTTACTTTCATAATTTGTATGTTTATCATCTTAGGATGTATCAAATTCAAAAACGTCATTTTTTTTCTTTGAGAAATGATAAATAAAGGTTCTTTCTGTCATCGTAAGTGCGTTATATACATGTAGTCGATCGTTTCTGTTGTACAAAATCCCATTATGAGGTCCAATATGTATCCATACATTTAAGTTTTGTGTTTAAGTTTTCTGTCAAATCAGACACTCACTTCGGTTTAAGTATTTTTGTCTACGTTGTCTCTATTTTTTTTTCGTCAATTTGTTCTTGAATGTTATCTTGAAGTCTCAATTTCAGTGCGCTTGGTTATTTTTCGCAACATTCTTCCTTGGAGCCTGTCTCACTGACGCCTCTAAGAAGAAATGTGATGAAATAAGATTTGGATATGGGAAATATGACGCTAAGTATAAATGCTGGAAGACTGCGCCTACAAAGCCAAATTTGAAGGTCTATTCTTATGATCAATCTTTGTCAATAAGGTTAGAATTCACTTTATTTTCTACAATTTTTCACATCCAGAAAAAAATTGTGAGTACAAAATAACATGCGATCTGCATTAATGGTACTCAAATCTGAAGCACAGGTTTCAGATTAAATTTTGAATGAAATGTATCGAGATAACGAACAGTATTCAAGCTCAAAAGTCCATTTAACAATACAAATTTTGGAGCAGAGCGAACACGGACCTCTAAAACACCAGAGGTGGGATCAGGTGCCTTGGAGGAGTGAACATCCCCTGCCGACCGGTAACACCCGCGGTGTGCTTCTTGTCATGATCGGGAAATAACGGAAAATCCGTCGACAATTCAATGTGTAAATAATGGCCTAACAGTTAGTATGAAAAACGTCAGACAGCATTTGACTTAATAATAAATTGTATTTGCTGACAACTAAATCTGATGTGTAAGACAATGTTGTCAATTATTCTGATAAGAAGTATTTTATTATACCAAGTAATTTCATAAACATGTATATGTATAGTAAAAATTACGCTGAATGAACACAAATACATGTATTACGTATACAAGTTCACTAAAAAAAAATAAGTAGACTTTTGTCATAACCTTTTTTTTAATTTAACGTCCTATTAACCAAATTTGGTAAAAATATTTCAACAATAAATCAGAATTATTTGAATTTAAAAATTTAAATATATCATAATAAATTACAAAATAATCTGAAATATTTAACTGCAAACCAACAAAATTAATTGCAGAGGACAAGTAGTCCTCATTGAAAAGGGGGGGAGGTGACGTTGGATGACGCCAGAAAACAGCGAAAGATATAATTTAATGTTGCGCCATTACTAGCTCCAAATAAAAAAAGCTGGTGGAAGCAGAAATTATTTCAAAAGTTAGAGAAACATGTATAAAAATGTCATGGATTTTTTCAATATTTTAAAGGGGCCTGGACACAGATTTAAAGTTAATATTTTCTCCAATTTTCTGTATAATATAATGACATATGTTGCTATAGTAAAACAACATAGTATTTTACACGGAAATATAATAAAAACGTGTTCAGAAACTTCTTTTATCTGGAAATTATTGAAACTTCGAATTTTGGGATCCGTTTGATTGACACATCCTTGCACTTTCTCAAAGTAAATTTTATCCTAAATATTTAAGAAAAGTATAAATTTTGTTGTACAATAACGAAAAATATTAAAACTATCATCCAGAAAATTTAGAGTAGAAATATTAGAGAGCAATTCCAACTCACCAGTATTGTCAGTCTGTGCTCAATGATGTATTCAGAGTTTAACAAATTTTGCAAATCTGGTAAATATTAACAATAACAGAGATTGTGCCCTGTTTACAAAAAAAGATGTTTGACATGATATAAAGAATATACATGTAAATTCAATTCATATAACTTGTTTTATTTTAGAATAAGCATAGAAATTTGAAATGTAAACAATGCAAATGTGTCCAGGCCCCTTTAAGAGACTCTGAATTCGATGATAAACAACGTCCAATAAAATAAATTACCAGTATCAGTAAAAAAAAATCTTCACATGCGTTACTCATGAACAGGGGTTACGGAACTAGTGAAACCATAGATACACGTTTAAAAAAAGACGAATTATCTTGATATCCGAATAATTGTAGTAAATATAGTATATAGTAGTACATGTATAGAGACTTATTTAATAAATGGGCAAGGCGCTATTTTCTACGTTTATTTAATGACCTTCATATATACTTAATTTATATATTAAGCCTGAGACATTTTTTTTCTTGACTTTTTAAAAATTAAATGGTACTTCTTGTTTGGCGAAATTCTTGATCGTGAATATTTTCCTCTAAAATTTTTCGGCATTAGATTGTATGATTAATATGTTTATGATAATAGACATACGCAACGTAGTTTTTTTTAAACTTTATTTTCTTAATCCCTGTAAATGTAAAAAGTTTAGAATTTGAAAGACCTTTGTGTGACCTTTATAATTCTATTGATGCTGTACACCTCTTCTAAAACAATTTTTGAATTGACAATTTTGAATTTTTGAACAAATACTAGCTACTAGCTAAAAACTTATGTTTGGTATTTTTTCTTTGAATAGCAAAGGATTTGATATGTATTAAAACCTGATAATTTATGCTGATTATTTGTCTATAATAGTTCCTTTAAAGGACATTTTAAAGTTTGGATTTTATTGTATTTCAGGAGAAAAATTCTTCGTGCTTTAAAGTGCAGACCAGGAATAAAGAAGTTTCTTGATCAAACTTCGTGCGACTGCGAACCAAGGTTAATATGCAGACTAATTTCCTTGATGTTACTTTGTATTATAATACTTTACAATGCATTCAGTAACTGAAAGTGTATGAAAATCTTTCAGCACAGTTTCAAATATTGGACTGACAAATCTTTGCCCACACAAATTCAAGTACGTTACAAAGATTATTAAACACAGGAGATCATGTTATGTTGTATTTCCACACCGGCAATGTATAACATACGCTGACTGTGGCAGGAAACTGTAAGTACATGATGTAGTAATATTATTAATATTTCTGTACTTTTGTTTTCCATTTTTCTTATATTTTATGCACTTTTATTAACATCTCACAGGGGTTGCTCGAATGGTAGAGGCGTAACAAGTGCTTGTTTGCCTGATCGACACCGTTACTTCAATGTCTGGGTATTCTGTGATGACTATCATAGATTTGAACTGGAAACCCTGGAGTTACCTCAATGCTGTACCTGCAGAGAATACAAACTCTGTGGTATTGTATTGTAGATGCAGAAATATGATGTTTGTAGTGGAAATGACAACAGCGTAAGATGGAATACAATTTTTGTAACACCACTGAGAAAGTTCAACAGAGAATATCGTGTTAGATTGTGTTAGGAGGATCCATAATTGCACAATCTTTATTATTTTACTCAACGTCTTACGCTGTGTAGTTGTCAATAAAAGCATCTGAACATTTTGTTAGACAGTTTTTATTTTTATTTTGAATACTCGTAAAATCCCCATGTTTAAAGTGTAAAAGCTGAGAAAACCGAATATATGGTGATCAATCTCATAGATTCGAATCGTAAACAGGGTAGGGCAAAAACACGGATCCATATCCTTCGAAACACCAGAGGTGGGATCAGGTGCCTACGAGGAATATGCAACCCTCTGTCCACTAGCCACACCTGCCGTGAGCCTCATGTATTAATCAGGTTGACGAAGTACTCAATAGTCAAATTTAGTATAAATACAATAGCCTAATACGACCCAATAAAAGGTTGTATTCACAAAGGTGGTAATAACAACGGCCGCAGTATTCTCGAAAATCTTACTTTAAGTTGTTGAAATCATTGCAACATCAACTTATTCTCGGTTTAATAAATGATCGTATTTAGAGCATGACCTAGCGTATCGAATAAGTGGGGAGACATAAGAACTATATGCAGGTGATGTTGAAATTGACAATGGAAAAGCTGAAGTCATCTTGTTTGTCATAAATTATTTGTTTGCCTTTCTCGTCTATAACCAGTAAAACATCCAAATATGAAACAGATGAGGCAGACTCTGTTGTGTCTTTATTTCTAGTTCACTGGGATATATCTAATCGACATATGATTCAAAGTAATTAAAGAGCAGGCTTTTTGACATCATGAACAACAGCTTCCTCAATAAAAATTTTCATATCTTGTGATAGGTCATCTATATCATTTGTTAAAACAAGAGGCCCAAGGGCCTTAACGGTCACCTGAGTATAATACAACAATTTAGAGGATCCATAGAGTATAAAATGAACTGAAAGGTGAATCTTTGTTGCCCAAAAGCAAGAAAAATAGGGTGATCAGGATCAACAAAATAATTAGTCTAGTGTTCATTAACAGTACATAAATTAGGTTCTAATCTGTTCCCCATTTATCACTCTCACCAGACAGTATATAAACAAACTTATAATCAGTGCTTCTGTACTCTTTTAATTCCTTGTTGAAATCTCTTACATTGGCCTCTCTTGGTCTTTGATGAACATTTAATAAGACAAGTTATTTTTGTCTCATTTTTATTTATCTGTTACTTACAAGTCTACCTGATCATTAAAATTATGAAAGTACTTTTTGTATTTTACAATAAAAATTCTTGCATAATTCTCTTATTCTATTAACCTCTCAAGGTAAGTACTTTTTGTATTTTACAATAAAAATTCTTGCATAATTCTCTTATTCTATTAACCTCTCAAGTACATTATTTACAGTGATTAATTAACATAAGTAAATGGCAAAGGGGAATAACTCCTCTCAATAGAATACAAATTAACAGAGCCCTGGCCTGGATCAGAACACTTGATCAAATGGTTCTGATGTTCAAAAATCTGGTAAAAATACCCTTCCTTATTAAACTTTTACTATTTTTGCCTCTGATATGCCCAGGTGCAGAGAAGATTTTTAAAGCATTAATGCATTTTCACTATATAATAAATAGAGCCCCGCCCTAATATCAGAACCTCTGATCCAGGGGTCATGAAATTCACAATTTTGGAAGAGGCATCCTTGCTTATCATAACCATGTATTTGTTTAAATAATATCCAGGAGAAGAGAAGAAGATTTTCAAAGAAATAAGGCACTTTCACTATATGATCTATATAGCCCCGCCCTAGCACCAGAACCCCTGACCCTGGGGTCATGAATTTCAAAATTTTGGTAGAGTCACCCTTGCTTATCATAACTATGTATTCAATTTGTTTCAATAATACCCAGGAGTACAGAAGAAGATTTTTAAGAAATAATGCATTTACACTATATGATCTATATAGCCCCGCCCTAGCACCAGAACCCCTGACTCTGGGGCCATGAATTTCACAATTTTGGTAGAGTCACCCTTGCTTATCATAACTATGTATTCAATTTGTTTCAATAATACCCAGGAGTAGAGAAGAAGATTTTTTAAAGAAATAATGCATTTACACTATATGATCTATATAGCCCCGCCCTAGCACCAGAACCCCTGACCCTGGGGCCATGAATTTCACAATTTTGGTAGAGTCACCCTTGCTTATCATAACTATGTATTCAATTTGTTTCAATAATACCCAGGAGTACAGAAGAAGATTTTCAAAGAAATAATGCACTTTCACTATATGATCTATATAGCCCCGCCCTAACACCAGAACCCCTGACCCTTGGGCTATGAATTTCACAATTTTGGTAGAGTCACCCTTGCTTATCATAACTATGTATTCAATTTGTTTCAATAATACCCAGGAGTAGAGAAGAAGATTTTCAAAGAAATAATGCACTTTCACTATATGATCTATATAGCCCCGCCCTAACACCAGAACCCCTGACCCTGGGGCCATGAATTTCACAATTTTGGTAGAGTCACCCTTGCTCATCATAACTATGTATTCAATTTGTTTCAATAATACCCAGGAGTAGAGAAGAAGATTTTCAAAGAAATAATGCACTTTCACTATATGATCTATATAGCCCCGCCCTAGCACCAGAACCCCTGACCCTGGGGCCATGAATTTCACAATTTTGGTAGAGGGCTCAATGCTTATTACAATCATGCCAACAGTTTGACTGCTTGATGTCCAG
This sequence comes from Saccostrea echinata, assembly GCF_033153115.1. NCBI lineage: Eukaryota > Metazoa > Mollusca > Bivalvia > Ostreida > Ostreidae > Saccostrea > Saccostrea echinata. The sequence goes on from NW_026889777.1 coordinate 12,698,983, forward strand.
GAGTAAAGAAGAAGATTTTTAAAGATTGCATTAATTTTAATGGTTTTGGCCCCACCCCTCAGGCCCCAGGGGGGCAGGGGCCACGAATTTCACAATTTTTGTTCCCCTTTACCCATAGATGCTATATGCCAAATTTGGTTGAAATTGGTTCACTGGTTCCAGAGAAGAAGCTGAAAATGTTCAAAAGTTTACGACCGACGGACGACGCACGACGACGGACGAAAAGTGATAGCAATAGGTCACCTGAGTGACTCAGGTGACCTCAAAATCATTCAGATTCAACATACAAGTAGAGTCTGAGTAGATATCAAAAAGATGCTGGAGATCCTCATTGACAATACGAGTCTTTGGAGATACTATAGGTCCTCCAACAATCTGTAGGAATGTTACGGTTCCCTATTTATTCCCTTTACTTTGTGAAACACTTCTGTGGAAACACAATACAAGTTAAACAATACTCCCTGTAACATATTGGACTATAAAACGACGAATAATATGTTTAAATAATTGTATGTTTTATTTTATCATCCAATGTATATTTACCATGTTCATCATTGGGACGAGGTCGGTAATTAGCGTTACCCCGAAATTCCTCGACATCTTACATTCCCAAGTCACGCTCTAACTGTTTACGATTGCTTTTGTTTATGTTTACGAAGTTCATCAGCACAAGTCCCAAATGTACCAAACAGTAATTATCCGCGCTCTAGGGTGCGTGATTCCTTTCGTCGATCCGATCGGCATGGCAGCATATCAAAGCCTCTTTGCTATGACAAAGATGGCGGGTATTTTCACTTTGTCGTGACGTCAAGACAATCGAGCCCGATTCCTATATAAGCCAGCGCAGATCGATCGACTAGTCAGTTTGTAAGTTGACTTTTACAGCTCACATCTCCAGAATATCTGGGAGTGAAAGTCAATGGATAACTCATATTGAAAAATAATTCATTTATGGGAGCTGATGAATTTTGGGATAATATTTTATTTTTACTTTTAATAATTATATTGAATTGTTCTGTGGGAGAAAATTATTGGGAGGTGAAATAACTCTCCCATAACTATCAATTGTATTGTGATGGGACTCCCAGTATTTTGGGAAATACTTTTATACGTTTGTAAATTTATTTATAATTCCCTAAAACTTAATTCTCCCATTTGAGAATATTTTATTCCCATTTCTAATTGGGAGAGAAATAATATTTCTACGGGAGCAAGAAATAGGGATAATCATTCAAATAGATTATGCAAATTAAATACAACAACCAATAATAAATTTTTATACATTTTAATCCTGACTTAGAGTTCTTTTGTCCAATATACAGACTTGGGAGACCCACAAGTTACATAAGGGAGAAAACCCCTGAACGGCAACATTGGTGTCAGAAGTGGGATTCTTCAATTTTTATTCCCATTTATCTGATTGGACAAAAGACAATAATTATACAAATAATTTTTTTACATCATAAAGTAAAATAATACTCCCAAAAGAAATTCTTAAAAATGTCACGGGAGGATAGTCATTTAGATGATTCGGGAGAGATTATTTTTGATCCAAGATCCCAAGCAGAAGTAGAAAATTCATCCCATGAAGAACTCTTTCAAAATGAATCTTCACCAAAACAAACATCAGCTCCCAAGGGTTCTGAAAATATAAACGAACTATTGTTAAAAGCAGTTGAAAATATAAATAGGGAGGTTCTTTGCATGAAGCAAAATTTTGAAGAACAATTATCACAAATGAGACAAGAGTCCCATCAATTACAAGGGAGGTTATCATCGCTTGAAAATCATGGGAAAGCTATTGGTCTACATAAATATGGGAATCATTCTAGAAGTCCCAGTCAATCACCATTTCTAGGGGTTGCCAGGGAGAGATTTGAATCTTTCAGAAACCCAATGTCCCCAAATTCAAGGGTGAACAGAAATGACAATAGCCTACATTCTCCCAGTCAAGTGAAACCAACAGTCTCAATCAAACCACAAACATATGATGGGGTAGAAGATTTTGAAGATTACTTAGCTCAATTTCAAGTTTTGGTAGAGTTACATGGTTGGGATTACAGAACCAAGTCTTTGTATCTCGCCAGTAGTTTAACTGGGAATGCTAGGGCAATTCTAGGGGAGCTTAATGAAGCTCAGATTAGGGATTTTGACTCCCTTGTTAAGTTCTCAGTATGCGTTTTGGATCAGTGGAAAGGTCAGAGATGTATCGGGCAAGACTGAAAAATAAGATTAAGGGAGAAAATGAGTCCCTATCAAAATTAGCTCAGTCAATTAAGAAATTAATCAGACAATCCTACCCGACTGCTGATCCTAACCTTACAAACATTTTAGCTCTAGATCATTTTATAGATGCTCTCCCAGACCCAGATATGCGCCTTAGAATTCAGGAGGCAAGGCCTAAAGATATTGGGGAGGCTGAAATTTTAGCAATTAGATTAGAGACGCATAAAATGGCAGATGCCCACAGAGGAAAGCCAGTAAATGCTGTAACTTCAAACATAGACTCTCAAAACCCTTCCAACAATAAAAATGAAGATTTAATTATTTCTTTGCTAAAAGACATAAAAGACTCTTTGTCAGGTTTGAAAAATTCTGATCGGAAGTCCCAAAATTATGGGAGATCACGGGAAAACAGATTTTCAAACAATAGGCCCAGACAGTTCAACAACTGGGAACATGACAAATATGGGTCAAGAAATAGTTATGGAAATAGAACTAATCAGGGGAATCAATACTCCCAGAAGCCATCCCCTCATAGAAATGACTTTGGTTTTCAAAGACAGGGAAACCATCAAACGTCGAATTCATGGGGCAGAAATCGGCGAGAGTTGGGAACAAGCCCCAGAATAAACCATTAAGTAATTGTACAGGGGATGATCCGGTATAAAATAAGACTAGGAAAAATCAGAATTTAGAGATAGGGAGTAAACCTCAAAATGAACAAAGTCCCAAAAGTATTTTAGTGGGAGATGTTCAAGGAAATGAGGGAATTTTTATAGCTGGGAAAATAGAAAATATTCAAACAACAATATTGGTAGATACCAGATCAAGTGTGACTATTACAAGCCCCAAACTGTTTGATAAGATACAATTAGTAGAAAAATCAAGTGTTAAACCTTGTAGTGTGAAATTAAGATCAGCAAATGGAGATGACATCCCAGTTGTGGGAGAGTGTCTCCTTAAATTTAGCCTTAGAGATATTGATGTTTCCCACACAGTTATCATTGCAAATATTGAAAACAAATGTATTTTGGGAGTTGATTTTATGAAAAAGTTTTCGTGTAAGATTTGTTTGAAGAAAATGAGAATTGAAATTCAGGGAGAAGAAATCCCTTGTTTTAGTGATGAAAATAGTGTAGTTGATTCTTGTAGGGTTCGTTTGACAGAAGATTTAGTGATTCCCCCAAATCGTGAATTTATTGCCCCTGCTAGGATAGAAAGTCCCAATTTTCAGCGGGGTACTGCCATAGTGGAACCCTCAGAAAAATTTATGGGAAAACATGAAGTATTGATTTCAAAAACTTTGGTAGAAGTAGATGGGGAAAATGTCCCAGTATGTTATTTGAATTTAGGTGACAAAAGTTTAAAATTACACAAGGGTAGTGTAGTAGCCTCAATAGAAAGGGTTGAAGATATTGAGAATGGGGAAGTTGTGAAAAATGTAAGGGCTTATTGTAATGGGAATGACTCCCATATGCCCGATCATTTACAACAAATTTTAGATAGGGTTCATCCTAGTATTAGCTCTGAAGAGAAACAGAGACTAGCGAATCTTTTAAGGGAATTTGAAACAAGTTTCTCCCTTTCATCATCCGATATGGGTTCAACAGATTTAATAGAGCATAGAATAAATACGGGAAATGCACTCCTGATTAAGCAACCTCCTAGACGTATTCCTTTAGCTAAAATGACTGAAGCTAAGAAGGAAATAAATGATATGTTAGATAGGGGGGTAATAGAAACATCAGACAGTCCATGGAGTTCTCCCATAGTCCTTGTTAAGAAAAAGGATGGGACAATCCGGTTCTGTATAGACTATACAAAGTTAAATGATGTCACTATTAAGCATAGTTATCCCATTCCAAGAATTGATACAACATTAGATGCCTTGTCAGGTTCAAAATTGTTTTCTACCATAGATCTTAATAGTGGGTATTGGCAGGTTAAAATGTCACCTGAAGATAAACCCAAAACAGCTTTTTCTATACCAGGGGGAGGACATTGGCAGTTTTTAAACATGCCATTTGGTTTATGCAATGCGGGAGCAACTTTTGAAAGACTAATGGAAAGGGTCTTATCAAATCTTTCATGGAAAATATGTCTTGTTTATTTAGATGACATAATAATATTGTCTAAAACTATTGAAGAACATATTGACAATTTAAGACAAGTTTTTGGGCGACTGAGGGAGGCTAATTTAAAAATGAACCGAAAGAAATGTGTTCTCTTGCAAAAAGAAGTTCCCTTTCTGGGACATATTGTGAGTGAAAATGGGATAGCCACTGATCCCTCAAAGATTGACTCAGTCAACAATTGGCCCCTCCCTAGAAATGTTAAGGAAGTTAGAAGCTTCTTAGGTCTTTGTTCATACTATAGAAAATTTATATACAAGTTCTCAGATATGGCTAGGCCATTACATAAACTTACAGAAGCAAATAAGAAGTTTGTATGGGATAATGATTGCCGTGTAGCATTTGACAAGCTAAGGCGAGCATTAACTAGTTCTCCCATTCTTTCCTATCCTAATGAAGAAGGCTTATTTACTTTAGATACAGATGCCTCTAACATAGGTTTGGGAGCCGTTCTTTCCCAAGAGCAGGGGGGAGTAGAGAAAGTCATAAGTTATTACAGTAAGACATTTAGTGCAGCGGAACGCCGCTATTGCATCACTAGAAGGGAGCTATTAGCTATAGTGAATTCAATAAAGCACTTTCACCACTATTTATATGGGAAAACATTCAAAGTAAGAACAGATCATGGGTCCCTAACTTGGTTGTTGAATTTCAAAAATCCAGAGGGACAAATAGCACGTTGGTTTGAATTTTTGTCTTCATACAATTTCAAAATTGAATATCGAGCAGGTCGCACTCATAATAATGCGGACGCTTTGTCCCGCAGACCTTGTCTCAAGGGAGATCTAGACTGTAAGCATCGCAGTAAGGCAGAAGACAAATTTTCTTTCAATCAACATTTGCTAAATGAAACTCCCAAAGAAAACCAATGCCAAGTAGAAAGGGATATAATATCTGAAACTGAACATAATGATGTAAGTGATAGTCCCAACATTAATAGTGGTGTACCTGAAAACTGTGCTGTTACCACAAGGTCTAAGGGAACTCCCTCTGGGATAAGCCCTACACAACTTGAACAAACTAAAATACATCTGGGAAATGAAGAACCAGAAAATAGTATAAAAGTTTTACAAAGTAAAGACCCAGATCTAAGGGAAGTAATAAAATGGGTCAAAGCTAAACAGAAACCTCTCTGGGAAGACATATCCCATATGAGTGAAACATGTAAATATTACCGGGCAAGATTTGATTCTTTTCATTATATAGATGAAATATTGTATCATAAATGGGAAAGTGTGCAACCAAAATTTCAAACTGTTCTCCAAAAATTTATCATTGGGAAAGTTATGAAAGAAATACATTGTAATGTAACGGGCGGACATTTGGGTTTCAATAAAACTCTATCAAAGGCCCAAGATAAATATTTCTGGCACAAAATGTCCCAAGATATAAAGCATTTTTGTAAAAGCTGTGACAAATGCACAGCTAGAAAATCTCCTAATAAAATCCCAAAGGCCCAGTTACAAAAATACCTGGTTGGTGCTCCAATGGAAGGATGGGCAGTGGATATATTAGGTCCTTTACCAATGACTCACAGGAAAAATTCTTATCTTCTAGTTGTGGGAGACTACTTCACCAAATGGGTTGATGCTATCCCTATTAGAAATAAGAAATCAGTTACAGTAGCTCAGAAGTTAATCAATCATGTGGTCTCCATTTTTGGAGTCCCAATGCAAATTCACTCAGATCAAGGACAAACATTTGAATCTGATGTTTTCAAAGAAATGTGTAAAATACTGGCTATAGATAAAACCCGTACCACTCCCTACAGACCTCAGTCTGATGGGATGATAGAAAGGGCAAATAGAACAATTGAAAATATGCTTTCAGCATTTGTTAGCAAAAATCAAAAAGATTGGGATGACCTGATACCCTTACTCATGTTGGCATATCGATCATCTTCCCATGAAGCCACAGGGATAAGCCCATGTGAAATGGTGTTTGGGCGATCGGTCACACTCCCAGTAGATTTAGTGCTTGGTCGAGTTGATCCTGAAAAATATGAATCAAAATTAAGTTCTGAATATGCCCAAAATCTATCAGAAAAATTAAATAAAATACATGAATTTGCCCGAAATAAACAAAGCATATCTTTTGATGCTATGTTATGGGATTACAATGCAAAAATTCACCAAAATCAATATGACCCAGGAGATGCTGTATGGGTCTTTTTCCCAAATCAAAATATGGGACTCCATAAAAAGTTATCCCTTAAATGGAAGGGACCATACATTGTTTTACAAAGAATAAATGATGTTCTTTACAGAATAGGGAAAAATGCAAAACATAAGGGGGATATTATCCACCATAATAGATTAAAACCATATCTGGGAACAAATAAGCCCATGTGGTTTGAATCTAATGCATAGACTCCCTCCATCAAATTATCAATGGGATATTTGTACTACACAAATATATATTTCCCACGCTAAATATTTCTTACGGATAAAGCCATCCTTAGATGAATCCAGGAATGTATACCATATAAGAAGAAAAACCAAACTCTGACGTACAAAGCCTCCTATGGATAGTTTGTTCCAATATTCTGAAATAGACAATGCCGAGAAGTTTGTGAAGGAAGTGATATTACATATGATGAGGACATTAACTTCTGTATTATATTTATGTACATATCTAATACTTGTATTATTCTGTGATGCTATTGTTGTGAATGTTTCATATATTGATAACTTATCTGTTTGATCAAATATCTTGTTAACTGTTGAATGTTATGATGTACATATACTTATCAATTTATTGTCAATTATAGTATGCATTTTTAATGTAAGTCGTTTTTGTGCCAACAACTTAGGGAAACATAAAACTTGTACCCACCTTTTAATTTCCTGAACTGAAGTATAAAACCATTCGAGGACGAATGTTCTTCACATGGGAGGGGGCCGTGTTACGGTTCCCTATTTATTCCCTTTACTTTCAGTTTGGGAAACACTTCTGTGGAAATATAGTATAAGTTAAACAATACTCCCTGTAACATATTGGACTATAAAACGACGAATAATATGTTTAATTAATTGTATGTTTTATTTTATCATCCATTGTATATTTACCAGCATATCAAAGCCTCTTTGCTATGACAAAGATGGCGGGTATTTTCACTTTGTCGTGACGTCAAGACAATCGAGCCCGATGCCTATATAAGCCAGCGCAGATCGATCGACTAGTCAGTTTGTAAGTTGACTTTTACAGCTCACATCTCCAGAATATCTGGGAGTGAAAGTCAATGGATAACTCATATTGAAAAATAATTCATTTATGGGAGCTGATGAATTTTGGGATAATATTTTATTTTTACTTTTAATAATTATATTGAATTGTTCTGTGGGAGAAAATTATTGGGAGGTGAAATAACTCTCCCATAACTATCAATTGTATTGTGAAGGGACTCCCAGTATTTTGGGAAATACTTTTATACGTTTGTAAATTTATTTATAATTCCCTAAAACTTAATTCTCCCATTTGAGAATATTTTATTCCCATTTCTAATTGGGAGAGAAATAATATTTCTACGGGAGCAAGAAATAGGGATAATCATTCAAATAGATTATGCAAATTAAATACAACAACCAATAATAAATTTTTATACATTTTAATCCTGACTTAGAGTTCTTTTGTCCAATATACAGACTTGGGAGACCCACAAGTTGCATAAGGGAGAAAACCCCTGAACGGCAACAGGAACTCCGATGGAAACTAAATGTGTCCCTTTGAAAGTTTACCTGTTTTATATTCATATGAAGCAGTATATATTCAATAACTCCTTTCTGAGAAGAATAAAATTCTTTTTGTGGTCTTTAACTCAACATTTAGATATATCGACGATGTTTCATAAATTTACAATAGCTTGGCGTTAGGATTGGTCGTATAGAGCGTAGAAATGTCACATGTTTTGATGGTATTGATGTTTGAAAAGTTTTGAGATTTTACATTGTCGAAAAGTTCTTTTGAGTATTCTAAGGATCAAAATTTTATTTGCACCACTTCTTGAACATTTTATAAAACAAGCAACTGAAGTTTCTCCTTCACAAGTTTATATTTTGATGAGAAGGGATAGGGGCTTGGTTGAACATTTACGGGACAATATTTCAGATCATCATTTTTATTAGATTTAAGATTACTAAGAACCTCTCTATCTGTTGGCGTAGAAATGTCCATGTGTCAAAAAAGCCACTAAAAACTATTTAATTTTTTAAAGGGAACGAAGGATTCTATTTCAATTTCATTTCAACCTGTATTTCACTATTCTACAAATTAAGCTCATATTACCCTATATAATATCCCATCTTGCACAAAGAGGACAAAAGATTAATCTATACGTTTATTCAATCTTTTTTTTTTAAAATGTTCATAAACTAAATTATGTTTATATACTTCTGTGGTATATCTTTGTTGCAAAAGCACACAGAGAGCAAACATATCATTTTTGTTTGGATTCTTCCAAAGGTCATAAGTCATCAAGTGACCCAATCATATGGTGCAAATATCTACATATAAATGATACTAATTTTGTCAGTACTTTTACTTTTCCTTGCGATAATTTGCAAGTCTGCCAGAAAATATCAATGCATACATGCCACAAACATTTCGGTAACATATTACGAAGTCTATCAACGAAAATATTGGCACTCTCTACCATCGACTCATATATTATTCTCTGCCATTGGCTTGGGTATATCACAGTCATTAGCACGAAAAATAGTGATTACAATTGAATATCTGCTTGTCCATATACTTAAAGGTAGATATTTACCAAGTAGATCTATAACTATCACTAAAATTTGAAATAATCCTTGGAATGTCATGTACGAGGGCTGTTCGGAAATTATCGAGACATTGTGGATATTCCTCTTTCTAATGAACGTCTTTCGGTAAAAATTTGCATATATGTTTGACAGACACTTAGAATTAATAAAAGCAAGAAATATATTACAAACATTTTATTTCTTCTTTTTAATGGTATATTAATGTGTCACTGGTAGAGGTACCCGGCGCAGTCACGAAATCAGTTATTGAAAATATGCAACACCAACGTTAAAACTCCCGGTGGACCCATAGTAAGAGCGAAGATAATTCAAATTATGTATATAATTTTTCAATTTAATTTTGTCTTCATTTTGTGCAAATTTGTTAGAATTTCGATCAGAAATACGGAGACCATTAAAAAATTTCAGCACGGTATAGAAATCTGACAACGACGACAAACTGGATTTTGACGTCAAGGCGGCGCAGCAAGCATACCTAAAATTTTGTGTCGCGCTGTGGAGAACTCTTGTCCAGACTAAACAACCTGCTAAAACAATAACAATGCCATAAAACATGTCTAAAGGTTTGTTTTTTCATTGGTGTGTATTTTTTTCTTACAAATAATTCAACCAGAGTAAAAACAAAAGCTCCGTACGACCATCGATTATTACGGACTAAATAACGTTGACCCGCGTTGCATAAATCGGTACTGCGTGAGGCTAAGTCAACCTGTATATGACACTTCATTTATATTTTACACTGGGATATCAACAGCACACGTTTTATTTTATGTTTTTGAAGAATCGTTTAAGAAAGAGACAGTTCGATTTTTGGAATGTTATATGTGATAACATAGAAGGAAAGGATAAACACTTCCCGGTCGTTTCACATGCGAAAACATCTCCGGCTGACGTGACGTTAAAATGACGTAGCGTTGCTGCTCCAGGTCAATAGACATATGCATGTTTATAACTTCACCAAACCTTATTTAAATATCCTATAAATTAGAAATTTTGCACATTTGTTTCATTTGTTCTTTATAAAATGTTGACGAATTTTCATAAATTTATCTCTGTCCTTTGTGGAGTAAAAGTAAATGTCTCAATAATTTTCGAACAGCCCTCGTATTTTGATTACTTTACTTTGTTAACAAGGTCGTTATAACACAGATAAAATTTAGGTAATGCTGACTTAAAATGAGATTTTTGAAATCCCTGTATTATCAACTTATCTGTCAGTAGCCTGTCTTATTTTAAAAAATTATCGTATTCAGGACACTGCTTGTGTATTAAATAATTTGGGAGACATAAGTACCATATGTAGATGAAAGCGATATATTACTACATAAATAAGGGAAGTTAAAGATGGAAAAATAGAAGTAATCTAGCTTGTCATACAGTTTAGTTTTAGTTGTTCCTTATTGTCTCTAGTCAGTAGAACATTCAAATATGAAACATGTGGCAAAACTCTTGTAGTGCCTCATATTTCAATTTCACTAAACAATCTAATTAGGGAATTTGTGTCCCCCGCTAAAGGAAAAAAAAATAGTGGAAGACCTGAAAAAATAAAGATGGAGAAAGAAAAGTAACAAAGGTTACTTGTGTCTATAGATTTTCAGGTTCAATTTGACATGTATAGTTAATAAACATTAAAATAATTTTTTTACCCATGAAAGTTTTATTGCTTAAGGCTCAATGAAATGTAACTACATTGTTTCAAGTTCTTTAATGGCAAGAGAATTTGACATTGTAGAAACCCATAACTTCTTATGTAACTTTTCAAATACATGTATGTGATTGTGCCTTGTACAAGGTATACGTCTGGTTTGTGGTTGAATATGGAGAACAATTAACGTGTTCAACTACATGTACATGCATACATCAATATAACTTCTTTATTAAAGCATCATCCAAGATGCCAGATCATCTAATAGAATTAAATAAAAAAGTATGTCATTGAGAAATTCATATGGTCAATTCCATAAGATAAAAAATTGAACATTTTTATAAATTATGTTTCAATTTGTTTATCAATTAAACATGTTTAAGCAAGACATGAATTCAAGAAATTCAAATAAAAATAAATTACTGAAGCAGAAACAGTATATTGTGGTCATATATGTGAATCAGTTGTTTTCCCACTTTATGGAGCTATCAAGACCACTGGCTTTGTATGTTAAAAGCTTCTGGCAATAATCTGTCGATTTTTCCAGCTTTTTCAGTCGTACTTGAAGACAGTGGACTCCATGTCCCTCCTGGGAGGTTGTGGTGGGGGTACGGCCGCCATCACCTGTCTGGCATACGGGGAGTCGTGAAGGCCAGCTTCTCTCAATTTTGCCTCCAGTCGCATCCGAGGATCCTTAGTGATCTGATTTAAAAGAATCCGTACTTATGAAGAAATTAAGTGATAATTACTGGGCAATTCCAAGCATTAAAAATTAAAAGTGCATTAATTGATTTGAATTTTTCTTTGAGAACCTGTCTCTTCAAAAATAACATGGAATATGAAGTCATTAATAGGCCGTTTTTACATTATTTTTTTTTTAAACAATCTACCTGAAATCTTAAATTCTAGCACCTTCTAACCCTCAAAACAAATTTCATTGAACTTGCATAATTTTTCAATAACATGGAAATATCTTGTAAAAAAACAGATTTCGTTATTTTTGTTCAGTGCCGTAAAGTTCCCATTAAGATTTCGGGCATTTTTTTCATTCATTATATGTTTCAGACCAAAAATATTTTTCTATTTTTAAATCATTCTCCAATCCCAATGCTTTTTTAATCTAATGAAATTGTATCGACTGGCCATTGACCATAAGATGGTCTGTTACAACTTTACACAAGTTTCACTGCACCTCAGAAAATATAGCACACATATATATAACCATGCAGTTTCTGCATATCTCTCAATACCCTTTAAGCTATATACATATTCATTTGCATACTATGCATATTGTAAAAGGTAAGGAGCATATTAATTTATTATTATATGCAAATCTGTAAAATTATGTAACCTACCTGTTTAGAATGAAATGTGTTGATAGCAAACAATGGCTTATTGATGTTTACTTCTTCATCCTCCTCATTCTTAGCTTGCCATGCCTGCAAAGAACAATAACAGCAGGAACGTCATGTGTATTTTATTTTTTTTTTTCATTTTTTTCTCCTACAATTTATGACTGAAGAAAAGCACAAACAATAAGAGCAATTTACAGTTTATATAGACCTTTATGTTTTTACCTTAGTATCTGCCATCATTCTAACTGGGTCACTTTCAGCAATCACTCTGACCTACATGGATATGAAATACATCGATTGGATTAGTTTATATACAATTGAACTGTACAGCTGGAAACTATGATGACTACCAATCATCAAAGTATTTACTAGTCAACCTCCTTGTCCTTTTTAATTAGCAATGTTTAATGCCAGTAAACAGTGAGTTTCCACTCATTAAACTTTCCTTCAGTATAACACAGTTAATAGTTCTCATTGCAAAGGATACACAAAGAAAAATTCCACTGTTTACATTAATTGATCCCACGATATCAATTCAACTTTTTACTGATATGTCATTTTATACTTACATGTAATATTCAAAATATATGTAAATACAAAACACATGATCCACACATTATTTAGTATGGATTTGAAAAATAGATTTATGAATGATTTATCAGAATTTTTAATTATTGATTAAAAATTTAATTTATGATGAGATACTGAGATTAGTTTCATTGCTTTTAGTTTCTATTTAGTTGAGCATGGATCTAAGTGCTTACTTATATTGCAAAATCCCATATCAAAAAATAATACATTAAAGTATATTTTTAATATATTTTTAATACAATCATTTTCGTATTGTTTAAAATTAATACAGAAAAAATATATTATTTTTGTATCACCAACAAATAGGTAGATTATTTTTGTATTAAAATCTGACTTTGATTTTTTACAGGGTATTATTTTTGTATTTTTTGGGACTTAGATTATTTTCAGTATATCATTTTTGTATTTTTGTGGACTTAGTTTTTTTCAAGTGTATTTTTTCTGTATTAAAATTGAACTTAGTAATTTTACAGAAAATTACATACAGTTAATCTGTATTATTTTTGTATTAAAATTGAACTTAGTAATTTTACAGAAAATTACATACAGTTAGTTTGTATTATTTTTGTATTAAATTTGGACTTAATAATTTTTCAAAAAATACTATACAGTCAGTATGTATTTTTTTTATATTTATTTTGGACTTTAAGTGTTTTCTTTTACTGAAATTTGTATTTCTTTGAACTTAGGAAAATTTACAGAATGTCCTTGCAATAAGTCTGTTGGAATTAATATTTATAAAGGTTGCTTTTATACTATTTACATTTTTAATTGCTATTTAGAACAGAAAACTTCAGTAGTTTAAATTTGTTAACTAAACAATTTCATTTTTAAAACATGTCTTTACTAGGTGTGAAATTGTCATTTGGAAAGAGATAGATACGTCTGAGGGGACACCTGTGCTGTACATGATACTTGTAAACACGCGGTAAATTTTGAAGTTTCAGAGTTTCAGACTTTCTTTTTGTGTTGAAAAATTTACAGCGTGTTTACAACCGAGTGTTTACAACTATCGCCAACAGCACAGGTGGCCACCTGCAGGCTAACAATAGACGAGTACATGTTATACTACTCAAAGAAATAACATGATTTACCCGTGAAAACACATCCCAACCAAAACAAAAACAAACAACATGGAGAGTTCCACTAATTACAGTACCTACGATGTTTTCTTGACTATACAACTCAATTTAGTATACATTATATTTAATTCATTACGTATTACAATTACATGGAATAGAACTATTTAATTATCCGCTTTTAAAAAAAAAAATTAAATAAGAAATTATTACGAAAGAATTTCGTAAAATAATATAGAAAATGTTGTGAAATTGGTGTAAAGGATAGTTGTTAAACATTATTTCAATCTCTGGTACCGTATGTATGAGTTAAGTTGTCCGTCAAAAAGGCTATATATTATGTATCTCCCGCTCGTTTTGATCATTATATTTGAACTTTATGGTCTACTTCACAGGTCAACTTGAATATAAAAATGGCTGCTCTCAGCGGAAATGATGACCGGAAATAACGATGTTTCGTAATCGGTAAATTTCGTAAGGAATAAAAAATGATTCTGATGATTAAATTGAACATCGTTTTTTCTAACATAATTTTAGGTTTATTCAATTGATTCAAGATATTTAAAACCATGTAAATATGTTTTCTCTAACTGTTCCGATCTCAACATCGGTAATTTTCGTATATATGACACAATATGATTGGTCAGATTTTAAAACTCTTCCGTGCTGTTCTCTGATTGGTCAACAATATTTCACCCACTCCATTTTGAAAATTCTTCCCGGGACGTGTTGAGAAAGCTGGAGGTGATTTTGAATAAACTCTCATTTGCTCGCGAGTAAAATGGATCGAAAAACAGAAGTTCAGCATAATCATGGTACACAGGATCATATATATGAACCAAGGAAAGCAAATACATAAGGAGACTGACGTTTTTAAGGCATCATATCCGGACTTTTCTGGTGTAAACAACGACAGTTGCGGTAAGATTATGTATATTTTAGCACATTAAAGTTTCAGTTTTTTAAATAATAACTTAGTACAAAGATAGAGGAACAAAGACTGACTTTTTTACCCATTTTGTAGTATTGTAGAAAGATAAAATAGTACGGTTATTGGCCATGTGGGGAACAAGGGTTTTTGTGATAAATTCTGATTGGGGAGGGAGGGGTGGAAGATGGGGGTAATTTTCAAGCCTTTGGCTTCCTAGTTCTAATTCATTCCAATTTTTTCAAGTTAACCAGAGACGAATTATTTATTTTCCCTTCAAAAACTATTCTGTAATTTGTATAAACTCAAATTTTTTCGGGGGGGGGGGGTAGGTTGGGTTCGGGGGGGGGGGGGGGCAGTTTATTTAAATAACATTGGGGCACACATTTTGTTTACTCTTTCAACATTTTCAAGGACAGATTGTTTATTACAAATATTTTTTTAAAAATATTTTATAAATCAGCCCCCCCCCCCCTTTTCTCCAGATTGTCAAATCAATCGGTTGTCCCCTAAGAAACCCCAGATTAAAGAAAAGTAATTTCAATGGTACAATTGTATGGAATTTGGTGAACTCCGCTGGATCTTTTGGAATTTCAATTTATAATTATTGTTAATTTCAGTCAGCCGAACATTGAAGAAAAGCTGACAAGTCATGGAGGAGAAGATCCCTCTCAAGAAAGTATTGCAGGTGTGTGAACTAAACAAAATCTATATAGAATTATTTTGAATGTTAAAATGTGTGTTTTGTTGAGGTAATGGTTCATTAAATTTTATTATTATATCATTCTGTTCTATATTTCAAAGTGATGAAGTCAGATGAGATGACAGGTTGTGTGATTTGAAGATGGACTTCTGCAACAAAGTAAACACTCCTCTACCTTTTCCATACAAAAGAAACAGCAAAGCAGAGAGATCGAAACATTTGGTAAAAGTACAAAGAAAACAGGATTAGTTAAACTTGTGAAAAATATCAAGACTATTGAAGAGCAGATTATATGTAAAAAGAAAGATCAAGACTACAATTGGTAGCTGAATCAGTAGCCTAGCCACATTAATTACTTTTTAATTAGCTATTTGTACATTTAAGGTAATCTGACTGAGTTACTAAAATTGTTATTTAACAAATATTTCAAATAAATAAAAGATTTTTGAATAACAATCAGTAGATGCTATTAAGAACCTCAATCTCCAACCCCTTTTCTTCAAATAACAATTTTTGCCCATGATCATTTTAGTAGTTTTTAAAACTCTGTTTTGTATTATTTTAAGCATTTAAATGTATTTTTTGTCTATCATTCTTGTACTTTTTTGATATTTTTGAAATACAATCCTTCATGCTGATAAAAATACAAAAACAATACATATTAATACAAAATTAATACATTCTATATTTTTTTCATACTTTTTCGTGTACTGTATTATTTTCATATTTTATATCTTTTTTGTATTTTTAATTGTTCCAGATGAAAAAATACAAAAATAATATATATGATACAAAATTAATATATTCTATATTTTTTTTGTATTTTAATTCTTAAAGGTGAAAAAATACAAAAATAATATATGCTAATACAAAATTAATACATTCTGTATTTTTTCTATACTTTTCTATGGACTGTATTATTTTTATACTTTGGAGAGGAAAATAGAGAAATAATACAAAAGTACAAAAACAATACGTTTTTACAGGTCAAGTGTATCATTTCTGTATTATTTCGAAAAAATAAAGTATATTAAAAATATATTTTTCTGTGTTTGGCTTTTAAAAAGTCTATTATTTTTGACCTAAATTGGAACCAAGATTTAGAGGGTTCCAAATTTGGTCATTAAAAATATACTTTTTTTGTATTATTTTAGTATTTTTTTCTTGTATTATTTTTGTATTCATTTTCGATATGGGATGTCATAGATTAATGCACTTGTTTGCTTTTTCTGTGGCATGCACATATATATGCTTCATCAAAATGAACATAAACCCTCTCCTTATTCAATATAAACCCTCTCCTTATTCAGTAAAACTCATGGTGCATGTTTTCATCTATCATGCCTACCTGTTCCCTCAGGGCTTCCAGTCTTCTTTCTTTCTCTATCTCTTCTTCTGCTTTTTGTTCTTCTTTTATCTTTCTTTCCTCTATCTTTTTGTCCAACTGCTCTTTACGATACTCTATTCTGGAAAAAAAGTCACATTTCAAGATAAGTGTATAGACAATCAAAGAAAGCTTCATAGGTTTTAAGACAGTTATATAAAAAATTGATATTGTCTTTTGAATGAATATGATTATTGAAAATGACAAAATTTGACAGGTGTTCGAAATTACTCATGCAGATTACAATGGGGAAATATTTTGAATATCTCTTGTACACAGGAATACTTTAATTACCTCTCTTTGTACACAGGAATACTTTGATTACCTCTCTTTGCACACAGGAATACTTTAATTACCTCTCTTTGTACTCATGAATACTTTGATTACCTCTCTTTGTATACAGGAATATTTTGATTACCTCTCTTTGTACACAGGAATACTTTAATTATCTCTCTTTGTACACAGGAATACTTTAATTACCTCTCTTTGTACACAGGAATACTTTAATTACCTCTCTTTGTCAATTACAGCTTGTTCCTCCATTCGTCTCCTCAGCTCTTCCATCCTCTCCTGGTCTCGTAAATCTTGTTGTCTTCTTTTCTCCAATTTTTCAGTAGCAAACTTTTGAATCTGTAATGAAATAAAGAAGTGTAAGTTTTTCCATGGAATAAAAACATTTTCATTCAGAGGCCATGAATACAAGCATTTTAAAAGAGTACTGCATAAGCAATACTAGTCCCCTACTACACTGTAGCAAGTGTAATCTGGTTCCCAATATAAATTAAAAAGGCCATAATTCCATTAAAAAAATCATCAATTTTTGATCTGAAACCCAGACTGACAGACAGAGGGAAAGAAAGACAGACAGCTAGACAGACAGACAGACATAGAGGAAATTTTAACCTATAGTCCCTTCAGTTATGCCGATAGGGGACTAATAACAAGGAAAACAATTGAAGAAATTTACATTATCACCATAACATGTGTAGAGGCATTATAACTCATTCTTTTTACGAAGTATCTTATCTAAAAACCTCTATATGAGTCTCTGCTGATTGAGAATCCCTTCCCTACCCCTTGAACCCTTTATAACAGACCTGATCTTTTTCATGAGCTCGTCTTTTCTTCTCTCTTTCCATCTCAAGTCTGAGTTCCTCCTGAACTTCTTCTCTCTTTCTCTCATCAATCTTCTGTTGTAACATCATGGCTTCCATTTTCTGTTCTCTCCACTGTCTGATCTGATGAAAAAATCAATCAATCATTGATTAATTGTTCAGTTTTTATCAGGTACATTTATAATGTTAAAGATTTTTTGCTTTTCCTTTAATATTAAGCAGTACTCATATTTCCTCATTTTTTTCTTTTACTGATATCATGAAAGATAAGATTTCCTATTTCCAAATAAAAACATTTTCATCATCCATTTACCTTCTCGTAAAGTTCGTCTCGGATCTTTTTCTGCTGTCGGTTGTACTCGGCTTTTACTTCCGCCAGCTCTTTAGCAATCTCCACCTCAATAAATGTACTGCGAGCTTTATTAAGGAGCTCGGCTCGACCCTTCCTCCATGCTACCACCAGTGCTCGCTTACGCTCATGAAAATACTTGTTTGCCTCACACCATTCCTCATGTGCAACCTATAATTATCATATAAATACACAGGGAATGGTTCATGCTGATTGAATGTTTTATTGAGTTTGTGTAATAGCAGTCTTTTCTACCAAAACTTATGTCATATAACATAAATTTATGAGTACATTACTATATTACAAATAATTTCTTGGTAAATTAAAAATAATTTAACGAGGAATGTCACATAAGAAGAAAGTCTCTTTTTTAAATAAAAATTTTTGTGATCATTTCTACTGTTTAGTAAAGAATTTATTAAATACATGTTAGTTCTAACGTTACTAATGAATGAAGTGTACGTTTCTAGTACATTTTTACTAAGGTTTCTAGTACAACTGTAATTGAGACAACCTACGAGCTCATGCCTGGCTTTGTGTGGTAGGTGGCGCCTCAGTCTGTCTAGGATCAGCTTTCTCCTGTTATTGAGTTCCCTAGGATATTGTTCGTAATTTGCCAAAAAACAGAAATGATCCTCATCACTCCAGCCCCCATGTAGACCTTTACTGTAGACAACAAAATTCATTTCAGGAATATATGGAAAGTGAAAGTAATCATGAAAATAACTGTGTTTCCCCCCTTTTTTTACATCCTGAAGCATTATCCTTTGTCACATAAAAATACTGTATGGGGGGAAATAACTCTAACTTGAAGATAATTTTCAATAAATTAGCATACATGTAGGTCAGGAATTCAAGAAACAGTTAATAATATGTATTCTTTAAAACTTCATTCATATACAGTAAGCATTCAAAGACTGAATTCTTAATTTAAACCTTATGTCAAAGAAAAATAAGTAAAATTGTTCACCTGCATATTTAAAAGTTATATAGCATTTCTATCTATCAAGCTTTTACTTAATGAAATGAACAGCCTAGTAATAATGGTTATGTTTTGTCTATCTAAAATAATATCCTAATACCTTAATATCTTGGAATGTTCATCTTCTAGGAAGTGAAGTCTCTCTCTGAATTTCTGATCAATAATAATGAATTCTTGTAACACTGTGACCTTGAGTTCATCATCTGAACATTCAAGGTCAAATGCTTCTTCAGGAATCCCCTCTGCAAAGTCAATGTGAGGTGTCTCTGATCCACCATGAGTTATTTCCCACAGAAATCCTTAAAGGAAAAGAAGTACTACATTTAATAAATTAATATAGAATCTCCAAACATAACACAGATCATCTCCAAAACTTTAATTGTTTTAGCTGATTTAAGGTCTCAATGATTTTACTGAGTTGATCTAAATTAGAACAATTTTGTATCTGATTGTACCTTTCCTCAACACACTCCTACCACTACCAAACAATGTAAACTAAATTAGGTCTGTTTCTGATTATAAAAGTCGTTTTAACCCCCCACCCCACCCCTAATCTGAACCCCCACCTTCCAAAAGGTGAGTTGAACATGGTCTACTGTATTTGTACATGTACCTGACTGTTGCTTCATTCAATCCCAAGAGATTAACATAAAGTGGTAACTATCCCACCCAGTCTAGAACAGCATGAGCTAAAAGTTGCCCCAAATCTTCAGAAAAGGTGCACTTACACTGACTCAAATGTCCCTTACCCTTCCTGTAAGACAAGTTGATCTAATTCTGGATTACTTCATACCTGTTTGTAGTTCCCCCTCCAGACATTTTTGTTCATTGTACAGCTGCTGTAGGACACTGTTCTGTTGACCTTTGACATGGTTTATCGTTTGGCGGATCTCAGCATGCTTCTCCACCACTTCTGGATCCCCCAACCTGATTCCTTCGTGGTTGTCCTGTATCCAAAACTGTAAGTCTTCCCTGTTGTACAGGTTACACTTGATTTCAGTAGGTATTTAAAGTCAGGAATCCAATCATCAAAAGTGTTATCATAAGAATTAGGCTCATTATAGAAATAATACACTTATAAGTCTTCATAAAGAACCCCACCTCCCATCCCCTTCAAAACTCTGTGATAAATGTTGATTCTCTAAAAATATAGTTTTAGGATTCATTATACTTTAAGTTACATATTTCCTTTTTCAATTCAAATACCAATAAAATTAAGTATTGTGTACAGTTATCACTTTTTGTGTAATTATTGACGTCCAACAAAACAAAACTTTTGGGGCTTGTTATCCCCCCCCCCCCCCCCCCCCCACCACCACCACAATTTGAATATACATATGTAGTCTTTCATCAGACATTGATTTTCTGATCCCACCCCTAGAGTGTCAAAGAATGTGATACTTCTTTCTAAATTCACTGAAAATCTCATTTCACAGTTGATTTTATGTGTATTTTACATTGTTTTTCACTGCCTGTTTGTATTATAAAGGGGTATTGACATCAATGTCATTTTACTTGACACTTTTAAAAGATATTACTTTTTTCAAGAAGATGGCACCTCCACACTCATACAACAAGCATTACTGATATTATACCTTAAATTCCACACTGGTTCACAGGTATTCTGCTTAAACTTAACAAACTCCTCATCTAAAGATGATTCAAAGAGATCAAAGTGTTCAAAAATTCGGCAGCAACCACTTCCTTCTGTGGCGTTCTGTCGGCGGTGACTCTCAACTTCTGATTGAATCCGCTTACGTAAGTTGTTCAGCCTCATAAATTCCTTCTGCCAGACTAGTTTGTGTTGTTTTAAGAGAAGGTTTTCTTTACTCTGTTTAGACATTTGTTCAATTTTCTTCACTTTAAGTAGACTCTTCTGTGCTGCAAATTTTTTCTCTGTTGCCATAAGTTTGAGTTTTTCATAATCTACAGGTAGGTACTTGTTACTCCGGATTCCATTGTTTGCTCTTAGTTGTAATTTATCTGCGGAAACCAAGAACGATAAACATATGTACATACATATTGCATGTTCTACAAGACAGACATCAAATCTAATTGTGATACATGTATTCAGTACTCTCTTATAACGTAAAATGAAAAATTATTATCATTATTATTTTTTGACATACTGTAGAATCATCAATGTTTGAGGGGACCAATGTTCGTGGATTTCGTGGGTCACCCTTATCCACGAATTTACATCCCCACGAACAATTATTTTGTCAACATATTTATACATAGAATCTTCTGTTTATACGAGTGACCCCAAAAAACTACATTCCCACAAACCAATAAAATTGCTTGGCTATGAACCTTGACCCCCACAAATTAAAATGATTCCACAGTATTAATTTCATTAACTTAAATATGCTAAATATATACACACTCTCCCAGTAGGCAATAAAGAATCATCTATAAATAATTAAAGCTCTGACCTGAATCATCAGATGTGTACTTGGTCATAAATGGTTTGATGTCCATAGTTCTGTTTGGCCAGCTTGGATTGCTCATGTTTTAAATATAAATAATTTCAACCCTAAAACAAAGAAAACATTTATAAGAAGTCATAGCACAAATGCAGCATTTCATTTACTGAAGTTAAACATATTGCTTATATTTTACTCTGGGCCATAAAAATCTAAATCCTGTGCCTCTCTTAATAATTGAAAGTGGTTTTTTTTTCCTTTTTACATTAAATTTAGTTTCTTAAGTTGTGTTCCTTTAAAGTACAAATAAAAAGTACCTGCTTCAGTTAACGTTATTTAAAAATTCCTCCAAGAACAAGCCAGTATGAAAAATGACTGCAAGTTCACTGCATTTTGTAACTTAAATGATGCACAAACAATATTTCAATTTTAATTTGACTGAAAGATTTACACATGAATTTATCCAAAAATGTGGTTATAGGATGAAAATCTTTACGAGGGTGCCAGATATAAAAGGTGTCTTTATTTCCAGGAAAAAGTGTTGGTTATTTTTTTTTACTTTTTATCATCTCAAATTATTATATGAGTAACAGGAAAGGAGAGAATGTTTGACTGGACTGAGAATTGAAATGGGGGTCCTTGCATCACAAGTCAGATGCTCTACCAACTGAGCTACCCAGGCCAGTATCCATGTCCTAAACCATTGTATTCTTCCCTCCTTAATTTGCCTTCACCTCCAAAAACACAACCCATGTTCTTTTTGCCCCTGGTAGGACTTTCACCTACAAGACCAGGGGTTTCAACAGCACCAATTATGTAACAGGAAAGGAGAAAATGTATGGCTGGAACGGGAATCGAACCCGGGAGTGGACCCCAGCATAACTAGTCCTAGGCCGATATCCACGCTTCAAATCATTACATACATTGTATTAATCTCGGTGGAGATTCGGCTGGGCTAGATATTTGGTCTGACGCCCACCGGTGGGCGTCAGACCAAATATCTAGCCCAGCCAAATCTCCACCGAGATTAACATTGTATGTACATGTACATGGGTAGGGCTTGATTAATAAACAGCGTAATGGGGTGGTGGAGAGCAGTAAATCCGGGGTATTTCCTTTGAATATTTGTTGACGTAACTAAGATCAGATATAGCTAAAATCTTTAGTAGGAAAAATGGCTTGATTTAGAAATGCATAACCATGATAACTGCAAATATGTTACTTGAATGCAATACAATTTACTTTAACCATGTTAACCCGAAAACATACATCGATAAGAAATACTTTTAACGCATATAAATGTAGTACACTCATTGAACTGACTTACGGTCATCGTAAAATGATGAAATACTAACTGATTTATACAGTAAAATGACAAAATTCCTCAGATCTTTTGTTGATGTTTACCCTCTCAACGTCATTTTATATATTGTGAATCTCGATCCCGACCTTTATTACGCAGTCATTTGTAGGCCGTCTAAAAACAAATTTATAATATATACTGTAAAGAAATAAACGTTTGATGTTACATAAATCATGATCATCCTAAAAATCCTTTTCCTTTTTGGTTATAGTTTTAAGGATCTTTTACATGTATGAATTCGTTTATTCCTTTTTAATTAAATCCTTTTTCTAACACAAATGTTACATGTATAAGTCTTAGCCTACGGGCTATTGTAACTGTGTAATGTCAATTAATACTAAAGGAATAAATAAACACCCAAATAATAACAGTATATACGAAAATTGGAAGGTTTTGTGGGGTGGGGGTAGGGGGGATGGGGGGTTAATTTTAAATTATATGATCCAATGAAGTTTGAAGTCATTTATTTGAAACGGACATGAAAATAGGTAAAAAGTACAAAACTGAACAAGATAATTTTAAGAGATATCAATTAAATTTTCTCTAAACTCGCTTGTGTGCAAATTATTCATAATTATGAAATTAAACTGGCAACGATCTGGGATCTCTCGCAATGGTATTGCATGCTACTTACACATAAGAACTAAAGTTAATAGAAGAATTAAAGTACAACATAAGTATGAAAAAATATGTATTTTTTCTCAGATACTTGGATAAACCTTAATTATTTTTATTGTGGATCTGTCATCAATAGCCAACTAGAAAATTCACAAGGATGTTTCATTCATATGCCTGATAACATGTTTTAAGTTTTGTAATGTTTCCTATACATAAACATGTAATAAGAAACTTCAAGATTTTTAGCGAATACATTTTTATAAATAAAACAAATTCAGATGATAACGTAAACTCAATTTTTACAGGACGAAAAAGGGAACAGCTGGTAACACTACTTTTCATGCGAAGTTCACAAGCCAGACTGAGCAATCTCCGCGATGTATCTTGTAATCACAGGTATATACCTTCGTAAAATGATATCCGCCACTTGCGTGGTTTTCAAATGGATTTTTTAAAAATAATAATAATAATAATAATTTAATATCTAACAGAAAAATTAAAAAATAAAACCTTCCACTATCAACTTTAGTTATTTTGATGACCCCCAAAAAATGCATGCAAGATGAGAATTTCAACTGTACATTATGTCCGTTGTGCTTCATTCCCCCGGATATTATCTGACACATCGCCACTGTCAGCACCAGAAGTTTGACAGTTGCAAAATTTTTTCTAATTTATGTTTCGTTATGGTGGGAATGGAAATAACAATTAGCATACCTAGTGATGTCCATTAATGGTTTACACACGTTCAGCGCGATTTTGACACCTGCTAAATGTGCATTAACATTAGTGTCGTCTAATTCAGTGTACATTTATTTCTTGAATAAATTTATCTGTCAGCATCACCGGTCATTTTTCTTTAAAATTGGTCATATAAAATGTACTCATATGAATTTAGGGAATTTAAACTACATATTAATTGTTTAACTACACATTCTCTTTAAAACATGACAAATTAAAAAATAATATATATGATTTCTCTGGGCGCGAAAGTCCTACAGTGAATAAAGGAATAAACCTTTATCCTATTATTATTAAAAATAGACGGAGGTACGTGAAAACAGGGTTACTTCGCTTTATTCTTTCTAATATACCTAAGGCATAATATGAAGCGTCTGTTTCATTTCTCTTTGATTAAAAGATATTTGAGGGTAAGTTTTGCTGATTTTAACGAAGAAACTCTGGAATGAATAAATCCGGAATTGATCAAAGTTATCACAGAAGATGGGCCTATAGACATAGAAAAAGTTTAATTTTGTAGAAGAGAGAAAAATGAAAGAAACGCATGCTCCTGGCAATACAGTCGACTTAACGGGAATTAATAAATAAAAATCGATCTGAGTTACGTCACCTCAAATTTCACCGGTACAATAACGCGCCTTGCATTGATATCTTTTTAATTGGGAATATACTACGCTAGTTGTGAAAGCCATAAATCACGAAAATTTCACTTCGTTTCGGGGGATTTTGTTTGAACATTTCTTGAAATTATTGACTGGGTATTAAAGAAGTTAACTGACTTTTGGATTTCCTTCTCTTCCTCGGCTCGCACCTGTCTTTTCCGGTCAAGGGAGACGGTGGCCCGCTCATGTTTCTGCCAAAAACTGCAGGCGAAATAATTAATTTTTCTCCTGGAACAGAAAATTGTTAAAATTGATTTATGTTTTTGAATCCACAAATGGCAGGATAATCCTCAAGAAAAACTATTTTTTTAAAAAATGTTTTGTCTTCTCTTATGCCTGCTTGTAATTTTCAATTCTCTCTTTTGGTCACGTTTTCAAAATATCAGCCTGTTTCCTTCACATTTTAAGAGAGAGAGAGAGATAGAGAGAGAGAGAGTCTCTCCCCTTAAGGCGGGGATAAATTTTACCAATCGTGCATGGAGTCTGATGATGTTCTGTTATAGGGTAGTTTTGTTTTGGAATATAACACTTATTAGTGTGAGTTTCTTTTGGAGAGTTACATGTAGGAATGCTGAATGCATTTACGTGTATGTTTAAAAAAAACTACATTTAAAATTTTGCAATAAATGACAGATAAAAATAGATGAAACGGTAGCAAAAATGACACAAATAATGTAAAAATCTGCAATAAATTTATTAACTATTAAACTTCAGAATTTTCTCAAATGAAATATTCATAAGTATATCAGAATTATTTAGGCTAATGGTAATTTAAAGATTTTGCACGAGAAAATCCTTTCTGAGTATTTGCATTTCTTTTCTGGTTGAAATCACGTTATTTTGAGAGTGCAATTCGACCACACCACGGAACTAGGGAAAAATTAACCCCTCTAATGCCCTATTGAGTGCCAAACTAAGCGTATATAACGCGGGGGAACCTACAAGAGGATTACGCTTTAATCCCCAAGGTTCAAAGATTGAAAGTCAGCCATTTCAATCACTTCGAACGCTAGTTCAACTTTCTTATTGTGTTCTATGATTTTCTGTACTTGTCAAAATTTCACAATTTCCCTTGTGAATAAAGTTTATTTTTCGTAAGTTACAAGGATTTTTTTCTCTCTAAATTTTTGCAATAACTGTTCAATGTGTTTCCTAATTCGACACGCTCTTGACACACAAATTCAATTATCTGCAGAAAATACATACAAATGTGAAAAAGACTCAATTTTACAGCAACGGAAATGTAAAAATTAAGTTTAAAAACCGTTATTAAAGTGCCCTGTCCCAGGTGTACATGTAAATAATTATCAGAATACGAGAGAGAGAGAGAGAGAGAGAGAGTTGATGGTGGTTAATTTTGCTTTGATTGATGCACACGATGCATATGCAAAAATAATATCAATCTTCTTTAAACGAAATTGAATGTATTTTTATTAAATATTTCCACATTTCACGGGAGATGACTGGTTTCTTTTTAATGAAAGGGTCTACGAACTTGTGAAATTACATATACATGTATCTAAGAACATGCATGTGTGCATCAGTTTTGCATAAGCGAATTCAATACATGTACACGCAAAAAAGATAAGCAACTATTCGAAATGATTTGAGAAAATTGCATTATATGTGTACAGTACTGAGTATATGGCCACAAGTGAGCCATAATTTTATTTTTAACACTGCATAGTTCAATGGAGACCTTTTTTTTTTTATATATATATAAAACTTATTGTGAGGTCAATATATAGCTAAATATCCAAGATTTTTTTCACTCTATTATGCAGTTTTGTTCATTTTTTTTAAAGATGCTAATCAGAATGACACACTTTTCATTGAGAATAATTTATGTATATATATTTAAGAAAAAAAAAGTTAGACAAAATTTCTCTAATTACGTTATGATTTCTTAAACAAATTTTACTAGTATTTACTAAAATAAAATAACGCTACGCTTATGGCAAGTTGCGAGATTCATTTTAATAATTATATTTACATCTATGTGGTAAAACTAATTTGATTTGAACACTTTTATCGTAAAATAATTTCAAAAATGAAAGAAAGCACTAGTCTAGATTAAAAAGAGAAGAAATAATTTTTTTAAAAACATCAAACGGGAAAAATTCAATGCTTAATATACAAACACCTTGGTTTAAAAATATGAATTTGATTGCCAGTCTGTATTTCTCCACTGTATAATACTAGTCAATGAAGGATCATTAAGGATTACAAAGTGACTCTCAGTAGTCAATTAGCTTAGTTCTGCTTCATTAAAGTGCAAATAAAAAGCCACCAATATTTGACACACCAAAGACACACCGCGGGCTCCCTTTTCTTCATCTAATTACGCTGTTATAACTGCGGATCTTTTTCTCGCGGACTTCGCTAAAAAGACACACAACTCGCCATTGTGTTCTTTGCACCGCAGTGGAGTAATAGAATATTACGTGGGGATTAAAAGGTTAGGCTTGAATCGTCTCGTCTTCCGGATGTATCGATTCTAGTTCTCTTCGACTTTGCGGGAGGTGTTGACTTTCATGTAATAATAAATAAAAAAAATTTCAAAGCTGTCTATCAACGAGTTTTTCTGTCGCATTCTGCGCATTAGCCACGCCTCCGAGTGCGTGTTGTACACTATGCTCAACCCCTTGCACGCGCGGCTGTCTCGAATCCGTTCTCTACTATTTTAAGCCAATAAAAATGGCCTTGTCTGTTGCCAACTTCAAAAGGGGACTATGGTGTCGCTCCTCAGGTAACCCTAGCGCTAAGGATATAAATTTGACCAACATCTTAGTCCTGGTAGCATTCCCCCATCCTTTATCGTACTACAAGGTTTGGGGGATTCCTTTTATAGCCCAGTTACAACATCCAAAATATATAAGATAATTTAAGGAATAATGGAGTTTGCAGATGCTGACCTAGCAAACCAGAGCGGATACGAAGAATCTTTCTATCCAGTGTCTGCACCATCCATTCACTTCCAAGATGGAACGTATCCAATGTATCCCGAGTGGCAGCAAGGTCCGATTGTTACAGAGGATATTGTACAACATCCTGCATTCATGGGAATTTCTCCGCTTTCACAAAATGAGTATTTACAATCTGGAACGACTTGGACTAGTGAATTGTCTACTGACTTCACAATCAGTGATTTTAACCAATGTAGTGGGATAGGAGAAGTTAATGCACACGGGCTTCATCTTGCAACTTCCAGTCAACAACCCGTAGGTAAAGATGGGAAACCGAAAAGAAAGCGAGTACAGTCCAAATCTCAGCGAAAAGCAGCGAACGTCAGAGAGAGGAAACGGATGTTCCACCTGAACACCGCCTTCGATGATTTGCGAAAACGGCTTCCTGCATTTAATTACGAAAAAAGACTTTCCAGAATAGAGACACTAAAGCTGGCCATGACGTATATTTCATTCATGAAAGAAATCTCTGAGGGGGAAGATCCAAAAAATGTTAAACTAAAACCGTACAAAACAGAGACATGTGACGTTATTAACCAACAAGAACAGTTACTAGGCAGATACAGTGACGATTCCATCCTCAGTGTTTGATGCATGTTCTCGCTGACCAATGGTAAAGTATAGAAAAAAATACAGCAAAACTTTCCCGACATTGACATTTTTTGTGCATTAAAGTGAAATACAATAAGCGAGGGAGGATTAATTGTCAAACAACACATTTCTAAGCAAGATTTAAATGACTTCACAGTCCAGCAGTGTAATACCTATGTACATTAAAGAATGTTCCTTATACAATATGTTGAAATTTTCTGAAAGATTTCATGCATTTATGAAATGTCAAACATTGAAAAAATGTTGTCACGGACGAGAGAAATCCAAACTGTGTTCATATCAAGTGTTCAAATATTTATGTGTTAATTACATTTACATATATATTTTTTAATTATTTCTAAATATTTTATGTATTCTAATACATTTTATGTTGTGTTCAGACTTTTTTTTCAGTTATGCAATAGTATACAGTTTTTACTTCTATTTAGTCTGAATACGGTTTTTAGATATTTTATTTTACACCGAATACACGTGTACATGTAAAAGGCTTGTTATTTTTGGCAATAATATTGAATGCATTTGTACACACAAAATGGTTACTTGGAGATAGGTATAGATTTCGATTCAAGGTTTTATAAGTTCGATCATTTGAAATTAAACGAAAAATTTGGAAAAAGTACGTCTTGCTTGAAGAAAATTGCTGATGACATATGCTCGGGCTCCTTGTATGTAACCCGGAAGTACTTTTAAAAAAAATGAACCCACATTCTATATGGATTGTGGCAATTAAGTCTTGAATTTGTGGCTGTACATAATTAAAAACCTTGATATCAGGATCATATATCTTCTTCCTTTTGTTATATATACATTGTATACATATGAAATGACGATTTTTACGAAGGTTGAAATAAAAATACTGAGAAAAAATTGTTTCTTTGTGATTTATTCTGCACTTAGTGCTAAAGGTTCTTTTGTTTGAAAGGTAGAAATTAACAATAGTTTAAGTTATTGGGATAGAAGTCTATCAATATTGAAAAAGCATTTCCAAGCTTTCTTACTCCCTGTATGAGACAACCTTTATTTGGCTGCAATGATCTGAAGATGTGAATAAGTCATTGCGCATTGCAGATTTGTAAAAGCCAGCTGGAACTAGGAAGAAAAAAAGGGGGGGGGGCATCGTTGGTGTTATATACATGTATAAGCATAATGGAATACGGTGTGTATATAATAAATATCGTACGTAAGATGATAATTAAAAGACGATATACTCTTAATGGTAACCTGAATGCCCTGTCCTTACCCTCTCCCATTCTGTAAAGAAAAGCTGAGACCTTGTTTAACTATGCACTAATTTTAAGATATTAAAATCAAATAAATAAATACATGTATACAAAAAATTATTTCATTTTTTATTCATTAATGAAAGGCAAAAGTAAAATCTCACTACCTAAGCTGACTGAAGTGGAAAAAAAAACTGGATCGTTACAAAAGTTGAAAAACAGATAAATCTTTACCATTCTGAATGTCATTAATGTGCTTTTTTTTTCTTTTACCTGTGTGGTATTTCATTCATACTCAGGTGTCTGTCTCCGCCTACCTCTGTGAACGAGATCACGCCCAGCTCTCGTTCCGCACGCGACTGACTGCATGCCGTATAATTTATGTACATAAACCAATAAAAAGCTCCCGGTCTGTTGCGTGTCTGTTTATAGGAAGAAATTTGACTGAAAAATAGAAATTATATAAATCACCACTAATGTTTCTTTTTTTTTCTAGAACACAAATTTGAAGTTGTAGAAGAGAGATATTTAACTTAAATGAATAAATTTTCCTTATCATTTTCAAAAAATATGTAAATAGGAAAATAAATGTACATTCTTCTCAAAACGATGAATAGCAAGAGATTCAAATAAATTCTTTGACCGACTTTTTCCCAGCTTTTGAATAGAAGTGATCATTTTTAAAGACCTACAACCTAATTTGTCATAGCCACCAAATAACACCTTGCAACGCGTTTCATAAAAAAGTTATTACTTTCCCGAAGATTTGTGTCCCAGAGTACTCTTTCTGTCCCGTCTGTTCTTCCTGTGAGCCTGCAAACACTTGAATAGTTCGTCTTTTTACTTTTGAACCGTACATGTACATGTAGTAGGTGAAGTCTTCAATTTTGGCAAGCATATCTAACTTTAATGCCCTTTCAAATAATAAATGTATTCAGATTAAAGCCCCTGTGTTTATCTGGGTTTCTTGGGGGGGGGGGGGGTGAGCTTTGTCTATGATTAGAATGCACCCGACAATCTGTAAAATCCAGATAAATACGGTGATGATACAACACCACACTTGTAAGTCAAAAATCACTGTCGATGATTAGTATTTCTAATGTAGCAACATAATATCATAAATTAAAATTAGTCATTATTGTGAATATTAAATACCACAGTAACCATCTTGCTTACCATTTGATGTACCATAGCCTCATACGAACGACAGCTCTGCATGGCAGATTGCTCAAGCTTGCTGACAGTTGCAGAACTAAATAAAAAGTACAAGTAGCTCACAAGGTGATGTGTTTGACTAATAAAATGCAAATTCAAATTTTAATCTCAAACATCTCACTGTTTTCTAAAATTTACAATCGTTTATAATCAATAAATATAATACCTAGGAACTACCTATCTTTACTTGCATGTCAACATAATTATTTTGCACGTTGACATAAATAAGTCGCATGTCTACATAATTATGTTGCATGTTCACATAATTTATCTTGCATGTAGGGGGCAGAAATATGCCACCATACTAACCAGCTATGATTGTTCACATTAAAATTTGGTCACCTTTGGGGGAATTTCTATCTAACATATATCGGGATTAGGCAGTGACCTTCAAATGTCCTTGAAAAAAATCGATATAACTTAATTCAGTGTACATCTTGAGTTGAATGTTAAGAGCCACTCTCTATCATCAAGTCATACATTTACCTATGGCATTGGCTCGCGTATATCAAAGTGATTAGCACGATAAATAGTGTGTTTTGTTACGTTGTAATTCATTATTATCAAATGCTTGCTTTAATGTTTGTTCTTTAATGAGGACATTTATTAAGTAGATCTAGAACTCTTGGTTTAATTTGAAACAATCCATGGATTTTCATCTTTTGTACTCTCTATCAAAAGTCTTGACGCGAGCGCATTGCCGGGGGAGGGGGGGGGGGGAGAGGAACGAACGCCAACTCTGCAAGGGAGATTGGTTAAGAGCCATTCTCTGTTATCACTTAATACTTTTATAGGAGAAACTTTAATCACAGAAAATTGGTGCGTTATGGTACCATGGCAACATGCTCTTAAGTTTGAAAAATAGCATTTTTGAACATGTTCATAGTCCCGACCATTATGATTTCTAACGTTTGCAATAATGTACTACTTAAAGTGACATTGACTGTTTCCAAAAGTTTAAGACTTGATGGCTTTTTCAAATGATAAAAATATTAAGGAAAACAGCTGTTATATACACGTATGCAACCTTAGAAACGAATTATTGTAAAACAATAATTTTATTCATATATTTCGATTACTTATTAAAAAAATAAAAGCAAAAATAAGTTGAAAAGTGACCAAATGATAGAATAAAATCCTTGTAACATAGCTTAAGCTAGAAATGTGATATTAATTGGTTGTTATAGCAATAAAACCTAAAAGGATTTCCAAAATATTCTCTATGTTTTTACCTGTTTCTATCTATTTTACTGAGCACATTTCTGTATAGGTACATTTAATAGAAAATAATATTAAAAGGCGATGGTGTCGTCTAGAAATCTAAATTTCAAAAAGTTCGAAACTTATTTAAAATCGGACCCGTAGCAACGGTTTCAAAAGTGAGGGGGGGGGGGGCAACCTCCCAAAAATATCTGACAAGCAAAAAGAAAAAAAAACACTGTCCAAAAAGTCGGGGACGTCAGGCCCAAAATAATCCGACAAGCCAAAAAAGCCTCCCCTTAACTGCCAATCCTGGAACTTTAAAAGCTATTTTAAAAAATTACACCCAAAACAAAGAAAGGTATTGATGAAAATGCGTACTTCAAATCATCATCTACCTGTAGAAACAGGGAGATGGTGTGGCACCCCACTAAATGAAAGAATATGTTTACTATGTAACAATGGAAAAATAGGTGCTGAATACCACTACATTTTAGGATGTACAGCTTTTTCAGAAATTAGGAAAGAATTTTTATATAGTAGTTACTGCAGTAGACTAAATGTTGTAAAGTTCTATGAACTCATGGCAAATTCAAATGATAAATCTTTAAGAAAACTTTGTACATTTATTTCAAAAATCTTCGAGACTGTCTGCTCCTCTTAATTGCCCTCCTGGCGTTTTTCTTTGCATTGAATACATACATACTGTTAATACTATATGTCTATTCTTTTACATGCAGTTGTAAAATATTTATTTATGTATATATGTGTTGTATGTACCTCTGACGATTTAATAGATATGATTTATACTTTATGTACCTCATGTACCATTTTGTATGGTTTGAGTGAATAAACTGATTGATTGATTGGAACTTGACAGTGCGCGACCTTACAGCAACAAGCATCTAAATGAAAATTTCCTATTCATAAAACCAGTGTACTCAGAAAAAAGCCCCCCTCCCGTGTTCTACGGGACTGAAAATAGAGTGTTGTTATAGAAAATTAAAATATATATATATATATATATATATATATATATATATATATATATATATATATATATGGTATCAAGCTAAAATAATGAACCAAGTTTCATTATAAATCAGAGATCAAGTGTTCCAAAAGTAGTTGCAGAAATTAAATTGCTCAACTTTTTTTTTATCGATGAAAGTCATTGTGTTTCATTTAGATAACAAAAGAAATGCGAAACTTTATGTCCCATCCTTTAATAGGTGTCCAAAAAGAGTTACAATAAACTGCCAAAAAATGACGAAGGAATCACGAACTTTAAATTGTAACTGATAAAAAAGTATAAATGTTACATAAAACACGATATTTTTTTTTTTATTTCACATTGATTAATAAATTGAAAACGCTTCAAAGAAACACCTAACACCGTTTCCTCTCCTCGAGGCCATGTTAATATCAGTTTCTGTAACAGTATGCAAACTGAAATCCCTTTCTTGTATCTAAACGTTCTGCAACTTGCCCATGCTCATATTCCACGTTTTACAATACCTGATTTGAATAAATTCGTTAAAAACCAGCTTGATTTATGCTAATAAGTAGGATAAAAATGTATGTGAATCCGGTGAAATGGTGGTAGATTTTACAAAAGAGCTCAAAACGCATAAAAAACTAGACTTTCCCCCTTATTTTTCCTGACAATGCATGAAATTGAACATGATCCCTTTAACGTAGTCCGTGGTGCAATGTGGATAGGTTTAGCCAGAGTAGACATATCCCAGTGGAAAACGTTAAAACAACAATTTACTAGTAATTCACCACAGTATTGCAAATCTATGTGATCTTCAAATACATGTATTTTGTATCAAAATATTAGTTTCTTCAATCATATGATAACTAATTATATCGATTCTGGATTAGACATGGGCTTTACACCAATTTCCTTGACTTTGACCTTATCGAAATGACTTGTTTAGAGACCTGACAAACTCTTTTGTGATAAGAAGCAAATGTATCTAATATATTGTGGAGCAGACACATCTTTGTGAACTTCATCTTTTGTGACCTAGATATTGCCTAATATTCTTTGGTTCAGACTCAGTCATACTCTGGGGTTTATATAGATCTCTTTAAAGAATAACGTTAGAAAATGTTTTCACTTCCAAACCCTATGACGTTGTACTTTTTGCAAATGAAACAGGAACATAATCAGACAAGTCTTCTAATCACAAGCTATATTTTTGGCAATGTCCTTCCTGATATACTTTATTTTGACAAATAAAATATAGTCATGTTATATATTTTATTTGTCAAAATAAAGTATATCAGGAAGGACAGCAAGAATGAGCTTCTAATATCTCCACATGACAAAGCTATGAACTGGACAAAAATGGCGTACTTCCGCTTACTGGAAGCTGTAATAGCTCTGATTACTTAACTTATTTTACCATCTGACAAAAGTATAATGTATCCAGATTGTGACCAAAGATAATACTGTAATCTACCATGTTTTTTTTTATCTTAGAAGCATGAAGTTTCTCTTATTAAGCATCACAAGCTTTTAAAACCTTTCGTTAATTTTTTTTTTCTGTATCAGAATTGCAATGATTAGCAAGTATTAAGAAAACAGCGTTAGAAATCTCAAAATTTATCTGAAATAAAGGTTATACATATATACATGGTTGCAGAGACTATAAATGTATATGTATGCATTAATTTTCAGAATTAATATGTCAAATTAGTATTGTTATTGTTCGGAGGAGCATGCCGACTGGTCTGACACGGCGGTGATTTGTTACCGTAACGGCTTAAATTTAATAGTCGACGTCAAATGTGACAAACAATCAGTGTTCTTCACGGATTGTTTAATTCCTCACGTCGCTGAGTCTCTGATTTATCGCAGGTGGACATTATCGTATTGGACAGCTTGTGTAGTCCTGGTATACATGCTTATATCAGTTACAATAGAAGAATTCAATTCCACGATTCAAGACATAATTCAAAACATTAATATGACGTACTGTTTATGTGATATATTTTAACATGTATCATAAAAGAATAATTTTGTGTTTTCTGAAAAGTTTCGTGTAAACCTTTTTTTTAAATACAAAGTGTTCGGAAGCTTTTACCCAATAAGTTCCAGCACAAACAGTGATGAATAAAGTATACGGAAAATGGAAACCTGACATGGAAGTTAAAAAATGCATAAAAAGCACACGTTTGTTCCAAAATTAAGTTTTAAAAAATAATGCCGTGAGGTATTTTAGACTGTGTGTGTAATGCATACATTCTTCATCTTTGACACTTCATTGCTAGCAGACAGGAAGGTCACGTGCTGTTAAAGGAAACCTTCCTGGAATCAGCATCAAGCATGCGCAGTTCCTATAATGATGGAGGACGCTCCTCGTTTAGAGCTATTTTGTATCTAATTAAGGATTATTCATTAATCAGACACGTTTGCATTTGTCGATGCACGTTGTTAGTATATCGGACCCTTCCTTTACGGTATATTGGCAGTTTCCCGTAAATGACGCTTGACATTTCATCGTACAAAGGATTATAGGGTATATTTAAATCCTGACGCGTGACAACAAGGACGCGGAAATCTAACTCATTAATAGGCGATTAATTATTAATCAATCTATCGTTATTATTAGGCTATCGTCCATAATTGATAATGAATGCAATGCTCATGCATACACGCGTTTTTTCATCATTCCTATCAAACTTTAATTTGCACATACGCAGGCATCAAAAAGCCATCTGGAAAATAAATAATGGTTGAACTTAAGTTAAAATATTGTTTTTCCCTCTTTAAACAAATTGTTTGAATTGAATTCTAACAAATATTCAACCGTACAATTTATAAATTATCCCAAATATCTGTATATGAATCTTATGACAAATTCCACATTTCCTTTTCATGAATTTCTCTGTAATCTCCGAAAAACTTTATGTTGTCCAGAAATATGCCCAGAACAATTATCAGCATTGACATCATTTTATGATCAGGAGACCCGCGGGTTCGATGCTCGTTCGCCGCGCCGCGTCAAACCTAAGACATAGGTAATGACTGTTCCTTCGCCAAGCGCACGGTACCAGAAATGAAAGTCATGGGTCTTTTGGATGAGACCTTAGAAAACGAGGTTCTGTATCGCTGTAGGCCTTAGCACGATAAAGAAATCTCGTTGCTCAATGACCCCGAGTGCCGACTAAAGGTCTAAATTTGAATCCCTTCACCGGTACATGGTGACGTCTCTATATGAGTGAAAAATTCTCGAATGTGACGTAAAACAGCATACAAACAAACAAACAATCAATCAATCATATGTATAAATTAACACAAGGGTTTCATAAAGTGATACAAGTTTACAATGCTAACAAGTTAAATAGTGTAATTATTAGACACAAAGAATAATATATAACTTTTTCTTCCAAATCTAAACGCTGCCACAGAATACTATAGTGCAACCGTCTATTTATTCTGTCCTTTAAGTTGTTTACTATGGAGTATACATAAAATGGCCGGATAATGAAATAATTTCTGTTGCTACTTCAAACCTCCACGTAACCGAAAATTCCATCTCTCATATAGCTTTAACATAACTGTCGATAATGTTAATATTGCTGTTGCTAAAATAAATTTGCTAATGGATGAAATGTACAAGTAAATTTGTCCATCTATATATTTTTTTGATACCTTCAATTTAAATTCCAGTATTTCAAGGCTAATACGCTTTATTGCCCAGTTATATGTAATCTAGTACATGTAAAAAGTAATATTTAGTTTTGATAAGAAAACTCGATTGATGACAAACACCAATCACAAAAGCTCTGTAGAACTTAAGCTAGCTATAGGCCAGACACCGTTCTAGTGTAACAAAAATCTCATTTCTCATAATTGTAAATAAATAATTATAAAAACTCCACGCCCCATTGAACTAGCCGTCTGGTTTTAAATCCGTTAGAGATGATAAATTTATTTCCAGTTTTTCTATTGAACTTCGCACGCTTTTAAACTCCTCACGTATTTCTTTACAGCTGCAATAAAATGGCGGACAAAAGATGTAGTGGTTTTATATTATTCCTTTCTGTTGCTTTTCTTCAGTTTTATTCAATAGGCTAAATAATCGTCCCCACAACTTCTGAAAAGACATGTCGTATAAAATAATTCCTAGCATAAAAAGCCAGATTTTCCCTATTTCTTGATATTCCTTCGTCTTCGCTTCAGTTACCATAGTAGAATAATAACGACGCAATCGTATCACTTCCGGTTGAATTGTTCCCCGCATATTACAGCGCCTGATTATGTCTGCTTTTAAAAGACGGAATTGTAAAACTATTTTATTCCATGTATGATTTTTTCACATCTGTATTTTTGTGAAATATTCGTGCATTTGTATTTCTGAAAAAAAAAAATATAAAAGGTTATAGATTAAAAAAAAGAAAGAAATATAATACATGTATATCCCTACCTTAAAGCGATAGAGACTGATATAATTAAATAATGCGTACTACGTATAAAATAAAAAAATCTATTCTCAAGTAAGAGAGAACGTACGTGAATATCTATATGAGATTGTTCCACTGTCAAAATCAGACCCATGGCTTAATTAAGTAGTCAGAGAAATGAGTGGTAGTCGATAGATGTTTTTTTTTTTTTTTTTTTTTTTTTTTTTTTTTTTTTTTATAGAAAAAATCAGGATGCGACTTATACGACAGATTATACATTTGATGTCAACAGGATGACTTCTAACTGAAACTCTACAGACACAGAATTAAAAATCATCTTGACATTTTAAACACGACTATAAATTCAAAGTTTGTTTACTTCAATCTATCTTTAAAAGACATTTCTGGGGGTTTTTTTTTTTATGTTGAAATTTGATTATTTAACCGTATCATGCATGTCTAAATCAGGGTAAACATATACTTGTGTCCGTTATCAAACAGGGTATTCGTTATGCATGCAGGAGCTACCATCGACGTTCATTTTTACATCTTAAAGAAAATGTCATCAGTTTTCGTTGTTAGGAAGTAGTCTTGTCAAATAAGACGGATTTTAGTAACAGATTTGTTCGCTTACTAAATTTCCGATAAAATACTCAGTTTTATTTATTACAACTCTTAACATCTTTGCTAACTTAAAGTATGTGCAATTTCTATATTTTTCTTTCATACATGTAAACTGGTCTTATAGAGTAGGACTTCCTCCATATAGACTTCCGGAATCTGTACTCCAGAGAGAGATTTCGCCTCGGAGGGGGGGGGGGGGTCCTACAGAAGAAGCACTGCTTTTGCAAGACTACGCACAAATATGATATGTTCCCTGGATCCCAGCGGTATAGTATTGGATTTGAAAGCAAAGAGCAAATACTCTCTTAAAAAGTTTTCTAACATTTCAGTTTTTTTTAGAAATAAATGAAACATTTCTAGTTCCATGGTAAAGGCAGTTATTTTGGATATTTAAACACCAGAATCTTGGAGAAACATTTACACAACAATATTATGTACATGTAGTTTGAAATACAATTGGAGAAAAAATCCATTTCAAATAAAATTCCATTTTGTTTCCATGAATGCAGTTCAAAATTTGTCCAACCGATTACATTGTACCATTTTTTTCCCAGTATGACCAGATGAAACGAATAAGATTTTAATCGTTCAAAAAAATTGGTTGGACGGTTCCTAGAAAAATGAGATTTAAAATTTTCAATTTTCATACTTCGTATCGAACTCAGTCCTTTTTTGAACCAGGTATCATTTTAAAGTTCTTAAGAATATTAATCCTTTAACTATTTTTAAATTTTCATTTCAAAAAAAGGAGCATATTCACCCATTTTATACATTGTCCATTCTAAAGAAAAATAAGGTACTTAAATGTCAAACAGAAACTATATCCCTGCAAGATGTGCTCGTTTTAATGAATTTTTAGAAACCCCTAAATTTTCTTGAAACTTTACGACTTTATTTTAGTTGTATCTGTAACATCTGTCCGTGTTCTGTGTACTAATTAAAGCCGAAGGGTCACAAAAACGTCACACAAAACGCCAGATTAAAAGATATACCTTGTAGCCTTATTATGAAATGAATTGCATAGTTCTAAAATGCATTTTTTTAATAAGCGGGACACAACTGACTAAAGATATAGAAAACGTACATGAAGAGAGCAAGCTTCATGATACAAAGCTCACATGCAAAATCGTCCCGGAAGATTGGTTAAAATGCTGTCAGTTGACACAGTTAAGTTCTATAGAGCGTCGACTTTTATGATGTACAATGTTTCAAGCTATATATGGCGTATCTAAGCTAAAAATAAAAATACGAGATTGGGTGTAGATAAACATGATATATATTATTTCCGTTCAAATAAAAATTTTCACCGATTTTGAATTGAATAACCTCATGTTTCTATAGTTATATTGACTTTAAACTGTGTCTGTTATTTAAATGCGGAGTCGGTAAATAAATCGGTTATTGTTTTAAATTTCTAATATCTTTGAAACGTAATTGATTTAAACTGTGTAATTTACAGGAAAGTCAGGTATCTTTATATGAGGTAATAAAACAAATAGAAAGATCTTTTTAATTTTAGTTAGTCTGAACTTACAAAAAATTCGACATATATCATTTTCACATTTGTTTCCTGAAATAAAAGTCTTTTTTTTTTTTACAACATGCATGTTGTTTGTTATGGAAACTCAAATGTGATCTGAAAGTGTGAATAATAATAAAAAGCAAATGCTAAAATACCTGTGTTAATAGGTTAAAGAAGTTATTTTTTATCTTTCAAAGCTTAAGATTGATAGGGTTTTTGAACATATCAATTCCATTTTTTTTTTATTTATGAAATTTACTTTTTAATTAATTTTTTAAATCACGATTTTATTGTATAAAACCTTTGTTTTAGACTTTGAATTCAATATTTTAATATATATATATATATATCTTTTACTGTTACTGTTAATTATGACACTTTAGAATAATTTTCCTTTTGGCTTTAAGATGAACCTTGTTGGAAAGGAAAAAAAGAAAATGGAAAGCATTTCAATGTTGAAATGATCATGAGTGGGTTTTTACCGAGCCAACACAGGTAAGAAATGTTTAAATTTTTATCCATAACATCTTTACAAAATCTTCAACGTTATAATCCCCTATTTAGTTGACTTTTCAATGCTCTGAATGACATTGATATAGGAAGGTAGCAAAGTCGAGAGATGTCTACCTGAGCGCTATCGATCCTGTATCTCCTCAGGTAAACACGACTCTATCACCAGGTAACATTTGGTGAAATACTGATCTCCCCAAGTAATAATACCCCCCTCCAGTTTCAATTCAAGGGGACTTGAAAAAAGTACGCATAATTCACTCTTTTCAACCATTATAAATAAAGATATAATTGGATTTGTCCTTAGAAATCGAGGCAATTTTTAAAAGAATACTCTCTTTGGAAATGAACATGCTGACTAATGATTTAGGATTAGAGGGAAAAAAGTCTTGTACTCAATGATAAATAAGAAAAATGAAATTTTTTTTTTGACATTACACATTGGCACAAATGTTAGAGATTTTATTCAAATAATTACAAAGGAAAAGAATCTCTATTACGAATAATTAAGAGACCGAAAGGCATAAAGGGATCACTCGTCATAAATGCGTATTTTCAATAAATAAATAAATAAATAAGTAAACAAATAAATAAATAAGTAAACAAATAAATAAAGATAAACTCCTCTGGTGTAGGGATTCTGGATACCAATAGAACACCGTATTTTGCCATAGGAGTTAACCTTAATTATGTTCTTCAACATATGTTGTACGACGAAGTGTCACGCAAAACAGCGAAAGTGATATAAGTGGGCCACAAAGTTCGGTCTATTTTTTCACTGATGTTTATTCATTGTTTGCAGCTTTTAAAGTAAATCCAAAACGAGTAGGGTGTAATCCTCAAAAAAGATTCTCTTTCTCCTGTCAAATAAATTTGTTAAACAATAGCAGTTTTATCCATTTGAATACTATAAATGTTATAAAAAAGATTAAGATTAATTTGAATTTACGTTGATTTGGAGCTTGACTCATGATTTATTTGGCATTGGAGAGAAATAGAAGAGGCTGCAATTAGTGGTAAATCGAATATACTTTACAGTATTCAAACAGCATTTTGAAATAACCATTTGAAATTGTTACAGAAAATAAGGCAATATTCGGAAGTGATTTGCCTTTTTAGATTATAAGCTGGAGATACCGATAAATTTTGAGATCTTGAATTTAAGACATCCTGATGTATAAAGATATTTTTTGACGATTTATGAAATATTTTTTATTTATTTAGGAACAAGATTTAAGGGTTTTTTCCCCCTGTTTTTCCCCTCTAATATCATTAAATAATCTGTTAAAAGGGAATTTTTTTCAGGAATTTATTTTTTTTAGAAGGAAGTTATGGTTAGATCATGCAAAATGTTATTGCAGTTACATGTATAAGTCCAAAGTTTAAAACTTGAGTTGAACAGAGTGAGATTTGAAATACTTGTGGCCAAGAGTGCGTAGCAAGATCTTCTTGCAGCATAATAAAATTGCAGGTTTTCAACTAAAACATTAATATTCAAAAAAGCTTACCATGTAATGCAGAAAGGACACAAAGGAATTCACAGTCAGACTCTATCATGTAAATTACTGTATATTAGATTCCTCCCCCCGCCCCCCCCCCCCCCCCTCTCTGAGAAATTACATATTCTATTTAAAAGGAAATATAAAAACTGTGGCTGTTTAAAATTTTTATCGAATGGAGAAGAGAATTCAGAAGTATTCTGGAAGAAGATGGTATTGCCGCTGTGCACGAAGTCCATTCGATGAGTGCATTAATAGCTTGTTATGCAAGACAAAACTTCAACGTATACCACCATCTCCAAGACTTCAGCTAGTGTCTGCGTTTTTTTTTTTTTTGTTTTTTTGTTTTGTTTTGTTTTGTTTTTGTTTTCTTTTTTTTTTTGTTTTCAGAATTATTAGTAACAGATCAAGAACAAACGTCCTACTTCCGGATAGGTAATAGATCTTGACGTATAAGTTAATCATTTAAAGAGGCTGGGGGGTCGTGGCCATTTTTAGACTATATTGATCTCCTTTAGAAGAAGAGCTCCATATGAAGACATAGAAAATGATCAAATTTTAAAACTAAAATTTTTGAAATTTTTCTTTGCCAAATGATAGTTGACAGCTTAAGATATCATATCTAAAAAATTAAGTTAAATCTGGTGGTTAATTTGTGGTTAATTTGTTTATCCCCCAGCCTCCTTAAACAGTTTGCAACGTATCCCAACTACATGTACTCTGAGAAACGTCTTTTGAGTTCATTTTATTGCAGGTTATTAAACTTAAAGTAAATTAAATAAAAAAAGGACATTAAAATATTCTTACTGCCTTGGATTTCATTGTTGTTTACTTATTCTCAGAAAAACACGTACGTTTGATTAAGAAAAGAAGTCAAGTATTCTAAGCTTCCGTATATAACTTACATTGTTTTCTTTATTATTCTTTTTTTCTATACATTGCTTTGTTTATCCAGTATCAAAACTTATGACCTTGATAAAGGGAAAGCGCCATGCGTGTCATCTACATGTATGTAACATTTATCAGTTTTTCCAGATCGGTACTTCATTGAATTTTTTTCTCTTCTTTTTCCTTGCATTTTTTAAATGTTTGTTTAATTAATGTTATGCAGTGCATTTACC
The DNA here is from genome assembly GCF_033153115.1 of Saccostrea echinata. Classification (NCBI taxonomy): domain Eukaryota; kingdom Metazoa; phylum Mollusca; class Bivalvia; order Ostreida; family Ostreidae; genus Saccostrea; species Saccostrea echinata. The sequence goes on from NW_026889777.1 coordinate 12,741,967, forward strand.
TTGACCTTGCTGTAGGGAGGGGGCTAAAATAGGCTATGCCTGCTGCCCAATCCCACGCATTCACTTCATGTGAATAAAATTATTTATAAATAAAAAAGTGCTAAAATAGGAACTGTCTGCTGCCCATTTTCATTCATTTTTGTGAAAAAATGTTGTCTTTATGAATATTGTTTTAAAAATGCTATCTCTTCTTTAAAGACCAGTCTAATCAGCAGAATTTTTCACACATCTAATGTAATGATATGACTCTCTTAGTTTAGTATATTTACAAAGGTAGCTCTTTCTCCCTTTTATCTTTAACAGTCACTTCATGACATATTTACCTATATATAATTATATATACTGTACATATATGTTGTGTGTGAGATTGTGTTTGTGTGTGCATGTTATTATATTTATAACTACTTTTTTAAACATAAGTTTGGATTATTTGAAACAGTACAATGCTTCCGCGGAAAAGCAATGTCAAATACTTGTGGAAAAAACCATACTAAAAATCTTCTAAAAATTGCAGAAAAGCAGGATAGGCGTAAAAACATTAGAGTACAAGCATAAAGTGCACACATCTGATGTATGTTTCATTTCGGTGAGTAGAGTGCAAGAAGTTCCAAGTGATGTCAGTATCAATAGGTTTGGGTTTCAAGGATCATTATTTAAATTTCCTTTTTATCTTCTTCGGATAGTATGATTTCAAGTGATACTAGAATAGTAATACAATATAGGGATTTGATAATTTTAGATTTGCTAATTTAATGCAAATAAAATTTCTTTTATGACATATCACTTGTACCTTCAATTTCTAGCAACAATTCAATTTTCACAACAGTTCTTCTAAATTTACTGTTAATTGATAAAAATTGAAAATGAAAGACAGTTCTTTTCAACTCGAGGATGCATTGCCAAATATTTATTAACCGTATTGATTAGTGGCTTAACTCATTCAGGACTTTTTGCCAATAAACTCAGGTGAACATGTTATATAACAGATAACCCGGTGTCTTTTAAGTACAAACCCCTCCGTGTTTGCCGAAAAAACAAATCCAGGGGATTTAAAAATTGGTACACAGATTAAGAAATCGATCTTGAGAATTTCAAATAAAATGCCCGATTCTTTTTATCAGTTTTATCAGAATTTTGACATATAATTGTAAGAAACATTGATGAAAGAATATCAACGAATTCAAACAGTGTCGCTTTGTTATTGCATCAGATGTCGACTTTTAATCACGTTCATGTAAATGTTTGGGACGTATTAATGGATGCATATTTTCAAGAAACGGATCACTTTGATACCGTCGATGCATACGCTTATTTGCTTCAAAAAGAGAGTTCACAATATATCATTGTTAAAGCTGCGAGTTTACGTTTGTCTTCCACACAGGTGATACAGCCTAATGCAGAAAAAGATTTTTTTCAAAAATTGCTCTTGTAGAACATTTTTATTTGAAATAAATGGAGCTTTTTGTTCATTCCTATTAATGAATTTGATATTGAAATCCAATTTGCGAAATCAGACTGAAAGAAACCATCGGTGTCTATGAATCCTCAGACGAAAACTCAGTGGATTGTGGCTAATTTTCAATCGTGAGCGGATAATGACCTTGTATTGCTATCTTTTGGTAGAAAACACATGATTGAGAAACCATATTTTGTGGTGAAGATTATTAATATTAAAGAACACAATTTTACAGAGTAAAAGAATAAAGAGCCAAATAACCAGAATAAAACATAATGCTTATATTATATTTATATACATGTGAAAGATACATACATGTACATATCATTTGATATATCAATGAAAATGGCGGAGATCGATCTCGTAAAGCCTTTAAACAATACAAATTGTAAAAAAGGCCAAAAACATGAACCCGTGGTTGTGTAGATCAGGTGTCTAGGAGGAGGTAAGCATCCCTTGTGGACTGGCCACACCCGCAGGGAGCTCTCTGTATTGACGAGGTAAATGTAAGTAATACGCAGTCAAAGTAAGTTTAAAGATAATGGCCTAACAACTCGTAGGAAACGTGTCAATCGTTATACTTCTTTCTTCTTTACTGTTATTTCAGTATATACAAAATAATACAATCAGATACAGTACAGAAGTGGATAATTTAAAGGAGAACAATGTGTACGTACATAAATAATAGTGAAATATACAGACCAACGGTAGGTTGTACTATGCAAGCGAGGTCATTGTAACGACCATAGACTTTTCTGACATTGAATGAGATTGTTAAAGAACCCTGTAATGTTAATTTAATTGTCAGTTGCCTATTTCTGTCTAAAATTGATGGTACTATGAGAGACATTAACAAAGTATGCAGTGATAGTGAAATGTTACTATGCATAAATGTATAAGGGAAAGTGACGTTTGAAATTTGAAACTTTAAGGAAATTTTGAAAGCTGAAGTCTTCCCATTATTGATTACTATACTGTTCGAGACATAAAGGGAATGAATTTATAATATATATTTTTGCTAATAAAGGATCAGTTCAAAAATATGTAATATTTTTATGATAGTATAACTTCCTTGACAGCCATGAAAGATAAGTCTCTTAGGATAACTAAAATCTGTCTTAAAAGTGGCACATTTTGCATGCAATTCCATAGGGTACAAAAACATCTCTTTTGAGCAATTACATATGAAAAAAAGAGTTTATCATTTTTGAAAATACCACATGCGTTCTTTTTAAGACACTTCAAATTAAAAATTAAAAATTTTAAAATTTCTTCAGCTGTTCAAAACCTGACGTCACGGAAACTCAGTAAACCGAAAGAGGGAAAATGTTTAAAGTGCATCTTCTTACGTCACCAACAGCCGGGACAAGCATATATTCAATGAAATTAGCAAAAACTAATTGGAATCGATAAACAGGTAAAAATCTCCACGTGTTACTTGTATAAATATCATAGGTCACTTATGTACCAGCTGCAGACATTTGCTGACAGAGATCGGAATACCACCGGCAATAGAAGAGGAGCATTCTGCTTCATATTTATGTCATCCCTGACAGTCCCGAGCACTGTATCTTTCCGTTCGTAATATTTACGGTTCCTGGTATTAGTTTACGATTTTGTCTGAAATCGATATTTTTTCCTTATTGATTTAACAGAAAAAATGGAAGTAATACCTGCCCAGAGATAATGTACACCTGGGGTACAAGGGCTAAAGAGATCTAATTCATAGAAAGAAGAGTTCACAATATATTTCTTAGAATTAAATGATTTAAAAAAAAAAACAAGAAATTAATATTATTCGTGATACACTGTATTTATATCATATACATGTACAAACAAAGACAAATACATCTTAGACCATAAATTTACTGAATAGCATTACCTACTTAACAATGAAAAGAATCATCATTAATTAAGAACTACATGTATACATTTTTGTCTATAATTCTTAAGATGCATACATTTAAGGTGCACTGTCAAGTCCAAACAAGTCCATCTAAAATGTATTAAAAACGTACTACAGGTGGCAGGGTTTCATCGCTGCATCAACAATATTTGAATTTTTTCCTTTGAGATTTTTCGTGTTGTAAATCAAATGTGTTCAATGAAATACAGTACTTACATGAAGCTACCTTAACATATTGTGATAAATGCCCAATGAGTATGATTTTAATTAGCATTTGGATTCAACATCTTCACAATGTATACAATCCGAACAAAAAAAAATTATATTATATACACTGTATATAATATCATAATTTATAATATCATATGAAGATAACGAACAATAATTAAAACTCAAAAGTCCATGGAAACACTACAAATTGGGAGCAGAGCAGACAGGGACCTTTGAAAAGGCAGAGTGGGTCAGGTGCCATGGAGGAGTAAGCATTCCCTGTAGACCGGTCACATCCGCCGTGTGCTCCTTGTCATGATCGGTAAACGGAAAAATTCGTACACAAAATCAGTGTGAAAATAATGGCTTTAGAATTTGTATGAATAAAGACAGTCAACATATCCCGTTTAACGAGATTGCATTTGCTGATAAGGTCATTGTATCGACTATAGAATTTGCGAAATGTTGACTTTAAACGAGACAGTTGATATCCTTGTACCATCAACTTACATGTACTTGTCAATAATGGCTTTCCTAGTTTTAGAATTTGTTCGTGCGTAAAACATACACTTGCGTATCGAATAATCTGGGTAACAATAACTCCATAAGCAGGTAAAAATGACATTGGTATACATAAATAAGGAAAGTTGACAATAGAAAAGGTGACGTCATTACTGTCGCAGGCAGGCCGAATGGTCGCCTCATAAAAGGAATACAAGGACTGTTCTTTGACTATAGGGTGAGTTAACCATGCATCGGACACATACCTTGCTTCGGACAACTTCAAGCAATAAACTTTCATTGAACCTGAGTCTCCCCATGTTTTTACTTGTTTCTGTCTTAAAGATGAAGAATTACACTTTTTAATGATGTCGATTTTTATTTTCATGTTGTGATAAAAATACCACAAGAATGGCCTTGAAATTACGTCATATTTTGCATCATCAAAGGGGAGTAACCAGAATTTTACGATTTTGCAATTTTTAGAGTTGTCGTTCTTTTAAATAGACGTCAACGGAATGGGTCGGACCTTGGTAAAATTTGCCAATGATTGATAATATTACAGAAATTTTTCAAAAATTTTACTTCAATGTTTGTATAATATATTTAAGAGTTGTTTTTAACTAGTATGTTTATTTTACCGAACATCGGACACAAATTAACCATGCATCGGACACTTTCCGATGCATGGGTAATCACTTCCATTTTCATGTAAAACCCAAATGACAGCTGTTTTTTACGGAAATAGAAAATAGAAACTCTAAATTTTCAGTGAAAATACAAATTATCGATATATGATGACAAGAAGTGGACTCAGTTTATTTGTTTAAACTAGATGATTATAACCCACGAGACAAAGGCGCGAGTTGCCATATTACTAGCATTGTAAAGCCTTTCTAAGGCGATTTGATGCAACTAAAAACTCTTCATATTTGAGGATCGAAATAGACATTCAAATTTAATTAAAAGGTTAATTTTTAAATAAAAGATAAAAATGTTTCGTATCACTGATTTTAATTAAAGCACCAAGATCAAGGTATGATATTTTTCTGGTTTAAATATCGTATGTCCGATGCATGGTGAATATTGTCCGATCCTTGGTAAATTCTGACTTATTTCGAAAAAATCGTTTTTTTATGATATTTTCTCAATAAATAGGGCACGATTGTGTCAAAAATTTATATTTTAACCACATACTACATGTTAAGTTCCATTTTGATAATATTCGGTCGGTAGCGATATCACTAGAACTTGTTGAAGTGCAAGGGTGTCCGATGCATAGTGAATTCACCCTATTACATTTATTGGCTTTGTACAAAATTTAAAATTTCAAGATGGTTCGTTGTTTGGGCTGAATGGCTTCCTGGACCATATGGGATCTACAAAATTATTGTAAATTACATACATTATAACATTTGTATCTAAAATATACTAACTGGATTCGTGCTCGTGCATATCATAACATTTACTGTATACTTTACATTTTCTGCATACTGCATTTTACTGCAAATACTATAGCATTTTACTGCATTTTACTGCAAATACTTTAGCATTTTACTGCATTTTACTGCAAATACTGTAGCATTTTACTGCATACTGCATTTTACTGCAAATACTCAGGCATTTTACTGCATACTCCGCAAAATATACGAAATATTTGCGTACTATACACACGTACTTTACACCATACATTGTAGCTACTACATACTTTAATATACTTGTATACTATCAGAATAATACTTGAAATGATATCAATGCACAAATTACTCAATCACATAATTTACATCTAAATTAAGAACTAAGGTCCTTGGCCATTTCAGGAAATTGTATAAGATAAATCCTTTAAATTAATAAAACAAACTTACCTCAGAAGAGATGTGAAATCTGGTCAAAACTATTGTCAATACTCGAACAAGTCAAGTGTGTCTGCTTTACTCAATTGCTACACCCAAACTGACTACAAAATCGCACCGGATTTAAACCCTCCAAGTAAATTCTACTGAACAAATAAAATATTATGGAACAAAGTTATGACATTTAAGTTAGTTATTTACATAGCGAAAAATTGTATGTTAAAATATATGGAATCATGTTTGGACGTTGATTATGACAATTACGTTTAACATAAAGTTTTGTTGTTGGGTTACCATTTACGTTTTCTCTTTCAAGTAAAATATCCAAGTATGAAACAGATGTGTCAAACTCATATCATAATCACCCACATGAAAATAAGAGAAGGAATAAATATAGACAATTAATAAATTAATAATTTCTGATTTAATAAGGCATTAAATCGGTTAAAGCTTTTTCTCTAAACATATGAGCTTCTGGACATACATACCGTATCATTGTTCAAAGGTCTCGATATTTACTATTACATTAACATTACTGTATATATAAATTAGTTTAATTGGATTTATTTTATTATTTCATTTCATTTATTATTTTATTTCATTTATGAAAAATAAAAAAAATAATGAAAACAGTCAGGACAGCTTGTAAAAATTCCCTCTTAGAAAAAAAATTAAGTGAATGTATATGTGTTTAAAAATTGTTTACATGATACAACTATGTAATAAATAAAATAAATGTAACTTACGACGAAGTCTGAATTGTAAAATTGCCAATAAATCTCTTCTTTACATCCATTTGAAAACGACATTAACCCTTTCTACAAAGAATCCTGATTGATATTATGCAAATTATATTTAACAGTAAATCTTGCAAGGTCATCTGATTATCTAATCAAATAAAATTTTTGGTCCTAACCATAAGTTCTTTTGTAAAATGGGACCCTGAACAGCAAGTTTGACATTCATACAATGTCATGTAGTCTGGTCACAGTCAGAAGAGAAGTACGACGCAAGATAATTTTTCCTGAAAAGAGCAATGAATTATTGTGAAGAAATTAAAAAAAATGTATACATCTTCATTTAAATCAGAGGGGAAATTACATTGTGCTTATATGTTATATTAAAATCTGAAAAGAACGATGTTTTTGTCAATACAATTGATACCCACTTCGGCTGTCCTCAGACGGTGTAAACTTGATCGTATTACATAGTGCAAATTCCTAGTGGTTTGTCCAAAACATACTCAAGTGTTGACAAAACATTTTGTCGTGCTACAGACTGGTTTTCATGTTATCACTGTATACAATGGCGTCTGTTTTGGCACGCGACAGGAAGAAGAACGTCATTGAATGAAATTTCGCACTGAATGACGCAACAGGCTGTGATCGGCCATCAAATTAGCCAATTCAGTGGTGTTAAAAGGTCTCTTTGTTGAGTAAGTGTAGTCAAATTTCTTTTTTATGAAATTATGAAAAATCGCTAAAATTGGTTCAATTTACCATGTACAATTTCTTAAGTGAATGTATCACAACTCATTAAGGTCTTTAAAATTCGAAAATTATAATAATTAAATACGAGTGTTAGCGATTACTCTTATAGATTTCATTGTTAAGAATAGGGGTTTAGGGTCTGAAGTGTGAGACATCTAAAAGGCTTTAAAATAACATATAAAGATTCTTTATCCGAGTTAGACAGTCGGTCTGTTGAATACAAAATTACTGTTAGTGGAGCTAGAGGCACACGAAGCCTTAACGACAGGGTAATAATAAAATTAGCACTTAAACGTGATAGATATACATGCACCATACAATACTATAGATTATATATTGGCACACAAAAATGTAATCTTTACACGCATAGTATGAAACTTTATGGAGTGCTCGTTTTGTTATTCATTATAGCATTTTTACAAGACAATGTCAATTTCCTTCATAAGCACCACACTTTTTAACATATTGAAACTAAATCACCCCCTTCCAGTACACTTTTGTTAAGATTAATATAAATATGTATATGTATTGGTATTAAGTCATATCCTGTTTTTATATCAATATCATGGCAAAAAGTTTACATTCTTAAGTATCTCCAAATATGGATCTAATTTTAATATTGTTTCTTATTCATGATCATGAACATTGAGCATTTTCTGCTTCAATGAGACAAATATAAAATTCAAGCGTGACATCTGTATGTGGATTGCAGTTTGACCAGTAAAAGGTAGAAAAACTCATTTCCCCCTGAAAGCAATAATTTCCATGTAATGCTTAAAGCGTTCAATACCACACGTGCGTGTTGATTGCAAATAGATCGTTCGCACGTGTATACCTGCGCACTTTAATTCTCGATTAGCCGGTTTTGGCGCATTGCAACTGTCGTACATAAAATGGCCGTTCGCTCAGCGTGGAGCTAGACGTACTTCCTGTATTGTTCTCCATACTTTTGTTTATTTCACTGCAAAAGGTTTCATTGACAATGACGTATTTTGGCGGCTGTGCCATAATAGGACTTCAGTTTTTACTTTTAGCTGCAAACCTTAATTTAAGGCACAATGTATTAGCACCAACGGCCAGTTTTCGTTTCATGTCACCGAACTCCGTAATTATTTCAGTGGTGAAATGAAGACAGTGTAAAAATTATAAAAGAAATTTTTCTCAGATGTCTTGAATCGTTGATTTAAAAAGAATTTCAGCATGCAAATATTTAATTTGGGTTTAGTCTGTATCAGGTCTTTATAAATACATAATACATTGCCAAAAATAGACTTCAAACAGAATTTAAATAGCATGTTATATACATTTATGTCTCTCTTAAAACTTAGAAAAAGTCCATGTATCAAATCATTCAATCTTATGCATTTACAGTTGATTGAAATCAGTGTCATAATCAAGATGGATTGTCTATTGCCACTACTTCTACAGAGCACACAATTTTCCCACTCGAAAGCTGCAATAGGATGTTGGTCTATTCAAAATGTGTCAAGTTTCATGGAGTGTGTATGTAAACAATTGTGTGTCATCCCTACAATAAAAATGTTAGTTCAGTTTTTTCATATGTTCCTCTTCAGGGACGAGTTCGTGCGAGACGTGCAGGGATATTTGCGCAACATTGTAACACTGCTTCGAAGCAATGGTATTGAAGCTCCGACAAAAAACAAAGTGGTGAATGTTCGATGAAACGTCTTGAAGTGAGATCGCGAAATATTGTCCTCAAAGCAGTTCAAACACTTCACAGTTGTAACAAAGATATACATTTCTTTCTAACCAGTCCCCAAGAACCGCTCTCTTGGCACGCGACAACAGTATGCTGTCATTGAATATGACAGGCGGTAACTGGTGAAAACTTTGTATAATTCATGAAATGAAACAAACCTGTGTTTGTATGCGTATCTTTCAAGAATCTTGCTGGGACGGATTCCTCATTGATTTTCTTAAATAAACCCTTTATTACTCTACTATTTCATTAAAATGTATAATTATGGAAATAAAAGAGTTCGCATTGAAATACCAAGGTTACTAGGAAATCAACTAATGTAAAGCTAGGACTTGTAAATAGATTCACATGTGAATTAATGAAACATATAATCATTCAGAGAACAGGTGGAAAAGTATCTTTTTTCGTACAAAGGTCATTATGATACATTTGAACCACTTGTAATATAGACTTTCAGAATCTTTGTAGGGTAAGTCAAAGAAAGAAAAGATGACATTTATAAAAAATTCCTTCGACTCGTATAAAAATTGGATGTTTACATTCACGATTGTTTGCTTTTAAAGGTTTAACTCGCTTGAAACCTTGTCTCCTAAGAACTACACATTCTTTCTATTGCTATAATTGAAATGACATAAGCATTTGAATTTTCTAAAAGACAAAATACAGATACAAATACATTATATTTTGTAGTATATTCTATTAAATTAGCATTCATAAAAAAAAATGATAGCAGAAACTCCATCAGCCTTCTTTATGATTATTTATTTTAAACTGATATATGGAACATGTTATTCTAAGTCAAGAAAAACTTAAAATTAGATGTAATCTTGATAACACACATACATAAAACATCTTAACTAATATTTAATAAAAGGATCTGGGAAAATTCCACCCGAATAGAAATTATTCTAAATAGAAAATAATACAAGTATTGTGTGAATATTATTATTGATAAAATACAGAACAAAAAGTATCCATTAACACTCGCTGGATTACCTTTCTTATAATCTTATAGAATGGTTTCATGCTATAATTCAGAGATAAAGGCACCCATATGATATAAGCATATTAACAATTGCAACTTCTAGGAGTTTTCTTTGGGAAAATCAAGGTTTGGAAATCTTTATTTTCCAAGCATCTCTATATTGGAATAAAATTTTATTTTTTAAAAAAATTCAGAAGTGAAGAACTAATTTGCAATAGATTAAAACTGTCAAATTGAGGAGAATTAAACTTAAGATTTGCAATATTAAAATGCTTTTTCATTGACATGTTAAATCTAATTGAGAAATAATTATAGTTTACTTTTCTCATCAAAAATAAATATCATTTTAAATACGTTCCATTCACAAACACGGAGCGGATGAGGGAAAATCAATAAAAGATTTTTTTTTTTCAAACCGGCATGTCGATTATGGGGCAATAGACCCGCCCACTTTTTAACACGCAACTGACAACGTTTCTTAAAAGTAAGGTTTAATTTCTCTTAAATACCGTTCACAGAAAAGGTGCTTTGTTTTTGGCAGTCGTCTTTTTAAACAAACAAATATCCCTGCTTCCAAACGTTTGTTTTACTCCTTATTAAACAGTTTTAATTTCATCTAGCTCTTTATAGCAAATTCAAAGTTTTTTTTTTTTTTTTTTTTTTTTGAGAAGAATAGAATTTTACTTTTTTCATAAAATATTTATAACTTTTTGTAGTCTGTCGACATGTAGCTTACATCCAGCATACCAAATGAAAATAAAACCCCGAATAACATCTAACTTTAAAAGATAATATCTAAGACTTGCTCAATGCCCTATCGTTATATTTCCCTTTCCCTATAATGATCTTCAATACATTCCATTTTACACTATAAATTTAGAAAATGAAATGTTACAAATGAAGGCATCGTTATTAAGACTTTGAACCAATTTGTATGTTTTATTCTTTAGCATATTTGCATTTTTCTTCCACGTCTCCAGTCACCAAAATACCACTTGTATTGCTACCTTTTTTACTGGATCAATTGAATTGTTCCTTCGTGCTTCAATAACTTGAAGTAATTCGTATATAGTTCATTATAGCTCTAACATATTTTTACAGATTCTAATAATATTAATGGAACTGCATGACTGCTTAAATAAGTATTAATATTAATTTTATTTTTGAGTATTGGAAGTTTATTGAACGAAAAAGATTGATCTTAAAGTCGTGATAAAATAATGACGTGAAATACACAGGATGGACCTGTACCATTTAGTCAACTGAATGGTCACCGAAAGGTCTGGAAAGTCTCTGAATGACAGAGTTTCATCCTGTGATAACTTTTCTTAAGAGTCGTTGATTTTATTATAAGTATACTCAATAGGCATGCTTTATTTTGTGATTGTACAGATATATATTACTATATATTTACCAAAGCGATTTCTACGCTCAAAAAATAATAAAAGCATTTCTTTTTAATTTTGTTATTTTAAGGTTCCAAATTCAACCTAGCTGAGGAATACTCGCGATATAGAATTAAAAAAATTGCTGAAGTTATCAGAGCTGATATCTCACTCATTTAAAGCCGATATCCAAACAGACCCGGAAGCATATGTAATCAACATGATATCATTTCAAAGGCAGAGACCTTGTTTTATAGTTCGTTATCAATACATAAAGGAGTGATACTTTACTGTAGAGAGGATAGTATATCAAATGACACATTTAAAACCACTTAATAACAGGTCTTAATGTATCAGAGATTTCATTTCATATCAGATACATTGAATAAAGTTGCACGCAAAGATGCAATAATCTTGCAGGAACGTGGACGTCGCACGCTGGCACACATTGAAAAAAAACTGTATGTGTTTGAGCAACTTTTTTCCTACTTTGTATTTTAATTTGTTCCTACATTATGTTTGTTTGTTTATATGTTGTTTAACGTCCCTCTCGAGAATTTTTCACTCATATGGAGACGCCACCATTTGCCGGTGGAGAGCTGCAAATTTTGTCCTATACTCGACACTTACGGCCATTGAGCAGTGAGGGATCTTTTTCGTGCCAGCACCCACTGCGGCACGGGACTTCGGTTTATTCGGTCTCATCCGAAGGACCGGTCTCCACGTCCCACAGTGGGATTCGAACCCGCGACGTAAGGATCAACTCCTTACTCCGCGACTCTAGAGCAGACGCTCTAACCACTACGCCACGCGGGCGACTCCTACATTGTGTTATATTAAACAGATAGGAGATAAATATTACTATATCTTAGAATGTACTACTAAAAATATTTGCGGAAAGAATTCTTCAGCTTGAATTTTTCTTGTTACCCAAACACTATGAAGTTCTGTGAAATAATGTGCTCAAAAGGTGTTGATGATAAAGCAGTCTTAGACTTGAGTCAAAATTGTTATCCTTCAAAAAATGAGTACACATATTAATTTAATAATTGTTAAGTCTGTTATCCCTCTAACAACAAATCTTTACTTGGTGATCGCTTAAACTTTTCAAGCGTCAGCTTCCCTTACTTATGTGTCAATATTTCTTTATAATCTGCAAACTGGGTTTATATTTCCCAGTTGATTCGATATGCAAGAGCATGCACCACTTACGAACAATTTCTAAAACGAGGAAAGCTATTGACGAACAAATTGATAAAAAAGGATATCAACAGACTCGCTTAATGTCATCATTTCGCAAGATCTAGGGTAGATACAATGACCTTGTCAGCAAATACAATCTATCATTAAGTCGAATGCTGACTGTTGTTTTTAATAAAAAAAAGTTTATGGATCAATTAAACACTGAATTGTCGACGGATTTTTCCGTTATTTCCCAATCATGCCAATAAGCACAATGACCGGTTGGTAGGAGAAGCTTACTCCTCCATGGCACCTGATCCCACCTCTGATGTTTTTGCTCTGCTACCGATTTGTATTGTTTCAATGGACTTTTCACCTTGACTACACTTCGATATCTCCAAATTTTCCTTCCACTAACATTTTAAATTTATTATTCTGTTAGAAAACAAAGTGATGTTTTGAAGTTTATTTAGTGCTCTTTTTATACTTCATCATTAGTAGTCGATCTATTTTTACCGTTTTCATTAATACCTAGATTTCTCATCTTTTGTATTGTGCTCATGTAGTGCAAATACAAATGTTGAAAACGGATTCAAACTGCTTTGTCACCGATTTCGCTATTCTTTTTTTAAAAATATAATGTACGTATACCACTAACTGATTAACTGTGTATAGTGAATAATTTGAGATAAGTGTTATTCAACACAATACAACATTGTTAATATAAAATATCAGTGCATATGTATTGTACAGCAAGATTTGGTTGAAGAAATATTCACTGTCATAACCATATGTCCGAAAAGGAAACCAAAAAAGTGTGTTGCTTAAAGTTATCCATATCTCAATCTCTATTTATCTTTTAGTAATGCGTGTGTTCATGTGCTTCCTAGAGAATCATTCAGAATCCGAGTAACCATCAAACACATTTTGTTATTTCCTGTGTAGATATAGTGCTAATCATTGTTTAGAAATTTAATGCGTGTTACTAGCTCTCCATACGTTTTAAGGGATATCACACTTTGATGCTTATCATATCATTTCAGATCAGATAACGATTAGATTTCAGTTGTATCACTTTCAGAGTAGGACCACCTAACTGAATTCTGTTAAGATGTATTATGTCATGATGCTTGTAACTAATTTAGATTTCTTAATTTCACATTTTCACTGGAAATGTCATTTATATTCCAATGTTTGTCAATAAAAATGGGTTTAAAGGCGCTAGGGAATCTGTTTTACTAACTGAATATGAATAAAGAGGTATTCAATAATGTCGTGAACATTTGAATTATATATATATATATATATATATATATATATATATATATACATATATATATATATATATATATATATATATATATATATATATATATATATATATATATATATATATATATATATATATATATATATATATATATATATATATAGTTGGGTCGTACAAGGGTAGTTCGAAAAGTAATGCAAAAGGTCATCAAAAAAGAAGAAAAGCACAAATAGTAGTTTCTTTATATTTCTAATCCTTCAAAGTATTCTCTGGTAACCTTTACACATGTCTCAAGTCTCTTGACCTATAACCCGAACGCCTCAGAACACTATTTTTGGGTGTTAATCAAAAGACACCGATGAATAGTAGTCCCCAGAACATACCTAAAAAGATAGCATCTTTCTTCGATGGTTTTCTTGTGTATTTGGAATAGAAAATATGTCAAAATGGATGAGATCTACCAAATACGGAGGATGGCTAAGCTCTGTAAACCTTCCTTTTTTCAATATTTCCTTTACATTTCTATGTATATTTGCAGCAGCGTTGTCAGCTAAAACAAAATCACCTTGTGTACCGGTATTTGACCTTCCCTTACAGAACACCTAGTTATTTTTCCTCAATACAATGTTAACAGAAGCTACTACTTATGGCCCTTCTTTTGAGTGTAGGAACATACATAACTTGACCTCTCGAGTAAAAAGAAAAAAAAAAAACCCGAATAAGACCTGTTTGGAGCTATGTTTTCTCTTTGCAACAAATAGGACGACAGCTTTTTCTATGATTTCCTGGTGAACTTGAGATAATTTCCTGGTGAACTTGAGATAAAAGATACCACAGAGTCTGACACATCTGTTTCATATTTGGATATTTTACTTGAAAAAGACGTTAATGGTAATCTAACAACCAAGCTTTATGATAAACGTGATGACTTTAACTTTTCAATCGTCAACTTCCCTTACTTATGCAGCAATATACCTTCATCACCTGCATACGGAGTATATATCTCTCAGTTGTTTCGATACGCAAGAGCATGCTCTACGTATGTACAATTTCTAAAACGAGGTAAATTATTGACGAACAAGTTGATGAAACAAGAATATCAGCAGTCTCGTTTAAAGTCATCATTTCGTAAGTTCTATGGTCGATACAATGACCTTGTCAGCAAATACAATTTATCATTGAGTCAAATGCTGACTGACGTTTTTCAGACTAATTGTTAGGCCATTATTTACACACTGAATTGTCGACGGATTTTTCCGTTATTTCCCGATCATGACAAGGAGCACACGGCGGGTGTGACCGGTCGGCAGGGGATGCTCACTCCTCCATGGCACCTGATCCCACCTCTGACGTTTGGAGGTCCAAGTTTGCTCTGCTCCTATTTTGTATTGTATAATGGACTTTTGAGCTTGAATACTGTTCGTTATCTCCATATATCTCATTCACATTTTATCACCGACCTTCCATTTGGGCTATAAACAGTGCACCCAAGTTTCATCACCCACCAAGCAGGTTTATCATACTTTCTTTTAAAATGTTCATATTTTAATAGACCTTTGGCACTTTTAACGCATGGTTTTTTTTTTTTTTTTTTTTTTTTTTTTTTAGGCATCATTAAGGAAATAATGCACTCATTTGACAAAAATATTTTATTAGATCCATTTCCTTTGTCGAAACTCAATCAACTATTGTGATAATGAAACGTTTAGTGTCTTACAAATTAAACGTCTCTCACTGAAAATCTGTCATTTTCAGACATCATGTCAATTGCTCACAGCATCAATATATTTGTGTCCTTACTGATCTCGATCGACTGTGATATCAAGTCCCCCTTTATATTTTTGAATTTTCTAATCCACCTAAACACCGTACTGTGTGAAATACTAGTCTTTCCAAATATCAAAATCCTATCTCTGTTTGGGTTCTTCAGCGAGTTTTGGAATGAACCGCAGTTTCATATAAGCCCCTATCCTCATCTGTTTGGCAGAGACCATTTTAAAACAGTTTTCGGTTCAGTAAAGTGATCTTGCTTACTTTATTAGTAATTTCTTTGCGAAGACAGTAGAAAGAGTTATGATTAAGAGTTCTGAAATAGAACTTTCCCAGTGAGAAAAAATAATATTAACTACTTCGACATTTATTATGATAAACCGTATGTTGCATTACTCATTGAACGGCCTTCGTATTTTGGCTGACCTGTTAGGTCATTGCTTTTACTTAATTTGACCACGGGGTACCCCGTATACCAGATCAATGCGTAGAAATTGTCTATAAAAATAGAAGGGAAGTGTAACATGTCGACAAGGGGAGGCTTTCTCTCAGGCACCTGATCCCATCTCTGGTGTTTCTAGTGGTCCGTGTTTTTGCTCATGTCACAAATCGATTTGTTTACTGAATTTTCGAGATTGATCACTGTTATCCTCACCTTTACAAATTTAATCAAAGAGCATGTATCTCCGCTGGGGAACAATCTGTCCACGAGGATATTTTATATTCTTCTATATATAGGTTTATATTCTTCTATGAAATTAGAATGGTAGAGAATTTCACACTGGCTGGCGCGTTGCCCAGGAAAAAAAGGTGTTACTCTGTCTATACAGGGCACAGACTCTTACAGAATGGTTTTTGCCCCTCGGATATTCCTTTGGGATATAAAGAAATTGTCTTATATTAAATATGGACTACTACTCATGAATGAATAAGTACCGAACGACAAGTATCCTCGGGGACAAACCACCAACCAGCACAGATGCATGTCCGCTGGTTAAAATGAGATAAAATGTATACAGTCTTCAGATAACCAGTTTTGGTATTTAAAAAAAAGACAACACCTTTACTAGAATAAATTATTGTAAATTTCAGATGTTTTTAACAATTAATATTCGGACACTAAATTTCCATTTTCAAATGTTTTAATAAAAATTGTACAGCCTGTGATATTCTAATCAGAAATTCTTTTAATTGCATGTTCACAGGACAAGGTTTTAAATAAAAAGACATGTGAAGATCTGAGGTGTAAGACTTCTTACGTTGTCTGTGGAATAGAATGCGATTTTTGTGGTTTTATTTATGTTGAAGAAACCAAGGGCTCCCTCAACAAGAGAATTTTGGGACATAGCTTTAAAATAAAAAACGGGGACCATCAAAATCTTTTTAAGCAGATTTCTACTACGAAGAGCTCTGTTTACCTGATCAATACATCGGACTCACGACGTTTGTGACCGATCGACAGGGAATTCTTACTCCTCCTAGGCACCTATTTGCACCTCTGCTGTTTATAGGGGTCCGTGTTTTTCTCCCTGCTAACGGATTGTTTTTTTTACTTGATTTATGAGATTGATAACTTTTCCTTATCTTCACCTTTTACATTGCACATTCACTAGTTTTTTTTTAGAAGTCGTTGCTACGATAACGTAACTTCTAACTTTATTAAATTAAAATCTGGAAAGGAATGATTTAAACCTTAAAAAGTAATTTTTAATATAATTTTTTGAAAGTGTATTGAATCTCCACATGAAAAACGTTTAAAAAAATTCTGTGCTGCAAAAAACTATTATAATATTATTCTCAAGAAGAGAACAAGAAAAGGTTTACTTGTATTGATGAAAAGTACAGAATTTTTAAGAAAAAAATATTAAATTGAAAATTTCAAAATGAAATTTAAGCAAAAGTACCGTCCGGAGGGAGGTTCTAGCAAAAATCCACAGGAGATATCTTTTTTAATATAAATGGATTATCCAGGTGCGAAATTCGGGTTTTCCTCAAGTATCAGATTTTCAAAAAGCTTAAGTGACACGCGCAGGACCAAAAATATCGACGACAGGCACAAGCGTTAAACACACCAATGGCAAGTAAACCGTTCGCGTTTGATTTACACTCTCGCTGAAAATCCTACATAAATGGAGACGTCCTATATTCGAGCACGTCTGAAGTGCAATTGGAAGAACTGAACAAACTCTAACTTCACAGAGACAAGATTTACTACGGTTGCATTGCAATATTGAAGAGCTGAAGCTTAAGGTAAATGACGACCACATCTTGTCAACGTTAAACAGTTGAAGTGCATTGCTCTCCTTGAATGCAATGCTGTATTCTTGATTTCTAATGAGATTTGAATGAAAAATGTTTCCAGTCATCAAGTTTGTTTGAATAAGAATATCATTGGCTATTGTTTGATTAAGTGCATACTTTTTAAACTTCCTTGATGTTTAATTGCTCATTGAGCAATGTACTGAATTCAGAATAAAATACTTAAGGGGATGAAGAACACATGGTCACATGACTCTGTTTAACTACGTCATAGTCTCCGTTTATGTAAGTGCAAAACGTGTAAAGCATCAGTTCTTGTATAATTTTTGACAATTTTTTAACTTTAATTACCATCTTATATTAAAAAAAATAATAAAAAAGTTTTAACATTATTGTAAACATTAACAAATTATGAAAAAGTTTGATCCACTCCTCTGTTTCCCTAAACTGCCCTCCACAAGTCGGTGACGTCATACACGATCTGTTAGTACAGCAAGATCATACTCGGTGAACAGAGGGGCGGTATTATGTAAAAACAGGTCATAATCAGTATATGATGCAATATTTTGAGAAACGGGGAACACAAAAATTATTTTTGCATGGCTGATGACGGAAATCTTATGTAGGTATATCTTATTTCGCTTATTTAGCTTACGTGTGACGTCATAGTTGGTTTTTCCCGTACTCGAGAAATGTAACATGAAACGTTTTTGTCATGCTTATGTCCTCTTTAACGATGTCCTGTGAAATAATGAGGTCAGCTTCATCATTCGAAACTTTTACAGTTAATCAATAATTTGAAGGATTTGCATTTCAACGTAAATTAAAAAATATTGAATGATAGAATTTTTTGTGAATTACGTTTTTTATTGATTAAGTTGTCTTAAAAAGATGCGTAATTTTCCCTATCTAGATGCAGTGTGATAGACAAAACTTGCTGTTTCGAATTTTAAATCCTAGTTATACTCTGAAATATTTTAAAAAATACATGTCCACTTTGATATTTTTTATGTATGCTTAAAAAATCCCATTATGGACAGAGTAATGCGCCCGGTAACATATAGAATCAAAACTCCACTTAGATACTGTAGGGCATAGTATTTGTCAATCAGTATCTCCAAAAATAAGGTAAGAAACCTAATGAAATAACTGCGATAAGATATGTGGGACATACTTAATTAGAAATATACAAAATATGAAGAAAATTGAATGACAAGTATTTTTTCAGCTCAAGGTCCTTCTCCTTAAAACAAACTAAATATGCTACCAGAAAAAAAGATCTTTAATTAAGAACTAACTTTTTGAAATATATGCATACTTAATTAAACACCAGAAATTCTCAAAGCCGTAGATGATATTATTAGATACCCTTGATGAAAAAAGGAAAAGGAAAATAATCGAATTATATGTAGCAATTCCAAATGTATCACTTGGAGAGAAAAAAAAATCAGCGTTTAGGTGTTTAGGGTTCATTGTTTTAAGCATAATAAAAATGTTATTATAAGTAACATTTCATTACTATATTCATATCATTTCATCCGTGAAATGGCCATTTCAGAAAATTTTAGTTCTTTCCATCTAAACAGATACTTCAAATATTGCTCTACATTTTAGGCCTTATTTAGAAAATGCCAAGAAACATGTATAAAATGTTTATAATGTCTATTTTTCTACATGTATATCTAACTAACTCATTCTGCTTTTGGTCTCATGTTGTAATCTGTTCTTAAACTCTAAAAACCCTTTTTTTAAAACAAACGAATACTTCATTTCTATTATTGCTTGAGAAAATAATAAAACATTAGGTTTCACTGGGTATTAATAACTATTTTAATCACTGGGGTTTTTATTCTTTAAAAGCTTTGTTCTGCAGATTAGCACTTATCTGTTAGAAATTCAATTATCACGAGTCAGCGAAATTAAATACTCTAAGGCAATCTATACCGATTCAGCTGCCTTATTACACCTTGTATTACAGTAAAAAGTATCAAATTTAGTTAGATGTTTACTACCTGGCAAATAAATAGAGACAATTAAATGATAGCGCTATTTATAAAAAAAAATCAAAAAATTAAAAAACAATCTGTCATACCTTAAAATTAATCCACATAAATTGAAATTCCACATAACATCAATGTCTTGTTTTTCTTTGAGCATTGCATTAAAACCTTTAATCTTTTATTTTCTATGTTGCTTATTTCTGTGAAGTTAATGTATATACAAGAACTCAAATTGTGCAATAATTTCGGAATGAAGAAGATAAATTCCTATTTTTCTCTCAATAATTCAAGAAATTTAATTATTCTGATAAAGACATCAAAATAGTCCAGAATAATCTATATCTACTCAATTCTTATACAGAAAATATCAATCTGAATTCAAATGACATAGATTGTTGGTACAAAAATGTCAATTATTTTACCAAAAAAGCTTAATTTCTCATTTTAAAAAAATAACGTTTTGTAAGAAAACTATCCATTCTATTGGTTGAAAAGATATGAAGATGGTCGGGAATGAGAAAATATACACTTTACACATTTTTTTTAATTTACAAATTTTAACAAAGAAAACTTCATGTATAAACTTATAAATTCTCGAGAAGCAAGAATGACTTTAAATAACCAAAAAAAGTCTACTGAAAGGAATGAAAAACAAGATATTAATCACTGTAGACCGAAAATTGTAGTTCTATTATTCACTTTAAAGTAACAAGGTCAATGACCTACTTTTACATCTAGTGACCTCGAGTATTTCTCGGAAAATAACCAAAATATTCATACTATGACCAGTATTATTTTTTGTTAACAAAATTAATATAAAAAGTAAGAATCTCCTTGGATGATGTGAAATATGATGAAATAGGATATTGTTACTTAATATAAATTAAAAATAAATGAGTATGAACAATATAGTAAACTTTTCTAGTCCGAAATTTCCATGTCGATTTTGTAAATTTTACCCAATTTTAATCTAGAGCGTTACAAAAATCTTAATATTAGGGAATATTTATAATTTTTATGACTTCATTTTGCTATAAGGAATTTATTTGTAACGTTAAGATTGTTTAAGCTTAATGATCAAATTCTTTAAAATATGTTGTCTGGAATGGTTTCTTTTCTTTTTAGATTTGATTATTGCATGATATCCAAATATTTGAAATAAAACATGGGCTTTAACACAGAGAATCGTCAACTTCACTTATGCAGCAATATACCTTCATCACCTGCATACGGGGTTTATATCTCTCAGTTGTTTCGATACGCAAGAGCATGCTCTACGTATGAACAATTTCTAAAACGAGGTAAATTATTGACAAACAAGTTGATGAAACAAGATTATCAGCAGTCTCGTTTAAAGTCGTCATTTCGTAAGTTCTATGGTCGATACAATGACCTTGTCAGCAAATACAATTTATCATTGAGTCAAATGCTGACTGACGTTTTTCATACTAATTGTTAGGCCATTATTTACACACTGAATTGTTGACGGATTTTTCCGTTATTTCCCGATCATGACAAGGAGCACACGGCGGGTGTGACCGCCCGGCAGGGGATGCTCACTCCTCCATGGCACCTGATCCCACCTCTGATATTTTGGAGGTCCGTGTTTGCTCTGCACCTATTTTGTAATGTTTAGTGGACTTTTGAGCTTGAGTACTGTTCGTTATCTCCATATATTTCATATAAGCAAAATGGTATTACAGCACATAGGAACTAAAATCTAAGAATAACATCGTAGGGGAAAAATGCTAAAAAATGAAAAGAGGGTAAAGTTTTTTTTTTTTCATGACGTTTCTAAGATCAATAAGAACTTTCATCAATTAAACAAATAAGAAAAATTATGTCGTTAGTAATTACTGAAAACAAATCAATAGTTATCGACCTGAGTGAAAATATAGTTAACGCGTCTAGAAAAAAAGGCGATGTCATAAAATTACAAAAACGCAACAAGTAAATTACATGCATTTATATATCAGATATAACAATATATTCCAGGTACCATTTGTAAGCAACATATCTGCAAAATATATGTCAGCAAATACAATTTATCATTGAGTTGGCGGGTGTGACCGGTAGGCAGGGGATGCTCACTCCTCCATGGCACCTGATCCCACCTCTGATGTTTCGAGGTCCGTGTTTGCTCTGCTCCTATTTTGTATTGTATAATGGACTTTTGAGCTTGAATACTGTTCGTTATCTCCATATATTTAATGGACTTGATTCGCCATTTGTTGTATCAATATACACTTAGTAGTTCTTTGTGTTTCTTAATGCTCATTATTTGTACATAAGTAGTATCCTTTTGACCTTTTTCTTTCTATTACTAAATTATTTTTAATGTCGTATGCCCTTGGGATCTTACACTGGAATACACTTTTTTTAAATATCTACAATATATATTTGTTCAATTTAAAAAGAAAAAAGATATCAAATTATCATAAATAAATAATTTACTTAACATCTTTAGGTTTTTAGATGCTTCCTTGACACATAGTTTAGAAACGTAAAGGGTTGGCGAGACCAAATTGAACAGTTCCTTCAGTTTCCTTTCAGAAAATTAAAAATTCACTTTATTTCTCATACGTAATATCTTGCGCATGAAGAATCGAAAACTTGAGGATGACTGCAAATGGTGCCTGCTGGATTAGCAGTACTTCCTTTGCAGCACTGTCTGCTTTTAATATCTTCTACTATCCACGTGCAGTTTAATAACAACTGTCGTGATCGTGGCATACGTTTCCAAGGCATGTCCAATCACACATACAGCACAATAAACCAGGAGGAAGTTGTGACTTAATACGAATCAATATTTAATTTTTGGAGTGTGTATATTCAACAAATATCGACAAGGAAGAGAAAATATCAAAGAAGGGAAGAGTATGCAATAATACGTCTTCATATTGTCCCTTAAAAATAACATAAAGTACCATTGTTAAGGATGGCATTTACTCAGATGCACAAAATTGCATTGATAGTAATGAAATATACACCCCTAGTACTGTTAGCCTACATGTATGATTGCATTAATATTATTCCTTTTCAAACAAATAGTTCAATAACCTATTTTCATGTTAGTGGCCTCTGCGTATTACAATTAAAAATTTGGAAAAATCCCTTTAAATTTTGCACTATGACCATTGACCAAGTTTGTTTTTCTTAACAAATTATAAAATTGATATAATAATAATAATGGATGATAAAAGAGAAAAAATAAAGATAGTGTTGCTAAACACGATAAAAAAAATTAGAGTTTAAGCAATAAACTTGTGAAATATATTAGTCCAAAAATGTTTATTTGATAGCATCTGGTAGACATATTGGTAAGCAAAAATTAAGTGAATTATTTTATTAAATTATTATTAAAAAAATTATTAAATTAGCTGAATTCGAACGATTTCTCCTGAGGCACTCTTTGTAGTTGCCGGAGATATTGCAGGGCCAGTTGACGCAAGCACAGATCGAATAAAGTATACATATTTAGTTCCGAAATCTGGACGGACAGATGGTACGAATCCACTACTAGTATATTTTTTGAATTGTGCAAAATTGAGCCCCAAACCATGACACTTCCGCAGCCAATCAGTCAACCTGTACCATATAGATACTTGGAAAACTTTTATTATGTTGTCTGTCTGCAGACATACGACTATCATCTCGATGTAGAAGCATAATTTGCTTCCATCACTGTACTAGACTTTTCGCCAGGTCCTTAGGGCCCAGTTGTTTGCTGTGATACACCATCTGACACTTGCATATCTTTGCTGTTTTCTCAGGATAGGGCGAATTTCAGATGTTTGGCTCGAAGTCAAAATTCTAACAGGCATCGGGCATTTTCTGTACTGATACAGAGCGAAGATCAGGTATACTGGAGGCAGTCTCTGTTGCCATGGCTACCCCTCTGCGTAAATTTATGATCCAAAAGTAGTGACCCTGTTGCTGAGTTGTAATGCGATGGCGACCAATTTTCGGCCTATGATTTGTGGTTCCAGTTAGTTGATATCTGTACCTCTGCATTGTGCTCCTGTTGATGATGTTGAGCAACTGCATATTTTGTCCTTCCGATCGACTTTCAATATTAGGTGTGCAACACTTTGGATATGCCGCGCGAAGCACACCTAATTTTTGCACAGAGGCTAGAGACTATCAAATAAACATTTTTTTTTCTTGCCATACTTTTAATTCATAAATAACATGATAAATGATCCACTTACCAAATGTAAAAGTTTTGGACAGATAAATTTTCCTTTTTGTTTTTAAAACCAAAATGATCACGGTTGATCGCAGTGCCATTTAAAATGTACTAATCAGTATATAGCGAGCCATGCATGTAAAAAAAAACCCCACTTAATTATGTTTGAAAAATCTCAATTAAATAGGTTTTTTTTTAAACATTTGTTAAATAATACAGGATTTTACATCCCTAATATTAACACAGGCATGCGGCTTTTAACACACATCCTGCATCATCACCCTTTATTTTACACTTTATCACACCCTGTATTACACATTTCCGAAACATCTTTGTATTTTTCATTAGGTGCTTTGGTTCTTTTTTGCTTGGGAGCAGACGATGGTTATGTAAACAATGGTCAAACGATCACCAAGAGTGATAGAAAAGGGGCAGTGTTGAATCATTAGCGAAGAGAACTAGTACTGGTGAACGAGATGAACGCAGGAGTAGATGAACTGATAGAATCAGAAAGATCTGAAAATTCAACGGAAAAAAACTTTGTCATGAAAATGTGGAACTCAAAAACAGGTCGGAAAACATCCGCAGAGGGAAGCTGATATTTAAGGCCGAAAGATAAATCACAGGGTACGGAAAACCACTATTATACCACTTGTACATGTACGTTCCGCCAACTCTTGAGCAGCAGCATTCTGGCAACTTTTTAAAAGGGAAAACAACGGATGAAGCAGAGGAAATCAACGACGATCTTGATGGGCTTGAATTTGTTCTCCAAGAAATTTGAAACTATGAATTTAATAACGATATGGTAAACAAAGAGTCTGCAAATACATCAGTTCCATTTCCCAAGCTAAAAGGCCAATTCACCAGAGCTACCATTAATGGGAAAGTAACGATTAATTTCTGATTAAAAAGAAAGCTTATAACAAAGAAACATTGTTTAAAAGGGTGGATGCAATTTCCTACATATATCTTATTGTTAAACTAGTTTTTATTTCGTTGAATATGTTGTATCATTCAAAATTATGTTTTATTTGTAAGCTTGTTATTTTTAACGTCTCTCTTAATGATTTTTCACACAAATGGAGACGCCACCATTTGCTGGTGGAGGACTGCAAATTTCTGACCTATGCTTGGCACTAAGGCCCATTGAGCAATGAAGGAATTTTTTCGTGCCAGCACCTACTGCGACACGGTACCTCGGCTTATACGGTCTCATCCGAAGGACCGGTCTCCACGTCCCGCGGTGGGAATCGAACCCCCGATAAAAAGATCAACTCCTTAATCTGCAACTCTAGAGCAAACGCTCTAACCACTGCACCACGCAGGCGACTTCAATATTATGTATAATCATTTACGTTAATTTTTATCGGCCATTAAACAAAACAAAACAAAAACGATATATAACAGAAACATATAAGAAATGCATAAATATTTCAATTATGGACAAATTTTCAAATATATAATAAGAACAACTATACATGTCAAAAACTGTATCATACCCCATAGTAACCCTCGACCATATTAGCCCTCTGGTCTTTCGCCCTTGGGCTGATATTGGAGTCTCGGGTTGATATATGAGCAGTGATACAGATTTCTCTATATATTCAATCGCTTAGAATAGTAGTTGTTATATTTTAAGTAACCAACACGTGTTCTGAAAAATAAAAAGCCGTTTAAGTTTAATTAAATAACTAAAAATAGCCTGAATCAAGTTATAAGACACCTGTAAAATATGCCATCTTTTGATCTTAGGTAATCAAACAGCATATTAATCTTTGATCAGTAAAGGTGTGCAGATATTCGCAGCATGTATCGACAAATGCATGGGGTTTTCTACAAATGATGTTTACTCTTCGAACGTTCTTTTATATAAAAAGGGGGGAGTTTAAGTATATGTTTTGAATTCATGTGCTGATAAAAAAGATTTCTTTCGATAATTTGTTCATTGCACACAACTAGCTCCTATCTACATAATATAGATTTCATTACAAGGAGACAGTGATATATATGTCATATTTTGGAGACGAATATATATGACCTTTAGTTTGTGCCTCCCTTTGTCTGTCCTCTGTATCTATCATGAAAAGCTCCATTGACATAACGCCATTAAAAACCATTGTTCCCCCTACATCACTAAGAACTGGTTTCTTGATTACTGGAGATGCTCAATGGTATTGTGAATCGATAAAATTCTATTAATTAAGTCATTCTTATCATATAATATCAGAAATAATTTCAGTTTAAGGTGGGAACTATAGAATTAAAAAACAAACAAACAAAAACAAAAAGAGCAAAAACAAATATACAAAACTAACCAAACAAACAAGAAAGAGAAAAAAAAATAATAACGGTAAAGGATTGAGAGTGCACAACCGTTAATTAGATTTGTTTAAATTAAAAAACAAAACTTCAATTTTTAATTCTGTTTTGAACATGTATTTTTAAAATTTCACAATGCTTTGACTAAATGTCAACAGAGAAATAATGTTTCATATTTGGATGTTTTCCTGACTATAGACGATAAGGGTCAACTAACCACTAAATTGTATGACAAACAAGATGACTTCAGCTTTTCCATCGTCAACTTTTCTTAATTTTGTAGTAATATTCCGCTTTCATTTGCATATGGCTTTTACATCTTTTAACTTATACGATACTCACGAGAATGCTCTGAGAACAATCAATTTTCAAATAGAGGCAGGCTACTGACAGAGAAATTGGTGTTACAGGGATTTCAACAACCTCGTTTAAAGCAGCATTTCCTAAATTCTAAGGTCGGTATAATGACCTTGTTAGCAAATATAGCCTAGCATTAGGTCCTATTATGGCTGACGTGTTTCATACCAATTATCGGGGCCTTATCTTTATACTGAATTTGACTACGGCTGATCGGAAATTATTGAGACTTTTACTTTTACTCCATAAAGGACACAGATAAATCCATGAAAATTCGTCAACATTTTATAAAGAATTAATAAAACAAATGTGCACAATTTCTAATTCATAGGATAACTAGACGAGTTCCAGTAAAATTATAAACATGCATTTGTAAGAAAAAAATATATACCAATGAAAAAGTCAAACCCTTAGACTTGTTTTTCTCTGTTATTACTTTAGCAGGTCGTTTCGTTTGGATAAGAGTTCTCCATAGCTCTACACAAAATTTTAGGTATGCTCGCTGCGCCGCCTTGACGTCAAAATCCATTTTGTCGTCGTAATGATTTCAATACCGCGCTTAAATTTTAAATTCATTTATGATTTCTGATCAAAATTCTAACAAACTTGCACAAAATGAAGTCAAAATTAAATTGAAAAATTATATACATGAATTATATTCGCTCTTACTATGGGTCCACCGGGAGTTTGAACGTCGATGTTGCATATTTTCAATATCTGCGCCAGGTACCCCTAGCATTGACCCATAAATATACCATTGAAAAGAAGAAATAAAATATTTGAAAATATTTTTTTGCTTTTATTAGTTCTTAGTGTTTGTCAAACGTATGTCAAACGTATATGCAGATTTTCACCGAAAGACGCTCATTTGAAAGAATATACACAATGTCTCAAAGCCCTCGTATTCCGCTACCTGATCAATACATAGATTTCACTGCGGGTTTGACCGGTTGATGGCACTTAATCCTAACTCTGTTTTCTAAGGTCCATGCTTGTCCTGTTCACGATGTTTTTGTTAAACTGGTGATGATAATTACTGTTCTTTATCTTCACATATCATTTTATTATAAAAAAAAATGGTGGTTCTACATATTTTATAAAAAAAAAAAAAAATATCGGCGCAATATCGACGACGTTAAAACATAGTCCGTGGCGTTTGTAAAATTGTTCAAAAACTGTACGTCTTTTCTACGGAATATTTTCAAAATTCCTTTGAAGCGGAAATTCTATACTACATTTGATTTTCGGTTGGAAATCGAGGTACCAGTCTCACGCATACTAGATTCATCTAATGAGAGCATATTTTAAAGACAAATATCAACCTTAATCATGATCCAAACTTCTCAAATAGTAAAACAACGGTCTCGACATATGAGTTCCTGATTCAATTTATCGTCATTTTTTGCTGGTCTATCAAGCAGTGCTTCTTCCTTTGAATAACCAGTCCAGCAATCCTCGACCCTAATTTTGGCTTGGTACAAAACACTGACTGAGATGAATTTGTGTCTTTCCATCGTTTTCATCTCGTTTCCAGTAGAGACGAGAGTCGTACCCCTTGCCTCAACACAGCACTGAATGATAATTTGGTGCGCAGCATTGTTGACCGACGACGCCTTTTTTACTATATCTTACGGAAAGCGATTTTGCATTTAATGCCATATAATTTCTATCTTTCAAGTTAAATTAATGAATTTCAACACAATATTCACACATTAGTTATGAAGATACGAGTTAAAAATAAATGTCATATATCTGGTTATATACAAAACATCACTGATAACCAAGTGAAAAATTACGGTGCGCCAACCTCCGATATTTAACACCCTATAAATGCCGTTTATACATATGACATTACAAACCCATAATTTTTTTTAAATAACAAATATTATGTATCAACAATGTGCAAAAAAAGGAAATTTAAAGAAAATTATCAGTAAGTTATTTTCAGAATTCTCTTTTTTCTGGAAATAATCCTTCTATTGTCAAAAAGATCTTATTAGCAGATCTTTTTGCACAGTTCTTAATCTTCTTTATCTACATATGATTTTTGATGAGGTCTGTAATGTTTGAACATGTCTCATATTAATAAAAATAATAAAAATACCAAGGAGGAATATATTTTCTTTTAATTTCCATTACAGTGAATAATGAAGTATTCCAAAATAAAATAAAAATTTTATCTTTTCTATATTTTTAAGGCATATATTGTTGATTAATACAGTCAGATATATTATAACATAAGATGGTATGGGTTTTTTTTAAAGTCAGATGATAGTGCAAGTGGTTCTGTTATTTTTACATTGAATAACACCTTTTGACATCAACAAAATGAAATCAGAACATGAAATAGCACGTTCTGAGGTCAGCTTAATGAATTCAGAACATATAATAACACGTTCTGACGTCAGCTCAATGAATTTAGAACATGAACGTTTCAATGATGTAAAATGTTTTGTATATTTTCAAGCCGTTGACAAGATGTTTCTTTTCCTACTAATGCGATCGTAAGTTTGTTTGTTTGTTTGTATGTTGTTTAACGTTCCTCTCGAGAATTTTTCACTCATATGGAGACGCCACCACTTGCCGGTGGAGAGCTGCAAATTTTGTCCTTTACTCGGCACTTACGGCCATTGAGCAGTGAAGGATCTTTTTCGTGTCAGCACCTACTGCGACACGGGACCTCGGTTTATACGGTCTCATCCGAAGGACCGGTCTCCACGTCCCACAGTGGGATTCGAACCTGCGACGTAAGGATTAACTCCTTACGCCGCGACTCTAGAGCAGACGCCCTAACCACTTCGCCACGCTGGCGACGCGATCGTAAGTAAATTGAATATACTCGTATGTAGCCCCATTCTTCCAATTTCTTAGAAACCATGCTAAACGACGAAAGAAATGATTGAATACTGTAAAATCATATATTTTTGTGGGGACAAATTTTCGAGATTTTAGAGAAAATTTTGGTTTGTTGGGTTTTGACTTCGAGGTTAGAGAAGTGTTGAGTAGTTATGCATATGAAATTTTAAATTTCGTGGTGAACATGAATTCGTGGATCGAAAACAACCAAAATTAGCCCATCCTTAAAAATAAGTTATTTCACATCAATGGAACGATTTTTATGTCTGATCACAATACCTTTGTCTGCATGTATTTAACCCCCCCCCCCCCCCCCCAACTCCATTTCCATATTATATACAATCATTTTCTGTGAAGCATTGGTGTGCTGTTTGCTTTTGCGATTGTATGCTTTCTGCATGAAAATAGAGTTTAAACTGATCTTACATTCATTTCCGATTCTTTTCAGATATTCTAGCAATAAAAGTATTATTCAAATCCAGAAAAGATTTACTGTATCAATAATTCTCTGTTTATCTAATCAATGTGGAATTTCACAGTTTTGTCAATACTTGAGAAAAAGAATTGCAAAATCTCTCTATTCTTTATCCTTGGTATGGTATTACAAATCTTAATTGTTGAAGTTTGAGATCAGATAATGTGGAAAGCCTTGAAGTTACAGATTATACATTACCTAATATCAGTATTGCAATTTTATTAAAACACGCTTTCACTTTATACACTTTTGAAACACTATATAGAGCCCATCCCAAAACTTTTTTTTGTTATTTTAAACATCATTCCTATTCACAATATTTATGACATGCCCCCTTTAACGAACCAAACTTTAATGTATCATGTCAGCTGTATTGATATCTTTTTTTTTTTTTTTTTAAAAAGTAATTGAGTTGTTTTAATCTTAGTTGCCGGAATGAAATGAAATACAACTTAATGTCACCGATCATTGAATTCTAATTAAAGGATTTTTATAGAACTCTTCCTAGTTTTCGTTGAATATATGATGACAAATTAATGAATTGGTAATAGGATAATTGTCAATAAATTTAACACTTGTCTGCGACACGTGTCTATGAGCATGCATTAAAAAGACACACAAAGGCATCTTAAATATACAATGCATTCATTCGTCAAAATGTGGTCAATTCTACGAAATAAACGATGACATTCTTTGCAAAGGTGAATAATTAATGAATACCCCAAAGAAACTTTATTTTCAAATATGTTATATTTCTCTGCAATTGCATGAACAACTTTTGCATAATCAAGTAGACAATTTTATGGGATAATTTTATTTACATGCAAAAATTTTAAAACAAGGTTTCAAAATAATGATTCAAAAGGCATATACACAGAGATGTCATAACAATATAAGCAAGTATCTTCAATGTATGTCTTTATCATAAAGATAAACAAAAATATATTATGACTTTGTACTAAAAGCGTGTAATTGCATGTTTATAAGAACTAATATCTATCTATCTATCTATCTATACTAAAAGCTTGTAATTGCATGTTTATAAGAACTAATATCTATCTATCTATCTATCTATCTATCTATTGTAACATTGCAAGCAAAATGTTTACTGCACTCAACGGTGAAATTGTTTAAAGGCTTGAAAGGGTAAGTTTTCTGAACATTGATAAATTTTCCGATTTAATTTCTTTTATTCTTTTTAGATTTTCTGTAATTAACAGCATCAAATATCTGCATTTTTAATGAAAACTAAAGATTTATATGTGTGTGATGCAAAATCGGAATTTTGATGCATATTAACTTTGGGTTTTTTTAAATAAGGGAAATAAAAATAAGGGAATAAAAGCGACTTCAAAAATCATTTAAAAAAAAAAAATAGTGTAAATTTTCTAGTTTGAAGTTTTGAAAGAGTTCCCTAAAACCAAAATCTATTTTTTAAGCTTTAGACGATTACTCTTTAGCTTCAATTTCGATGAATAATTAAAGATCAATAGAACAAAGATAAAAAGATATTATATATTATGTTCATTGACTGGTTGTTTTATACGTACGTCCTTCACGAGAATTTTTCATTCATACGTGACGACACCAAATAACGCTTAAGGGCTTCAAATCTAGACCTATACTAATAGTGAGTGTTCTTTTATCGCGCCAATTCGTGATACATGTACCAGACCTAGGTTTTTAAGGTCATATCCGAAAGACCCGTGAATTTCACTTCTTATGCGGCTGCTTGGCGAAGGAACAGTCTGTTTACTAACTGTGTTTATACGTTTTAGTTTTGACGCAGCACCGAAAACAAGATCAAACTCTGACTACCGATCACAAAGCCAATGTCCAACCACTAGCTAGCGCAACCCGTATATTAATACATTGTCTAAATTGCAAAGACAATATGCACTAACTATTTACAACAATAGTCAAACCTCGTTATCTCGATGTCGACGGGACCAAGATTAAACTTTGAGATACCTGATGGTTTTAGATAACCAGGGTAAAAACTTAAAGAATAAGTGGTTAAGACTGCCAGCTCACTTGATATATCCCTGGTACTCTAAATTTCGGTTTTTGGGATTACGAAGTTCAACGTATACATAAAAAAACAGATTAAGGCAGTTGACAGTACTCAAAACTGGTTTGTTGAACTCATCTCATTCGAGTTGACGCATTTCTTTATTCGAATCTAGGAAATATTATACAGTGAAAATGATTGGAACTTGGTAATGCTCTTAATACTAAAGAAGACTCCAGTATAAGAATACTAAAAAAATCGTGTACCTGTAATTAATCCATAGAGACACACAAACAAAAGAAGACAGCTGTGAGGTAACTATTGTTTTAGCTTCAAAATATTGCAAGGACGCTGATAAAAGAAAACTCTGGAAAATCCTAACAAGTGTCCGTACCGGAATACAACGATTTTTATCATTATGGAAAAAAGCATATGAATTTAAATTTTACGAAGATAATTAAGTTACTTTTTCACTCTTTTTTGGCATCATAACGTTGTGGTCTACTTTGCATCTTCAGCAGTGTTGGAGAAAAATGAAGGGATTAACCAGTGCTACACTTCCCGTCAATAAATTGCGTAATAAACGAACAGACTCTCCACAACAATAAGCAGAACTATGGTCTTCTCTGTGGGTCGACGCTCTTTATCATCAAATATGCTGTTTAAAGAAATAATATATTCATTCACATAACACACCATCCAACGGGAGGTTATCTAAACACTTGTCATTGGAATAAGTTTACATTTGAACATTTGAGTTCAAAATTTCACGATGTTATCTGTCGTCTAGCTGAAATTTGAAACGAATGAGTTCTAATCGGTCAGTGACGCGTGCCTCTTAGAGCGGTATCAGGTCCACAACACGTGTGAATTCTAAATGCTTTAGAATATAAAACAGTAGGCTCAGTATTTGTCTCATAGCACTGACGTTCACGGTCCTGGATTAAAAGTACACACTCTGAAGAGAGAATGGAGATCAACCAAAGTATCTGTGCTCTATGTGTGTGTTTTCGGATGGGGGGGGGGGGGTGTTAATGTGGGATGGGGGTGTTAGGTTATAAATATAGATATAATATGCTCAAAATTGAGATTCCTCGAAATAACTTTCACCATCATACCTTTTTGTTTTTATTAGTGACTGTTTCGACACTTGTTGAACCTTTATAGAAATACACATTACGTAGTCACCAGATCATACTTCGAATCATTATTCGTCCCTACTAAAGATATCTAAAATAATCGAGCATACTAAATGAGTGATGCTACATATTGTCCCATGAATACAAGAATGGTGATCCTGGATATTGTCTCTAGCATACAAGAAATCTGATATTACTTATTGTTCCAGGCATACAAGAAGGCTGATCCTTCATACTGTACCAGGTATACAACAAAGGTGATCCAACATTTGTTCCAGGCATACAACAAGTATGGTCCTACATATTGTACCATGCAGGCATACAACAAGTATGGTCCTACATATTGTACCATGCGGACATAGAAAAAGGGTGATCCTACATATTGTCCCAGGCATACAAAAAGAGTGATCCTACAAATTGTACCTGGCAAACAAAAAGGGTGATGCTACATATTTTGCCAGGCATACAATAAGGGTGATCCTACATATTGTTCCATGCAGGCACACAACAAGAGTGTTACTACATATTGTCCCAGGCATACAAAAAGAGTGATCATTCATATTGTACCTGGCAAACAAAAGGGGTGATCCTACATATTGTACCTGGCATACGAAAAGGGTGATCCTACATATTGATCCTGGCATACGAAAAGGGTTATCCTACATATTGTGCTAGGCATACACAAGGGTGATCCTACATAAATGTCCCTGGCATACAAGGATGGTTTTACATATTGTCCCTGGCATACAAGAAGGGCGATCATATCTATTGTTCCAAGCATACAAAAAGGGTGATCATACATATTGTCTCAGGCATACAAAAAGGTCTACATTTTGCCCCCAGGCATACAACAAGGGCAGTTCTACATATTTTCCCTGGCATACAAGGATAGTTCTACACATTGTCCTTGGCATACAACAAGAGGGAGTCTACATATTGTCTCAGGCATACAAAAAGGATAGTTCTACATATTGAACCTGGCATACAAGGGTGGTTCTACATATCGTCCCTGGCATACGACAAGGATAGTACATATTGTCCCAGACATACAAAAAGGGTGATCCTGCATAGTGTCCCAGGCATACAGAAGGGGTAATCATACTTGTTATCCCAGACTAAGAACTATCCTACATATTGTCCCGGTTATATAAGAGGAGTGATCCTACATATTATCCCGGGCATAAAAGAAGGGACATCCTAAATAATTTAGCCTACAAAAAGATGAGTGTACTCTTTATACAGTTTTAAGTTGTTGAGTATATGTAGTATCAAAAAATAGATCTTGCATCGATTTAAAAGCAAGATGAAGGTTACATAATCTGATTACGTTAGATTCGCAACTAGCTGGAAATTTAATCATATACTATTGTTCTAAAATAACGAGTATATTTGACAAAATTTTATGGTTTTGCTTTCAAAAAGGAATAATTTTCTGTTCTGTTTAACATAACTGCTATCAACATTGTAATCTCTTACTGAAGTTCCTGGAAATTTCCAAATTATCCAAGGTTCTAGCTTCTTATGCCATAATCACATGTATCACTTAACTCAGTAGTCAAGTTAATGTAGCAAAGATCAGAAATTGAATCAAATTAAAGTCAATGTTAAAAAGATGATTAAAGACAGCTTTAGCCTAAATGTATATAAATTCTGATTGATTGATTGATTGAATGTTGTTTTACATCCCGTTCAAGAATTTTTCACTCATATAGAGACGTCACCATATACCGGCTTCAGATTTAGACATTTACTCGGCACTAAGAACCATTGAGCAGTGAAGGTTCTTCATAGTGCCAACGCCTGCTGTGACACAGGGCCTCGGTTTTTAAGGTCTCATCCGAAAGACCCGCAACTTTCACTTCAAAATGTCGAGCGCTTGGCGAAGGAACAGTTGCTACCTATTTTTTATCGACTTAGGTCAGTAGCGCCGTGATTCGAACACACAACCTTCCGATCACGGAGCGAGCGCTCGATCTACCGACTGAGCTACCGTGACGGTATATATAAATTCTGTAATATATTTTACACATCAATTCCTGAAAACTAATAGCGCTTAGTTTATAAGTTTATTCACACTTGTTGATAATAAAACGGATGTTATATCATTGACTCACAAGAATTAATTTTCATATTTATCAAAGTTGAAAAGCAATAATAATAATAAACTAAAGGTAATGAGAGTAATTAGCTTTCAAAATGATATCCCATGCTCCAATACGAGTATATTGCAAAGTCCACGTTTTGCTATGAGGAAACCAAATGATATGGCAAATAAAAAACGTAAAATAGGAGGTGAACAATATGCATTATATAATAAAGAATCTGGGAATTTCATTAGATTTTATTCCGTGGTATAGGAGGAGTTGCGGTTAAGAAACTGTTTCCCCAAATATCATAGAAAAAATAGCAGTATCCGTTTTTTGCTATGTGTATCCCAAATATATATATGTCTGATCAAAACGTAAAAATGAGGAGCATAATGGCACTATGTAATATAGATTATTTGAAAGTCTCATTAAGTTTCATTCAGTGGTATAGAAGGAGTTGGTACCAGTATTTTATGTATATATATATATATATATATATATTTATATATATTTATTGATAAATCACAATATGATAAATCATTAATTGGTGATAAGAAAAATCCCATTTTCTTTTTGTTCACCTTGTGCTTCCAGCCTCAAATCACTGTTCCATCTCCTCAACACTTCCTTAGTGAAGTTGAGATGGGCAGGCCTCTGCATGACCGTATAGATATACTTAGCATATCTATGTTATATTTTTTAAAAAATAAATAAATTATAAATAAATAAATACACCACCACGTAACCCAGCCGAGGAGACTGTAGTAATCAATTTTTTGGTGGCCGGCCATACATGTAGTATAATGTCAACTCAATAAAATTTTATTTAAACTAAGGAAAAAGTTGAAGATGAAAGCTGATATTATTACCTTAATTATTGTATAAATATAACTAATATAATAATGCAATAACTATAAATTGTATTGTAAATATATGTTTGTATGTATGTAT
The DNA here is from genome assembly GCF_033153115.1 of Saccostrea echinata. NCBI lineage: Eukaryota > Metazoa > Mollusca > Bivalvia > Ostreida > Ostreidae > Saccostrea > Saccostrea echinata. The sequence goes on from NW_026889777.1 coordinate 12,778,341, forward strand.
GTAGTATAATACAAGTGCATAAATGCATCTTGTATTAAAAACAAAAAAAGTACAGATAAGAAAAAGGGGAGGGCTGCCAAAGAAAAATTCAAATTTGTGCTACATTATGAAATTTAAACCCAAAGATAAAAATTTTTGAGGTCGTCATCAGGTGCTACACCTCAAGCCCTGTACCATGTTTCTGTAGCTAGTACTAGCCGTAGCACGACATGGTTCCCATTTCCTTATACGTTAATATGTAATTGGAATAAAATAAGGATGAAAGTGTACAAAGACTAAATAACCTTAAATTGTTAACTTGAACTTAATTAAATCTAAACTAATCTAAGTTAACTAATAGTTACAAAACATATATATAGATGCAAACAGATAGTAGGTGTATTACTTAATAGTATAGTTATAGTTGATAAATAAATAAGCACGATAATAATTGTGTAAGTTTAAAATTTTAATGATATATGTTTAAATAATATAGTTGCGTATATGCAACCTACTAAGTGCACATAATATACCTGCGGAATTGCGCCTTATTGTAATTTTATATTTGCGCAAAGTGGTAATATTCATAAATTGTATATATGATATGAATTATGTGAAGGTTATTATTAGCCATGATATATAATGTTGTAATATTATAGTTGCGTATATGCAACTTACTTATTGTTAGTACATAATATTTTTACCTGCAGAGTTGCGTATAATTGTAATTTTGTTTGCGCATGTTGGTAAATTTTCTTAATTGCACGCACGCAACTACTGTTGCGTAGGTGTCTACTAAGTAAAGTTGAATGCAAATAGTTGAATGCCTGGGTTCAATTTGATATTATTATAGTTAGTGTGTATATAGAGTTGCAACCGCTAACGGTAGATGATAATACATGTGATATTATACCTTTAAATTATATTATGCTACATAATATTAGCCCCATGACTATATTGTACCTATTACTCCTCCTCTCTGTATAAATGTAACAATAACTATTAGAATTACTTACCAAAATAAGGAAAATGATGCGAAATGGAACTAAACTTGTAATGTAAACAAAATGGAATGAATGAATGAAATATCCCAGAATTCCAGTTGCTAGATACAGAGAAGACGCGCACGTTGTACAAATATTGGTCATGTGACAAATTTGGCGCTAAAATAAATAGTGGCGGATCAAAAAAGACAAATAATAAGGTTAAAGGATTTAATGGAATTTATTGAATTTTAAGCAATCACAAATAGTTTAAATCTATGCAATTTTTTTATATAACATAATAATACATACATGAAGAATAATTAATGACTTAAACATAAAAAACTAATGCTACAAAAAAAAAAAAAAAAAAAAAAAAAAAAAAAAAAAAAAAAAAAAAAAAATTAACAATCACAAATAGTTTAAATCTATGCAATTTTGTATATAACATAATGATATATAAATGAATAATTATTAATGATATATACATAAAAAAACTAATGTTACTAAAAAAAAAAAAAAAAAAAAAAAAAAAAAAAAAAAAAAAAAACAGGAAGAAAATTTATATAGGTATTTGATTGGAATTAAGATTTATGCATGTACAATAGATTTATGCCTGTACAATAGATTGGTTAATTATTATAACAAAATTGAAAATTATGTTAGATTAATATTTTGTTAAATTAATATTTTGATTAATTGTATGATTGGTTTAGTATTACATTGTTATACACATTGGTAATATAATTGGATAAAAACGAAATTAAGATTACGGTATGTAACAAGGTATTATAATAACAAATTATCAACTATTAGATAAATGCACAGTATAATTGTACATTTTGTATAGACTAAAAATTCTATACCAATGATTGTTGACCATGTTGTATAGTCACATGCAGTCTTAAGTGTCTTTATATAATTATTGTATTATAATAGGTAGTATACTTATAAGTAAATGCAATACTTGTACATTATTGTATAGACTACAATTCTATACTAATAACCAATGTCCATGTTTATAATAACAAAAAAGAATATGTTATTATTATTATAGTAAATAGTAATTATGTTATTAAGTAAATGTACATATATGTAATTAAGTAAATGTACATATATGTAATTGTACACATTTGTATAGACTTATAATTCTATACTAATAAACAATGTCCATATTTATAATAAGGTCAGGCTTTTACAATTGTAGTTATTATACTGGTAAGTAAATGCATATATATTGTCATATATTACATTATTGTAACCATAATTATTTATGAGCAAAGTCCATGTTAATATTATTAAACCAGTATAGTTATATAAACAATGTCCATGTTTATTAAACCAGTATAGTTATACAACTTTAAATGATGTCCTCCATGAAAAAGAACTGGTATACTCTGTAGTAAATAATGAGTTTCAAATTGACATACATTTTTTTGTTGCACCACGCAATGGGTTGTGTATAAGGAGTTGTAATCAAGATACCACAGTTATCACTAGGTTTGAACATGAAGAGTACAAAATTATGAAAATAATTACATTCTTGTAACTTTATACTTTCTTTGCCAGTGTAACAGATAACACCATTTTCAGTTATACCTGTGAATTTGCAGATGAGAACTTTGTCTCTGTTACAAAAATCAATATTAGTTTTGTTGTTCAAAATTTCTTGTAATTCAAAGAAAGGAATGTTTGTTTTATCAAAATAAAATACACTAGGATTGTTTTTTGTAGAAATCAAGTCTTTAAATACTTTTTCCATGATGCTGGACATTCTGTAATATATTTAAATTATAATTGTTGAATGTTGCAGATATGAACAATATAGTGGTAATAACAGTTATAGATATTAGCAATATTGGCGTAGCATAAAATTGATTGTAAATAAAAAGAAATGTTTGTTAACTGTTGTAGATATGAGCAATATAGTGGTAATAACTGTTATAGATATTAGTAATACTGGCTTAGTATAAAAATACTAGTTTAATTATTTGATATTAAGGTATATGAAACTAGTTGAAATAATGACCAATTTTTATATGTAATTTGCGTTTGGTCATAAGTATTTCTTTGAGTTTTTTGCCATTTTTGTAACTGAAGACCCAATCATAATGGAAGGGGGGTGATTTTGTAAGTATATACTTAATAAGTTTGTGTTCTCTGGAGACTTTGTGAAAGTATACATTACAAAAGATCTTAGGTTTATGGTTTTTTGTATAAACGAACAGACTCTCCACAACAATAAGCAGAACTATGGTCTTCTCTGTGGGTCGACGCTCTTTATCATCAAATATGCTGTTTAAAGAAATAATATATTCATTCACATAACACACCATCCAACGGGAGGTTATCTAAACACTTGTCATTGGAATAAGTTTACATTTGAACATTTGAGTTCAAAATTTCACGATGTTATCTGTCGTCTAGCTGAAATTTGAAACGAATGAGTTCTAATCGGTCAGTGACGCGTGCCTCTTAGAGCGGTATCAGGTCCACAACACGTGTGAATTCTAAATGCTTTAGAATATAAAACAGTAGGCTCAGTATTTGTCTCATAGCACTGACGTTCACGGTCCTGGATTAAAAGTACACACTCTGAAGAGAGAATGGAGATCAACCAAAGTATCTGTGCTCTATGTGTGTGTTTTCGGATGGGGGGGTGTTAATGTGGGATGGGGGTGTTAGGTTATAAATATAGATATAATATGCTCAAAATTGAGATTCCTCGAAATAACTTTCACCATCATACCTTTTTGTTTTTATTAGTGACTGTTTCGACACTTGTTGAACCTTTATAGAAATACACATTACGTAGTCACCAGATCATACTTCGAATCATTATTCGTCCCTACTAAAGATATCTAAAATAATCGAGCATACTAAATGAGTGATGCTACATATTGTCCCATGAATACAAGAATGGTGATCCTGGATATTGTCTCTAGCATACAAGAAATCTGATATTACTTATTGTTCCAGGCATACAAGAAGGCTGATCCTTCATACTGTACCAGGTATACAACAAAGGTGATCCAACATTTGTTCCAGGCATACAACAAGTATGGTCCTACATATTGTACCATGCAGGCATACAACAAGTATGGTCCTACATATTGTACCATGCAGGCATACAACAAGTATGGTCCTACATATTGTCCCAGGCATACAAAAAGAGTGATCCTACAAATTGTACCTGGCAAACAAAAAGGGTGATGCTACATATTTTGCCAGGCATACAATAAGGGTGATCCTACATATTGTTCCATGCAGGCACACAACAAGAGTGTTACTACATATTGTCCCAGGCATACAAAAAGAGTGATCATTCATATTGTACCTGGCAAACAAAAGGGGTGATCCTACATATTGTACCTGGCATACGAAAAGGGTGATCCTACATATTGATCCTGGCATACGAAAAGGGTTATCCTACATATTGTGCTAGGCATACACAAGGGTGATCCTACATAAATGTCCCTGGCATACAAGGATGGTTTTACATATTGTCCCTGGCATACAAGAAGGGCGATCATATCTATTGTTCCAAGCATACAAAAAGGGTGATCATACATATTGTCTCAGGCATACAAAAAGGTCTACATTTTGCCCCCAGGCATACAACAAGGGCAGTTCTACATATTTTCCCTGGCATACAAGGATAGTTCTACACATTGTCCTTGGCATACAACAAGAGGGAGCCTACATATTGTCTCAGGCATACAAAAAGGATAGTTCTACATATTGAACCTGGCATACAAGGGTGGTTCTACATATCGTCCCTGGCATACGACAAGGATAGTACATATTGTCCCAGACATACAAAAAGGGTGATCCTGCATAGTGTCCCAGGCATACAGAAGGGGTAATCATACTTGTTATCCCAGACTAAGAACTATCCTACATATTGTCCCGGTTATATAAGAGGGGTGATCCTACATATTATTCCGGGCATAAAAGAAGGGACATCCTAAATAATTTAGCCTACAAAAAGATGAGTGTACTCTTTATACAGTTTTAAGTTGTTGAGTATATGTAGTATCAAAAAATAGATCTTGTATCGATTTAAAAGCAAGATGAAGGTTGCATAATCTGATTACGTTAGATTCGCAACTAGCTGGAAATTTAATCATATACTATTATTCTAAAATAACGAGTATATTTGACACAATTTTATGGTTTTGCTTTCAAAAAGGAATAATTTTCTGTTCTGTTTAACATAACTGCTATCAACATTGTAATCTCTTGCTGAAGTTCCTGGAAATTTCCAAATTATCCAAGGTTCTAGCTTCTTATGCCATAATCACATGTATCACTTAACTCAGTAGTCAAGTGAATGTAGCAAAGATCAGAAATTGAATCAAATTAAAGTCAATGTTAAAGCTGAACACGCTTCGTAAAAAGAATCTGTCCGCCATATTCGAGTGGACTATTGCTATATCTGAGGGCCCCTATATATAGAGCCGTTCACTTGGTCACTGTTCAGTTTAATCAATCGTCACCGGTGTAGGCGGACGTACGCTATACAGCACTTGGTAGCGACAAAAATAACTGTGCTTCTTCTAATACAGGAGAGTATTGATACCAAAGAGATTTACAACAGTTGCACAGGTCAGTGCAGTATACAAACAAACACAAATATACGTAACTGCAATAAAATGTAAACAAAAGTAATGCAAGATAACCAGCACGAACACAAGTCGCCATTTCACGCCGATACCCGTGACAATAAAGCAGTCAGGTGTAACGAATGCGAAGAGTATACCCTGGTGCTGATTTCTTAGATAGTAATATCGAAAATGGCGTATGCCTATTTACGAATCATGTTCAGCTTTAAAAAGATGATTAAAGACAGCTTTAGCCTAAATGTATATAAATTCTGATTGATTGATTGATTGAATGTTGTTTTACATCCAGTTCAAGAATTTTTCACTCATATAGAGACGTCACCATATACCGGCTTCAGATTTAGACATTTACTCGACACTAAGGACCATTGAGCAGTGAGGGTTCTTCATAGTGCCAACGCCTGCTGTGACACAGGACCTCGGTTTTTAAGGTCTCATCCGAAAGACCCGCAACTTTCACTTCAAAATGTCGAGCGCTTGGCGAAGGAACAGTTGCTACCTATTTTTTATCGACTTAGGTCAGTAGCGCCGTGATTCGAACACACAACCTTCCGATCACGGAGCGAGCGCTCGATCTACCGACTGAGCTACCGTGACGGTATATATAAATTCTGTAATATATTTTACACATCAATTCCTGAAAACTAATAGCGCTTAGTTTATAAGTTTATTCACACTTGTTGATAATAAAACGGATGTTATATCATTGACTCACAAGAATTAATTTTCATATTTATCAAAGTAGAAAAGCAATAATAATAATAAACTAAAGGTAATGAGAGTAATTAGCTTTCAAAATGATATCCCATGCTCCAATACGAGTATATTGCAAAGTCCACGTTTTGCTATGAGGAAACCAAATGATATGGCAAATAAAAAACGTAAAATAGGAGGTGAACAATATGCATTATATAATAAAGAATCTGGGAATTTCATTAGATTTTATTCCGTGGTATAGGAGGAGTTGCGGTTAAGAAACTGTTTCCCCAAATATCATAGAAAAAATAGCAGTATCCGTTTTTTGCTATGTGTATCCCAAATATATGTCTGATCAAAACGTAAATATGAGGAGCATAATGGCACTATGTAATATAGATTATTTGAAAGTCTCATTAAGTTTCATTCAGTGGTATAGAAGGAGTTGGTACCAGTAACGGACGGACAAACAGGTAGACAAACAGACAGACGAAAACCCCCATCACTGTATAACCCCCTACAGGGGTAAAATAATATTGTAAGATATACAAACCGTATTATTGGAAAAGAAACAAATCAATGCTCATACATGTATATCTGTGTCAGTTTCGATCTTTGTACTTAGATTACCCTTTATGACATTAAAATGAGCAATTAATCTTTTTTAATCCAAAATCTACTTCAAATGATGTTCTCTCTTATACTTAAGCACGGGAAGAGCGTGCACATTATGTTAAGGTAAATTATAGTGTTGCTCGGTAACCAAAGTATTTGCAACCTTGTATTCAAATAAAATAGCTAAGTAATCAAAATTTTCTAATTTCTTGCCATGTACACATGTATTAATATTCACATAAAAAATTAGTTCACAAAACTACGCAAATTAACTTTTCGCTTTCAAATGACGCGACACGAAATAAATTTCTTACTGCTCAAGGCCATTAGTGTCGAGTACACCTCTAAGTTAACAGCTTTCCACCAACAGTTTTATTTGGTTCCGACATATTTTATTATAATTTACAAGTACAAAGTAAATCAACCCAAAATTCAAAACTCTTATTTTGCCCTCTTTACAAGTATATAATTAGTTTAAATGAAATCACAGTTAATCGAATCATTAAAGGATATTTATTGTTACAGATCAATGTATTTTATTTATACAAATATTTCAGTGTTTACATATATATTTATTATCATTATTAACAGGTAAAACTGCCAATGTGTTTGAAAAATGTTCATTTTTATTAATAGAAATCTCCGCAGTACCTTTAGAATATATCCCCTCATATTAAAACATTTGTATCTACGTGTATCAGGCGAATTCTATCAATCAAAGAATGGACGGACGAACATGTAGACTGACGGGCGGATGGATACTCTTTCCTGGTATCATATACTTTGAAAAAATGAAAATAACACATATGGAGAAGTCAGGTGTGAAGAACATTCAATTGTGTACAAACGTTATCATAAAGTACAACAGACTTTTCAAAACTGATTTTGATCTGCCATTGATCGTGCATTTTTAATTTCCAATGGTAGTAAGTTCCATTCATTAATTCGACAAAAAAATGGTAGCAACTGTTCTTTCGCCAAGCACGTGGCACTCTGAAGTGATAGTTGCGGGTCCTTCGGATGAGACCTTGAAAACCGAGGCCCCATGTCACGGTAGGCTTTGGCACGATAAGGAACCCTCACTGCTCAATGGCCCTAAATGCCGAGTAAAGCCCTTCATCGGTATATGGTGACGTCTCTATATGAGTAAAAATTCTCGACAGGGACGTAAAAAATACAATCAATCCAGTCATTAACTACAGTTTGGAACAAATTTAAGTTTATTATTTGCATTTTAAACTGTCATAGTTTTCTGAATTTCTTGTATCATCACAATGTTGACTTGCATTGCGCTGTGAGAAGTACATCCATTAAATAATCTGGAACATCTTGTTTATTGTTCTTAGTCTCATTGCTTTTCTTTTAAACTTATATGTTCCTAAATGAATACTTAGAAGCTATTTTCTGTTAAACATGTTACATGTACCTTTTTTGCAGTATAAAGTTGTATATTTCTACCTTTTTGTTATCACTTATTGAACAGCAAGCCCACACCACAATAAGCTCAGATGCATCCCTGACAAAAATATACTATGGTTAACTATAGTTTACTACTACTACTTCTTGCCTCGAAGTTTTGGCACAATGAAGAGTCTCCAATGCTCAATAGCTCTGAGTACCGGGTATACATTTGTAGGTCTGAATATGAAGCCCCTCACTGTTATATGGTGACGTTTTCATTTGAATAAAAAAATATCAAGTGAGACGTAAAACAACATACATTATGTTACGGTCTTTTAATAAAGTGTCCCTGGGGAAAGAATTTATCAATTATTTTCTTTTCTTTAAACAACTGTAATCTGTGTTCTATATCTAGCAGACATTCAATTTACTATGACCAACTATTATCATGTGAAAACAGTATTCACCGGCGTATATGTTCAGATTGTAAAAAGCCCCTTAATAAATTTCATGTTTCTTTTGATAAAAATTATCATCAGAAAATATTCCATTATCAAAAAGTAATCACACAGTCAGCAACTTGATTCTAAAAAAAAATTGCTTAAGAATGTATTCTGCTGAGATAATTTGCATTTAATTTTTCAATTTTCAATTTTGGAACTTAAATTCGATGTATTCAGTATTTGAAGCAAATAAGAAATAGAAAAATATGAGTAATTGAGCATATTTTAGAGATATGAGGGTTGAAAAAATGGCGGGAAACCAGGCTTCTACAGATTTTTCATAAACATTGAATGAAAAATTACTTTCTCTGAAAACCTTTGATCAGAAATAACACTCCTTTTGTATTTATGGAGAAGACTATCAAATCAACAAAGAATCAAATTGTGAATAGAAAATAGGGGGTTAGTGTGTAAATGCTGCGATATTGCAATAGGGTTCGTGACTGTACACAGAAATTAAGGGAATGAAAAGTTTCATAAATGAGTTATTTCATTACAAGGAATTCGCATTGGCAATTGTACATAAAAATATGATTATTCCCAGGTTGGGTTACCGTGGGACTACAAGGAGCTTTAAGAGAGTTTGGGATCGCAGAGTTCTGCTGAAGTCGATTGCATCGAAACGTGTGGCTCTTCGGCAGTTTTGTAGCCATTCCCCACTAGGGATTGAGGTCCAGGCTTTTTAGCATCGTGAACGGCTGCTTTCTCGATGAGGATGAAACTCGTAGATTTACCTTCTTTGTCTTTGGTCATTTGCAAAATTACGTTGTTAAAAACAATCTGATTGTACACACACGTACTCCGAAGTTAAAATTATTATCAAAAGATGCTTGAGTTTCTGATTGACAATATCTATGTAGTTTTCAAACAATCTGTCGGAATTGCTATGGGCTTTAATTGCGCTCCGTTATTAGCAGGCCTATTTTTGTATTCATTTGAAGCAGAATTTATATTAAAAAAAAATTCAAATGAAAAGAAGTTTCTAGTGTTTTTAGAGGTCCGTGTTTGCTCTGCTCCAAATTTGTATTTTTTTCAATGGACTTTTGATTACTGTTTGTTATCTTCATATTTCATGGATAAAAGCAGAGGAGTTCCGTAAAGATGACTGACACCTCAACATAATCAGCAGAATACATTCTTAATAAGTCTTTGAGACCTGCATTAAATATTTTTTCATGAGACAATTAGAAAAGATAAAATCAGATTTCAGCAACAATAAAAATTTAATGGACTTTGTCGAAGAGGTCAAGGAAATATACCGATCATCGCCTCAACACTACATACAGAGATTAAATATGCATATTGGTCCTGAATCGTCTTAGAGTAATTATATTATAAAAAGGCCACACAATAGAGAATAGAAGGTTATTTTTTTATTGATGCGCATGCATTTTTTGCATAAACCTTGCCTCTATTTTTTTGAGTAACTTTTGCGTGTTGTTTTCAGCCCATAAATAATAATCAGTCTGCTAGTCTGTTAGTTGTTATGAATTCATAATGTTCTTCTTTTCACAAACTCAGAAAATTCAGCGCATTAATCAGCAGAAAGAAACGTCATAAGTGGTTGTCTATGGATATTTTGTATTTATATTGAATAAAGTCACGCCCCAAGTGAGCTCGGCACGCAGAAGACTTGTGGTTTGGTGACATAGGAGTAATTTTTATACCTTGAGAATTTGAAAGAGCATAAAAATCATAAAAATGATTTGTATAAATATTTTCAGTGACACCGAGGCAGAAGAATTGATAAACAGGTGTCTGTGCTTATCTCTGATTTGAACAGTGGTAGGTGGTCTTAAATGAGAAGACATACATATCGTCATATAAATGTAAACAGAACAACAAAACAAAGAAGTAAAAAATTCAGATGAATGTTGCACAGTGGATTAATTATTTTAAATATAACCTTCGTGTTGAAAAACAATATTCAATACGATAATAAGAAAAAGAGAATCATATTACATACTGAGACGCAGATCTTAAAATAATTTAAATTTTTTCGGCACAATTACAAAAACTATATGTTTCAAAGTAATATTTATGTATTTTTCAGCATATTGGTTTGGACATGCGTAAAATGGCTAAAGCTAAACGCATACTGTAGATTCCTTATTTTACGCGAGTACTTAATATCGCGAAATGGCTCTTTGCTGTCAAATCGCGAGAACAATAATTCGCGAGTGGCCGGTTGATAAAGAGATTTCACATGGATTTCAGACCCATAAAAATAAAAGCGAGTAATTTTATTTCGCGAGTGGTGCTTCTCGCGTAATTACGCGATAATTAATTCCTTGCATATATATAGGAATCTACAGTATTTAAAGACAATTTTTACATCACTGGTTACTTTAAGTAAAGAAGATAAATAATTCTTGCAATAAAAATTATTTCATGCATCGATATAGAATTGAAGATGAAAGCACACATATAACTGTATAGATGACTTTTTAATTAATAATTGAAATAATGATGCCTCTTAATTTGAATTGAAAGTTATAAAATCCAAAGATTATTTTTTTTCTATTACATATATTCCTTTCTTAAATGTCATTAGCAAAAATATATTTTGTATAAAAGGATAGAAAAAGCTATAAAAAGGCCAGCATTTAAACGATGAGTTCGAAAACTACTAAAAGTACTAGATTAAGATTGGATTATCCTTTAACTGTAGAATTTCAAATTAATAGTAATACTACATGTATATTGTATGAATAAACTATCATTATGCACAAGGGCATTTATTTCAGACCCATTTTCATATATCTGTTAAGTCTAAATTTTATTTCCTGGAAATTTCATTATCTCTTTTTACGATATTGGTTTATTTCTCATACTTATATTTTGTGTCCTTTGAAATTATATGAGATTGTTAATAATACTTTTGAGAATTTAAAACATACAATTAAACGTCACAAAGCCGGTAATACAAGCTGTTCTACAGAATTTTTATTCATTAAATTAGGATACGAGATAATATTTTCAGTAATGAGTTTAGAGGGTTATATATATGTGCTATCAAAATTCTTCTCGCATTAATATAAAAAAATATATTTTATCACAAATTAAGGCAAAGGGCGAAGAAATTTTTTACACAGAGTGTTTCCATATTTGTGAAATAAATTTTGGGTTTATAATTAAAACTCAGTGGATATGAAGACCCTTCATCTTGTTGAGGCAAACAATGTACATTCAAAGGCTTGAAATTGTCTAGCTATTTAAAAAAAAATTGTCATGATCAGTGCGGCTAGGCTGCCAACGTCTCTTGATGCTTTTTTAAAAATCAATATGATCTGTAATTCCAAGAAATTTATTTTGCTCTAAAAGGTATTGTTATCATAATGGTGATTTGGCAAGTAATTTTAACCTTTATGATACATGGGACTAAAACAAAGTTAATACATGTATTTAATCTGATGAGTAGAAACATTTGTATACTCTTGGATATACATGTATTTAAAAGACAATAATCAATTAAAACTTTCAAATAATTTTTTCCATATCAAATGTGAACAAATAAAGTTCATAGTCTTCATTTTTCATCGCAATAGTAAATTACATTAATTTTTTAAATAAAAATTCAAACATGAAATTTGTAGCTCGCATTGGGGTACATACACTTCCATTTTTCATTTAATAAGGAAAAGAAAAGAAATAGAATATTTCATTTATAATATCATAAAATAATTAACCCGGTCTGGAAAGCGTAACCTTTCTAATACAACAGGTTGAATAAATTATTACATATTTCTAAAATTGACATCACAGAGCTTGATGCATCAAAACAAATTATATTCTTCCTGGTAAATGATTATTCTTTCATCGTTCATTCAAACCGTGATGGTAGCCCAGTCGGTGGAGTGCTAGCTACGTGATAGGAAGGTCGTGGGTTCAAACGCCGGCCGCGATTGACCTAAGTCGATAAAAAATAGGTAGCAACTGTTCCTTCGCCAAGTGCTCGGCACTTTGAAGTGAAATTTCCGGTCTTTCGGATGAGACCCTAAAATTCGAGGCCCCGTGTCACAGCGGGTGTTGGCACGATAAGGATCCCTCAGTGCTCAATGGCCCTAAGTGCCGAGTAAAGTCTAAATTTGAAACCCTTCACCTGTATAAAATGACACCTCTATATGAGTGAAAAATTCTCGAATGGGACGTAACACAACACACAATCAATCAATCAACTGTTCATTTAGCAAAAGGTGTCTTCGGATTTCTGATCATAAACTGACTCTTTTGGACAATTAAACTGTCCAATGAAAGTAACCTACATGTATTATGGCTAGTATTATTATGGAGGTGATAATAATAATAATTATTATTATTATGGCTAATAATAATAATTATTATTATGGCTATTTTCATTCTTATGTCGATACGATATATCCTGGTGAACTTGAGATAAAAGATACCTCAGAGTCTGACACATCTGTTTCATATTTGGATATTTTACTTGAAAAAGACGTTAATGGTAATCTAACAACCAAGCTTTATGATAAACGTGATAACTTTAACTTTTCAATCGTCAACTTCCCTTACTTATGCAGCAATATACCTTCATCACCTGCATACGGGGTATATATCTCTCAGTTGATTCGATACGCAAGAGCATGCTCTACGTATGTACAATTTCTAAAACGAGGTAAATTATTGACAAATAAGTTGATGAAACAAGAATATAAGCTGTCTCGTTTAAAGTCATCATTTCGTAAGTTCTATGGTCGATACAATGACCTTGTCAGCAAATACAATTTATCATTAAGACAAATGCTGACTGACGTTTTTCATACTAATTGTTAGGCCATTATTTACACACTGAATTGTCGACGGATTTTTCCGTTATTTCCCGATCATGACAAGGAGCACACGGCGGGTGTGACCGGTGCTCACTCCTCCATGGCACCTGATCCCACCTCTGATGTTTGGAGGTCCGTGTTTGTTCTGCTCCTATTTTGTATTGTTGTATTATTTTGTATTGTATAATGAGCTTGAATACTGTTCGTTATCTCCATATATTTCATGTACTAGACATACATGTACTTACATTTTATTCGTTCTAAAACTGGGTTAAAATCCAAATGAGAGGCTTTCAAGTTCAATGCGTGTACATAAGAGTAAAAATTCACAGTTTTCTAATGTAACCATGTGCATTGTAGCTCATACAAGGTCTGGTGAATAGAATATCAAAGTCTATAGACTTTGCTAGCTGCAACCATTTTCAAGGTGACAACTTGAAGTTGTAACTTGCGTTCGAAACTTTTGTTTATTTATACATATAAGAAGAAAATAGCTTTTGATGGTTCACAAAAAGTACAACATGCTTCAATAACACACACACACACACAAAATTTCAGAAGTCATAATAGTGAGCCGCAATAAAACATGAATTTCTCAAAAGTATATACATGCTTTTTCTAAATTAATTTCTGAAGCTTTACAGTTTGTTTAGAGAATTTTTCGAAGGTAATTGTACCAAATATTAGGCAACTATCATGTCGCAATTTCTTGTATGTTTAGAAATGAAATACTATAGGCTAGCACATAATTTACAAATAATAGTTATCAGGAAAAGTGCAAAATACTACCGATATTTCGCAGTTGAAGGACTCTTTCAAAATATTTTAAACATTTCGAAAGAAAATGCTGAACGAATTTTACAAACGTTTGATTTTTTTCACTTTCATGTAATATAAAACAGCAATGCAATATTAAATCCCATAGCGTTACGTGTGTCTTTCATACACGCATTTGAAACGACACATGTACTTTATGTGCCTGTTAATTGCAAATTCAAAATGTTAAGGTACTAAGATGTCAAACATATAAACCATCCAGCAGAAAGAGAGTTGAGTTATACAGATATCGTCGCTAGCGAAGTGTTTCTGGCCCCCTCTCCTCGGTTCTGATCTACTCAACTTTAGTGTAGCTCAAATCAGAAACTCTTTGCTATCGAAGATGGGAAGAATGTTAATATCATCATAGCGGTTGATTATTTTTGTATTTCATTGTGTCTGATCAAAAGCCACAATGAAATATATTGAGATGAAATATGAAAGAAGTGTGTTCGTTTTTTCGTTAATACAGTTACAATGTGAGAGAGAGAGAGAGAGAGAGAGAGAGAGAGAGAGAGAGAGAGAGAGAAGTTATACATCTACGCACACCCATCCACCCCATATATATATATATATATATATATATATATATATATATATATATATATATATATATATATATATATATATATATGAAACTTAACTTTACATCATATATTTAATGCCTTCTAATATAAATATTGACCACGTTTGGCTTAGTGAACCAGACCAATAGGATTGTGCAAATCTGTTACCGCATCTAAAACCTGTTGCCCTTCACTCAATATAGACAACAACCCCACTGTATAATTTATAAGATACAGGAAAGGTTCCTGAACTTTCTTTGGACGTTTGAATTAGATATTTTTATTTAAAAGGATTAAGGAGGAGGAAGGTACAGAATGATGGTCTGTTAAAAATGTTTTTTGTCTGAAGAACTAGTGCCTTTGTGTGTTTTGCTATGGATATACCATCTTCAGAGTCGCATAATATGCAGGGGTTTGGAGCATCCGTGTATGCAGAAGGGGCTAATTTCCATGGCATTGTTTACACAGGTTACAACGAATTCCATCATTCAGCAATTGACGCTAGTCGACAACCAGACGTTGTTTCGCAATACCAGTACTTTGGGTATCCAACATTACCACAGAATGAGATAGAAAATGGGACCTACTGGCCAAGTGGGGACATCGGTATTCATCCTGGGATACAAGCCTATCCTGTTGCCTATACAAACCATTCTGACTCAGCACAAGGTATTGACTACAGCAATATGTCCAACGGGGGTCAACAAGTCATAGGAAAAAATGGGAAGCCAAAAAGAAAACGAGTCCAGTCTGTTGCCCAACGGAGAGCTGCTAACGTTCGCGAAAGACGGAGGATGTTTCATTTAAACGAAGCTTTTGACGAATTGCGCAAACGTCTTCCTGCTTTTAACTATGAGAAGAGGTTATCTAGGATAGAAACCCTTAGACTGGCTATGACATATATCTCTTTTATGAAAAGTGTTTCAGAAGGTCAAGACCCTCAGAAGATAAAGCTAAGGCCCTGTAAAACCGAGGAAAGCGAGGCATATAATTCCATGCACAGAGAGGGCAGCAGTCCTTATTACAGTAACGAATCTTTAGATGACTGATACAATATTTGGATGCCGGAATATAAGATTTCAATGTAAGAATCCCATTATAAAAAACTGTGAAATGAAAATATTTTAAAAATCTACAGAAAAAATTTGACATGCTTAAAAATCATCAGGTAATGAGGCCCATGAAATTCTATCTCATCACCACTGTCTTGAACATGTGGACCAAACTCAACACACATTTACGTAGTAGTGCAAGTTAAAAGAACAAATATAAAAACATTCTAAAAAGTGGGTATTATTCTTTATGACATCTTCCTTGAACTTTAACTGTAAAACATAACAAATTAAAAAAAAAAAAAAAACAACAAACAAATAATGTATTACTCATTCATTTACATGTACTTCCATTAACATTAACAGAGTAAGAGGAGTGAAAGTGCTTTTATTTTTTGAATTTTAAAAAGTTCAACAAAATCATCCATGTCTTCCAACTGTATGATAGCTTTATCTGTTGTTCGACATTTCTAAGAAAATAAAAAAAAACATGTGTTGCTTTAACTTTTTGTTCTTTATTTCGAAGTCTTTAAACATACCAAATACATATATATAAACCAAAATAAAACTACATGAACATATATAATGTTAATTGTTTTAAAATCATTACTTTTTTTTGGGGGGGGGGGGGGGTAAAATTAAGCTCGAATTGATAAATTCCATCTTTTTATTTCACAAATAAAAGAATGGATATAATGATCTAATCATTTCTGACTCATTTTTTTTTTGGGGGGGGGGGGGGGGGGATACAGGTACAATAAAGAATAACGATGAAATATTCTGTTCTAATAATTATGATTGATTTTATTTCCTTTTAAATCTTTTTTAAAACATTTAATCTAAAACACATAAGTATAAATTATAATGAGTTTTGATAAAAGCTTAAAATATCTGTTCTTGCAAAATTTTACTCATTCATCTCTATTAACAAGAAATTCCTGGTAAATGAAAATCGGAAATGAAACTGAGTGAACATGTGCATCTTATCTATATTTGACTTCGAGTTCTAAATATCATTGTGGATGTCTATGTAAGCATCCGACTTTGAAGTTTAAACATTAATATTTACTTGACTGACATCTTATTTAAGGATATTTTTAAATCTAAATGAGAAAAAAAAAAGAATAAAAAGAGGAAACCGTTTTTATAAAGCTACTACTTTTGATATTAGACATAATAGACAAAAAATCCCGAAACGCTTTAAAATAACCGACTAACAGAACTGATATATTTAATCGTAAAATTAAAAATATTATTAAAACTTAATATAAAAAAGAAGGAAAGATGATAATGTCTAACTTTATTTTGTCATTCAAAGAAACATTTGTATGTCAAACAAAGAGAAAGAAAAAGACCAGGTTTATTAGTTGATATGTACGGTGTATAAGAATGAATATGAATATCTATATATACAATAAAATATTTGGAAAGGGATCATTATGGTCAATAATTGGTCTGGATGTTAAAAGAAACAGATAACAGAGATAAATTATATCAAAGATAAGGAATTATTCGAATACAAGCATGTTTTTCTTGCCAGGGAATTTTAAATATTGTATCCTTTTTTTGCTAACAAATCGTAGATCTTAGGGATATGTTAGCTTATTTTACGATTGACTAAAGACTTGAATATTTCTTTCTTAAATAATCCTTATTTGGATTGTTTTAAACTGCTTTTAATCAAATGAAAGTAATCAAAATGAAATTCAACATTCTGTGTTCTTTTTTTCAAACTTTGGTAAAAATAAACATAATTTCTCTAAGTTTTATGTATATATTGTTAGATAAACCAAACGATAAAAAAATGAAATATTATATTTCAAGCTACAATTATTTCGCAATTGATTTTATTCAAAACGTTTTCTTTCGTCAATGGTGAGTCTAGGTAACATTTGGTGGAATATTGATTAAAGTATTTCAGCGGGGTAACATATTGTGATGTATTTATCATCTCTGCTTCATTTTGAGTCAGACAGAAATTTATTACCTGTGTTTCAGACTGTTTTCGGGTTAAATAAATAATACTGATAAATACGCATTCGTTATTTTAATCCTTGCATCTTTTATTTAAATATGATTAAATGACAAAATAAAAATTATATTTCTATTGCTTCAACAAAATGATTGTAACAATTTATACTGGAATTTATAAGGTATGCATAGGCTCCAATCTTATCCCCCCCCCCCCCCAAAAAAAAACTTTCTCACATTTTCTACAGTAGTTTAAAATATGCCGCAATTAAAATGTTAAAAACACACGACAACACTCCGATAGCAAAGTATTTTGTAAAAATAACATTTCAATTAGGAATCATCTGCCAAGTAAGCAGACATCTAAATGAATCTCAAATATTGGACCTGCTTTCCGACACAATAGGGTTCAATTCTGCAATTCGGCTTTGGCTAGCTTTTTTTCATCAATCTTATATGCGTTATTTTCTAATTTATCTTTTTGTTGTATTTTTAGTGAAAAAATCGACAGTAGGGTTTAATTATGCAAATAATTTGTATTAATGCAAGAGATATGCAAATTATGAAAGTGTGCTAAAAATGTCAAATATTTAATGTTTCCTATGACAACATCTTCAAAATTGCATGCTTTAATATTATTTTTAGCAAAACAACTTATATCTCTACAAGAATCAAATCGAAGTTTAGCTGAAATGCCCCCACGGTCGTAAATTTAATCTGAAGGAATCTAATGTTGTTAAGTTCAAATCACGATGTCACTGAAGTTATGGTAATCCTGGTAAAGTTTAATTATACAAGTAGTATCTAATGAATAATTATGATACTAGTAATATAAAAAGCCAAACATGATGCAATAAAAGACGAGTTTTTTTTATTCTCGGCTTTTAACTTAATCAGCTAGAAGGCATAAACGTTCGAGTTATCAGAAAGATCAATCAATTTTTTTCAACTAGGCTGTAATTATCCATCTTTTGATTTTCAAGCTGTGTTTAACATGTTTAAAATGTAAATTTTGAATTAAACTAACTTTTAAATTACTGTATTTTTTTCTCTCAATTAAAATTGGAGCTAAATTTAATTGGAGATTTTGCTACACTGCAACATTTGGGATAGTATTGAGCCGAGGTTCCTTTATAACTCCCAGATGGTGCAACGTACATCTCGGGACAAGGAAAATTAAATTGCAACACGTGTTCATAACGGCTACCTCTCTCTCTCTCTCTCTCTCTCTCTGGGTTTCCACAACATTAAATACTTTAACACTATGGGTATTAATTGCAAGTAGTTTACAAAGCTGGTAATATTGACAGCGTAAAATTTATTTTTAAACTGTTTCATTTCTTTATTATATAGGGACAATAGACAATGGATTACGAATAATATTTCTTTAATTTCTGTTACATGAGGAAATATGAAACGAATGGGAAAATAAAACAGAAAAATTGATAACAGTAAAGAACAAAAATATAAGATTAAATGCAAAGTAAAACAGTGCCCTGCAAAAATTCATCTATTTGAAATAACATTTAATGGCAATAAAAATGAAGAAAAACTTACTAGGGACTTGTACATGACTGTATTATTTTTTATCGTTACTTTTCTTTAACATCTAAGACAATGTATTGAATCATTTGAAGAAACTGAATTTGAAAAGTGTATCGTATATAGTCAACTTTTCATAACCACATAGCATCTAATACTAAAGAAACATTGAGGGAACAAGATATAGCTAATGTTCATAACCTCGAATTTATCCCATTAAGACCCGATTTTTTGAAATTCGAGTTTAATGCAATGTTTTATTATATATAATATTTTACGTAGGGGATAAAATTATGCTAAACATTAAATTTCTTACAGAAATTTTTGTCTGCATAATTTTTTCTTTGGTAAATAAAGGAAAATGCGTATTTTATGAGCCAAGGTGGCACAGAAGGAATCTTGACCTCAATAACTCCTCTATGATACAGAGCATCCTGTAAGCAATAAATTTCATAAAAAATAGTTCTTTTAAATCAATCTTTGTGATATGAATTTTAATTTCAAACAGAACTGTTTTACCTTAAAATGTGTACTTAAGTCTTTTATTATGTCGCGGGCCATTCCTTCATGATTTTATGAATCAAAATTACAATTTTTCATTTTATATTCAGCGTATATTATCATGTTTTAAAAAATGAGCATGGGTCTACTCAATGGGGAAAAATCTTTTAAATAACTGTTTGTCAATCTTGCTTATTTGTGTATTTTGTAAGAACTGCGAACGATAGCATTGTTCTCCCGCCTACCTCCAAGTCAATTTTCAAAAGTTAAGATATTCGAATGATTTTTAATATTTATATTGATATTTATCTGGATTTTCATAAAACATTACTTCTTTGGGAAAACAACGAGAGATAACTCTAAAATTTTGGTAAAACTCGTGTTTTTCACTATAGAAATCAATGGAAACGGAAAAAATATTTTGAAAACATCCCCCCCCCCCCGTGAAACAAAAATTCCTTTTTACGGGTAATATGGACTGTCATTTCAAAAATTCATACCAAAGCTTTTTGTGTTTCACGGGGGGGGGGGGGGGGGGGGACATATGTTTATATACAAAAAACGACAAAAATGCTTATTTTTTCAGCAATTTCCAAGTGATTTACAACTGAAACATTATATTTAACTAATATATATGCTTAATTTCATATGCATAAAACATAAGAAAAGATTTAAGAAACATTTATTCATATCCAAGACTATTTCAGAATTTGGTGATGCTGTATAGCCCGATTTCAGTGGAAAATATCGTCTACTCCCCTTATTTCAAGAGCTGGAATTAGGGATATTTTACTATTTAGCACTGGAATTAAAATAATTAATCAATTACCATTGAACTGTTCTTTGTATTAAACAAAGATTTTATGGCCATATTGTCATCAATATTGAATTAAATGGTTGTAAAATGTAGGCGGGAATCGGGAGTTACCGTGCTTAGTTCTTTCATAGTGAATTCTTTTGGTACTATCAGTTTATAAGTAGCCTATGTTTCTAGATACGCTGAGTATACATGTTCTACATTGTACATGTTTTCATTTGTTTTTAAATGACTTTCTTTAAACATTCAGCTCATTTTTATTTTAACCTTAAATGCCTTTGTGAACTAATTAAATGCATATTTTGGAAATAAATACACAGCTACTATAAACAATGCTCCCCCCCCCCCCCCCCAAAAAAAAAGACATGATAAATTTCGCAATTTCATCATAGATTTCACATTTGTGATTTGTATTTTCTTCTATAGTATTGAGTTGGTTCCCTTTTTGCAGGAATAATAGCTTAAATGTCACTAGGTTTGCTATGAATTGACTTTTATCAGAACATTTTTGACATTGAGTAAAATTCCCCAAAAGTGTCATGTCTTTTTTTAAGCCGTTAGCCCTCTTTTTCCAACTTGAATTTCACCTTTAATGTTTTCGATTAAGTCTCAGTCGGGATTATTCCCGACTGCCTTTGCGTAGAAAGTGCAATAATTGCATTTTAGAAACTCTCTCTCCTTCCTGCTTAACAACAGATTCTGAAAGAGTATCATGTTAGTACCAAGTGTGCTTTTAAGTATTTCCCAGAAAATGATTTGTATGTGTTTCAGTGTTCCCAAAAACTAATGTCAATTTTCTCGAGATATTCTTCTTTTTTTTAAGAAAAAAGATTTTAATACAAAAATATATATAGTTTGAAATCAATTTTTTATCAAATGGCAATACTTTGTACTTTCTAACGTTATGTACATTTTTTATGAACAACTAGTAAGTAAATCGTTTACTTTTTATACCTCCTGCCAATAGCTAATGCTCAAAATGAAAAAAAAGAAAGCCTGTTGTAGATGTACATTATCAAATCATTGTAAAACTAGTCATGCTTCTGAAAACACTGTGTATTCTACAGTCTACTTTTGTTTCACATGGGACTAAGAATTGAAAATGGGGAAGAATTTAGCAGAGGGAAAGAGCGGTAGGATAAGGAAAAATAATTCCATTTTTCTATACTTAGATTAGTTCATGAATACTAGGTAAATATACAAGCCCTCTTAGATCTGTAAATGTTACTTTACTAGGCCTATCAACTCTTTTCCTTAACTGAATTCCTCTTCTTTTTTAATATTTTGTATCGCTCAATATAAGTAAACTGTGAAATACTTGGTGTTTCTGAAATATCACCAGGTTTAACAATTATCCCTTACTGATACATATATCATATATGCTTTTTATTTTCAAAAGCGGGAATTTTGAACAACAGCAGTTAATATCAATTATATAAAGTAAAAAAAAAAGGTTATTCATAAAAACTGCATGCATCATAAAAAATAAGGGGTATTGTATTTAAATAAAATAGTAACTTTAAATTTTATATTATGAGTCTCAATAATTTCTGGGAACACTATGTTTAGCAGAATGCAATCAGTTGAGAGAGCACAAGAGGTTCTCAGACGAAATGCAGTTATCTTGCTGTTCCACCTTTCCATGTATCTGCTTCTCTGCAACAAATCATACCGCCTTTCTCCGAATGTTTAATTTTTTTCTTGTTTTTTTTCTATCGATTTTTGTTTTATTTGTTAATTCATTCCTTAAGCCACATGGCTTATCAGATTACATAATCATTAGACAATTACAAAATAAAGGATATATAAAACAAAAGGAATGAACGTATATTATGCACATAAAAATATTTTACATACATTTGGTTTTGTCATTGACTTTTAAAGGGACCTTCTCCATTAGCTAGGAACTACCTGATCAGAGAACAGGTATGTTCTTTGACCGAATATTTCTGAAATTGATAATATAAGCAAAAACAAATAAACAAAACTGAAAAACAAAATCAAAACATTCTCGATCAGATTTTCTAAGGAAATGCGATACATTAAGACAGTGCAAATATACATGGGCATTTGCTTGTATCTATCAGTCAACATCCAAAAAACCCATAAATATGATGAGCTTATTAAAGTTACAGAAAATTAAATCCAATTCATAAAGGTAACATTCCTTTGCTGAAAAGCACTGTCAAGTACAAAAAAATATACAAAACGTTTTGAAAAAAAACTGCAGAAAATTAGGACGGCTGTTTGGCTTATGCATAGCCTTGGTTGAAAAAAAGGGGGGGGGGGCAAATGCCTTCCAAGTAGTTAATTCAATTAATCTTTACTAAACTTGTGCTTTGCTTATTGAATGTTTATGTTTCAAAAGCTGCACATTCTTTTCAGATTTTCTTTGAATTTCAACTATGGTTTCAGCTATGTTTTAATAAGCTATTCAAGTTAACCCAGAAAAAGTTTTGATTTTATGATAAAACTACACTTTCAGATAATAATCCTCACTAAAAAAATAAATATCTTAATTTAAAATTATTTCAAAATCTAAACATTTTTGTGTAATTTTAGTATTTAAACTGTTTTATTTTGATGGCTTTATGTGTTTATTCTTACGGAGACTTGACAGAACTTTATATATCAAACAAAACGTATTAGAACTTTCCTGTATGAGAGTCCGCTTGGTTTTTTTTTCCTTCATATTAAAATTAGCAGCTGATCCTAATTAAGGACTTGGTGTAGGGTACGTTTACATGAGGACTCCATAAGGTGGCGTCTTGGGGGGCTTTGGAGACCCAGTTGTATCCGGGGAGGGGTGTGGGGATCCACCACGTCCCAAACATGAGGGTTCTTGACATTGATTTTCAGCAGTTCCGCAGCCTCAACGTGACCTTACAGTAATAGATGACATACAGCAATAGATTACGTACAGTAATAGATGACATTGTATGTAATGTAATCATTGCAAAAAATAAGATGTATGAAATATGAAGATAATGAACAGTAATCAAGCTCAGAAGTCCATTAGAACAATACGAATTGGGAGCAGAGCAAACATGGACCTCTTAAAACATAAGAGATGGAATCAGGTGCCATGGAAGAGTAAGCATTCCCTGTCTATCGGTCACACCCGAAGTATGCTACTTGTCATGATCGGGCAAACGGAAAAATCCGTAAACAATTCAGCGTGAAAATAATGGTCTAACAATTTGTGCGGAAAACGCGTCATCATTTGACTTAACGATAGATTATATTTGCTGACAAGGACATTGTATCGAACATAGAATTTGCCAAATGTTGACTTAAACAAGACTGTTGATAACCTCGTTTCATCAACTATTTAGTCAATAGCTTGTCTTGTTTTAGAAATTGTTCGTATGCCCTTTGCCTATCAAATCAACTGGGAGACATAAAATTCATAAGCAGGTGATACACCTGTAATGGTATATCGCTACATAAATAATGAAAGTTGACGATAGGAAAGTTGAAGTCATCACGTTCATCATAAAGTTTTATTGTTAGTTTACCATTAACGTTTTTCTTGTAAAATATCCAGATATGAAACAGATGTATCAGACTCTGTGGTACGTGTCTTGAAAGTTCAAACTTCAAGTTCAAAGGTATAATCATATCGAATCAACGTAGAAAATGAATATTGTTAATTGGTAAAACATCGTACATGTATATATTAACCAACTTGCACAGGTCATATTTTTTCTGCAATATCGCAACTGTTATCCCTGTATTAACAAAGAAAGTATTTTATTGTTTGAAGCTTCACACTATGTGAAATGAAATTCAATCATATTCTTATCTGATAAGAGTTTTCCGATTCTATATATTAAACAGTTGTAATTTCCTAATTACGGCGATGCATATATATCTGAAATCATGCAGGATACTATAATATTTCAGATACATATTATGTAATACCGGGTAACCCACTAAGACAACTGCACTGTGCAGGTAAGTACAAAGTACTGGGACGTTCTCTTCCTATCGTTATAAAGGAAATAAAGTGTATTCTATCCTACCTGCTGTTATAGCGCTGTCAATAGGGTAGATTCCAGATTTACTGCAGAGGTAAGGATCAGCACCTGGAGATAATAATAAAAACTGTTTAATCAATCCTGTCTACTTAAAATGTACTTAAGAATTAAAATAATTTTGAAGGTATCTTCTAAAACTTACCATGTTTGAGGAGAGTTTTGATGACCGGCATATTCCCCTTGCTGGCCGCGCGATGTAAAGGGGTGTAACCCTTCTGATTTTGTTTATTCACATCACATCCTGATCATACCAAAAAATAGAATAAACTTATAAATTAAAAAATTAAATAAATCTACAAAAGAACTGTTTCGATATTATTCACCGTGCGCAGATTTAATAAACTATGATAGCAGACCTCAAGTAAGTATTTCACGTGAACATGAAACAAGATATTTTCCTAAAGCAAAGTAGTGACACGTATTACACTAAAACAGAGATCGTGGAGACCTATATTACATAGTATGTCACATCAAGCATCCAATTTTTACTACATAATATTTTGTATTTATAATATTATCAACCTACATGAATTAGCAACTTCGAAAAAAGGTTCAATTTGACGCTTGGTACCAGTGACTGTTTTATAGACTGGATACATGTAGTTGAATGTACCTGACTGGATCAAATCGGAGAGTATTTCTAGTTCTTTTTGGGGAGAGTTTAGGACACCATAAGTAGCTAAATAGAGCGAACTGTCCCCTGATGATGTCGTCACGTTGACATTTGCTCCTAAAAATAACATTTTTTTTATCATAAACAGTCAGAACTAACTTAATCTTATTTGGGTTTTTTTTTGTTTTTGTTTTTGTTTTTTGAGAAAAAAAAACTTATAATAAAAAAATACAAAGGAAATTTTTAAAATCTTTGACTTTAATTTTACCTCTTTCCAGCATGTACAAAATCAAATTTCTTCTCCCACTAAGACAAGCGCACTGTAACAAATGCGACAGGACCGATGAAGATAAAATTCATATTTATAAAGTAGCGTACGTTAGATATACATGTAAACAGATACTATATTCTGACTATAAGAAAAGACAAATGAAGTATCAATATTCACTGACCAGAAATAAGGAGAGCCCGTTAGTTGGCATTACGTAGTTGATATCATATCCGTACTGCTCCACCAATTTGACAACAGCCTCTGTATGACCGGGCTCATACGCAGTCTGTTTAGAAAGAAAATCTTTCTTTTTTTAAATAACTTAATTACTGTATATATGCAAGAATTTTAATTCTTGAAATGCTTTCCTAAGGTGAATGATTATTTGTTAATCATATTTTTCTGAATAAAGAAACGTACTGCCAATCCTAATAAATTTTTGTCAGTAAAATTTGTCAAACTGACAGTTTTCAAAAACTCTCGTTAGAACATCATTTGACGGAAAAGTCTTTTAAAAATTATCCACTTTTGCCCGGTATTTTTTTAAAAAGACTTCTCCGTCAAATGATGTTCTAGCGAGAGTTTTTGAAAACTGCCGATTGTTGATCTTACAGTCGCGACAATCGCAATTAGCTTTCATTTTTATCTACATGTACTTTAAAAGTGATGAGTGTGACTCTGGAAGGGATGGGGGTGTTTTCCATTTTGCCTGCACTACGATATCAAGTGCAAATGACAATGTTAGTTATAATATTGTCATATTATCGCTAAAAGAAATGGAAGATAAGGTAGCGTAAATACTTTGAACCTTAATGATAGACCAGCCTTTTGTGTTTGTAATAATGAATACATGTTGAGATGCAGAGGTTAGCAGGGAAGCATTACAGCTTTGCAAAGGTGCTATATTTACACCCAGTAAAAAAGTAAATTCAATATGTGAAATGTCTCTCTCTCTCTCTCTCTCTCTCTCTCTCTCTCTGAATGATATGTTTAAGTTTATCAGAAAATAAAAGGAATTCTATTTGAGACATTCTTTTAGATAAACAGATGTGATTTACCTTTGCTAAATCGAACACATTCCAGTCGTACATGGACTTTGAACCAGCAGGAGGGAAAATGTGAGCACGACGATATTTGGACACTGTTAAAATAAAAATGCTATTTTTTCATATTAATTTGAAGGAAAAGATCATTAATAATAAAAATAATAATTTAATCATAGTTAAACTGCAAATTCAAACTATGAAATGGCACTGCCGGTAGAAAGTATATATAAAAACAAAATCATAAATGTTTTTACATGCATATTTAAAAAAAAAATATTTCTCTTCCAAGTAGTTTGAAATTTGGAATTAACCTCTCACGCATGTCACCAAACAAGTAAATAACGAAATTGTGCAAAAAATCAGGATGAGTTTAGTTTCCAGCTCTAGTGTAGGCAGGAATTGTGAAATGTGGTCCAAAGTTTTGGCGACAAACTCCATAATCCCATTGACTGCTTCACTTCCGCTACGGTGGAGTAACAAAGCATAATGAACAGCTAGAGAGAAGATGTACTGTTTGTCCAAAATCAGCCTTGTCCAATCAGATTCTGCATATAAAATCAAATTTACATTTAACATATGAATATAAGGCAATTAGATATTTTTTTCAGATGAGACATATTTTTAGGAGGATAGGAGGTGGGAGATAGGAGGGGTTTAAAAAGAAATTTAATTATCATCAACACAGGACTAGGAAAACAGTTTTTGCGATGACTTCCAGGGGTGGGAGTCATCGCACTATTTGTCAAATTCTAAAACAAAAGCAAAACAAGAGGCCCATGAGCCACAACGCTCACCTGTGTTGCTTTAGCCCTGCTGCTATTCACCAGATTCCCCATTGTAATACTTATTGTGGCCCCACCCTACCCCGAGGTGTCATGATTTGAACAATTTAGAATCTACTGTGACAACCCTCAGGATGCTTCAAATTAAGTTTCAGCTTTTCTGGCAAAGTGGTTTTTGAGAAGAAGATTTTCAAAAAAATTTCCTATATATTTCAATGTCAAACTTTGATTCCTTATTGACTTGTGGCCCACCCTACTCCCTAGGGCCATGAATCAATTTAAAAATTTAGAATATACACCATCGTCAGTAACCCACGGGTGATTCATATCGGTTCTCTGTTTGAGGTAGCTTGTGGACTCAAAACCGTGGTTTGCAACGATGAATCTATACTACCCCAGAATGCTTCCACATAAGTTTCAGCTTTTCTGGCCCAGTAGTTCTTGAGAAGAAGATTTTCAAAGATTTTGCCTACATATTTCAATGTAAAAATCTGATTCCCTATTGTGGACCCACCCAACCGCCCGAGGGGGGGGGGGGTCATAATTTGAACAATTTAAAATCTACACAACCCAAGGATGCTTCCATATAAGTTTCAGCTTTTCTGGCCCAGTGGTTCTTGAGAAGAAGATTTTCAAAGAGTTTGCCTATATTTCAATGTCAAATTTTGATTTCCTATTGTGGCCCCACCCTACCCCTGAGGCCATGATTCAAACAATTGAAAATCTACACTACCCCAGGATGCTTCCACTAAAGTTTCAACTTTTCTGGCGAAGTGGTTATTGAGAATAAGATTTTTTAAAAATATTTTGCCTTTATATTTCGATGTCAAACTTGGATTTCCTATTGTGGCCCCGCCCTACCCCCGGAGGCCATAATTTGCATAATTTAGAATCTACACTACCCCAAAAAGCTTCCATATAAGTTTCAGCTTTTCTGGCCCAGTGGTTCTTGAGAAGAAGATTTTTAATGACCCCACCCTATGTTTGTCTTTTCTTATCCCCCCTTGTAAGGAAGGTGTGCCCTTCACCCAAGGATGCTCTGTGCGAGTGTTCCACAGACGATGGACAACAAGTGATCAGAAAAGCTCACTTGAGCTTTCAGCTCAGGTGAGTTAAAAACGAGACAGAGAACACGTGCCGCGGAAAAAAGAGAGACTAAATATTGTTCCTCTGAGTAAGAAACAAGCATGAATCACCACCAGAGAGTTTCGCTCAGTTATCGAGAGTTACCGTTTTATATTTGATGCACCCTCATGAGGTTAACTCCAGAATGCAGAAGAAATATTGTACAAAACATTGAAAATGCCCCCCCCCCCTCCCCTCCACAGGCACTTGTTTTGGTACATAAATAATTTTTTAACCCGTATGTAGTTTAATAATAATTAACATATTATACAATGGATTTTAAACTTTACTTTTATCCCCCCCTTTCAACATTTTCGTAGATAGACCAAACTTTCCACATTGACATGCTAAGATACATATGATAGGGTGAGCCTAGCTCACTCAGATGATAAAATTGCTGATTCCAGTCTGTAAAAAATCGCCTCATAGTTTGGCTATTGTATTGTTGAGCTATAATTCCACGAAAAAAAAGCATACCTGTTGAATTTTTCAGATCCATTAGATTCATGTGACAAGCAGACGAATCTCAATGTTTTGCTAATGACGTCATATCAGAAGAATCCTACATTTCCGGAAAAGTTCTTGTCCTAATCACTCCTGCTTTACTTTTGACAGAAACCAAGCTAATTCTTTTTTATTATCATTCTCTCTTTCTCTGAGAAATATTGAGATATTTTTCTTAAAGAGAGAGAGAGAGAAAGATGAACCTTATTTGAACATTTCCGGAACAGTGAACAAATACCGGATGGGTTTTAGTTTTAGTTTTCAGAGCAGTATTTCCTGTGTTGAGACAGACCACCTGATTTTATGAGATTGAAGTCCACGGTATGCTATTTGTACCGATTGCACTTTACTGTGACAGAATCGGTTACTGGAATAACAGCAAGTAGGTGGCACTTTGATACCGTCATGTAAATATATTGTGTATGTTCCTTTCAGTAGTTTGACAGGAGGAATACCAGAGCGACCCATGGACAAAGGGAATTTTTTCTAATTAGGATTAGGCCTACTCTAAAACAAAAATGAATCATAAGTATGCTTAAATACTAAGCTGCTTCCATCAGTGCCATGGTCAAAAGTCAACAGATAAAGTCTTGGACAATGATAGGTGTTTACATTTTTATTTGTCTCTGTTAGAGACAAAATGCTCATTGTTTTGGCATGTGATGTTGAACTGAACCCTGGTCCATAATATCCATGTGGCACATGTAATAGAGAGGTATCTTGGAGCCACCAAGGGGTCTGTTGTGACTCTTGTGATGCATGGTTTCATGCCTCCTGTCAGAATATAAACTCAAAGGTTTATGAAGCCCTTGACAATACAAATTGTTCATGGGTATGTTTTCAGTGTGGTATGCCAAACTTCAGCAGTGGCCTATTCTCCTTTAGTTACCTAGAGTCAGAAAACACCTATGCCCCTCTTAATCAAGAAAACTCAGAACCTAGTATGGACCTACCATCCAGTCCACCGCGAATTACATCAACACCAAAAAAGGGCAGTCGAAAACAAAGTACCAGTAGTATGGATAATGTTAGTAGAGGACTAAAGACCTTAAATATCAACTGTAGGTCTATTTGTAATAAAAAAGGTGAGTTCCAAAATCTTATAGATACTGTTTCCCCTGATATTGTAGTACTTTAGGTACTGAATCATGGTTGACACCCGATATAGCTGACAGTGAAGTATTTCCAGTAGACATGGGTTATACTGTATTTCGTAGGGACAGAGTTACAACCAGAGGAGGAGGCGTATTTATACTTGTTCATAAACAGTTTACAGCTTCAAGAACCTCTGAACTGGAAACTGACTGTGAGTTGTTATGGGTCAAAGTTGTATTGCATGGTAGCAAATCATTACATATAGGTGCTTATTACAAACCAGAGGAAGCAGATGAACAGAGCTTAGCCGAGCTGAACATCTCGCTTTCCAAGTTTGCTCATAAAGGTGGCACCATCTGGCTAATGGGTGACTTTAATTTAATATGCCAAAGTGTGATTGGGTTAGAAATAGTATTGACCCTAGTTGTAGAAATACAGCTTTATATGAGTACTTTATAGAGCTCATACAAGACAATAATCTACAGCAAATGGTAGATTTCCCTACTAGAGGTGAAAATACTCTTGATTTGTATTTGACAACTCGCCCAACTCTGGTAAGTAAAGTGGTCCCCTTACCTGGTTTGAGTGATCATGATATTGTGTACACAGAGTCAAACATAAAACCCCAGGTAAGCAAAGTTAAGCCTAGAAATGTCCATCTGTACAAAAAGGCAGACTGGGATGGGTTTAGACACCATATTGCTCAGTATAAAGATCATGTTCTCATGAATGTACATACATATACAGATACTGATTACTTATGGAATGAGTTCAAACAAAAAATCTCAGAGGGTTTATCAGCTTTTGTACCATCTATAAGGACCAGAGGTAAGAACAAGCTACCCTGGATTGATATTCACATCAAACGTTTGATTAGAAAACGTGATAAACTCTTTTACAGACAGAGAAGAACAAAAACACCAGAGGATAAACAGCATTATAAAAGTACTAAACATCTCGTACAGCAGCAAATAAGACTTTCATATAACAGGTATGTGAAAAACATCCTGGGTATACTGGAGGATCAGGTCTCTGACTCAGAAGTAAGCTCCAAACAAACCTATGCTCCCAAAAAACTATTCACCTTTCTAAAGCATGCAAAGAGGGACTCGTGTGGTGTATCACCACTTAAGGAGGGCGGTACTCTCAAATCAGCACCAGTAGAGAAGGCTGACATTTTAAACCGACAGTTTCAGTCAGTTTTTAGCCCCAAATCTCCTCTCTCCCTCTCCCAGCTATGTAACATGAAGGTGAGTGACCAACATAATAGTCTCCCCCACTCAACTGAGTATATCTCCATTACTGATGAACCCTCTCCAGCAAGAAGCCACATGCCTGAAATACAGGTACAATGTACTAAGCACAGAGGGTATAGAGAAATTGTTGAAAAACCTGAAGACAGACAAAGCAGCTGGCCCTGATCAGATCCCTCCCATCTTATTAAAGGAACTGCACCATGAGGTAAGTCCAATAATTCAAATCCTCTTTCAGCTCTCATATGATACAGGTACATTACCCAGAGAGTGGTGCACAGCAAATGTCAGTCCATTATTTAAGAAGGGGGACAGATCAAAACCGGCCAACTACAAACCAATATCCCTTACCTGTATACTGTGTAAAACTATGGAACATATTATTGCATCCAACTTGGTAAGGCATTTTACACAGAACAACATCTTATATGATCTCCAACATGGATTTAGGGAGCAACTCAGTTGCGAAACCCAGCTGGTGATGTTAGTAGATGAGCTTGCCCAGAACATCCAGCACGGTAAGCAAACCGACTTGATCCTGCTAGATTTCAGCAAAGTGTTTGACAAGGTCTCACACAACAAACTACTTTTCAAACTACATCAGTTTGGTGTTAGAGGCCGAAACCTAGCATGGATCAAGGGGTTCCTCAGTAACCGTTCCCAGAGAGTAGTGGTAGACGGCGAGTTTTCTACATCCATCCCCGTTACATCTGGGGTCCCTCAGGGCTCAGTCCTCGGTCCCATCCTTTTTCTCGCCTATATTAATGATTTGCCGGAGCATGTGAAGTCCCAGGTTAGACTCTTTGCAGATGACACTGTCATCTATATCACTATGGACGGACAAGGTTGTCAGTCAATGCTCCAAGAGGACCTTAAGCAACTAGAGGACTGGGAGACCTTGTGGGATATGGAATTTAATCCAAGTAAGTGTCAGGTTATCCATGTAATGACATCCAGATACCCCTTTTGTACCAACTACATACTTCATGGTCAGGTATTAGAGAGTACCTCATCAGCTCGGTATCTGGGTGTCGATATATCTGATGACCTGAATTGGAGTAAGCACATCAGCCGGGTTACAAATAAAGCCAACAGCTCCCTTGGCTTTCTACGTAGAAACATACCAACCAGGAACCATCAGCAGCATACAAGGCCGTGGTACGTCCACAGCTTGAGTATGCTGCCAGCATTTGGGATCCTTACTTGGTTACACATATTAACCAAATTGAGGCAGTACAGCGCAGAGCTGCAAGGTGGGTGATGTCAGATTATAGTAGGACATCAAGTGTCTCATATATGCTACACACCCTAGGTTGGCGAAGTTTACAACAAAGGAGGGTGGATGCAAGGCTTGTACTTATGTACAAGATCATACATGGTCTGGTTGCCATCTCCTCAGTTCAATTCGTTACCCCCAGTAGGACTACTCGTTCATCTCACTCCCTTACCTTTCGACAGATACAAAATTACTACAAAAAATGTTTATAAATACTCTTTTTTTCCACTTACGATAGTTCAGTGGAACAGATTGCCAGGCAGTG
Organism: Saccostrea echinata; assembly: GCF_033153115.1. Lineage (NCBI taxonomy): Eukaryota > Metazoa > Mollusca > Bivalvia > Ostreida > Ostreidae > Saccostrea > Saccostrea echinata. The sequence goes on from NW_026889777.1 coordinate 12,811,468, forward strand.
TTGTCTCACTTCCAGATGTTGAACATTTCAAACTGGAGGTGGGCAAACTTAATCACCTCAGACCTTAATTATAAAAAAGTCCTTTTATTTCTTTTAATTGTGAATACTGTTTTTCTAAACTTTTATCCTCACTAAAACCATAATACTACTTCCTTATTCACCCTATTGAAATTTACTTTCCTCTACTTTTTTTATATCTTTTAACCAGCTGCGCACCCTACTCAGAATACTCAATATTTGAGGGCGAGTAGTATCGAGAGATAGATAGATAAATGAATGTTGACACAAACTGAAGTACCTTTGCATCTTTGGAAATCCATGGTCAGTCTTACTTCTCGGAAAATGGTCCCTTTAAAACATCATTTGGTCAATCTATTATCTAATAAATTTATGGGTACTACTACAGGTCCAACACAATCTCTTGCCCCTTTGTAGGTAAAATATAACTTGAATGAGGTTTATACTTGTAAATTTTTTAAGCTATTCAGAATAGCTTGATAATTAAAAGCTATTTACAATGTATATGCACTACAGTTTTTTACAATTTTTTTTTTTTTATAAGAAATAGACAAAATATCAAAAGTATTTGACCATTAGTATATACTATAGACTATAAAAAAAAACCCAAGTTAAAGATAGTTCTAACATTGCAGCTTTTGAATACTTTTAATCAAAAGATGTATTTCCATTGTTTGGATAACTGTACAACACCTTGTGTGCATAATGAGGCATGGATAAGTATGATTGCTTCATATTTTGCTGAATTACTAACAATCAATTATCTTGTTGACCAGATCGAATCAATCCCGTTTATCATGTTTATAATTTCATTCAAGAAGTAACTGTGTGGTCAAAATCAATTACTTGTATAGCCTCAAAACTTTTAGAACTTTGAGTACATAATTCTCTCAACAAGACACAATTTGATGAGTGATTTTTACATACATTGTTTTCAAAAGAGTTCAAAGTTTGAATACTATCAATGCACCAACATGCAACTTTGCACACGCTGAAAAAAATAACACATTTTAGAAGAGTATGATGAAATACATGAAATAGCTAAATCAAGCTATTCTGAATAGCTAAAAAAGCTATGTAGCTAATTCAAACTTAATCAAGAAATTGTGCTGGACCAGTACCACTAGCACTGCAGATGTTACATTCTTCAATCTGCTGTGCATAAATCACAGTTACTGTATATTAAGAAAATTTTAAAAACCCATTACTGAAATAATTTTTTTTACTTTTGTACTTTGTTTCCAGAACCACTTGTGTTTAGAACCATGTCTACAAAACTACGTGAGCTGTATCCAGAAATAGAGCCGTTTGCTAAAGAGCATCTGAAGGTGTCAGATCTACATAATATTTATGTAGAGCAGTGTGGATCAAAGTCTGGAAAACCTGTAATATTTGTGTAAGTATAGGCATGGAAGCATACAGAGTATTGTACAAAATTCATTATTGCAGCATGAAAGATGTCATAATTAACTGCATTTTCTGCTACAAATCTCAGAATTATGAAGCATAAGTTCAATATCTATTGAAATATTTTTAAAATGCATAATAAATCATCTTAAACTGTAAAATTTAGTACATGTACTATACAAAGTATAATACCAAGATATATTGTTCAAAATGGCAACATTGACAAGATAAGCCCACCTTATCAGTTTAACATTGTTTTTGAAATTAATAGAATTATTTAATAGTACATTTACCTGTTTAACATTCTTAATTTGTTATTGTAACAGGCTTCCAGAATTTATGATATGAAAAGGTTAAATTATTGAACTGTACATGTACTTTTACACAAATTGCATAGATTTCTATTTTGCTAGCAACATGCTTTAAAGGAATCTTTTTTAAGGAACCATGATTATGGTTTTCCAGGAAATGGTAAAAGCTGTCATTTTGGAAGCTATAGGCTGTTGTAATTTCCATGGTGCACTTTTCACTTACTTTGAACCAAAATATGACAAAATTATCAGCTGCGCACATATTCTTCTAAATATCTTTAAATGTATGTACATAAATTTCACTGAAAATTTATTCCTTACCAAATTTGACAGATATGAATATATTTGTTTCGGTTTTCATGTATATTTTTCATAACTTTCTATATCCACTTTTGACTAGACATGGAGGTCCAGGAGGGGGGATAAGTCCACGTGACAGGAGATTTTTTGACCCTGATGTTTACAGAATTATCTTGTTTGACCAGAGAGGAAGTGGAAAAAGCACCCCATCTGCAGAACTCAAGGTTTGTGTCATTGAAAGATGTCAGTTCAAAAGTGTGCTGCATCACAACAATTACATGTATCCCATTCAAATAGTTGTCAACAGATAAGAAAATGTTTTTCACTGAGGTGTGTGGCTGTCTTAAAGCAGGGAGACAACTTCAGCTTAAAGAAAAAGAATAAAAAAAAATTGCATAATACATGTTACAGTGCATGAGTGTTTAAGCAGGGAGACAACTTCAGCTTAAAGGAAAAGTGTAAAGCGAGTGCATAATACACATTTCAGTGCAGGAGTGTATTTTTGCTGTAAGAAAGGTAACTCTTCAAAATATACAAGAAATTTTTCTGTCAGGATTGACATTTGATTCACTCTAGGATGGAATCATTAAGGTACAGAGATTTATGATAATATAGAAATTGATTGTTCATCAAAAAAAAAAAATCATATGTATGATTTGGAAAATGACTAACAGTATGCATCCCCATATCAAATGGCTAGCTGTGGCAGATTTATCAAGGTATGAATTACAATGTAGGGCTGAGACTATGTATTGAAAGATTGATTCTGCGTGAAGATGATTAGGGAATCAATACGTTTATAGAAAAATCAATACAGAACACAAATTTTCAGATATTTCGTTCTTTGGTTTACTTAACATTGGGATTTAATAGCCATTCTCTGTAACCACTTAAACTTTTGTGGCACGCATGGTCATAGATTTTTTTTCAAATTTGGCTGGAATTTAGCACCTCATAAACTACTCCAAAAAATATTGTTAGATCATATGAATGTTGAGTAGTTACCATGGAAACGGTGTCTAAAGTTGATTTTTTCTGAAAATATGCAATTTTTAGGAATGTTATTCAATGAAATGCGGCTACTTCAATTCATGATACTCACAGAAATAAAAAGTATGACATCTGATTTTAAAAGACATTTAAAAACATTGTTGGTATTCAGTCTATAAATATGAGAAATCTATGATTAAAATAGCAGACATTCATTTAAAAATTGAATTATCTCCCTTTGATAATTGTGAGCTCTTTAGTGTGAGAGATAAAAAAAATCATTGGACAAAACTGACTGGAAGTTGTGTACAATTGTCAACATATATCCTGGATTTCAAGTAAAATCAAGTGTTTTTTCTGTTTATTTAATGTGCATACAAATTTTTAACCTCTTTGTTTATTTCCTGGATGCAAAAGAGTAATTTTGATGTGTGAACAATGGCGAAATGTACATGATCACACTATAATGTGAGAGAAGTAGGCTATTGATTTTACCTAAATGATTAGATTCAAGCTACATTTAAATGATCATACAAAACTGGAAGTTGAAAGTTGGATAAAAAATAGACTTGGCAACAACAAAGTACAGGTGTATCAAGTTTATATTGAATGAAGTGATGTAAATTGATGCCTGTCATTAAAGGGAGGACCATTTGATTTGTTTGGGGGGGGGGGGGGGGTTGACAGATTTTAGAAACTAATAATCTGTTCTTGAAAATGTTGAAAATAAATAATCTGTCCTCTACTGACAGGAAAATAGACAGGAAAATAAATAATCTATCCTTGATAAGTGCTATACAAACCCCACCCCCACCCAAAGGCACTTAATTCGGTAATAATTTTTTTAACCCATAGTATAATAAGTATTATTATTATACTATGGGTTAAAAAATTATTACCAAAACAAGTGCCACCCCCCCCCCCCCTTCCCACGAAATAGAGTTTGGGCGTATTCCTTTTTTTTGGGGGGGGGGGGCTCTTCAGACTTTTTTTTAAGGTGAAACAGAAAATAAATAATCTGTCCAGGATCATCTTGGAAATAAATAATAAGGATTTCACTACCACGAAAATAAATAATCTGACTAAGAAAAAACAAACGCTCTTTACACCCCCATCTAAAATTAAAGTACGAAAAAGTATATTTTATCTCTATTTAAAGGCTGCATGTAGAAAAAAATCCACACCTAAAAACCAGTTTTTAGTGAAGGATGTAACAGAAAATTCAATCTTTTTAATTCCTCCTACTGTTTGCCTTTATCTGTATCACAAAGAAAGAGAAAAGTTATGTGTGTATATTTCAGATTTTGCTTTTTTATTAAATGATTTTGAAAACATTTAGAAAGAAATTGATAATTTTGCTGAAGCAAGAATTTTCTTTAAAGGAAAGATCTTTACCCAATAAAAAAAAAAGGATAAATTGTTAAGGCCAATAATAAAAATGTTTTGTTTGATTCCTGTCGAACAGTCAAAATTATACTTTCATTTTTTTTTTGGGGGGGGGGGGGGTGCATAGAAATACAAATTGTCTGAATCTTATTTAAAGTTAACGGTTTATCATTTCTCTAGACTAAGATACATTTAGATTGAGCCTTGTAGCAGTAAGATTAATTTTAAATCTGTCTAGCTGTATTTTATTTACAACGAAAACATAAATAAATTTCTGACAAGCCCCCCCCCCCCCCTTTCTACCAAAAAAAAAATCATAAAATTAAATTTAAAAAATCTATACCCCGGGAATGGGGGCAGGGTGGGGTTAATCACTTATGAATGAACCACTTCGGAATCCTTTAATTAAATAACGCTTCTTAACGTTTTACAAGGTTTTTTTTTTTTTTTTTTTTTTTTACATGGTTCCTGGAAGGGGTGGAGTAAGTCCTGGCCATTGGTTACTTTACTATATTCATTTTTTAAAATAAAATGAAAACCGTAGGAATAAGGCAGGGACAGATTATTTATTTTCAACATTTTCAAGGACTAAACTTTTGAAATTATGTTTACATTACACACCATAAGGTGTACGATTCCATCAAGCTTACCAACCAACTCAAATTAAGCAACCAACATAAATTCAAGAAAGCACAAAAACAGATTATCCGGACAGGTTCAGCAGATTTTCACAACCGATTATTATTGATTAAATTTTGGGAAAAAGCAGATATATTATGTGTAAACCCATGCATATTTGGGTTGAAATATTCATCATCAATGTCTCTAAATTTTCAAGTTTTTAAGAATAATATTGCAAAGTAATTTAAAAATGGATTTAGGCTTTTTCTGTCAATTTCTCTGGAAAAAGTCACAGGAAAACATAATTTGATTGTCACTGGAAAAGAGTGGGCTGTTGAATAGGGTCAAAAATGTACATTTTAGATTAAGGACTTAGTCTACAAAAACAACAAAAGAGTTCTTACATGCATGTAGCACAATTCTCTACGTACAAGTCATTCAATATGGTAAGTGTATAGGCTTTCAATATTTTGACTTGGCTACATTTTTATCAATAAATGACCTTTAAAAAACATTCTCATAGCATTTTCACATTATATATGCATCAAGCTAAAGGTGAGAATGTAATTTATTTACCAGTTTCAGTATAAAACAGGATACGCTTTCACAATATCCAAGTATAAATGCAATACTAACAAGCTAATTCAGAGAATCTGTGTCCCCTGCTTAAGGAAAAAAGAGCATGTACGGATCTAGAGGGGTGGTGGTCGTAGGATGGTGGGGGTGGGGGACGGGACACTTTCAGAGGAGCGGGCTGGACCATAGGGAGTTATGATATAAAATTTCATTGCAAAAGCTTAAAAGCTTCATGAGATATCGCTCAAATATGAAAGTTTTACACACAAACAGAATGTATAAATTTTTGACATTGACCTTTGACCTTTTGACCTCGAAATCAATAGGGGTCTTCTTTAGTTCATAGGGAGTTGTGGTTTAAAATTTCAATGCAAAAGCTCGAAGGCTTCTCGAGATATCGCACAGAAATAAAGTGTTTAAACATACTGAATTTATGAATTCGTGACCTTGACCTTTGACCTTAAAATCAATGGGAGTCTTCCCTAGGCCACAGGGATTTTTTATGCAAAATTTAATTGCAAAGGCTCAAAGGCTTCTCGAGACATCGGGCCGAAACTAAAGTGTTACAGAAAGACAGACTGACGGACAGATGGACGGTCAGACAGACCCAAATCAATATCCCCCTTTTTCAGTGAAAGCGGTGGACAAAAAGGCAATTTTTATATACCATTGTGACCTTGAACTTTGACCTTCTGTCTGTATTTACCAATTCAGGTGATGCTACATGTAGTTATTGCCCACCAGAATGGTAATTTTGTTTATTCATGCTGTTTAAAACAAAAGTATTAGTTGGGACACAGAAAAAAATGTGCTCAGTTTCCTTAAATTTCTATCTAAATCGAGCCATTTTGACCTTGACCTTTGACCTTTTGTCATGAAAATTGATTTTTCTCTTTGTTTTTGCTATTGTGTACCACATAACTAGATTTGGTTTCAATTCATTTTAAAATACTCAGGTATTTATATGGAAACTGATTGTAAATACCTATTGCCCTTGTCTGGAATTCTTTAAAAAAAGCATAAGTTTGTAACCATGGTAACACGAAAACAAAATATGAATACCAAGTGTTTCTTTGCAGTTTATATTAGAACTATATATGGACTTTCAAACCAATGTATTTAATTTTTCCCATATGTCCGCAGAATTTTACACCAGGCTTTTCAAAAGAGCCTAAAATCTACAATTTTTCCACAGAAAAATCCTACCTAAAAACGGGCAATATTTTTTCTATTAGGTAAAGTTGCTCCAATACTAGAAATTATCTAAAGAACTATAGAAATGATGTATTTTGGCAAAAAGATGAAGTCATGTAAATATCTTGTTGTGTTAAAGACTTTTAATTAGTCAAAAAGGGTCATTTTTCATCAAAATTTAGCTTTTTTTAGGCCATGAAAAATGTATGTTGGTTGCCATGGTAACCATGGACCATAGCAACCATTTTATTATGAATTTTAGTTTCATACATCAATATAGGAATGTGTGCCAAGTTTCATAAAAATCTAAGACCTAGCATGCCACACTCCCTATATAAGAGTTTAAATGCTTACAGAGAATGGCTATTAAAAATTTAAAAATACTTTAAATATGAAATATATACGGTAATAATTTACTTTTATACTTGCATTATGTAAATAATTTTTTTTTTATTACAGATACATGTGTATATAGCTACCAAGAATAAATGATTTTTATTAAAGAAGAAATTTACTTTCTTTTAGTACAATATGAAAATATTATAACCAATTAAAAATATCATGATTTGTATTGTACTGTCAGTCTGTGGTGCAAATACGTGTATCATGATACATATTGATAAAGAAAAAAGTGTACTGTTCCAGTCCTAAGTTACATGCACTTGTGAATGGATCTCAGGTTCATCAATTGCATAACAGAATTTTAAATTTTTAAATCAGTTATGTTGAAAGTGTTTCACTATCAAGTTTTATAAGAATCGCGAACTTCTATCAGAAAATCCTGAGGAAGAAACCTTTGAAAAATTTCTAAAAAGCTAACCATTAGCAAAAAAAAAAATGCTTCCTATATATTATCCTTAAAACAATTTACATGTATATGTAATAACATTAAAAAAAAATGTTAATCACTTTTCAGTGTTCTAGTCCTATTTCTTGAGCTTATAGAAATCAAAATTATAAATAGAGTTACATGTAAAATTCATTTTCTACATGTACATTTTGGAAACCCAAGTTTTACATTTGGCCAAGTTAAATTTTGCATTCACTTGCTCTAAGGGAAAGCTAATGTTTATCTTTGACAATGTACTAGAAGTAGGTAGATATGTACTACTATAGTTAATTAAGGATTTATGTACTACAAGTTGATAGATGTGAAAAAGTGGCTTCAGAGATCTTGCTATCCAACATGTAGCTCTTGTCTACTGTTTAATACTTATGTTTCAATTTAGGAAAACACCACCTGGGATTCAGTGGCAGACATGGAGAAGATCAGACAGCACTATAACATTGATAAGTGGGTTGTGTTTGGAGGGAGCTGGGGGTCCACTCTTTCATTGGCGTATGCTGAGACACATCCAGACAGAGTTAAAGCCCTTGTTTTAAGGGGGATATTTACTCTTAGAAGGTGATTTTTTCAAAAATTTTTAAAAACAGTTTGAAAGGAAATGTAGTCATATTTGCAAAGAAATGATAAATATGCCTCTGCTTGAGGTTCATTGAGACTCTGATAAGAGAGATAACACTGAATTGTATTTAAATGTCTATAATTCCTTTATAATTATAAAAATCAATTGTCAAATTGAAAGGTCTTTTCTGGCCAATTTTGCTCAGCAAACTATGCTAAAATTGCTTGCATTTTACTAATAAGATACTTTTCTTTTGGAAAATCATAAAGCATCATTTTATATGAGTGAACAAAGGGATTAGGAACCTAGAAATGGGAAACTCTTAGCATATGTGAACTAAGTACACATGTATTTATTAATGTTACAGACGTGAACTTCTTTGGTTCTACCAAGATGGTGCTAGTTTAATTTTTCCAGATAAATGGGAGGATTACATCAAGCCTATTCCTGAGGTAGGCTGATTCAGGAAAAAATAAAAGGCAAGATGAAAACCACGTATCTTATATTTAGGTAGTGCTGATTGCTTGTATGATGTAGATAATGGTTTATTTACTATGTAGATAATGGTTTATTAGCTCTACTGGTCTCTGGTCAGAGACCAGAAGAGCTTATGCGATAGAGAGGTGTCCATCGTCCGTGTGTCTGTCCGTCTGTCTGTAAACAATTTTTCAAAATGCTACTCCTCCTACAGTTTTGGTCTGATTTCAGTTTAACTTGGCACACTAGTAGACTACACTAAGATACATAATTAAGTGCATCAGTTTTTGATTTCGATGAACAGTGTTGCCATGGTTACTAAAAATAGAAATTTCTGTGAAATTCCTTTAAAAGGCTACTCCTCCTACAGTTTTGGTCTGATTTCAATATAACTTGGCACACAAGTAGACTACACTAAGATACATAATTTAGTGCATTGGATTTTGATTTCAATGGACGGTGTTACCATGGTTACTAAAAATAGAAAATTCTGTGAAATTCCTTTAAAACGCTACTCCTCTACAGTTTTGGTCTGATTTCAATATTACTTGGCACACAAGTAGACTACACTAAGATACATAATTAAGTGCATCAGTTTTTGATTTCGATGAACGGTGTTGCCATGGTTACTAAAAATAGAAATTTCTGTGAAATTCCTTTAAACCGCTACTCCTCCTTCAGTTTTTGTCTGATTTCAATATTACTTGGCACACAATTAGACTACACTGAGATACATTATTCAGTGCATCGGTTTTTGATTATGTTGAACGGTGTTGTCATGGTTACTAAAAATAGAAATTTTTGTGAAATATTTTCAAAACGCCACTCCTCCTACAGCTTTGGTTTGATTTCAATATAATTTGGCACACAAGTAGACTACACTAAGATAATTTATTTTGTGTATCAGTTTTTGATTTTGATGAACAGTGTTACCATGGTTACTAAAACTAGAAATTTCTGTGAATTTCCTTTAAAACGTTACTCCTCCTACAGTTTTGGTCTGATTTCAATCTAATTTGGCACACAATTAGAACACACTATGATACATAATATATATTTCGGTTTTTGATTATGTTGAACGGTGTTGTCATGGTTACTAAAAATAGAAACTTCTGTGAAATACTTTCAAAACGCTACTCCTCCTACAGTTTTCGTTTGATTTCAATATAACTTGGCACAGAAGTAGACTACATTAAGATACATAATTCTATTTATTGTTGCATGTTGCAAAGTTTCAAATCCAAGTGCTACTTGTGTGTTATACGTACAGACCAGTAGAGCTACAGTCTCATCAGAGACTTCTGATTTTCTATATGATGTAGGTAGTGGTTTATTTACTAATGTAGGTAGAGAGGGGGGACATAATGAGTGCCTACTACAGAAGACTGACCAGTGAGGATGAGAATACTCGTGTCCAGGCAGCTAAAGCCTGGAGCGGCTGGGAAATGGCCACATCAAGATTGCTAATTGATGAAGAAATGTTAAAGAAAGTAGACAGTGATGTGTGGTCTTTGCAGTTTGCCAGAATTGAATGGTAAGTGATCGGTGAGGGGAGTCAGTTTATGTAATATTATACTTTTATGATTTCTGATGAGATCTACTTTTGGCTATTTGGTTGGGTTATATGATTGACAGAGGCCAAAAGCTGAGTTCAACTAATACCTTATCATGACTGGATTGTCACAAGTGGTTCAATAAATTCTTTATTACCATATATATTCGCCTATAAGTCGGTCCGCCTATAAGTCGGATGTATTTTTTGAGGTTATGTTGGAGGAATTTGCCATTGACTCGCTTATAAGTCGATGCAACTTTTTGCCAGAATCAGTTGACAATTTCAAATGAATGCTGCAATCTTTTAACCTGGTTTCGATTAATATTTTTAGAAATGACGCCGTTATTTAATTTTAAATCATTAAGAAAAATACAAAATGCACACTTTAGAAAAAATAAAGTTATTAAAATATGTAAATACTTGAACTTTATGTATAATCTTAGAATACATAAATGATATAATATATCCAGACTTTGTTCAACAATAATCCGTTGAAATTTTTATAGAATACAACATTTCGCTGTCAATCTTTTTATGACTCGCCTATAAGTCGGACATAGAATTTTGGACCAAAATTTAACTCCCAAAAAACCGACTTATAGGCGATTATTTATGGTAAATAATCAGGATTTCTCATGCAAGTTTTTCTACAGGGTTTTCTTTTTTTTAAATTTTGACTATCATTAGGGATATTCTATTAAATTTGACCTGTTTAAATATTGCCACTTGGGTGGGAGGGGGAGGGAGGGTTTGTTTCTAAAACATTTCTAGACTTATTTTAAATTTTAAACATGTAATACGTGCAAAATACAGAGAATGAAATATTAAAAGATCTATCAGTCAGATGCTCTTAAACTTTTTATTTTGGCTAGTCTAAAGAACTTTAAATTTTAAACAACCTTTATTCTACATTTTTTAACACAAATTTCCATTTTTTTCAGTCGCCTTGAAAAAAAAAATTATGAATGAAAGATAAGTAATAAAGGAAAATATTTACTACATTGCAGTAGACGTGTGTTTATTTTGAATGGTATTTTAAATTTTATTGGCATGATTGCATGCCTTTTCTTCTCATAAGCAAGTAAGTCTTCATATCATTGTCTTTTTTTTATTCATTACATCATATTTCTAAACAGCTTTTTTGGGATTTTACAGAGACCTCTTTTGATTTTTACATATTTTTAACATTCAATAAAAAATTGAAAAGAATGTAGTTTGATATTCAGGAATAAGATTTCTAAAGAGAATGATTCTGAACATGAATATGAATGGATAATTTCTCTTTAATTTGTCGGACTATTTTCAAAAGATTAAAGTTCATTGAAGATTACACAATTTGTCTTGATTGTCACTTGTTCTGTCTATTTACCGTATACAGGGTTATTTTTGCCCTGTGTTATTGTCAGCATATCTAATCCTGCACACACTTTCAGTAGCCCCATTTTGAATTCACCCAGACAAAGTTGTATAAAAGGAGATTAATCTTTCTTCTCTTGGTATGTCCTGTTTTGAATTCGCTCACTTGCAACAAGGGGAAAAGGGGGTGTCAAAATTAAAATTGGGGCAAAAATTCCCCTCTATACAGTATATTACACTCTTTCTTGTTTTTGATATTAAATGTCTGCTATAAAAAGGCTTGAAATCCATAAAATATATTTTTTAATGAATTTTATTAATTTTTTAATTATACTGGAAAATATCCCCTTGAATTTAAAACAAAAAAATTATGGAACTTAGAAATGATTTCCTAATTGAAAGAAAATGCACTGTAATGCAATCCCAACGAAAAACTAATTTTTTCTGATGCCTAAAATTTCAGTCATTATTTTGTAAACGGAGGATTCATGAAGAAGGATGGACAACTCTTGGATGATGTAGATAAAATTCGTCACATTCCTTGCACCATAGTCCAGGGCAGGTACGATGTGGTCTGTCCAGCAGAAACAGCTTGGTTACTGCATAAGGTAATTTCTTTTGAAAATAAATTGTTCTTTGAAAAAAGTGTATATCCATCGTTTCCTAATTTGGAGTTCATGGTAATTAGTCTGACCATCACTCTGTTGTTCTTGAGAAGATTCTTAATGAATTTCCTACATCTTCCTATGTGTAACTTTGATCTTTTGTGGTGGCATCAACCTACCCCCAGGGGTTATGATTTGAACAAACTTAAATCTACACTACCCGTGGATGTTTCTTCATTAATATGACTAATCATGGCTTTGTTCATCATGAGAAGATGATTTTTAAAGATATTTCCAATACATGTATATTCCTGTGTATAACTTTGATCCCCTATTTGTGCCCATTCTACTACCAGGGTCTTGACTTGAACAAACTTGCATCTACACTATGTAATGAAGCTTTCAAATAAATTTCATCTTTTCTGGCCCAGTGGTTCTTGAGAAGAAATTTTTTTTTAAAATGACATTAAATTATAATTATCTCTCCTTGAAAGAGGGTGTGGCCCTTCATTTGAGTAAAGTTGAAATCAATCTCCTTTACCCAAAGATGTTTTTTGGCAAGTTTGTTTGAAATTGTCCCAGTGGTTCTGGAGGAGAAGATGAAATTGTGAAAAATTTACGATGACAACAAATAGTGATCAATTTAATCAGAAAAGCTCACTTGAGCAGACGAGCTAGAAATGACATCAGCAGTTTTTATTTATCGAGGGAACACAACTATAATTAACTTTGTACCTTTTTTTAATTCACTGGAATCACTCATGTGACCTATTGCCATCTGTTTTCTTCAGTCCTCCAACATGCGATATGCATCATACATCTTGTAGAGAAACTTGTACTCTACTGAGAGAAATTATGCCCCTTTGCTTTTCAACTTTGATTATTAATCACTGTCAGAATGTAATTCATAGGTCAATTGAATAAAAGAATTAAAAAAGAATAGTGTATGATAAAGAAAATTGCTTTCAAATTTTTAATGGCCAGGTAGACTTGTAAATAACAGATACATAAAATGAGACAAAAATACCTTAGTTTGTACATTAAATGTTCTTCAAAGACCAAGAGAGGCCAATCAGAGAAGGTATGAGATGAGTTAATGTGCTCAAGCACTATTTATATATTTTGTCTACATGGTAATAGTGACAAATGGGAGTGTACAATGTATAAGCACTGGTAAGTACAGGCAAATAAAGAGATCTACCATATGATTTGTTTCCGAGTTGTAGACTAACTGTTTTGTTGATCCCTGACTATCTTTTTTCTCTTGCATGTATCATATTTCAACATATCTTCATCTATCAGTGTATTTCGTTTAATTTCATACTTCTATCAGGGCTCTAATTGGTGACTAATTTAGTCACCATGGCACCTAAAAATTTTTATTGGCGCATAAAATTTTTCCGTAAGTCGCCAAATTGGCGACCATTTTAAATTGACTTGGCGATCATCAAATTCCGGAAATTTTAACATTTTTAACAATTTTTCTGAAAAAATGAAAAGAAATTTAAAAGAAGAGGAAATAATTCTTAGACATGGACATGTCCTGTTTTCTAAGTCACATCATAGGTCCCTATATTGATTTATAATATTAACTTTTAAAGTTTGCACCTTAATAAAAAATTGTCTGTTAACTAAAAATTTGCATTGGTGACTAAATTTTTTGATAAGGCACCAGCTGGCGCCTAAATTTTAGCCTGTCTATGGATTCTTTAGTGCTGTATTGTACTCAGGTGGCCATTAAGAACCTTGGGCATCTTGTCTTCTATTTAGGGGAGGGGGTGAGTGAAAAAGTCCCTCTCTTGCCGGCCACTTCCATCCCCACTTGCTAATCATTGTTCTACTGGAATGCATAACTTACAATACAGGATTTTTAGGAGTTTTATCCATTCAACTTTTCAAAGAATGACCTTTTAGCTCATCTCGATGAAGTCAAGATGAGCTTATGCTATACTCTGGGGTCGGTGTCGGTGTTAGTGTTGGCATCCCAGTTAAAGTTTTAGGAGCAAGTCCATTCCCAAGTAACTAAACTAACTATAAACCCTACCTAGACTAAACTTGCATAGATGATGCATCTATGGATGGACACTACCACACTTGCTTGGGATGCTGGGTCTGACTTAGATTTTCCAGATGAGTGACCAGGTTAAAATTTTTGGAGCAGGTCCATTTCCAAGTAACTATAACCCCTACCTGGACCAAACTTGCATGGATGATGCATCTAGCAATGGACACTACCACACTTGCTTTGGATGCTGGATCTGGCCTAGATTTTCCAGTTGAGTGACCAGATTAAAGTTTTAGGACCAAGTCAATTCCCAAGTAAATATAAGCCCTACCTGGACCAAACTTGCATGGATGATGCATCTAGCGATGGACACTACCACACTTGCTTCGGATGCTGGATCCGACCTAGATTTTCCACATGTGTGAATTTTAGCCATGTTTTTACCAAATTAGCATAGATGATGTATCTAGAGATGGATACTTGCAGACTTGCTTTGGATTCTGAATCTAACCAACATTTTCCAGATGAGTGACCCGGGTAATTTTTTGGAGTAGCTATATAATATTATGGCCTGTTATGATTAAACTTGCATAGATGGTGCATCTAAGGATGAACACTTCTAGACTTGCTTTGGATGTTGAAACTGACCAAAATTTTCTTGATAATAAACAGGTTGAAGGGTTTTTGAGCATGCAGTTCTTTTTCCAAGTAACTATAAGTCCTACTTAAACCAAACTTGCATGGATATCAATCTTGGGATATACACTAACTAGGAACAAAAGTTTGATGTGAAATTTGCTGTACTTTTAGATAACATTCGCCGAGGTGAGCTTTGTAATCTTTGATTACCTATGTTTTTTTTTTATAGAAATGGCCCGAGGCTGAGTTTCATATTGTTCCTGATGCTGGACATTCCAACAGGGAGTCTGGAACTGCATCTCTGTTACTGGATGCCACGGACAAATACAAAACTCTATAAACAAAATACAGGCAAATGTAAAATTCGAAATTGAACATCCAAACTTTTACAGGGCATCACAAAGAATTACAACAAACACAGCTTATTTGGACTAAAATTTACGAACAAGTGCATAATTATAAACAGAAATGTGACAGCCTTTCTTGCACAGAATATTTTACAGATGTATTGGGATGGTTAACAGTACATGTCTGCAGTTAACCTTTGTGATATTTTGTGCTTCATTTAATATCACAGAAATTAAAATATTCAGTTTGTATATTTTTAATTTATTCAATAAACATGTATAAATCAAAGAATAATAAATAAAATATTTTCACAGAATTTACTTGTTTTTTCAATAGCTTACCCTAAAAATATGGACTTTAAATTCAAAAACTTTTATATTAGATAGCACAAGGAAAAATAAGCTAATGCTCCAAAAATAGAATTAGGAAATACACACAGAAGAAAAGACAACAGACATAATCATTGAAGGGACACAACCGTAAATTAACTTATTGGTATCTGATGTGTAGTAAATAGTGGCAAAATTATTTGGAACACCATCCCCAGCTCATATTTCTGAATTGTAGAAATTTGCATTTTTGGCCAATTTTCAGCACCATCCTTTATATAAGCATGTACATGTATTCAGATAAGAAGTGGTTTTACTTTCACCTCCTTGGTTTATGATTCTGCACAAAATTGCAAGAAAATTTTTTTTTTATGAAACATTTCATAAATTAGTAAAATTACGGGTATATCTGGCTTTGATGATTCCAATGAAGTATTTCTTTCTGTTTATTCTTTAAATCCAGAACAACACAAACAAGATAGCAGTTGACAGAAATTGCAGAACGCTGTTGATTAAAATCATTGCACAGTTTGTTCTACACTCAAAGGCGTTTTCGTCCGAAGCTTCATTGTAAGAATGGTCCTCATAGTCGAACTCTCGGACATTGGTGTCCAGTGTGTTGTCTGGATTACCATTCACGGCTTTATGTCTACTCTGGGGGACACTCAATCCATTGTTAGATTTAGTTTCTTTTGGTTTATATTTATGCTTCTTTGATGTAGTTGCAACGGAAACAATCGTCGACATAACACAAAGAAGCAACTGGAAACCAACATACACAGAAAGATAGGGCACGTCTGTAGAATTCTGAGGCATCGTTTGTTCAAATAGTGTTAAAAAGACAGTAAAAGCCAGTAAAAGGGTAAGTGAATACTGGATTCTTTCCCCTGATTCTAGAGGGATGACAAATGTCATAGAACTTAAAACAGCCATTGCAATGATGGGTACTAATGTAGTGAGAACAAAGTAAAGATACCGTCGTTTTAGGTGAAGCTCGTAAATCAACAATGTCTGATCAAACTCTTTATCATATATTAAACTGTATGAAAACTTCGTAAATTCCCATTCTCCATTTTCTGATATGTTGTTTAAATTGTAACTAGGTCTTTGTGTTGGAATAAGTCTTTGCATGTAATCGGTTAATAGCCAAGGAGAAACTATTATGGTACATGTCTGTTTATCAAATGGAAAATTCTTCATCTTAAGTTCACAAGTGACAACGAACTTTCCTCCTGGAAACCAAATCAATTGACCGTTGGATTTCACCGTAACAAAAGAATGAGCCCCAGTTTCATAGAGGTTATCTTCGGAGTTATAAATGGATAAATCTGGAACCCAAACTTTCTGGAAAGGCACAACTATCATTTCTATTCCGGAATTTTCTGTCTCGTTCCAAGTCAGAAATTCGTCTTCCCACTGAACATTGAACCAGGCATAGAAGGAAATGTACTGGAGCTGTTCCTCTACTTCATGGACTGAAGTGATACTCATATGAATGCTCACTTCTACAGTTTCACTTTGATTTTTCCTTGGTTTAAAAATTGAGCTGTAGTTCCTGAAAAGATTTTTCTCGAAGGAAGATTTACATAGACAGACACGCAACAATAATAACACGATACTGAGAAATAAAACTCTCATATTTTTATGTTCACTGCAAGATTGAAACCTCCCTATCTACAGCAATAGCGGTTATTATCAAAAAAAAAAAAAAAAAAAAAAAAACTCTTTCGAAATTTGAGTATGGTTCAGCAAAACTCTGACTAAATGTCCCATTAAACACAATTACTACGTACTACACGACTATTAAAAAAAAAAAGGGCATTATTTGTCTCTTTTGATAAGCACTTAATGAAACCCATTTATTAATTGCAAATAATCCTCATCTAACTAAAACTAACATTTTGAGAAGCCGTATCTATTTCAGGAATCAAAATTAATCGAAGAAGCTGGTGATAATATAATTGAAACCAAATCAATTGCTTTGGTTTGTTTGACAATTAATTCCCAGAAATACAGGTAACTCCTATAATCAACAGAAAATTCTAAATTTGATGGAATTTGCTTCGAGTTTTACAACCTATCTTTTCATTCAATTGATTATGATATCGGTAACTTGTAGTGTTGTTCATGGACATAAAACCATTAACACCGAAACTGAGAACAAACGGCTGCCGTTCCAGTAAACACTCAGCTACCTCCTTTTAATTAAAATCATTTGAATCTTCTTTTTTGTTTGTTTGTTTGTTTGTTTGTTTTTTTTTTTTTAAAATTTCATTTGAATAAACGATTTAGTTAGCTTCTCGCCAGTGTTCTTTATTAGAGTGTATTAACCTTGCTATGGAGAAGAAAAAGAATTAACTATTAAAAAAAAATAGATAAATTAAAAAAAAAAACAACCAACATATTTAAATTTCAATACTTCCAGTAAACTGTATACTTTACATATAATAATTGTTTTTAAATTTTAAGCACTGACAAACTATAGAAATGGATATGTAGTATAATAAATAAATTTTAATAAAATTATCTATCTATCTATCTATCTATCTATCTATCTATCTATCTATCTATCTAAATATTAACTCTTCATACTAGTAAATTATGATAATACAGTATCCCATGAAAAGTTTTCTTTCCAGTTTTTAATCACAAGCGCTAAAAAAATATCAAATGCACAGTGATTTTAAATATATTTTGAAATACATTTTTTTTTTCTAAATTGTTGCATGTGTTTCCCTCAGTGGAATTCACAGTAAAAGCCAAATTTTTTAATCGTGGGTTGAAGAGAAAATGTGGGTACGAAAGACTTTTTTAAAAATAGTTTTAAAATGTATAAATATGCATTTTTAGCTCACCTGAGCTGGAAGCTCTATAGTGAGCTTTTCTGATCATTTGTACTCCGGCGTTCGTCTTTTCGCCTGTCCTTCCGTCTCTAAACTTTTCTCATTTTCGACATCTTCTTAAGAACCACCAGGCCAATTATTACCAATGTTAGCAGAAAGCATCCTTATGGCTAAAGGGGATTCTAAATTGTTCAAATGAGTTGCCAAGCCCCTTCCAAGCGCAGGAAGTGTAGATTTTAAAAAGTTCAACTCAAGAGTGGGGCCACAGTAGGGGATCAAAGTTTTGCATTGAACTATATAAGATTTTAATTCTTTTTAAAAATTTAGATCTTCGAAAGAAACACGATATAACCATTAATTTGCAAACATTTCCAAGTTGTGTGCATTTATTATCTTTTTTTTAAGTTATAGACCCGGGTTAGAGTTGACTAAAATCAGGATCAAATTTTAAAAGTGCATGTATACATGCATAAGAAAAAGAATTTTCTCCATAACTGCAAGGCCATTTTAGTCATATTGATATTGAAGCATCCCCTTAGTATGTTGATTCAAAGACCCTTAGATTTAAAAAAGGGGCCATAATGTGGAGTCATAATTGTTTTATGGGAGTATAAATTTGTTTTTAGAAAAACCTGAAGATCAGCAGGGCTAATTATAAAGTAACTCTGTTTAACGTTTTGGCCCATGGGCCTTTGGTTATTGTTATTAGTCCCCTACTGGAGAAACCGGAGGGGACTAAAGGTTTCCTCTGAGTCTGTCCGTCCGTTTGTCTGTCTATCCGTCTAACTGTCCCTCTGTCTGTCTGTCAGTCTGTCCCACTTGGTTTTCTGCACTTTTTTTCTAAGCGCTAGCAGATATTGAGCTGATTTTTGGTATGTGAGTGTATCTTGATAAGTTATAGATCAAGTTTGCATTTCGTTCCGCTTTATTGATTTTTGACGGAATTACGGCATTTTCAATTTTTAAAGGGAACCAGATTACACTTGCCGGTAGGGGACTAGTATTGCTTATGCAATACTCTCAGAATGCTTTTTTTTTACTAGCCTTAGAGATAGATTTTTATTCATTTAAGACAGAGTCTAATAATGGATCTATATTCCGACAGTAAAAATGTCACTATTATTCTTTTGAATTGTAGAAATTTTCCATTCAGTATGAAAATAATGGCCTAACAATTTGTAATAAAATATTAAAGTCCACAAATTATAGATTGCATTTGAAAACAAGGTTATTGTACCGATCATAGAATTTGCAAAATGTTGACTTTGTTAATACCCTTGTAATATCTAGACTTATTTATCAGTTGCCTGTCTCGGCTTGGAAAATGTTATTTTAGAGAACATATTAGAGACATAAACGCCATATGCAGGCGATCAAGGTATATAGCTACGTAAATAAAGGAACAAAGTTTAGTTCTTAGTTTACAATTAATGTCTTACACTTGTAAAATGCATTTTCAAATAATGGAAGTCTATACTTGATATTTACATTTAAAATAAATTTGACAAGTAATTTACATTACAAAATATGCAAATGTTTACTTAATACCTTTTGATGTATTTGCCAATACAACCGTTTCCTCTCACTTGCGCATGCTAACAATATACATTATACATAGAAATGTATGCACTCAATTTTATTTGTTGTATGCTCTTGAACAATTACATTTTTCAAAAACATTATGATTTACAGTTAGTTAAATAATACAGCTACATTTCTTTGTCACGGGATCACAGGTGCCCCAGTGACAGGGGGGTGTGGAGCAATCCCAAAATGTCTCGCATCCTAAAAAAGACAACATGCAATCATTTAAAAGGCGATAAAAAAGGTAAAAAAATATACACAAATTAAACTGCAATGTTTCAATGACATATTCTTACTAATATCATTTTGCATACTAATATTGACTCTAGACATAATTTAAAATAAAGAATGTCCACAATTTTGTTTACTGTGTTTGGAATTTTATTCTAACCCAAATAAATTTGCCCCCGTTTACACAAATTTTAAAACTTAAATGTAAGGTCTCCAGACTACATTTGAATTACCTTTAATTTTTCCTTTGATATTTCAAATATGACGTTTAATTATTTTTTTACAGAATCACTGTATCTTTGGCTAAGAAGAAAAATTACATCTGTATACCAAGTATTTTTTTTCGAAATGTTACTGGCCATATTACATAAATGAAATCAAGCACATTTTTAAAGGTTACAGAATGAAACTAATGAAAACATTCTTTTTAGAATTATAACGAAATGAGAAAAGCACATCTTTTGAAGCTAGGTTAAACAACGAAAAAAAGTACATCCGTTTCCTTTTTGTCCAAATTCAGTTTTCCCACTCTTAAATGTCTTGTCACAAATAATAAAAAATATCTAATAACATCTTTCACCCAATATTTTTTTTCATCAAGAGTTGACATTCAGAAAACTACCTAAAATGATCTCCTCTTTTTGAGTATGAAATATAGTGGAGTTTTGTTTCATGATCATTTGTTCAACATGTACAATTTAACTGAATTTGGACATTTTTTTTAATTTCCTAGCTTACAGATATTTAAAAACAAAATATGGTTTTTATATAGTTTACCTATACCTAATGATTGAAAATTTTAAATTAAGAAATACCATTAATGTGCATGTATGATATATAAAATCTTTACAGAAATGTATTTTTCACAGTCTACAGGAAAGGAAATCATCTAACTCTCACCTTTCAAAACGCTGTCATACTTGTCATCTGTATCTTTCAAATGCTCTTCATCAGAATTATAAGGAATGACTTTTGTTCCATCTTTTGGTTTGATTCGCACTTTTAAAAAATGAAAGCATTTTCAGGAGACTTAAAACAAACACATTGTCGAGACAGACTTATATACATTTTTTTTACTACATTAGCAAATCAACACGCTGCATTGTTGTCAAAATTCAGTAAAGGTTTGCCAATCTTACATTTTCTTGTCAAAAATAAAAAGCAATATTTTCAGCGCTTTTGATATGAAAAAGGAGAATCTTATTTTAAAGAATAAAGTTATATTAACCTACAGAGGAAATTTTAACATTAAATATAAAAATATAACAGAAACTCTAAAAACAAGATGTTTTTGTGAAACATTGATGCCCCCGTATGGCAACTTTTAACGAAGGCTAACCTTCTCAAATGCAATTCATATATGTTGGTACCCAAAAGGTCTTGTCACGAGGAATATGCCTGTGAAATATGAAAGTCCTAGCTGCAGCCATTGAAAAAATATGGAAAAGCATAAAGTTTTTCAAAAGTAAGTCAAACATCAAGGTCAAGTTCAAATGGTTAAAATTAATGATGTCCAAGGAAAGGCCTTCTCACAAGAAAAACACATGTGAAATATGAAAGCCCCAGCACCAACCGTTCAAAAGATATGGCCAAGGTTAAAGTTTTTCAAAATTAGCTCTATTCCAAGGTCAAAGGGTGGAAGTTATTGGTATCCAAAGGAAGGACTTCTCACAAGAAAAAACACATATGAAATATGAAAACCCTAGCATCAACCGTTCAAAAGTTATGGCCAAGGTTAAAGTTTTTCATAAGTAGGTCAAACTCCTAGGTCAAGGTCAAAGGGTCAAACTTGTTCGTATCCAAAGGAAGGACTTGTCACAAAGAGACACATGTGAAGATTGATAGCCCTAACGCCAACTGTTCAAAAGTTATGGCAAAGGAAAAAATTTGGTAAAATTTTGTAAAACTGGTTCACACTCCAAGATCAAGTTCAAATGGTCAAATATGATGGTGCTCAAAGAAAGGTTTTGTCATAGATCACAAGGAATACACATGTGAAATATGAAAGCGGTAGCTCCAATCAATCAAAAGTTATGAGCAATGTTAAAGTTTTTGCGGACAAACAGATAAACAGACAAACAGCTAGACGGACGGACAGGGTAAAAACTATATACCTCCGAATCTGCGATACGGGTGCATAAAAACTCGCTTCACCAACTGACTGTATGAATTAATATAGAAGACTGTATCTTTGTTGGACAAATTTAATTCAAGCCAATATATTTCATGAATTCTTAGCACAAAACTAAAAAAAATGAAAATAACTGTATTAAAAAGTAGTTGCCATAATAGCGCTAATGAAATGAGTATTTGTAATATCTCATTCTCACAAAAAGTACAGTGAATTACGTTTCGAGTTGTTATAATTTCTTAAATATTAGAAAAATATGTATTTTCTGTTTTCTACAAATGCATAGAATTAAAACTTTTAGTACAGTTTATGGAAATCAAAATTTCCATCTCTTATGAACTACTTTATCATCATATCTGTTTACTCTTAATACAGCAGCTGTAAGAAAACAAATCATCAACGATGCCATGATTTTTTTATTATAACAATTTCAAAATTCTGTGAAGTTGATAGTCATCGTTAAAGTGATTTACGTTACAGTGGTGTATGTTACATTTGATTAATACTTTATTGTATCGATGGCCGAATTTCTACTTTGGATTAATATGTTAATTAATGGCATCTTTCATCATTTTGTTTTACATTAAGAGTTGACAAATAGGAAACTACCGAAAATGTTCTCTCTAATATTTGATATCAATAATAATTGACCTTTTTCATGGTCATAAGCACAACTTAACTGAATTTGGGCTTATATACATGTACCAGTATGTATAAATGACTATGTTTCAACAAGGTAAGCTATATCACTGTTATGGTGTACTGCTATCATAAGTAACTATTGAAAGTAAAGTGATGTGTCGTTCCTCGACACCAATACACACTACTATATCTACTTATTAAAAAAAGACTAATGTATTTTGACACAAATACATGTACATGAAATAAGTATCCTACAACTTTAAGTTTACATTATATATTTTTTTTAAATACGTGTACTTACTCAACGAAAATGATGCCCGAATCACCAACGCAATGAGAAACAATTTGTAAATCCACATAATCAAATCTGATAGACTTATAATTCGAGAGTTAATTTTGATGAGATGATGCAAGATATTGAGCTTAAATATATATACGACAGTAAAAGAAAAGTTGTTTACAGGCACGCACAGATGGTAATGATTTGGAAATAATGTAAAATTTGTTTCATTGTCTTCTATAAAGGTCTTTTCAAAAATTTAATAGGTTTATGACTGAACGTGCCTTTGAAGTAAATGCTATGCTTTTATATGCACATTTTATTGTTTTTATTCCTTTTGATCCTATGCATGAATTTTCCAGAACAGACAACAGATTCGTACTTTATGTCGTACGTTTTGATCAATATCGGTTTTGTTTTTGCTGTTTATCGGATATATCCTAGGTCGCCCGCGTTGCACAGTAAAAATCCCCGATGACGGGGTTGTTCCTACTTTCGTATATAAACGAAGTCCAGTAGGTGTCTCAGTCGATGTCGGCACGAAAAACAGCACCCACTGCTCAGTGTCTATAATTATCAGGCATAGGTATGAATTTTCAGGCCATGGTGTTGTCCGAATATGAGTAAGAAATTCTCAATTGGACAAAAAGAATCAATTATAATAAATCAAACTAAACACTGAAGAATTCAGCTGGAACACAATGTTAAAACGGAAATTGAAAGATACTAAGTTGAGATATATTGATTTTTTTTGTTGTTGCCCAAAATAGGTAATGTGATCATTAGAAATATGAAAAAAGATCAGAAACATAACAATGTATAAGACTGCTTCATAAGCTAATAAATGACACTATGCAAACTCTCCTATTAATACGATTTAGAGCAGTAACGAATATCGTACTTGAATGGCACAACGTTTGCCAAATTCAGTTTGGGAATTCAAATTTTGTATCATTTTTATTTTTCAAGTGTCATCTCTTTGCTGTATACTTTATGCATTTTATATTTCTTGCATGTATTGTTTATCTGTAAATTTTAGGGATCAGCGTATTGTTGTCTACTGTGGAATAGCTTTTAGTCTGATCCCCTATCATGTTATGTTAAACTTTTTATTTTTAATTATTTTTGTAATATTAATAAACGATCATGACATATTTCACTCCACAATTGGTGTTGATTTCATTGATTACCCAAATGTTTTATGTGTTTTGAAATATAATGCAATAAGTGACGACCTCAGTACTAAGACTAAATAGAGTAAATGTATATTAATGTAAATGTATACATTCCCACTCAATGGAAAGAATGGAAATATTATTTAGTTATTATCAATGGATATTCAAAAGAGATTTGTTTAAGCAAGCATATCAATTGATAAGCATGAAAGCATCTAATAAGCAATATCTCAGACAGCAATATGCTAAATATTATTAATAGCTGTAAAATATTATATTTCCAAGTTTAAAAAATGTAAAAGGACCTCAAAATAAAATAAGATAAGATACGGAAGACTATGTATAAAATTGTTGTCGATAAAGCACCTCGAAATTTACTATAGTAACCACAGAACACAATTGTTTATTGAACAAAAATTTGTTTGTACTTTAATTCAGTCAACATTTATCATAATAATTAGATCATTAGTAAAAAATATCAAAGTTAGCATTGGATTGTAGACATGATTGCAACTGTTACGCCAATGAAAGTACCTTTTATATACGACAGTGAAGTCGTCGTTTGAATATTGTTAATCTCAACCAATTTATATAACGATTTATTACATTTTCAACAGTGAAATACTGTGATTTATTTATTGAAAAAAGTGATATTCTCTCACAGTGTGAAAGGATACCAAAGTGATATTCTCTCACAATGTGAAAGGATATCAAAGTAAGTAAAAATAATTTCTGGCCTGTCATAAGATAGAGATAGTAATAAATTCTTGATAGAAACTAAAACTGCCAATTTCTTCACAAATATGTTGCTGAAATCCATTTTAATATGTTTTCAATCACAAATCCTAAGCTATGACGTCTCAGCCGCTCAACGGTGACGTCATAGCCCATGATACTTTGTTCAGGAAAGACAGAGGTAAAGGGAAAATCAATGAAAATGTAATAAACAGAAAATTCAATGTTTTGTAGTTGGATATGTAATTTATTTCACTCGTGAAACATAAAAAAAACTTGTCCCACTCGTGAAATAAATTCCATATCCAACTTCAAAACATTGAATATCCTCTATTTATCAATCTGTCAGTAACAACACTGTTAAGTACCTTTATCGGTTTGTTTGTTTGTTTGTATGTTGTTTAACGTCCCTCTCGAGAATTTTTCACTCATATGGAGACGCCACCACTTGCCGGTGGAGAGCTGCTCTCCACGTCCCACAGTGGGATTTGAACCCGCGACGTAAGGATCAACTCCTTACTTCGCGACTCTAGAGCAGACGCTCTAACCACTGCGCCACGCGGGCTTATTGGTTTGTAAAATCCCCTTTATCATATACAGTTATAGTAAGAATTATCCTCTATGTGCCCTTTAAAAAAGTGTAATTCCTCATGCATACAAAAAGTCTTCTTTTTTTGGAGGAACACAATAATTTAAGGTCATCTTGATAAAAACGATACTACCTGTATTTGATGTTCATTATCTTATATTTCATTAACTTGAAACTTTACTGCAACAATGATTTTGCAATGCAGTTCTTTTGTTTTCATTAGTTTACATTTTCTCCGGTATTTTAAATCGATGTCAAAGGATGAAGAGCCTACCATCGATATTGTATCATTAAAATTAACCTCGATTACTTTTTCTTTTCGAGATTTAAAATGGATCTTCATTGGAAGGTATGGGTTTTAATAGATCCTTTTATTTTTTCATACTTTAAACTGACTGTGTATTGAAAAAAAGACATTTTAATGCAATGTAAAAAATCAGAAAAATCTCTTTTTATGCATGATGATTAACTTAAGAAAACTTCCATACACAATAGTATAGACACTTATAGTCACCCCTTCTCCTTGAAAAAAATAAAAATATCATGTGATCACAATTTAGGATATGCGACATGACACAGAAATCCATGACGTCACTGGAAAAGCTCTTCCGGCCATATCTGTTTTCTCTTCCTCCATAAAATTCTTGACGGATCATCTGTTTCAAACCCTTGGAGACAGAGGGCACCCGATGGAAACAAGCCAGATATTATTTGTTCTAACAGTTCCCGCCATTTGGACAGAATCCGCAAAGCAGTTCATGAGGGAAGCCGCTGTACAGGTTCAAAATCAAAATTTACATAGATTGTCAAAAAGATTAAGTGAAATGAAAATTTTTAAGCCATATCAAGTTCTTTTTTTCTAATATTATTCTATAAAGTCTTTAAAGTAATAAAAAAGATATAGATTTATGAAGGGAATGGCAAACCTGAAAATTTTGAACATCTTAGAGGTTTCTTAAAATTTCAGGAATTAGACATTTACATCATTTACAACCAAACAAGTCCCAAAAATTTATACCAATTTTATGAGTCATATGTTTGATTGTAGCAAATGTCCTTAAACTTTGTTCTGAATCAAAAAGTTTAATAATTTTGTTAAATAAATGTGCATTTAATATTGGCAGTGTTTTAAAAATGGCACACTCCGGATACTAAATAACTTTTAATCGGGACAAAGAAAACAATTTCTTTTTACTGGTTGACATTTATTCGTATATTTAAACCCTCAAAGTGTTAATATATTTGCTACACAGTAGCGTATCAGTTTATTTCTTATTTCAAAATGCACATTTAATAATTTTTTTGTTAGGATATATCGTTTAAATTGACACGGACATCTCACTGCTTAAACGGAAATGTTTTAAATTATGACCAGAGGATGGTTTTATATTTATTCATCAGCCTTTTCCTTATTTTACTTGGGGTGTGGAAAACAATTTTAATCATAATATCAGACTTCTGCAATGATTTACAGGCTGGTATACACACAAATCAGTTAGTGTTAGCACTTGAACCTGAAGCAGCGTCTCTGTATTGTCAAAGGGTTCCCAGTCAGTTCATGTCATGCGGCACAGATGACAGAATTAACAGTCCTGGGACCCAATATCTCGTGGCTGACATTGGAGGTAAGAAATTCCCACTTCAATTTTCATGAATATAAGTATATTCAAAGTATAACACATGACACTGAAATGTTGAAGATCTATCATGGTCATATTGAAAAAAAAAACAACGCTTTACAAATTTTCATTTTTTTTTAAACAGTTTTTTTTTTATTTAAAATAAATAAATGTTGTCGATCAAATTTAGGATGTTTAATTTGAACAGGACCTCTAAATTTCAATTAATTTTAAATTCTTAAAAATCGCATTCCCTGAAAAATATGATCTCAAGCAAGGTTTTTAAACATTTAACCAAAAATCATGTAATTCATTTTTGGAATATGCTTTAAAAAGGTTTTTATCTCAAGCGTAACAGAAAAACTGAAAACAGAAATAATGAAAATGTAAACGAAAAGCAAACGAAAGGGGGGGGGGTTCACTTGAAAATGCCTTGAAAGTCAAAACTCACTTTCCTCCAGTATTTTAAAAGACATTTCTTTCTGAATGAAATTTTCTCACTAACTTAAGGTGGCACAGCGGATTTCAGTGTACACGAAGTAAATGAAGATGGTACTTTAACAGAAGTCCATATGGCAACTGGAGGACCTTACGCCGGAACAAACGTGGATGAGGAGTATATTAAACTTTATAATAAAATTTTTGGATGGAAGACCATGCAAAAATTAAAGGCAATGGATATGGAGGAATACTTATCAATATCAAGAAACTTTGAAACAAAGAAGCGGCTGGTATGTGAAGAATACTCTGAGAGTTTCAACGTAAAATTAGCTGCAGCGTTATTTAAAAGGGTTAAGGCTAAACCTAGAAAAATGAAGAAAAGTATTGCCGAATCTGGAATGAAAGATCTTATATCTATAGATGGAGATAAAATAAAGTTTTCGCCCTCTGCAATTAAGAGATTGTTTTGCACTCCAATCGATGGGATAATCAGCCATCTTCAAAATTTGCTTCAAGAGCACGAGAAGGTGAAAAGTATTCTGCTTGTTGGAGGTTTCAGTGAATCAAAGCTTCTACAGGAAGAGATCAAAAAAGCAATGGCCGATAAAACTTTTGTTATTCCAAATGAATGTGGGCTTGCTGTCCTAAAAGGGGCTGTCTTATATGGACACAGCCCCTTATCAATTACGTCACGAATAATGAAATACACATATGGTGTTGCATCTGACTCAATCTTCAAAGAAGGAATACATCCCAAGGCAAGGAAATATAAAGATGAAAATGGCGAATTTAGATGTAAAAGATCCTTTAGCATATTGATATCAAAAGGAACAAAGGTTTCTGCCACTGGAGTTAAAATAATTAGAACTTCAGAACCTGTCACCACAACACAAATGATGATAGCAGAGAGAGTCTACTACACAGACAACGAAAATCCAATTGTTGTTGATGAAAAATGTAAGCTTCTGAAAGGATATAAGTTATCTCTTCCAGAAAATAATGGAAAGCCACGTATTGTTAAAAGCACGTTTACATTCGGGCTTACTGAAATGAAATATTGTTCAGAGGTAATTGAAACCGGAGTTCAAAAAGTAGGAACTCTGGATTTATTGTGACTCTACCGCACTTAGTGAGTGTTCTTTTATTTTGATTTCCAAAATTGAATTCATGTGTTTTTGTGAAGCAAATTTGCTGTATTTTGCCATATACGAGGATTATTGCAGTATATAGAAAATGTAGAATTTTCTTTTTTACCTTTTGTAATCAATGACTCTGTCATCAAATAGAAATTTCACAACCTAGTACACATGAATGCATTGCTAATTGTTTAATACAGTTTTATTTCTATTGCAAATTACACATCATGAATTTATATTTTATTATGGGTGATGCAGAGACATGTAATAAATGTTGAGTAATAACCAGTGCATTATAAACATGACATATACAGTCCAATTTTATTCACATAATTTGACGGGCAATAAACAACAAAAAGAAAACAAAAAAAAAATTAGTTTTTCTTTTAAAATGTTACGGTTTTTAAATGATGGCCTTTATAAATGACGTCCTATTGAGATGGACAACGTCTAGATATTGTAATTTTTTACTTGTCTCGATTGTTATCTTCTAAATTTTTATCAGAATTTAACTTTTTAGATACGTTAAGGATTCGGGTTTTTTTTTTATAGGATAAATGTGATAACTTCGACTCTTCAATCGTCAACTTCCCTTATTTATGTAGCAATAAACCCTTATCACCTGCATATGGGGTTTATGTCTCTCAGTTGATTCGATACGCAAGAGCATGCTCTACGTATGAACATTTTTCTAAAATGAGGCAAACTTTTGACAAACAAGTTGATGAAACAAGGATATCAACAGTCTTGTTTGAGTGTCATCATTTTGCAAGTTTTACGGTCAATACAATGACCTTGTCAGCACATACAACCTATTATTGAGTCAAATGCTGACTGATTTTTTCATACTTATTGTAGGCCATTACTTATACACTGAACTGTCTACGGATTTTTCCAGGCTTTTTTTCCAGATCATGACAAGGAGCACACGGCTGGTGTGATCGGTCGGCATGGGATGCTCACTCCTCCATGGGACCTGATCCCACCTCTATATTTTTAGGTCCGTGTTTGCTCTGCTCCAGATTTGTATCGTTTTATTGGACTTTCGAGAATGAACACTGTTCGTTATCTTCATATTCCATTTTAACCCAAGATTGGGATTGTAAGTTACTGCTTCAAAATGAGGGTATAGTTATCTCTTTTGATAAATTAATTTGATTGATGGCCATTTTTAGCACATTTTTATGTAATTTTGTGACAATTTCAAATGTATGAGAATTTTTCACTGGTTTATTTTGTCGGTAAAATTTGTACCTATTAAAAATTAAATGTATGGTGGCATTTTTCTGCCCCCTACGTGAAAAAAAAATTGTCAACATGCGTGAAAAGTACGTCATCATGCAAGATGATTATGTCCACATTGCAAAATAATTATGTTGACATGCAAGCTACTAATCTTTTTAGAGAATTTGATTTTAATGTTGGTAAATTTACTTTGTAACGCCAGAATATGACATCATACTTGCAAGATGCAACATAATTATATTATCATGCGCTTATTATTATCAACGTGCCAGATATATGTAATTAAGTCGACGTGCAACATACTTATGACATGCCATTCATTCATACATGTATCAACATTCGAGTATATGTTTACGTGCAAGTTATTTATGTCAACCTGCATGATAATCAGTTGCATGTCAACAAACATATCCTGCATGTTGAATAATTTACTGGCATCGCATGTCAACATAATTATCTAGTATGCTGACATAAATAAATCGTATTTCCAAATAATCATCTGACATGTTCACATAAATAAGGTGCATGCGTACTAATTATTTCGTACGTTGACATAAATAAGTCAAATGTCTATATGATTATGTTGCATCTCGGACAAATGATGTCTGATACTGGCGTAAATAAGTTTTGTTTGTTTGTTTGTTTGTATGTTGTTTAACGTCCCTCTCGAGAATTTTTCACTCATATGGAGACACCATCACTTGCCGGTGGAGAGATGCAAATTTTGTCCAATACTCGGCACTTACTGCCATTGAGCAGTGAGGGATCTTTTTCGTGCCAGCACCTACTGCGACACGGGACCTCGGTTTATACGGTCTCATCCGAAGGACCGGTCTCCACGTCCCACAGTGGGATTCGAACCCGCGACGTAAGGATCAACTCCTTACGCCGCGACTCTGGAGCAGACGCTCTAACAACTGCGCCACGCGGGCGACGGCGTAAATAAGTAAATTTACCAATGTTAAAATCAAACTCCCTAAAACGATTGGTAACTTGCATGTCGATATAATTATTTTGCATGTAGACATAATTAATCTTGCATGTAGGGGGCAGATATATGCCACCATATAAATGAACACATTCCAAAGAAATTGATTAAGGCGGGTTTGGCGGTTAGTTCAAAGATATCATACATTTTGGGACATCCAGCATGCAATTTGAAAAATCTCATCCTTATTTAAGCTTACTCCAAACCAGAGTTAATGATTTGAGGGAAAAATGAATCTACACCACTTGGGGAATGTTTGCGAATTAATGGTCCTATTGTGGTTTTTAAGAAATTTTGTTTTTTATAGTCAAATTTTAGATTTTAAACTTTGATTCCCGTTTGAGGCTCTACTTGCCCTCATGGACACTGATTTAAACAACCTTATCAACATCAATATGATTAATTATGATTTTGCTGTTCTTGAGAAAATTATTTTAAACAAGAGGCCAAAGGGCCTTAACGGTCACCTGAGTATAATACAACAATTTAGAAGTTAAATACACTGATAGATGAAGCATTGTTGCCCTACCCCCCCCCCCCCCACTCCTCAAGAACCCAAAAAACTGAGGCCATATATTTAAAAATTTTGGAAGAGGCATCCTTGTCTATCATAATCATGCACTTAGTTTGTTTAAATAATCTCCAGTAGCAGAGAAGAAGTTTTTCAAAGAACCAATGCATTTTCACTATATAATCAATAGAGCCCCGCCCTAACACCAGAACCCCTGACCCTGGGGCCATGAAATTCACAATTTTTGAAAAGGCATCCCTATGCGTTTAAATAGTCTCCAGTAGCAGAGAAGAAGATTTTCAAAGAATCAATGCATTTTCACTATATAATCAATACAGCCCCACCCTAACACCAGAACCCCTGACCCTGGGGCCATGAAATTCACAATTTTTGAAAAGGCATCCGTATGCATCATAACCATGCACTTAGTTTGTTTAAATAATACCCAGGAGCAGAGAAGAAGATTTTCAAAAAATTAAAGCATTTTCACTATATAATCAATAGAGCCCCGCCCTAACATCAGAACCCCTGACCCAGGGGCCATGGCTTTCACAATTTTGGAAGAGGCACTCTTGCTCATCATAACTATGTACTTAGTTACTTTATTAAATACCCAGGAGCAAAGAAGAAGATTTTCAAAGAATTAATGCTTTTTCACTATATAATTTATAGAGCCCCGCCCTAACACCAGAACCCCTGACCCTGGGGCCATGAAATTCACAATTTTGGAAGAGGCACTCTTGCTCATCATAACTATGTACTTAGTTCCTTTATTTAATACCCAGGAGCAGAGAAGAAGATTTTCAAAGAATTAATGCATTTTCACTATATAATCAATACAGCCCCGCCCTAACACCAGAACCCCTGACCCTGGGACCATGAATTTCACAATTTTGGAAGAGGCACTCTTGCTCATCATAACTATGTACTTAGTAACTTTATTTGATACCCAGGAGCAGAGAAGAAGATTTTCAAAGAATTTATGCACTTTCACTATATGATCTATATAGCCCCACCCTGGGGCCAGAACCCCTGACCCTGGGGCCATGAATTTCACAATTTTGGTAGAGGGCTCAATGCTTATTACAATGATGCCAACAGTTTGACTGCTTCATGTCCGGGAGTAAAGAAGAAGATTTTTAAAGATTGCATTATTTTTGGTGGTTTTAGCCCCACCCCTCAGGCCCCGGGGGGGCAGGGACCATGAAATTCACAATTTTTGTTCCCCTTCACCCATAGATGCTATATACCAAATTTGGTTTAAATTGGTTGAGCGGTTCTAGAGAAGAAGTTAAAAATGTTCAAAAGTTAACGCACGACGGACGACGCACGACGCACGACGACGGACGAAAACAGATAGCAATAGGTCACCTGAGTGACTCAGGTGACCTAAAAACTATTTTCCTGTATATTCTTATGTACAAATTTGATCTCCTATTGTAGTCAAGGCCAACCACGGAGTCGTGTTTTGAACAAACTTTAATCTACACTTTGTAATAAAGCTTTCACATTTTTAACTTCTTTTCTGGCTAAGGTTTCTTGAGATTTAATTTTCAAAATATGCCCCAAATTTTAACTTATTCTGACTTATTGTCCCTTGAAAGAAGACAATGCCCTTTATTTCAATAAAAACTGAATCCACCTTAGATAGATATACAATGTGGCACATTTGTTCAAATTGTCTTAGTGGTTCTGGAGATGAAGTCAAAATCCTGAAAAGTTTACAAAAAGCATACAATACACGATACACGACAGAGAGACAGATAAACGAATGCCGGACATTTTCCGTCCAGAAAAAGTCATTTGAGCTCCAGGTGAGCTGCAAAAGTGTCATGTAGTTGATATGAAATTTATTGTACTTGTGAGACAAGATTTTTTTTTTATTTATTTGTGCTTTGCACTCAAGAAAATAAAAAAAAAAAAAAACCCTGTCCACCTTGCCCCGTGAAATCCTTTCATTTTCTGCAATCCATATAAATTGCATTTTATCAAAGAAAACTGAGGAAAAAATACTTTGAAATTCTAAATCGTCATTTAATTGATATATTTGATACTCTAGAGAATCATTTACATAGATATAAAAACAGATAGTATTGTTTCATGTTATATATGCAAAAAATTTTAAATTTTCCTTCTATATAAGCAAGCATCAAATTTGAAGTGATACAGCTAAATTTGAATGATACATTCTGAATAGTGCTTATTTTGAGAGTTACAGTATGTTTAAATATCAAATATTATACATGGGTAACAACTAATATTAATCAATCAACTAATATTAATAAATTTATGATTATGATATAGAGAAAAAAGTGTGGTGTGAACTGTGGTTAAAGTGGTTCTAATTTGTGAACTGTTGTATTTACGGGTTTTTTTGTTTTTTTAATGGTACTTTCTCAAATAACCTACATAAAAGAAACTTTTTTCATTTTCCCTGATCAAAGCAACAGTGTATAAAAATTGACAACAACTGATTAAACTCAGGTGGCTAAAGCATAATTTTGCAATGATTTTGGTATTCGATTGTACTTCAGACGAATAAACTGTTTTACGTATTTCAATTTCTTTGCTAATTTTCTAACGTAACCCCGTCGCGCTCTCGGTTGAATCCTCCAATCCACTCGATGTGGCGCTGGATTCGGATGCCGTGTCCTGCTTTCTCAGCAAACTTTCCAACATGTTGCAGGTAGACGTTACTGGCGAAAAGCACTCTAGGTTCGCAGAAGCATCTGTTGGATTAGGCAAGAAGTTCGTATTTAATAGAGATTCATTTTCGTTTTGTTTGTTCTCAAACAGATCGAGCAAAATGTTGCATTGCTCTGTCGACAATTCCAAAATTCCTTCCTCATCACTGACAGCAGAATCTGCTTTGTCATTCTTGAATGTGTACGGAAATGAAACAGAATCATTATGCGCGTTAGATCTTTCTGCGATTAAATTGTCAGAATGAGTTGGAGGAGAGTTTTGTTCTTCTTTTCTCTGTTTTTTCAGATGCTGAAACTGGTTAGTGAATCCATCTTCTAATATACTGTCATTACTTTGTGCAGAAGAGTGTCCTCCGTCAGACATTTTCTTATTGAGATGCTGTCGTAAGTTTAACTTAGTAGGTAGCATAAGCTTTTGTTTGTTTTTGGTCAGCAAAGAGCCATCTGTGGTTCTCTTACAAGGGGATATTGAGATATTTGGTGTTTGCTCAAGAATTTTCGGAATGAATTGTTTTACGTGATCCTCTACTATAGCATCAATTTCGGATAAACGTTTCTTGGGCGTTTTCTTCTTTTTGAAGCTAGAGTAGTTCAACTCCTCTGACAATCCATAAAGGTTTAATTTTAATTCCAGATGCTAAAAGAAAACATAACTATACATTTTATTTCATAAGTAATTCTTACAAATATAATGTTTACAAAAATAATACTTAATTATAAAAAATAAAACGAAGCGGGTTACTTGTTTTTCCGATAAAAGATTACATATCGGAGAAACAGAAAACTGCTTTGTGCTAGTGTACATGTCCAGAAACAGCACATAAACTACCCGGATTATCGGTTAAAAATAGAGCCAAGAAGTTCACTTTTGCACCATCTAAAGGGTCGATGATGTAATGGCGCGATGACGGTAAAGCGAGGAGCGCTGACGAAGACGCAACAGTTCAATAACCCAAGAACCATGATACAATGACACGACAATGCGATGACAATGATGCTATTGCACGATTGAGCGCTTCATCGTCATCTAATCATTGCGGCATCTTCATCGCACCAACGTGTCATCGCTATCGCTCTATCGCTTCATCGTGCAATCGCATCATCGTCATCGCACGATCGCATCATCGTCATCGCACGATCGCTTCATCGTCATCGCATTATCGACCCAAACCTCGTTGGTGCGATGATGGGATAAGGAACTGCATGACCCTATCATGATTCCATAGTTAAACCTTAAGTTAACAGGATCTTTGTGAAAAAACTATTTAACATATTTCCTTTTTTATAAACTTACAAATGTAGAAAATGGGAAGTTACAGCCGAATTAAGACATGTTTGGTTTCTTCTCCAGTAGCCGGGGCGAATGACCAAATTACGGGAAATATATTGCAACATGAAATGTGTATAGTGTCTTGATAGGACCATATGCAGTACCTTTGAATTTTTTTTAATCTGCTACAACAGTCGGGAAAAATCATTTACTAGTAAATCATTTTGTAGTTAGTTTCCTTACAAGTTTTTAGCTCACCTTAACGAAAAATGGTGAGCTGATGTGGAACCTCGACTTACAAAGATACTATAATCAGCGAATGCCGTTGTGCTGATGCAATTTAACACACAGGGCCGTCGCGCTAACAAAAAGAAGGCCATCACAATAACACAAAACACGCGCTCAAAATTATTGCAACTTTAATCTTTACGTCAAGCCGACAAACAAAGAATTGTGTATAGTTGCGTTAGCGTGATAGCGTGCTTTGTGTTAGCTTTGTGTCACTTTGTAAATGTTTTGTTTCGTTTTTTGTATTAAATGTTACTAGAATCGAGGATGTAAAATTGTAGTTGTTAATATATTTTGTATTATGATCAATATTTCGGTAGTTCAGAGAAGTGACTGCCTAGGAATGTACACTGTAGTGTGATATTTTACGGGAAACCTTGACCTGCCCGCGGAATAAATGTAAGTGCCTCCTTACCAAAAATCTGATGAGCAATTTTTGATATTTGGAATTCATTGTCTTTTGGTGTTCTTTCACTTTCTGCAAAGTGCGTTTTTCTCTTATTAATTCCTTCATATATTCCACAGATGCTTTCAAAATTGATCCTTTGTTCTGTTTAAGATGGCTGCAAATAAATGCAATTCCTTAATTCTATTCATTCGTTGTCCTGACGACAACATTCCACTTTCACTTTGCTTATGTATGATTAGCATATTTTTTTTCGACAGAAACACTCACTTTAAATGACCAAATGACAAGCATAATTAATCGAGATATAAAACATGCTACAACATAAAAAAACATACATTATACCAAATCTAAATAACTTGGAAAAGAAATCTAAGCAAGCCATATAATGCAATTCAGAGAGTTTTCTTCAAAAGAAAATATAGTGTCTGACATTGAAAAAAAAATTGTTATATTAAGAAAAAGCTTACTGAGGCACACTTGCTGGAAGGAGAGCTGCCAATTCTTTAATTCTGTCGTTAATGTTGTATCGACGCCGTCGTTCAACTGAAAGGTGTTTGTTAAACGATATAATTCTAAAAGTGCATATTCTGGTTTGAAAGCAATCTTTAAAAAATGGTTTTACCGTTTGAAATCATATTTTTAAAAATAGGTAGAATTTATTTAATTTATATG
The DNA here is from genome assembly GCF_033153115.1 of Saccostrea echinata. NCBI lineage: Eukaryota > Metazoa > Mollusca > Bivalvia > Ostreida > Ostreidae > Saccostrea > Saccostrea echinata. The sequence goes on from NW_026889777.1 coordinate 12,848,485, forward strand.
ATTTTGAATTCGAAGAGTAAATGTACATGTTGTTTGAATTTTATTGCTTAAGGAAGTGATTGCAAGGCGTCATGTGATCGACCCTTGTGATGTTTAAAAAAAAGAAAGTTTACGGTAACCATTTCCGGAATAAGGGGCGTGATATGATTGCGCCAATGATAGAAAGTCCTTGTGGCAATATTTCATGACCAGAGAAAGAATAGGACGTGACGCTGCAGAGTGTTGGGGAGTGTCGACGCAGATTTTTTTTTTTTCCATCTACGTGTTTTGTTTTTGACACGTCTAGCTTTTGTGTACATAAAATTCTGAACATTGAAATCTATTTCATTAATAAATTGAATTTATATCCGGATCTTTATGTCCTCTTGTTTTAATTAATTAAAATATTAGAATTTACTATTGGATCTACATCAACGTATATATTCATTTTCTAGAAACTTCAGACGGCATAATTTTCTCAGTAATTAATGAAAATGGATGAACAGATGAACGAATGCGATTTTGATACACAGTATATATACGTTATAGACTAGTTTGAGGTTGCATGCTGGACATGAACGTCATTTTTCTTAAGGATATCCGATCCTCAGCCAGGAAGGATAACTCTTTAATTTATTATTTAATTCAAAAAGTCTCAGAATGAAGCTTAAATATGAATTCTTTTCATGCAACAATTTTCATTTTATGCATCTCAATGTGATTCAAGGTTCTTTGAAGTTTTAGAAACAGTTTTTTAAAACGTTGATATTTTTACCCTATAGAGGTATGTTAAATATACAGATTCAAAGAAATCGACTTTCTTTTAATTTAGCCTTAGATACTAATACGTTCTATTTCCATTAATGAACTCTTCAAAATTAGAGGCGCGTTTTGTCATATGACTGGGACAGCATGGCTTGCGGATAATACAAAACATGCCAATCTCAATCCAATTTTAAATGTTAAATGTATTTGTCATTCCAATTAAAGAATAGAAGAACTAAAAGACATATGTACATGTAAGAAAGCGAGAACCCTAAATCTATCATCCATTAATAAAAAATACGACATTTCCGAGGCATATGTATTGTATTTAGAGGTACCATGCAATGAATAGATACATACGATCAACAATAGATATAAGTTGATATTGTTGTCATTCCTACTCTTGATGTATATAAGGTTCACAACAATAAAATATTTCATTTGCATTTTCTTAGGATTTGTTCATCGACAATCAACATATTGTTTACATGATTATGTTACGTTTGTCCCAGAAATCCCGCGAGATTTGTACATTTTCCGACTTTTTCACAAAAGAGCGCACTAAGTATAATTCTTCCATAGTGGAAATAGAACGTATTAGCATGCTATGAAATTAGGAATGATTTATGGTGTTTTGCAATGATAGGAAACACTTTATAAACTATGCATTATCAATTATTCAATGCCTGATTTTCAGAACCTGAGGATCGGACTACCTTAATATTGCAGTGGAAATTTGTTTTCCTCTGTAAAATCTTCTCGAGCATTTTCAACACTTACATCGGCCATGTAAACATTGAATCATCGGTACATATTGTGTAAACATTTTGTTGTAAAATGTTTTATGCGTCGTATTTTGTCAAAAATTGAAACTGAACACACTTCTTCTGACAGAAAAGAAAAGTTTCTTTTAAAAAGTTTTCACAAATCTAGCAAAAAATAATTTTTAAAATAATAATTTTTGAAAATTCACCAGGACATGAACAAAGATGCTTCACGCCGGCATATTTAATGAAGCACATAAGCGCGAAGCGACGCAAATTTATGTCATTCAACAATTAGGCCTATTTTTGAAACTAAAGTTTCTAGTTTTGACGTCAAGTGTGGAATTATGACGTCACAATGGAGATATTCTTGCTCCCTCATGTACTCATGTACCTAGTTCATGAGAAAATGTTTCGAAGAATATGAAGGAAAAATATTAGCAAATGTAAATATTCACTAGCAAATCACTATTTTTTGCCAAATAAGATATTAGGATTTTTATATATTTATTGCAGATACAAGTTCTATGAAATTACCCCTATTTATTCAATATGTTCAGACAGGTGTCAACCAACCAACCCCCCCCCCCATTCCAGGTCACAGTGCAGAGACCTCGATGTTTGTTCAGCGCATGAACAATTTAACCCTTGGACTGCTGTTTACTGGTTTAGAATATATATATTTATATTGAGGTAATAACGGAATGAATGTTTTGGAGATGGGAAAATAAAAAAAAAAAAAAAATGTGCATGTTGTTATTTTTTGGAGTACTTGATTTTATTTTTTTACTTTTGTTATTCTGATTTACATATAAAATGAGCAACAAACGCAAGATTTTCAGAAAAAAAAGTATTTATTAATCTATACATATTGTTTTTTCTTTAGTCTTTTAACAGACTATACATATTTAAGGTTCAGTAGCAAACCATCATACGAAAATTTATAAAATCTAATAATATTTTTAGGAAGGGGGGGGGGGTATTGAAATGCATGTAGCTTCAAAATGAACCTGATGACCTTACTTCATATTTTAACCATAAATCATTTATAATAATTTGTACAAAATATAATAGTTTTTGGAAAATTCATTGGGTAATTTTTTTGTCAAGACTTTGAGAACTGCTCTTGAGGTTAAAATATTACTGCAAATTTACAAGGAATACTCCCCAAAGCAGCGGTGGCATTACTACATATATCAATAATTTCCGATACAATTTTTATTTTCATTGAATATAAAGCATATTATTTAATATCCAGTGGATTTTTTTTAATTTTGTTTCAATTTTGATACCTCTATGGGATATATAAAATTTCACCTCATAAATATCAAAATATTGAAAAACTGCGGTTACCATGGCAACCATATCATCCTTATAACCCTGATGACCATGGTTGAAATTTTCATATTATGATACCATTAACGTAAGGCAAATGATATATAAAAATGAGAAAAATTTATTGAGCGGATTTTTTTCACGGACCCTTGCAATCGCTTCCTTAAACATTATAAAAGGGGCATTTGAAAAGTTCTCAGAATAGTTAGATAATTAGACTGTTTTACGAAGGTTAATAATTTTGATATCATTGAAGAGTGCAAAAATTCATTTACATGTATTGTGACGTCACTTTATATATTTTGTGACGTAATATCTCGAAAAAGGACGCAAGGATCCATTTGTTAACGAGGCCCAATATAGTTGGAAGTTAATCGGACCGGCAAATATTTTTGAATATTGGATATTCGAGGGTTGATTCAAAAGTTTGTGGAATTTTCTTGTGTTTCATTTATTTATGAAAGGAAGTAATTGAAAATTACAACTAAAAATATATGCTCTTGTTGAATTTTCTTAATAGAACATATTATAAAAATTCATGATATTAACGCTTAGGCAGTTGCCATAGAAACGGATGCTTGAAAATGCGAGGGAGACATATATTCGTTCATTATCAATTCAATTCTTAGTACTCATTGCGAGTTAAAAACATGCTTAGTGTCATATAAAACGAAATTATGTCAACATTATGATTGCCTGAACTCTTCTACATCTTTGTGTGAAAGTTTTATCATTTTACTGGATATATAGTAATTTCGATTGATGATTTGTTGTTCATCATGACATTGTAATACAAGGTCGGAATTCGGTCAGGTAATAAGTTTTATGAAAATCTCCTAAACACTCCGACTTAGGCGCATATACTTTTGATACAGGCAAGAAAAAGTGTAGTAAGCAACTGCTTTTTCAAGTGGCGTCAGAATTTTAAGGAAAATAGAACTTCCAATGAGGATTATGAAAAGACTGTTCGCCTATTGGAAGGTTGTTTTTTTTTTCCTCATAGACAAATTGAGAGCGTTAATGGAAGTGGACCGCCGACGTACTGTGATGGGCATTACCACTTAAATCGGAATATCATATGGAACGACGAAGCATATTTTGAAATATGGTCGTAATATGAAGAAAGTGGGTGTGGGATGAGAACCCACACTTTTCTCGAAAGCAGAAATCGAGAAAAGCAGTGTTTCGAAGAATTTCTAAGTCGATTTGAACATAAGGGTGAAATGCTCCTAGTACGTGGCGTGACATACGTAACTTGGCGTTACGTCAACGTCTTCACTACTGGACGAAAAAAGTGCTGAGAATCCCAAATTTTACTGATAATGTTTGATAATTACTGATATAGTGCTGTTCTTGCTGATAAATACTTATATTTTCTGTTATTATTACTGTCGTTGCTGATAATTTTAGTTGTTTCTGATAAATACTGATAATTACTGTCGTCTTTACTGTTGAGTCTGATAAATACTGATAAATACTGTTGATGTGCTGTCGATGCTGAGATTTACTGATAATTACTGTGGTCATTGTTTTTAATCTGGGAAAGGACTAAAATTGCCTAAGAAATGATTAATTATTTTAAAGAAAGTATTTTATCAACAAATTCATTACAGTATTCTAACAAAAAAAAATTATTCTAGAAAAAAAGTCACATTTTATTTGTTTTCATATTTCATGTATTGATTTTATTATAATCATTTTTACATCAAAATGTTAAAATCAGATCATGAATGTTTGTGTTTTTCTTTACCTTTATATTTCTCCTTTCACAAAGTTTTCAATATCTGCGGAAAATAATAATTGTGTTGTTATTGCAGTGGTTTTTCTTCCCAAGTGCTTTTTAAAACAAGTTTTTATTTTTAAAGGTTAAAAAAATTCCCATCTCATATTTTTTCCACGTGTATTTGTATTGTCATCAAAAGCTTTTAGAGGGCATCTTTAATATAGTCAATGGTTGTTATTGTCAATTTATTTTTTCGTGTGGAGAACTGAACATGTATGAGCTCTATAAGTTGAGACCCCCCCCCCCCCCATTTACTTACAACTCTCATTTTAAGAAGACACTTTAGCCAGTATTAAATATATCTCACAAAAAAATCTATTCTGATTTTATGTTGTGTACACTATGTCCTTTTATTGAAGAATGTGACAGGTTTAAATAATAAAAACAAAACATCTTTAATTTGTAGAATAATCTCTTTTTTATACATATAGCCAGTGCGCTCTAGTTCTCTGATTATGTCCTCGATGCGAATTTGATATCATTGTGTAGTATCGACGCTTTCTATCTTTCGTTTTTTTTTTTTTTTTTTTAATTTTTTTTTTTAATTGTTAAGCCATCAGTACACTATAAATCATAAATCTTATGCAGTGTGATTTTCAATCAATGAAATACACGTCTTTCTTTAATTCTTTGTTAATAGTACATAAATCTGCGTTTGGTCTATGGACGTACGCGAAGATCAATAAATAACTGCTCATACATGTTATACGCGGTCAGTCAGTTAAAAAAACCAAAACAAAATAAAATAAAACAAAACTTGAAGTTACTTTCGTCCATTAATGCCGCCTAGCTAAATTGCTTTTCTGGACCACACAGGTCAACCACGTGTAAAAGTTCTACTTTCGTTTTGAGGATCGGGTCATTTATTAGTACATTCTGTGTATCGTACGAGCGACATGAATTTTGTAAAATTAAAAATAGTTTTGTACAGAGATTATAATGTTTTTTTAATTCCATTTTCTCCTTGTCGGAGACCTTTGTATAAACGAACAGTATAGGCTGGGTGCTTACCGACTTGATTATGCTTTATTGTAGCACAAAAAGGGGGGTGGGGTGAAATACTGTTAACTTAAAACTGATACGCGCAAGGTTGATTCTTAAGTTTTATGTTTAATAAGTCATACATGTTATAATTACTTATTACATATTTTTTATATACATGAATAAAATTATTTTAGAGAATCAATGAACGATATCAAATTCAGAACTATAACATTTATTCTTGAGTGCGATAAACAACGTCATGTTACTGTCATTCAAAATTCATAAAAGATTTTTTCACGGATTCTGAGCGATGTGGAGTTTAATTCCCTGTTTCTGAATTCTGAACAGTTAATGCTAATATAATTTCAATGATTGCTTTCACCAAACCATCTATTTTTTTTTTTTAAATTTATATGTACATTTTGCATAATGTTTTAATTATAAGATGAAGTCAAATGTTCCGTATCAATTTCTCGTCTCCGTTTCACGGGCCCCAAATCATCGTTAACCGAGGTTCAGAATTGAAAATACATGTAGCCCCCTCCCCGGGATTTTCTTTTAAATTTATCTGAAGCATGTCAGGAAATGTGCATTAAACTAACAAATAAAATTAAATACTGAGCAAACTTAGATTTATGTGAATTAAAATAATTATTGAATCTTAAATCTGTACAATGTATATGCATATAACTTCATTTTTTTTTTTATCTTAGTACTGCAATGTCCTATTTTGCTAATTAGTTTTTTTTTTTTTTTTTTTCAATTTTCAATTTTATTCGTCAACAAATTGAATATTACAGGATAATTTTTTTTTCGTGCGACCGTAAAGATTTTCCTGCTCAAAGAAGAAAGTACATATACAGTGTAGGTAGTTTGTTTATTATGTACACCGGTGGCCGCAGACGAGGAACAATAGGTAATTAGTGCCCATTGTTACGCTGACCACTACAATTTACATGTAATATACAAGTTGTACCCCGTTCTACCCCGGGGCGGAAGACTTGTACACAATACAGCCAAATCAGAGACTGATCTTTGATTTTTGATCAATGAAGATCAATTTATTCCATGTAATTTTTGACCACACAAGATTAAAATCGATCAATTTCATCATGTACATGTACTTTACTAAGTGAACTTATTATATTAGGTCTCATTTCTTATTTCACATTCCATAAAATTAAATTAAAAAGATTTTAAAACTTATTGAATAAAAATTTTTCGTGTCATGAAATTTTAAGAGACCAACATCAAAATGACATAAACACATGTGTACCCTCGCTCTGACACGGGATTCTGACCATGCACTAATTTTTAATCAGCCCCCAATCTGCCGGTTGCACATGTATGTATCGTGTACATGTAGATGTAGAAGAGATATTCTGGAAGAATCTAAAATGCCTATATTACGTTCAAATAAATAGATAAATAAATAAATAAATAAATAAATAAATAAATAAATAAATAAATAAATAATCTGTGCCTCCAGATTGAACATATTCACATCTGTTTTCATCTCTTTATTAAATTTAAAAATGCATAAAATTTCTCATTTTCGAGCAAATTTTCAAATATCTTGACAGAGACCAGAAAACCGAACATTTAAAAATAAAAAAAATAAATGTCTTTGAGAAAGAAAAAACAAAAAAAGCTATATGAAAGGTCATCTTTAAAAAAAAAAATGTCGTCCTCTCTTGACCAGTTGACGGAGTGAAACCGTGCGAATCAAACTTTTCTAACCTGCAGGAAATATTTTTTATTCCGATTTTTTTCCCACCCATTAAGAACTATTTCTTATTATTGAAAAAAAAACGTCACCGACCTCCTTACCCAAATATCTTGGAGTCGGGAGAGGGCGGCGATGAATCTTTTTAAAAGATAGCCTTATTTTCTTTTTATTTACAGTACATTAATAAAATTCCATTTTCCTTGCTTACAGGTAAATTATACTATTTTCATAGATTGGAAGAAAACATTTGCTTAATATACGCGGTTTCATTTATTTCTTGTCAACATTTTCACAACCGTATTGTAGTAAATGAGATCAGCGTAATTTTTGTCACTAGCAGAACATTTAAAGAAATGTGAAAATGTCGTAATGATAATTTTTAATTAAAAGAAAGAAATAATTGAAGGTTTTTACAGCCCTCAGTTCTTCTTTAGCCCTTCCCAGCTTAAGAACAAAGACCACAGTAATTATCAGTAAATCTCAGCATCGACAGCACATCAACAGTATTTATCAGTATTTATCAGACTCAACAGTAAAGACGACAGTAATTATCAGTATTTATCAGAAACAACTAAAATTATCAGCAACGACAGTAATAATAACAGTAAATATCAGTATTTATCAGCACTGAACTGAACTGAACTGAATTTATTGATCTCTTCACAATTTTACAATTGTATAGCGAGATATAAATGTAAACTACAATGATGAAAAATAAAAACACATATATGGCATGCGTGAGTATGAGGATAGACAAATAGTACAATTATAGGTTTAGGTCTTTACTAGTTTGGGGAGCACGTTTTAGTAATTTTTTTAATAAATATACACAGTTTTCTTAAAAATGACTGTTTATCTGAATTCATTATTTCTCTAAATGTAATTGTATTTTTGAATCGTAATTGTTTTTGTGTTAAACATTTATTTCTTTCACGTGTCATTGCCGTACAATTTAATATGTAATGGAATTCATCTCCTATTTCATTTAATTGACATTTCTTACATAGTCTAATCTCTCTTGGTTCATTTAACCAACGTCCAGTTTCAATTGGCAAATAATGATTACAAGTACGGAATTTGCAGAAATTTATGGCTTCTTTTCGTGATAGAATTTCTAAATATTTTTCAAATTTTAGTTCGTCTTTGTATATTCTATAATTTAGGGTCTTTGATAAATTTTGAACATCCGAATTCCATTTTTGTTTAAATTGATCTATTAAAGTTAGTTTTACTTTCGCTCTTAACCAATTTGGATTGAAGGCTTGACTGTTCCAAATATTTGAAAGTCCACAATCGTTTAAGATATTTAAGACATTATTTATCCAAGTAATCTTCTTAGTCTTTTGATTTACGGTATCACTTAATTTAGACAGCAGACTTGATATTTTTGTTTCTTTTCCAAGTTTAAGTTTACACCAATAGGAAATAATACGCGTTTGTATTTCAATGGACATGGGATGTCGACCGAGTTCACCATACACCATACAGTCCGGAGTAGATTGTTTAAGGTTAAGAAGTAATTTACAAAATTTTAGATGTACTCTGTCTACAATTGCATTGTTCGAAAATCCCCATACTTCACATCCGTACAACAATATAGGCTGAACAATTTTATCGAACAGGTCTAACTGACATCGTATTGATAGATTATGTAAGCGGCCTTTCTTAAGAATTTCAAATATTGCTTTATTTGCTTTGTCAACTTGTTTCTGCTTTGCTTCCTTGAAAGAACCTGACGTACTAAATAAAATACCCAAATAATTAGTTTCATTTACAACTTCAATCAGCTGTTCGCCGTATTTAAACTCAGGCTTTTCTTTTTTCTTTCCTTTACTTATTATCAAAACTTTTGTTTTGTTAATATTAATCTTCAAATTCCATTTTCTGCAATATTTTTCAAAACAATTAATTTTTGCTTGTAAGTGCTCGGCAGATTCAGCTATCAATACGGTGTCATCGGCATATAATAGTGCAAATAATGTCAAATACACATTTAAATGTTGTTCAAACATAACAGATATAGTAGGTAAACCAATTGACATATTTTGTTGGAAAAAATTCTGCAGGTCATTTAGATAAATTGAAAATAAAAAAGATGACAAGTTTTCACCTTGTCTGACACCATTTTCACAATTAAAAAAATCAGTAACGTTATTATCATAGACTATCCTTGATTTGATTTGATTATACATATTCGTAATAACATTGTACATATTTCCATTAATATTGTTTGCACACAATTTAAACCAAAGAGCTTTTCGCCATACATTATCAAATGCTTTCTCGAAGTCTATGAAAGCACAAAAAAGTTTTTTCTTATTTAGTTTCAATAATTCTGATATAATATGTATGGAAAATATATGATCAACAGTTGAATATTGTTTTCTAAAACCAGTTTGATTTTCCTGCAATATTTCATATTCGTTTGAAAAATCGTTTAATCTATCATTTAATATGGATGTAAAAAGTTTTCCAATACAGCTTAAAATTGTTATAGGTCTATAATTTTGCGGATTGTTTTTCTCTCCCTTGTTTTTATATATTGGAAGGATGTTTCCTTCAAGCCAACATTCGGGTAATTTACCTGTTGAAAAAGCTAAATTAAACAATTTTTCGTAAATTGGGAGCATAATTTGTATTGATGATTTTATATATTCATTTCTTATTTTATCCTCGCCTGAAGCTTTGTTGTTTTTTAATTTTTTTACAGCACTAAGTATTTCATCTTGCGAAATGTATTTGTTTAGATTATGATTCAATTCTTCTATTTCTAGTATTTTAATTTCATTATCTAGCATCTTTTCTATATTCTCTGGTATTTCAGGTGCCTTATTTAACTCATTGAAATAGTTAAATAATTTTTCAATATCGATTTGATCTGCATTTTTTTGTTTATTGTTTTTATTCAATATCTTCCAATATTGTCTGGGAGTTTTGAGTCGCATATTTTGTAACTTTTTACTCATTTCTTCACTATACTTATTTATTTCTCTGTCTAACACTTTTTTATAAGCCTTTTCTTTGTTTTTATAATTTTCTTTAGCATTTTGCGAACGTTTCCTGAAATAATAAACTTTGCTATTTCGGTATTTTTTTCTCGCTTTGTGACAAGCTGTAGAAAACCATGGCTTATTATTTTTATGAATGCTTTTAGTCGTTTTATTTTTGTTCACTTTAATTACTCCTAAAGCTTGTTTAGCTGCATTAATATAATTTTTATTTAGTTCATTTACAATATTGTTGACAATTTTCTCTGGGTTTTCACTGGAATTTATTGCTTGGTCTATGTCTGATATCATTTCTTCGACGCGATTTTTGTTGATAGCTTGAATAAAAGTATTTTCTTTCTCCGGATCCCATGGCTTTATCATTTCTAGATCAGTTGTAGAAACATTTGTTTTCATTTCGTTTATAAATTCGTGTTTATTTATACTTAAAACAAGGGGGTTATGTACGTCGGAGTACAGTGAACTATGCTCCAAAACTTGCATGTTTCTATATAATTCCAAAAGCCGTAGTTACATATAAAATAATCTACAGTACTTGTGCTTTTACATGTTGGTTTTCCATTTATATTATCTCCAATTCGACCATTTACTATTAATAAATTGTTTGTCTTACAAAATTCTAATAACAATTTGCCATAGTAGTTTTGTATTTTATCAACATTATTACGCTCTACATGTTCTGATGTTAAATTAAATTCACTTTGTGATTCTTCAAAAATATCATTAAATTTGTCTGTGGTTTCGTATACAACAGGATGGATTTCAGATCCTGTTCCGGTCCTGGCATTAAAATCACCTGTTAAAATTAAGTGTTTGTCATTTTTTAACATGTTTTGTAGTTCAATTTCTAATAAACTAAATGCATCTTTACTGCTATATTTGGAGTTTTCTGGGGGAATATACACATTTCCAATCAAAATATTTTTATTTGTTTTTGAAATTTTTGTTGATAGTTCAAACCAAAGAACAAAATCGTTATCATTTTTGTGAATTACAATATTTTTACTGAATTCTTTCCTGTATGCCAATGCAATCCCCCCAGAACACTTTTTGCCTTGTTTACTTCTGTTTTTCAAATAAATTTCAAAACCATCTAAATAAAGTGTGTCTAAATCGTCAGTTTTAGTTTCCTGAAAACAAAGTATGTCATAATTTTCAATAAAGTTTTGGAATTCTGGATATTTTAGTTTTTGTTTGATGCCGCAACAGTTCAAAGATAGGATCTTTAGTTTGCCACCAGACGGATAGTTCTCACAAGTGTCAACATGGTCCCCTGCGTGCCCCTATTTCCATTCCGGTGATGATGCTACACGCCTTCTTTTGAAACCCTGGGCCCCCGGAGTTCGAACTGTCCCGTGTTTGTCTTGCACAGATCCTGTGGTAGCTTCCATCTCTGCTTCGGTCGGATCGTATGGATGCCCATTTACATATAAAATATCTCTCACTAACTTCACTCGTTCGCCATTCTGTCGCAGTTCTTTCATTACAGGGTATAGAGTTTTCCTGGCTTGTTCTATTTCATCTGGGTATTGCCTATTTATTTGGAAAGGTTTGTTTTTCAGTTTATACGCTGACTTCATGATAAAGTCCAGTTCCCGTTGGTATATGAACTTTGCTACTATAGGTCGTGGCTTATTCCTGTGTTTCCTTCCAAATCGGTGTACATTGGCAATTTCTATGTAATCTGTGATTCTGAGTTGTTGGAAGAAAAACTCTCTCAGCACCTCCTCAGTGTTTTCGCCTTCGACCTCCATTATGCCTGTGAAAATTAGATTATACTTCATTGAACGGCATCTCAGGTCTGTGATTTGTTCCGAAAGAAGTTCGTTTTTCTCTGTGATTTCTCTTACTTCTTTTTCTTTTTCAAATCTGTATTTACTGAAATCGTTTTCAATTTCTTCTATGCGAGACTTCATGTCTAGTAACTGTTTACTGGAATTCGACACATCTTCTTTTACGCCATCAAATATATTGCTTAACCCTTGGAGACTTTCTTGGAAATCATTGGATGTTTTGTTCATTTCATGGAGTTCCCCTTCTATGTTCTGTACTTTTGCCGATAAACTCATGAATTTTTCGAACATTTCATCAACTCTTTGTAGTTTACTTTCTATGTTCGAAATTTTTTGTTCAAAATTTGTGTTTATTTGATTAAATCTTAGGTTCATAGTATTCCCCATGGATTTCATCAGGTTGTACAACTTTTCTATAGTGACTTCTCCACTTTCATTTTGCTCTTGTAGTGTATCGCCATATAGTACCGACCTACATTCACCAATAATGTTCGACGTGTCCGACGCCATGTTTGTTTATACTGTTCACTCATGCATCACAGATTCACCTAACTTTTACCTGTGCTATTTATAGGACGGAATGGTAATCGTGTCTTCGTGCCTTTTATTGTTCACCGAATTGTTCAATTTTAGATCAGAAATACTAAAATAATACACAATATTTCGGCATTTAACTGCTCTATACTGTTTGTAAACACCTTAAATACCTTCTTTACGTATGTCCTGACTGTATTAATGCACTTTTTTGGATGAAATCTTGAATTTTTTTCTCTCTGAAATGAAGCGGTGTTTCTCCAAACTCACGCATGCGCCTCACCAAGAACAGCACCGTATCAGTAATTATCAAACATTATCAGTAAAATTTGGGATTCTCAGCACTTTTTTCGTCCAGTAGTGCTTCCCCGGATTTAACAACCGTCCATGTTAAGAAAGCTCGAGAAAGACCTTAATAGTAATTTGAGCGTGGTGAAAATTTCCAGTTCTGTTGCATGATGACTCTATTTCATAAATATGTTTTAAACACAATTATATACTAAAACTACGTTATAAACAATGGATTTGACAAATTAAAAAAAATAAATGGGGAAATGTTTTTGCATTTCACACATATTATGCAATATCCATTCATCATTTAAAAAATGAAAAGATAATTGGGGATGGCCTTTATTGTAGTGATTGGGGGCATATCAAAACACGAAAATAGGACTTAAAATTATATCTAATATACTTTATAAGTCGCAGTAGTTTTACATAATATCAACAAATGATATGTTTCTCAAAATTAAATATCCCTTACATTATGAAAGAATTTTCTCTACATTCTTTATTTTATTTAACACAAAACGTTGTTTTACGTGGAAACATTAGAAAAGGGGAGGGGGGTTAAAATGCAATAAAATTACAAAGTTTATGTAGGAAACTAAAATATTTCTTCTTGGTCGCATTTAAATGACACAAAGTTTTTTTTTTAAAAAGTCAATCTACGCATGTATATTTAAGTTAATAACAAAACTGGTAAATAAACATTTACATGGAGAAAGACTTCATGTGTTTACTTTTGGTTGAAGTAGTTTTTCAATCCAAAAATCAAAATAAGATTAGATAAAACTTATAAATTATTAGAAATTCAGAATATCTCAAAATTAAATTATATAACAAAGTTTCTTTTAATTAAAACATTTATTTATTAAAACAAAAGAATTTATAAAAATGCCAGGATGTAAGAGCTTTCAACATCCACAATCAAGACCAACCAGGTATGCAAGAACAGCAAAATATTTTAGCGCACTTTAACTGTGACGTTATTGTATTCAATTGTGACGGCAATCAAGGGTACTATGACGCGTCTGAAACAAAGCTGCGTTAAAACGAGTAGGTTGGGCCTCGTTAAGTACTGTGAAATAACTCATTTTCGCGTGTGTGTGTGTGTGTGTGTGTGTGTGTGTGTCGGAAGGGGGGGGTGTTGTTTTCGAGGTATGAAGACACCCTCGAATTCCTGTCTCCCTCGAAATATATAACAAATAAACACTTCTTCAATCAAGAAATTTGATCCCCAAGAACCAGTTAAAACACACACACACACACACACACACACACACAAATTTGTGATTTTAGGTTATTCTGGCCATGGTTTGAACAAAACTTAATCTACACTTTCTGAGATTGCTTCCATATAAATTTGACTAACTATGGCTTGCTGATCGTGAAAAGTAAATTTTAAAAAAAAATTTCCTATACATTCAAACGTAAAACCTTGATGGCCCATAGTGGTCCCACTTACTTCCAAGGGTCATGATTTGAACAAATTTCATTACTTTCATTACTTTCATTACATTTCATATGACTATTCATGGCATTGTTTTTCTTGTGAAGAAGATTTTTATTCCTATGTAAATCTTTTATCGCCCACTTTACCTCATCCTACGCCTGTGAGTCATGATTTGAACAAAATTGAATTCACAATACCTGAGGATGCTTCTATATAAAAACAAGAGGCCCATGGGCCACAACGCTCACCTGAGTTACTTTTGCCCTGCTGTTCTTCACAAGACCTCCCCTTTGTAATATTTATTGCGGCCCCGCCCTACCCCTGGGGGCTATGATTTGAACAATTTAGAATCAACAATACCCAAGGATGCTTCCACATAAGTTTCAGCTTTTTTGGCCCAGTGGTTCTTAAGAAGAAGATTTTCAAAGATTTTGCCTATATATTTCAATGTAAAACTTTGATTCCCTATTGTGGCCCCACCCTATCCCCAGGGGCTATGATTTGAACAATTTAGAATCTTCACTACCCAAGGATGCTTCCACATAAGTTTCAGATTTTCTGGCCCAGTGGTTCTTAAAAAGAAGATTTTCAAAGATTTTGCCTATATATTTCAATGTAAAACTTTGATTCCCTATTGTGGCCCCGCCCTACCCCCGGGGGCCATGATTTTTACAATTTAGAATCTACACTACCCAAGAATGCTTCCACATAAGTTTCAGCTTTTCTGGCCCAGTGGTTCTTAAGAAGAAGATTTTCAAAGATTTTGTCTATATATTTCAACGTAAAACTCTGATTCCCTATTGTGGCCCCGCCCTACCCCCGGGGGCCATGATTTTTACAATTTAGAATCTACGCTACCCCAGGATGCTTCCACATAAGTTTCAGCTTTTCTGGCCCAGTGGTTCTTGAGAAGAAGATTTTTAAAGATTGTTCCTATATATTTCTATGTAAAACATTGATTCCACATTGTGGCCCCGCCCTACCCCCGGGGGTCATGATTTGAACAATTTAGAATCTACACTACCCAAGGATGCTTCCATATAAGTTTCAGCTTTACTGGCCCTGTGGTTCTTGAGAAGAAGATTTTTTAATGACCCCACCCTATTTTTGTCTTCTCTTGATTATCTCCCCTTGTGAGGGAACCTGGCCCTTCATTTTAACAATTTAAATTCCCCTTTACCCATGGATGCTTTGTACCAAGTTTGGTCAAAATTGGCCCAGTGGTTCTTGAGAAGAAGTCAAAAATGTGAAAAGTTTACAGACGGACGGACAGACAGACAGACAGACGGACAGACGGACGGACGGACGACGGACAAAATGTGATCAGAAAAGCTCACTTGAGCCTTCGGCTCAGGTGAGCTAAAAAGCCTTATCATAACTTTGCTGTTCTTGAGAAGATTTCTTCGTATATGTTCCTATGAAAAACATTGATCGCCTATTACGGTCCCACCCTGCCGTCGTGAGTCATGATTTGAACAAACTTGAATTCACACTATAAAATGAAACTTTCACTTACGTTTCAACTTCAACGATTCTTGCGAAAAAGATATTTGAGTTTTTGATACCTATAGTTGAAATATTGTAACAAAATGCGTACGGAGTGCATTGTACTCATAAAAGGTAAGAGCCATGTTACTCAAGATTGATTTGTTGAGAAATGGATTGTTACACTTTAGTTTTATTAAAAAGAATATTTTCTTTTACAGTGGAGTTACATAATGGACCAAAACTCTGGCTACATCATCTGAATAAAAATCTCTCATGAAGAGCTTTAATAACGTATCAGTTCATAAATCGTGGACTTTGATTACAAAGAAAATGAAATATTGAATTGCTGATTTACCATTTGTAATCTTAATCTAGATCAATACAAAATTCCTTTAAATAGTTTTTCAAAGAAGCCCTTTGTAGCCTATAATATGCTAATATAAAACGTCTGAAGATGAGGTTAGTATTTTTCTGAGAAGTAATGATGAGAGCTTGGTAGAGCATCTGCTGGACACGGTAATATATCCTTGTAAGGATTTTATGAAGTTTAGGAATTCTGCATAGGTAAGGTAGATCGAAGTCACCTTGGTTGACTGGATTGCTAAAAGTATTTAAGACGGAAATGTGATTTTGAAGTACTCTATCTTCAGAAGTGAATTGTGAGATTAAGTTGGATATCCAGACGTAGAATTTATACCAAGTTCTTCTGAAATAAAGTTATTACGAGGGTTGATCTAAAAGTTCGTGGAATTTCTTTATATTTTGTTTTTTAATGGAGATGATTGAAAATAACAGGTGAAAATATATACGCTTGTTGAATTTTCCTAATAAAAAATATTTTAAAAATTCATGAGAGTAACACTTTGGCAGTTGCAATGGAAACGGATGTTTGAACATTTATTTGTTCATTACTCCTTCAACTCTTGATACTCACTGTGGAAAAAGATGCGCTACGTGTCACAAAAAATGAAAATGATTTCATAATTACGATTACTTGAACTCTTATAAACCTATTTGTGAATTTTTTTTCGATTTTACTGGATATTTAGTTTATATATCAATGATTAGTTGATCATCAAAACATAGTTAGACAGCGTCGAAATTCGGTCAGTTAATAAGTTTTGTGAAAATCTTGGAACGCATATATTAATGATACAAGCAGAACAAAAGTACAGTTACAAACTAGTTTTCAAGTGACGTAATAATTTTAAGGAAAATAGAACTTCCGATGATGATGAAAAGTCTAGCCGCCTTTTGGAAGATCATTCTTTCCTCGTAGACAAATTGAGAGCGTTAATGGACGTGGACCGCTGATGCACTCTGCTTCACATTGGTACTGAAATCTGATCATCATATGAGACGACGTAGCGTATTTTGAAAAATTATTGTAATAAGAAGAAAGTGGGTGCGAGATTGTTCCCAGGCTCTCCTGGAAGGCAAAAATGGAGAAACGAATGCAGTGTTTCGTAGAATTGCTAAGTCGATTTGAACGCTAGGGTGAGATGCTCCTAGAACGTGACATACCTAACTTGACGTTACGTCAAAGTCTCCCCCGAATTTTACTGGTTTCCATGTTAAAAAAGCTCATGTGACCTTAATGGTAATTGGAATGTGGTGAAATTTTCCAGTATTGATGTATAATGGCCCTTTTTTATAGATGTGTCTTTTGTTTGCTTTAAATACGTCCCAATAAAATTTTAAAAAGAAATTCCATTAACTTTTGGATCAACCCTCGTATAATGAGTCTTATAAACAAAGACGATATTGTTACAATCATTGTCTGCTGGAATCATAACAAATTGTCCAGGTAATCTTTATAATTCTTTCATCATTTCCGATTTTCTAAAAACGGGAAGGAGAGATGGTTCATATATTGCCTTTTAACTTTCCAACACGATTTTTTAGTATGTTTCTAAAACACTTATTCCATTCTGACAACGTTTTTAGATTTTTTCCCTTCATATTTAGTCCAACGTCTGGCATAATCGTCGAAGGAATTAATAATAGCAATTAATTACCAATCAAAAGATCGGGGCTCCCTGTATTTAGTACCTTTTAAGAGGATTGCTTTTAGATCGTCGTTTTTGGCATCACGGTAGCTCAGTCAGTAGAGCGCACGCTCCGTGATCGGAAGGTGGTGTGTTCGAATCACGGCAGCGACAGACTTAAGTCGATAAAATTAGGTAGCAAATGTTTCTTCGCCATGCGCTCGGCATTTTGAAGTGAAAGTTGCGGGTCCTTCGGTTGAGACCTTACAAACCGAGGCCCCGTGTCACGGTAGGCGTTGGCATGATAAAGAACCCTCACTGCTCAATGGCCCTGAGTGCCGAGTAATTAATGTCTAAATTTGAAGCTCCTCACCGGTATATGGTGACGTCTCTTCATGAGTGAAAAATTCTCGAACGGGACCTAAAATAACATACAATCAATCGATCATTGATCGTCGTTTTCAACTGTATTAATATCTCTGGTAAAGACGTGCCCAGCGGGACTGTAGTTGAAAGAAGAAGAGCAAGAACACTTAAGAAAATTTTATTTTAAATGTTCAATAGGCATTGTAAGGTTTATTTAGAATTAATGAATCAATAAATTCCTTAACCTCAAACATACTGCGTTTATGATTCTCCCAACTTGTAACAACTGCTATTATTTTCTTAACTTTCAGTTCACTTTCACTTTTTCTTCATTTTTCACTTCACTTTCACTTTTTCTTTTTCACTTTCACTTTATCTATTATACTTACTTATATTGTGATTGTCCTTCTTTTCCCGGTCTTTTCTCCATTTTTCTTCCTCCTTGATAGTCCTTAAATTCTGAGTACTATTTCCTAATAAAGGATTTGCACCTTTATTTTGTGCAGGAGTATAGCTGCGCTCATCAGTGGTGGAGCTATTCTTTGGAAATAAAATACCAATTTAAGGTCATTGGCAAGAAGGATTATCCAGAGAGAGAAAGGTTAAAGGTAAAAGTAAAGATAACAAACAGTGATCAAGCTTATACATGCAGTAAACAAAAAACATTATATATGTACCCCTCTCCTTCGGAGAAAAGATAATATACCTGAACATGTATATATATATATATATATATATATATATATATATATATATATATATATATATATATATATATATATATATATATATATATATATATATATATATATATATATATATATATATATATATATATATATTCTATGTGACATATAATACTGTTTTACAATAGTTGTTGTTGGATCCAAAGTATTCTTAAATTTAAAAAAAAAAAACACTTTTAAATAGTAACTTAACCGTAATGCTTGGAAGATTAACCATTGCAATTGTATGAGAAATTCATTCAGGTTAATAAAAATAAGGTCCAGCTTGCTAGTCGTGAAGCTGATAAAATTCTGTTGATTTTAAAAGATTGTTTATAGTTTTTATGTACAATACTTTGTTAGAATACTTGAAACTGTTACTTACGTGTATGGCTGTTTGCAAATCTCATCTCAAATTTAAAAAGAAAATATTGAAGTTTGAAAAAAATAATAATACAGTGTAAATTAATTTTGGAAAATGTATTTTTCTTTGTTTGCTTGATTTTTTTTTATAGTTTTCTTAGGGAATTATGATTTTTTTCCCGTACAATTTCCTAAAAATACGTGAATTTTGAAATATTTCCTCAATTTTCTATTTCGGATTAACCAAATGCTTTCGACTCCAATTTGTAATTCAGCAACTCTCTAACAAAATGTTTCGTCCCCGAATTCCATAGAATTGTTTTGGATTTTCTTTAAGAAATTCCTTGGAATTTTCTATGGAATTCCATGGATGTTATGGGAATTCTACATTAGCGTACATAGGGAGTCCATATCAATGAGACTCTACCTTATTAGTAAAATTTTTATTGCGCTACTTACCGATAAATTAAGAGTCTGCTCAACAAATTCTAAGTCAAACGATTTATCAACTACATCAGGGTTCATCACATTACCTATGACATCATCTACCTGCAAAAATTGCACTCTTTTAAAATATGAAACAATATAGGCCAGTGCACCTTTTCTCAATATATCTTACGACTAGGACAAAAATTTCAATTCTATAAGAAATAGCTGAATTATAGTAGGTCACAAAAAATCTTATCTTTCTAAAATTTTACAATCAATTGTGAATATTCTTTTGGTAAAAAATATTATCTTTATTAAACAATAAAATTACAGAGTTGTTAAATTTAAAACTTAGTCGTGAAGTTTTTTGGGAAAAGGGTTACTGGCTGGGAAGTGACAGAATGCAAATAGTGTTATTACATACATAAAAGCACTTCTTCAAGTTCATGAAAAGAAACAGGTCAATACACCTGCACACATGGGGAAGGCATGTTTGAACTATCGTTCACTCTTTCCTTACTAGGTATATCAATACAAAAAATATTGACAATCAGAAGAATATTTATTTTTGTTTTTTGTCCTCTAAATAAGGGTACCAATTAAATGAATAAAAAATTAAAAAAAAAAAATACGTCATCCAGGTCCTCCATATTAAATATGGCACATCGTAGCTCTTCAGCCAGAGGAATCTCCGCAACATCATTGGTAGTATATTCCTCCAAAGAATCTATATCCTCACCGATATTTATATTTATGCTGCTGGACACCTGTTTTTCCAGATTGTCTATAGCAGGAGAATAGCAAATGTTGGAACCTCCGGCTCCACCGATCTAATTAAAAAATCGTAAAAAAATTATATCAGAAATATATATATATATATATATATATATATATATATATATATATATATATATATATATATATATATATATATATATATATATATATATAAAAGCATTTTACGCTTAACAAACGTAATTTTAATAGGATCTTACGGAGATATTACCGCATTTAACAGTTTCTATTTAGTTTTGTGTCCGTGCAACAAATTTAAGACTCCAGAGAAAATATTTGAGACGCACTCTTGAGAATTAATCAGTGTTGTGAAAGGTGAGAAATCTTTACGGGGAAGCACTGACATTAAAGTCTGTGTTCTCAGATTTATACTAGCTTTAAAAAGATATCTTATAGTGCTAATCCCAGCAGAAAATATTATACTGTTTTAACCCTATTTCTTTGAATTATATACTTCAGTGCAACTTCAGTGCTACGAGAAATCTATGTAACGTTGAAATTGTATAGTATTTTTGGCTGGGATTAGCACTCTCTGAGTATTAAGTTCACATTGTACTAGTATCTAGCACTGTATCAGCATTATATATATATATATATATATATATATATATATATATATATATATATATATATATATATATATATATATATATATATATATATATATATATATATATATATATATATATATATATATATATATATATATATATATTAGGGATGTCAATGAATAGTCGACTATTCGACTATCAGTCAAATGGACCGACGATCGAATAATGAAACGACATTCGAATATTATTTTAACTAAATAAATGCAATAAATGAGTGATAGATGAGATGGAATTCTCATCAAAAAATAAGAAACAGTCTTTTCTCATAGACAGTCGATAATCTTCCTCAACAAAAAACGGTAGATTTTCCATGTACGTATAGAAAGTACAGCAATTATAAATGCTTCACTACTGCGAGAATTAATTGTCAGTAATTGCCTGTGTTGTTTTTGTAATAAATTAACCAATATAATGGGCTTTGTTTGTAAAATCATTCATTGGACAAATATCTTTTGTTATTTTAAGTTTGCTCAAATGCAAGGAATAAATCTGTTTTGATACATCGATCATTATTAAAACAATGCGCTTACATTTTAGACTGTTTGAGGACAATTTGATAGCCTCCCCCCTCCATTTTATTTCATAATAAGCTTTAAAAAAAATATCGGCTGGCAATTTTTTAATGCTTACTAAATAAAAAATGACCGCATGTACAGGCCGATTTACGAATTCTATTTATGGGGAAATAATAAATTTTGGAGAATTAGGTTTCTAAATTTATTTCATAGAGTCATGCTATCCACGCGTTACGTTGCATTAATCTTGATGTTACTTTTTAAACAGATTTTAGTAAAAAGGTTTCTGAGTATGTACCAATGAAGTATGAAATAAAATTTTATTTTCAGAAAATGTTCCAAATATTCGACTATCGTTCGAATAATGCAATCGAATGATCGACTAAGGAAAATAAATATTTTGACATCCCTAATATATATATATATATATATATATATATATATATATATATATATATATATATATATATATATATATATATATATATATATATATATATATATATATATAATTATTGTGCCTCATTTCGGTTTTTCTTTTTTTTTAGGGGGGGGGGGTCGAAGATATAGTTTTATTACCTCATGAAATCTGGGACATACATGTAAGAACGCTAGATTCAAGATCATCAACCTGAACAACTTATTTAAGGTCAAGACATTTAAATAGGGGTAATCAATTGTTTTATCATACCGATACATGTTAAGACAATTTTTGTAGGCTTAATAACTAAAAGAAACAATATTGTGTATTAAGACCTTCGACCTTCATGTACGAACGTTTATTACCAGTGTTCCATCGGGATCCGGATTCGCTAGTCAAGTTGTTTACTTTTCGCCTGCAAGTTTTTGCACCGCCGATTTATTAAAACACTCTGTGATTGTAAGTAAAATGCATTTTTATAAACTCATAAATACCATTCCCGAGTACAATGACAATCTGGTGCAGACTTTTACAGTACAAAAGAGCCGAGTCTGCATTCGTTGAATTTGACATTGTAACGAAAGTTTCAATGAAAACGATAAATTTTTATAACACATCTAAAGGTTAATCGTATTCCTTATCATAAAAAGATTATACATATTTTTATAACGGCATTTTTTGTAATGAACAATCATTACTGTATGCATAAATTTTCAATTTGAATAGAATTTAGATTAACAGGTCATTTTTATCGGTCATTATTCATAATTACTTGGTCATTATATCCAAGTGCAATGATTCCTAGGTCATTATTGCCGTAAACGGTACTTTTTGGAGTCATTATTGAGTTAAAAAGCCTTCTAACAAGCCAATCAAATTTGAGTATTCTTAATAGAGGTATTTTATATATATATATATATATATATATATATATATATATATATATATATATATATATATATATATATATATATATATATATATATATATATATATATATATATATATATATAAGTTGAATCAGTAGAAGATAACCTTTTTAAGAGAAAAATCTTACCTCGTGCGCATTTTCATTCTTATTGCCTGAGCTGGCTTCAGTTTCCGTAAATATTACGGTTTCATCTACAGCATCTACAGCATATCTATAATCTTCATTCATTTGTATCAGTTGTTGGCGAATTGCCTGCAATCGTTTCTTTGCATGGTTCATCTTCAGTTTTCTTTCTTTCTCTGAAAAAAAAAAATAGAAAATTGTGTCCTTAGAATGTGTTAGTAAAGTTAAGAATATTTCGACTCTATAGTCAAGCTCAACCTTAAGAAGTGAACAATCTGATAAATAGTCATTTTGCTGTGCAAGGGAGATGTGCAACTTTAACATTTTATCTAATAATAAAGAGTCTATCTTCGTTAATTCACGTAAAAACTTTTTTTTTCTTTTTTTCTTTTCAAAGAACTTTTTGTAAAATTATTAACACCGAATATTCTTCGTGTTATCATTTTTTCTTCCGTGCTAAAGAGTGATGAAGGGTTTTGTACTTTTAAAATTAAATGGCAAAAAAGTGTACATTTTTTAACTTGACGAGAGTTTTAAATAAAATGCAAAGAAAATAATAAAAATTATTTACTTACATCTCATCCAGTATCCAAGCTTTTAATTCCTGGAATAAGGTTGGTAATACAAAGTTTTATCAAACCTTTCCAGTTCGTTGTCTAGACATTGTACATTAATGATAAAGAAATCATAGTTTTGGTCTATATGACATTAATGGCTATTCAAAATATGAAGGCTTTCTCACTCTCTTCCATTTTTATGGATACTAACAAACTTAAATAATGAGTAATAGATATGAATAATAATCTAAAAACTTCATTGCTGAAACTCTACCCTTTTGTAATAGAAAATAATATTTTCCAACTGCAAGCCCTCTTGTCAAGTTGCATCCTTTAAATGTACATATAAATGCTATGATAGGAACACTGCCTGCTGACCGTTTTCTTATCTAAGAATGATAACATAGGTACACTGCTGACCGTTTTCAATTAAACTTTTTAAGGTCATGAGGTTGATATCCGTTCCATGTGTCAGTTTTTTGAGCCTTGAACTTAACTTTAATAAATAATTTTCAAAAGCAAATATACCCCAGATTTCAGACTGCTAGGGAGGGGTTCATTTTTGTTCTTAACATAAAAATAGATGCTGTCATAAGACAGTAATACCCGCACTAAGGTGTTTGTCTCTAAATGCACTCTCGTTCATAACTGGATAACCAGGGAAGAGTCCACACTATTCTATAATTTAAATCAAGCATAAAATGCTCAGGTTAACATGTGACCATATACCAAATTCATTACCAGTCAGGTATTACAGAATTTAATGATGTAAATTCTGTTTAACAGAGAATATTTGAGAGAAGATTTTTTGTTTTTGTTTTTTTTTTAAATGGGGTGGGTGGGGGGGGGGGATCTTTGGCTCATAAATGGAATTTGTTGAATCTATTGTCAAAACAACAAATATGTGCATAGCATTTTTGCTAAATTTTAAAATTTAAATGCCAAAATGACCACTTTGGGAAATGATCGAATTGTGCATATTTTTTTTTTCAGTGTATGGGTCGGAAAAATACTTTTTCCAAACCCACGCCCGATCAACTACATGTACTTTAAAAATCAACCCTGCCACCCACAATTCGTCTGTTTTCCTGTCATATTTGGAATAGATAACCCAGTGTTATGTAAAAAAAAAATATATCGTATGTAATTCTGATATAAATTTTATACATTACACCTTTTTGGAAAATTTCTGCGTCTGGCATTTGAATTACGTCACACTAGAGCACTACTTTTACCGTTATCATAATTTGGTTGCACATGGTATACATACATCATTGTTATACCCTTATAAATATCTTTCTATATATTTATTAATAATAAAAAGTCCAACAAAAGAAATGTTTATTGCATCGGTCTAACAATTTCATTGTTGACCGGCTTGCCAGTCCAACATAAGAATTGTTAGACCGCAATGTCACTGGTACGTCACAAGTAATTAATCGTCGATCAATATCGGCGACACGGAAATAGCCGAAGTTTAGAGCTGCAAGAGTTGTCGTATGCTATTTGAAAGACAGATACGGGCAGTGTATATGTTTTGTGATAAATAATTTTTGTAATATAATAATCTTATTTTTTAATATTTTCTTTCTCTGCTATTGTTTTATTTTTATTGATCAAGCAAAAATTTTCCAAAGAAAGTAATTGATAATATATTGATTAAATCTGTTCAAATGTTTTCATTTTAATTGTTCTATCTGAAGTGAAGGGTATGACAAAACAGTTAAAGACTGGGATACGGGCAACATATGATTTGTTGGACCTGAAGGTGAAAATGTTGCCCTTGGTCCAACAAATCATATGTTGCCCTCATACCCAGTCAATAACTGTATATTATTACCGGTAGGAATTCTTATGATTCTTAATGTGTTTTAAATGGATTATATTATGAAGTTAACAGTACCTAGAACAGGCGGTAAGTACATTATGATTATATATTTAAGGTTCAGACCTGTATAGAACGGGGTAAAATAAGCTGGAGTGCAAAGGGTAAGGGGCCTACAGTTTGAAAAGGGTCAAAGTTCATTGGATGCCACATGCATTGAAGCAAGTCCCTGGGGTCATTCCTACTCTCTGGATCTGGAAAAAAATCAAATAGCTTTCATTAAATCAAAAGCCCCTAAGTCATCTTAGTTTGTATTATGACACATTAAATAGTATATGGGGTCATGACCCCAGAAGTCATCCCCACCCCTGAAATTTCACAAATGATCATATATATATATATATATATATATATATATATATATATATATATATATATATATATATATATATATATATATATATATATATATATATCTCGAAAATGGTTGAAAACTTCTCCCCTTAAGCATGCATAATATTTTTTCCTTGTTTAATTATGCATCAATTGATATATTTAGGTTATGACCCCCTGGAAGTCATCCCCACCCCTGAAACCGTGGAAATGATCACAATAGGGACCTGTGTCAAAAGTGTGTCAATGATAATCTGACATTTCATTCTTGACCCCCTAGGGTCAGCCCACCCTCCTATAATTAGAATTGAAAATCATTCAGAGACTCACAATTTTTGTGTACATGTACTTTGTGTACATGTACAATTTTGTATATTCACAATTTATTTATGTCAGAACAAGATATTGGTTTGTATATATGAACGATCCGGGGCTGGGATTCAAGGGGAAAAAGGGGGGAGGAGTTATGTCTGCATGGGCAAAATAATAAATGTTGAAAACTTGATCATCCTACAGTTTGTGATTATTAACCCCATTTTCCACTTGTCATCTTCATTTTACTGACCTCACAAGTGACAACATACATGTTTATTAATTCAATAGATTATGGACTTTTTTGATCATAAGCCTAGCTCTCCCTTGAATCAGGAATGGTGATACAAATATTTTTAGAATAGTTAAGGATTAAAAAGGTATTGCACAATCTCTTAAACTCTGTAGTTGAATTATACAGTATAACTTGATTTTACTATTCAAAACACCTTGATTAAGCTATTTAATCATACTTTTTTCCAAAAATGTGCAGTTTTATTAACATGGATATAACTCACATTATGTTGATATGGTATAAATTTTAAATTTTCAGCTTTGAGCTGTTCTGAAAACAACAAATGAAAAAAAAGCTTTTTAGATAATGTATCTCCTTCTGAGCATTTGCAATCAAAGTTTATTAAATTTTGCATTATATATAGATTATATACTTGGGGTAATCTCTCTCTCTCTCTCTCTCTCTCTCTCTCTCTCTCTCTGACATTTATTTGGGCCAAAAATTGAAATGGAATTATAAGTGAAGTTTTTTAAGTTGATTGACTTTACACTAATTTACTCATACTGCAGCTAGAATAATATCTCTTCCAAAAATATAAAAAATAAGTTTACTCACTATCTTGTCTTTGATCAGCATCTACATCTAATTACAAAAAGACACAGCCAAAATTCTTTTCTCGTGGTTTGTTACAAATTTCACATGAAACTCCTATTTTTCAAGATCATGCAAGTTTGTGGCTTATGTCCATTAGAATTAAAAAAACTCGACAGTCCTCATGTTTTGAGTAGGCAGATATAAACTAAATTGTTGAAAAGTACTCACTGTGAATAATCACCTGACTTGTTGAAGACAGGTAAACATACCCCTCAGGGTATAATTATCATACATAGGCCGTACAAAATTAAACAGTCAGGACTAAATCATCATTATCTTAGGTAATTTAATAACAAGAAACACACTAGAGGTGTGTTGAAATATTTAGAAACACAAAGAATTTTATTTCTCATGTTAAATATTTTTTTTCTTGTGTAAAACAACTGTTCACAAATAGAAGGGTCAAACCCTCTTTTAAGGGATAAGAATGAGTGAAAATTTAATGGTATTTCAAAAATCTTCTTTGCAAGAACCACTGGGCCAGAAAAGTTTAAAATTATGTGAAACTTCATTAATAAGTGTAGATTCAACTTTGTCCAAATCATGACCTTCAATGGTAGGGGGATCCACAATAGGGGATCAAAGTTTTGTAAATATGGGAATGTATAGTAAAACACTCTTATAACTAAGTGCCTGGGACGGACGATTTTGTTTCGTTATAAGTGTAATTTTTCATATCTATTAAGTTTACAATATATTTTAAAGTCATGAGGAATGAAATTTGCTTCGCTGTAAGCCTCAATTTATTATTTTAAGCATGTTGGCTAGAAGCATACTTTACTGTATAAGATAAAAATCTTCAAAAATCTTCTTCTCAAGAACCACTGGGCAAGAAAAAGTTTCATTACATAATGTAGAAAAAAAATTGTTCTTCTTTCAAAATTTTACTCCTTCTACAGTTTTGATGCTACAAGTAGACTATACTAGTCTACATATTGTTTTTGTCAGTTTTCTTCTTCAATCAAATTTTGTCCTAGCCGTAACTCGGCAACCCTTTAACATTAAGACTTCAAACTTGGAACATAGAGAGGTGGTATGGAGGTGGGATTAAAGCCATTAAATGTTTTTGACCTTGTCCTTTTGATAAGGTCAAGATCAATCTTTACATCAAAATATAGTCCAGGCTATAACCTGAGAACCCTTTGACATTAGGATTTCAAACTTGTAACATAGAAAGAAGACATCTACACAAGATGCACTGCACCAAAATTTTGACCTTGACTCCTTTCTTCATTCAAGGTCAAATTGAGAAAAAAACACCTCCAAACCATTACTTAGAACCCTTTGACATTAAAACTTCAATCTTGGAACATGGAGAGGTGGTATGGAGAAAGGGTACATGCCAACAAAATTTTTTACCTGGACTCATTTATAAAGTCAAGGTCAATCTTTTACATGAAAATATAATTCAGGGCATAATCTGATAATCCTTTGACATTATCAATTGAAATTTGGAACATACATGGATAGAAGACACTGACACAAGATTTGCTGCATCATTTTTTTTTACCTGGACCCTTTTTTTCATTTAAGGTCAAATTAAGAAAAAAGACAATCAGACCATAACTCATGAAATCTTTGACTTATAAGACTTTAAACGTCATGTTTTGCCCCCCCCCCCCCATTTGACCCCCAGAGTGAAAATGAGAATTTCGAAACCTTGTTGCACATTTACAGGACACCACCAATCATATTCCAAAAGATGATTAGGCTACTGTATAAAATGTAAGAGGAGTTCTGAGAACCAGGGGCTTTTTGTATATAAAAAAACGTCATTTTTCGACCCCCATTTGACCCCCAGGGTGAAAATGAAAATTCCAGAACCTTATTGCACATCTACAAGACACTAACAATCTTCTCTCAAAAGATGATTAGGCTACTGTGTAAAATGTTAGAGGAGTTCTGGGAACGAACCACGGTCTTTTTGTATAAAAAAAAAACGTCATTTTTCGACCCCCATTTGACCACCAGGGTGAAAATAAAAAATCTGAAACCTTATTGCACATTTACAGGACACCACCAATCATCTTTGAAAAGACGATAAGGCTACTGCATAAAATGTAAGAGGAGTTCTGGGAACCAGGGGCTTTTTATATATATATATAAAAAACGTCATTTTTCGACCCCCATTTGACCCCCAGGGTGAAAATGAAAATTCCGAACCTTATTGCACATCTACAGGACAATATCAATCATCTCCTAAAAGATGATTAGGCTACTGCATAAATTGTAAGAGGAGTTCTGGGAACCACGGTCTTTTTGTATAAAAAACGTCATTTTTCGACCCCTATCTGACCCCCAAGGTGAAAATGAAAATTCCGAAACCTTATTGCACATCTACAGGACACTACCAATCATCTTCCAAAAGACGATTAGGCTACTGCATAAAATGTAGGAGGAGTTCTGGGAACCATGCTTTTGTAGGAAAAAACGTCATTTTTCACCCCCGTTTTGTCCCCAAGGTTAAATTGAAAATTCCAAAACCTTGTTTCACATCTATAGGACACCACCTATCATATTCCAAAAGATTAATTGAATTCTGCTTAAAATGTAGGAGTAGTTAGATTAAGAAGAAAGTGTGACGGACGGACGAACGGACGGACATGAGTAAGAACAATATACCCGGACTTTCTTTAGAAAGTGCGGGTATAAAAAGTGGCATTTTAGTATCTTGTTGTTCAATTTATAAACAGATATCCATGTATTTGGTAGATAACACTAACAAAGCATGTTACTTGTACATGTATATCAATAATTATTATGCTTCCTCACAGTTTGTCTCTATATAATCAATACCCAACTATTTTGGCATTGTGTTCTAAGGATTTATATAGCGTAAGCATATTATGCCGAAATATTGCATGGCTTCTTTTTCTAAAGAAAATTCGACAGCGCCCACGCCGGGGATCGAACTGACGACCACGAGATCGTCAGCCCGACGCGCTACCGATTACGCCATTGACGCTGTTGTCTAGTGTATCGTATATTAATTTATATGTACGTAATCTCATATATTTGACACTTAAGGAAAAAATAGATAAAATATTTTTCTAAAATAGTTTCATGTAATTATTTTTTAACTTTACTTATCTAAAATTCTTTGAAACTATCTGTACATTATACCTATCTTCATGAAAAACTAAAACAAAATAGACGACGTATATATAGCACAACGGGACTTCATAATAAGGATGTACTAACATGTTTGAGAACCAAACAAGAATCTTTGTAAGGGGTGAGGAAACAGTGCAAATGGGAAAAAAAATTCAAACTTTGTATTTATTATTTTTACGATTTACACATCATCACACAAACTGAGCCTAGGAAAAGTAAACGCTTAATTGTATTGTGTTGTGGTTTGATTTGCTACTTTACGTCTTTCTGCAAGAAGTTCCCATCCTGCTTTTAAATATAATGAATCTCTTGAAACTATTATGGGAAAACCTGTGATTATTCTCGCAGCATAAAGCTGCACTTTGTCTAGTTTTTGAACATCGTGTTGGGAACATCCATCGCAAACTATAGAACTCGCCTCCGGCTCGTGCACCATGTATCAAACCCTGACTACTATTTAGGCATAGTACATGCAAACCAAAACACTGTTATATAATTAATATTAATAATTTATTTTCAAAATGTTCAAATTTGCTGAAAAATCGTTATTCAATGTCGAATAGCACTACCAGTGTGATGCCATAATGAAGTGATTTATCGATATACTAATAAATATTCACATTTTCAAAAACACTTTCATTCAGTGTAGCAAGTGTAATTGCCTTTTAATAACTTTTTGACTTAATGTTACTTGGCATTTATCTTGAATTTATCCCATGTTTACCCCCTTTAACCTGTGAATATCACTCTTTAAAAAAAAAAAATTCCATATCCCTCTGCTGTGACGTCACAATGGGTTTTGTGTGAAATTGATGAAGTAAAATAAAGTGGATTCCTATATGAAAACAGTGTAAAAGATTGATAGTGATGCATAAAACATGGGATAAAAAGAATCTTCCATGATTTGTTCCCATCCTGTTGTTGTGTCCTAGTTGTGGTTTTTATCTCCTCCCCAAGGCTCGGGGATAAAAAACACAAAACTTGTTGCATGGAAAATCATATCCAACTACAAATCATTGGAGATCCTATATTTATCTTACAATTGTTTTAAATGTGCGGGTTAGAAACAGATATAGATTTTTATGAGAATTGAAAAATATTGAATTATAATTGTTCATTGGTATTACTGATCTGGTTTCCTTTCTGAAATTGTACTACCTGTGGTCAAAATTACATTATCAAAAAACTAGACCAATGACTCAATATTCTAAATCCCTCTCTATTTTCAGAATGTTATCAAAATTCAAGTATTGGTCAATGCCCTGCTCACCTGCGCATTCCATTATTGCGACAGCGGGTTAAAGAGAGTTTACATGAAATTTAACACTGAAGAATTTCTCTATTATTTTTTTTTATAATCCTCCTCTTTATTTCTTTTGAAAAACATCTTTCATCAGTAAATGCTGTTTAGAGTCGGTTTTTATAGCCATCTTTATAGATTTCTTATGCAGGGTGCTTTTCAATCAATGAAACATACAGCGACGCACATACCAATAATACAATACTTAAAATACTCAAGTCTGTAACGACATAAATATAAAGAATAAAATGCTTTTGTTTGTAAATACAGGAATTTATGGCTGCAGTTATACCAGAAAAAATTATATAACCAGCTTACTCAGGTTATGTATTTTTTTCTGCAACATTAAATCAGTATGCATTTTGATATCACAGTTGTTGAAATTTTTAAGTAATAATTCAAATTGATTATATTTGATTAATTAATATTTTGATTATATACATTATCCAATGTATTTCCTATAGCAAAAAAAAAAAAAAAAAAAAAAAAAAAAGGAAAAAATGACGTTACATGTCTGTAGATATCTTTTAATAATATACGTGAAGCTTATCTGCAGATAATGCACAAATAACTTAAGGAGTAAACGGAAAATAGGCGGCATCAGATATAAGACTTAACTATCAGTTCATTGTATATAGTGAGAAAGGCGTTGGAGGAAATCGAATTAAAATATCAATTAAGACTGCGATATAAAATGTAAAGATCGATCTAAAAAAAAAAATACAATATGTGAACAGGACAAGAGACACTAACTCCCGGAAGTTCCACAGACGGGATCAGTTGCCTAGAAGGAGTGAGTCCCCTGTCCATCGGTTACACCTGCCGTGATTCCATTTCACGATCGGACACACCGAAAAATCCTCAGACAATCCGGCCCAACAATCCGTATGCAAAACGTCAGTCAGCATTCGACATAACGATAAATTTTATTAGCTAACAAGGCCATTGTATCGACCATAGAATTTGCAAAATATTTACTGTAAACAAATACATGTTTTAACTTATATGGTTAGTGAACTGAACACAATTTTAACGAGGGATACAATTATGCGTCCTGTAGTTTTACTTTGAAAGAAAATTAGGAGAGCCTTTTGGTATCTGAGCTCTCTTAAATTAAAGTCATACAAAAATTGCTATCTCAATGAAAAAAGAACTCGTAAATTTACTAACCTTGGCATTGGTCATCTGCAAAATTGTTTTGTTAAAAAACATTCTGATTGTATACATAAGTACCTCTAAGTTGATATCAAAAAGATGTTTGATTTTCTTATTGATAATATATATGTAGATTTGAGGATCAAGTCTTCCAGCAATCTGTGTGAATTCCAACGGATACGAATTTGGCCCCGTTATTAGCATGCATATGATACAGAATTTATTCTAAAGCTGCCGTGGCCTTCAATTCGACATTAAGATATATCGACGACGTTTTATCAATTAAATACTTAAGCTGATTCGATATATCGCTTTGAAATAAATTTTAAAAAAACCCACAAAGTCTGGCAAATCTGTTTCATATTTAGCTGTTGTACTAGAGAAATACATTGATGGCAAACTAGCAACTAAAATTTAAGAAAAATGTAATGACTTCAACTTCTTCTATCGTCAAATTCTCTTATCTATGTAGAAGTATACCATTATGATCACCCTGTATATGGAGTTTATGTCTCCCAGTTGATTCGATAAGCAAGAACAATAAGAACATGTTCCTCCTTCGAAAAATTTCTAAAAGGAGGTAAGCCAGTGGCAATTAAGTTGATGATACAAGGAAGTTCACAGTCTCGTTAAAAGTCAACATTTTGCAAATACAATATATCGTTAAGTCGAATGTTGACTGACTTTTGTCATACAAATCGTAAGGTCACTATTTTCAGACTGAACTTTCTTCGGATTTTTCCGTTTACCCGATCATGACAAGGAGCAAATGACGGGTGTGACCGATCGATAGCAGATGCTTACTCCTTCACGTCACCCGATCCCACCTCTGATGTTTTAAGGAGTTCGTGTTTATTCTGCTCTATATTTGTTTTAATCTTATGGACTTCTGAGCTTGATTACTATTCTTTAACTTCATATTTCACCATATCTTATAAAATTAAAAGAAAAATTACAAGAAGAGTATGGTTTGTAAAAGGTAAATATGCATAATTTTCTTTATGTTCTCGGAAAAAATTGTTTATATATTTTGTCAGACTGTTCTTGAAAGACTTTCATGTAAGTTCAACACATATACATCAGGGGTCATAGGCCCCGTTCGTCTTAATTTTGTTACAAACTTTTCTTATTACAACCTTATTAGTTTCAACTTTCGTATTTTTGACTTTTTTCCTACTTATAACTATACCATTAAAATTTTTAAAATACAATTTAAGCACAATGTAATAGAATTATAAATAAATGAATAATCCCAATCAGTTTGGCAAACAGACAGTATAGTTTAGGTCCCAAACTAACTAGTGCTTACATTTTTTTATCTGATGAAAGCTTACTTCCTTAATTCCTTGTTGCTCCGGTTTCTAGATAGCCTGAGAGAAGTGTTGCAAGGATAGCTAATTGACCCTGTTATTTGTTGCTTTTGCTACCAAAATGTTGAGGATATTAATAATTGGAGCAGCAAAAAGTATTTGAGATGTTAACATGGTGATGAAAAGGTCCAGTGTATGCTCTTTCATATGGGTGGGCTCATTGATGTGTTGAATTAAGTTCATCAGAATTTAGAGAAAATCTAAATGCATCACGGTCAATTAAATCATCCATGTAGAAAATAAGATTACCACACATGACCAGCTTCTTATATGTTATGATTAAATATATCTAGGTGGCATTCCCACTCCGTGAGGAATGCATGTGTATTGAGACTATATGATGGAGTAAGCGGAAGCCTGTAGATACACACAGATGCAGAGGAAAGTTACAAAAGCTCATCTGATATTTCATGCATGTTTGAATAAATGAAAAGTCTTGAAAATGAATTTGAGAAATTTTCTTTAAAAATAACGGCAATTCCGCCGCCCGGGCAATCCAAGCGATTACATCGAAAAATGTTAAAACCAACTGGTACTCGATTGTAAATAACGTTCACTAACGTTTGTAGCAAACCAGGTTTCAGAATAATTA
This sequence comes from Saccostrea echinata, assembly GCF_033153115.1. Classification (NCBI taxonomy): domain Eukaryota; kingdom Metazoa; phylum Mollusca; class Bivalvia; order Ostreida; family Ostreidae; genus Saccostrea; species Saccostrea echinata. Next base: position 12,883,156 of record NW_026889777.1, read on the forward strand.
TAACTTCAATGTTTTCATTGAGAATAAAATCTTGCATTGAGTCTTATTTTTGACACATATACTTGCTTTTAGTCTGTAAAACCTAATAAATAGTAATAAAAAGTTTAGGTTAAGAACGCAGTTTTGGTCCTTTTGTCATGTGGCCTAGCAGGTTTTATAATAGAGAAAGTATTAGGAATATTTTAGTTTTTTCAAGTTCCTTGAAAAACTGATGCATGGTTCTATACTCTACTGAGCACAATTTTCCTCTTAATAGCCAGTGGTATAAAATTGATGCCTGCACAGGTCTTTTTGAATGGCAGGCGAGAATTGCTAAATCATTGGTGCAAACAATGTATATTGGGTACAGTTTCCCTTATAAAACGCCCTACACACTGTACCGCGATTAATCGTCATTCATTCAAGAAACAAAAAAAAAATGAAACAAAGGGTTGTTTTAAGTTTTCTTCTTGCATGCAAAGCGCGCCCTCGTCAAGCCGTGAAACAACTCTCATATGCACTGGATAATATTATCATAATGATAATCATATATTTTCTTTTTTATATGTCTTTAATTAATGCTTATACCTGAAAACACTAAAATATTCCTGATAGATTGCCCTTGGTCTTCTGTAAATTACATCTGGTCACGATACACATGCATAGACACGTGTACTGGTCAAGGTTACTTTATGACTGAATGAACATTCTTTGTTAAAAATACACTGAAAACTATTGATAGTGCCAGGTGCATTTATACATAAAAAATATCACAATCTCAATCAATTAACATATTCACATAGATTGTACACAAAGAATTCAGAGATATTATTATTAATATGCATAAATCATAAAAGCCCAGACAACAGCGCTAGTTGTCGACAGGAGCTAACTACCCACATATACTCAATTCTTAAACTCATAAACAAAATATAAAAATGCCAAAACGAAATGAAATTTAAATATGAAAATGAGAAATTTAAACAAAAATTTTAATTCAATATCAGAAATAAATATAATAATGAATTTAACTTTTTGAACACTGAATTTAAAATAAGGAATGAAAAAAAAAAGAAATTCATAAAAACAAAATTTTAAAAAATCAAATAAGAATTAAAATAAGAAATGAAAACGAAAAATTCAAAATAAATAAAAAGCATGATAATCCTCCATAAGCAAAAGTATCAATTTTTTAAAGACGTAAATTTTGGAAGCATGGGCGTGAAAATTATAGTATTATGGCGACTATCATCGATTTGTTTTAGGAAATTTTCAATATAATGTGGAGATAAAGGTTTTAAGACGTTTACTATATAAAAACATTCACTTTCTTAAAAATTCCAGGTAGATTTTTTTTGTATGTTTAAGTATCAACGTTATCTCTTTCTGTACGTTATTGTTGTTAGTTCTGCGTGATTTATGGGGTTTTTGCTATACCTTAAGGGAGCAAAAGACTTTTGTCCTTTGACGCAAAGATAAACACGCAACACTGTCCAAAATCTGGATCTCCTGACCTTGAAAAATAAGATTTGTTTCCATTACCTTTCATTTGACACATTGTAGTATTATCTTACAAAACAAAATAGTCAACAAGACAAAATTTAAGACAGAAATTCTGTTTTTATTTACAAACTAAATTGTCTACAGATTTTTTTCGTTTGCCCGATCACGACAATGAGCACACGATGAATGTGACCGGTCGACAGTGCTTACTCTTCCATGACACCTGATCCCATCACTGGTTTAAGAGGTTCATGTTTGCTCTGCTCTAGATTTTTGTGTTTCAATGAACTTATGAACTTGATTGCTGTTCGTTAAGTCCATATTTCATCTTGGCAAACAAGTATGATTATGTTGAATTAGAAATCTTTCCTCAAGATTTGCCTTTTTCTGTTCATTAATGGGATACTTTAAAGTCTTATAAGAGATAGTCTTTAACATTGGTCGAAATGATTTTGTAAAGATCATTGGATCTTATTACGTTTCCTACTCAGGTCAGTAGTGCAATAGGACCAACCTTATCCCTTCTTGAAAAAGTCTTTTGCTGTAGAATAAAGTTTGCTGTAAAAATATTCGTTCAAATACTTCCAACTCAAACTCTCTCTGTTGCAGTATTTTCAAATTCTGCCACGGTAAGAGAAAGGAAATTGATTTAAAAAGGGAGAGCCACGGACCTTAATCTTGATTGGCAAACGAAGAATGACGACCTCTGTTAATACTTGTGTAAACTGTTGTCTGACAGATGTGCAGGAGTAAAAATATTGTATGTACTAAAATGGCTTCGATCCTACCCTACATATAATTAACATAATATGATAACTTTTGGTGTAAAGAAAGCTTTTTCGTTTTTTTTTTTTTTTTTTTTTTTTTTTTTTTTTTTTTTTTTTGCTATTTTGGAAAGGCGTTCAAGGTATAACACATCTTTAAAGTGCGTATTAACGTAATTTAACTCCATGTTATTATGCTTTAATGGCGTTATAACATCTTTATAACATCTTTCCGCTTTGCGTTTTTCGTTATTTTTTCTCATTATTACGCCTTTTCATTTTGCTTTTTAACTTTTTTAAAAAAATTCTTTCCCATTGATTGATCCTGGCTTTTGTATATTGTGCAACAATATATTCGAGAAGTGGTGTAAATCAGATGTGGATACTTAAAAATTCCAAGGAACTTTTGGAAAATTTGAAATCACAAGATTTTACCAAAATCAACAGCTTAAAAACTTACGACTTTTCAACTTTATACACAACCATTCCCCACGATAAATTAAATTCCAGGCTTTTTGATATCATTGACAGCTGCTTTTTCAATAAAAATGGAACTCGTAAATATACTTGCCTTGTCATTGGTCATTTGCAAAATTATTTTGTTAAAAAACATTCTGATTGTACACACAAGTACTCTGAAGTTGACATTAAAAAGATGCTTGAGTTTCTGATTGACAATATCTATGTGGTTTTTGGAGACCAGGCCTTCCAACAATCTATTGGAATTCCCATGGGTACCAATTGCGCCCCGTTATTAGCAGACCTTTTTTTTGTATTCATATGAAGCAGAATTTGTCCAAAATCTTGTACGTGAAAAGAAGAAAACACTTGCTGTGGCCTTCAACTCGACATTTAGATATATCGACGACGTATTGTCAATTAACAATGGCTATTTTCATTCTTATGTCGATACGATATATCCTGGTGAACTTGAGATAAAAGATACCACAGAGTCTGACACATCTGTTTCATATTCGGATATTTTACTTGAAAAAGACGTTAATGGTAATCTAACAACCAAACTTTATGATAAACGTGATGACTTTAACTTTTCAATCGTCAACTTCCCTTACTTATGCAGCAATATACCTTCATCACCTGCATACGGGGTATATATCTCTCAGTTGATTCGATACGCAAGAGCATGCTCTACGTATGTACAAGTTCTAAAACGAGGTAAATTATTGACAAATAAGTTGATGAAACAAGAAGATCAGCTGTCTCGTTTAAAGCCATCATTTCGTAAGTTCTATGGTCGATACAATGACCTTGTCAGTAAATACAATTTATCATTGAGTCAAATGCTGACTGACGTTTTTCATACTAATTGTTAGGCCATTATTTACACACTGAATTGTCGACGGACTTTTCCGTTATTTCCCGATCATGACAAGGAGCACACGGCGGGTGTGACCGGTCGGCAGGGGATGCTCACTCCTCCATGGCACCTGATCCCACCTCTGATGTTTGGAGGTCCGTGTTTGCTCTGCTCCTATTTTGTATTGTTTAATGGACTTTTGAGCTTGAATACTGTTCGTTATCTCCATATATTTCATTGAGTTTTGGCTAGATTTAGGTTTGACAGTACATAAGACCAGATGAGCCGATCAAAATCTTAGAAGTACAGAGATGAACAAGATATTATAATGATGCAAAGCATAAAATCGACAGCAGTCGTTCCACTTGCTGATCATAATACATTATTCCTACCTGGAGCAATTTTTTAAAAAAAATCAGTACCAATTTCCCCCTTATTTTTCAAGTACAGTAAGTTTCCGCAAACTCGTGATTGCATCGAGTTAATATTATACAATATGCACTGATTACACTCCCATGCTAGGAAGCACATCTTCTTAAAAAATTTGTAAAGTCATTAATTTATGAATTAATATCTAATTAAAATTGAACTGCATTGATAACAATAACTCAGATATAATATAAAACTACTGTATTTTTAAAATTATTTATTTATAGCTCTGATGCATGCCATCAATAAGGAAATATTCCATCGAAACAAAAAAATAACGCTTCAATTCCCCATGTGCTTTTTCTAATACAGGCATAAACAGACTGGCCGCTGCTGCCAATAAAAAAAACCTTCAAGGCTTATAAATGCATTCTGTGTTTAATTCCCTTTTTACATGAAAATTCATTTCTGATCATGTAAATACAAGATTTTTCCGGGGACTGGGGTAGAGGGGAGTGCAGGAATGTGTGATTGGATATGGTAAAAACAATTTTGCAACTTGCATAATAAATTGAATTTATGTTAAAAAATAAGAAATAATAAAAGAAGTGAGTCAAGCTATCATTTTTTTGTGCTTGTTGTTTTAAAATATTGAATAAATTACTTTGATTCAAAGCAATATCTCAAAAATTAGAATCCGTTATATTTTGCTGCAAAGTGTAAATAGTTGTCCTTTTTCATGTTGATTTTTTGCATCCGATGAATATGACAAAGATTCTTTTTAACAGAATATCTGTTTGTGGTGAATTGGTAGAATCTGTTCAATATTTCTGTGATTAGAAAATAGGTAAATTTTGCTGTTATTCATTTCAGGTCAACACATGTAATTAAAAAAGATTCTGCAGTGGATTTCTGGAGTAATATTTTTTCAAGGTCCCATTCCACGGCATTACACGTGTACCTTACACGTGTTATAAAGTTCATTGTTCGATTATACCTCTCGCGGGACTGACCTCATTGAACACCACCTTAAGTACATGTAGAAGTAAACAGAATTTACACATTCTAAAGATAAATTACACTGTACCTATGAGACCCTTTAAATGGTTAGTCACCCTAGGCCCTAAATATTCTACTGCTTTTATTGCGGCGACCAAAGAAATGCGCGGACATCACGACCGCCCTCAAAAGAATATCAGATTAGCAACACATATCAAACTTGTACAGGTGAAATGAATATGGATTCTTTCTATCACAGTTTGAGGACTAAAATATTAATTTTCTGACTATCAACCCCCTAAAAAGTAGAAAACTGGTTTTGTATTAAGAATGAATTGTGTAAGGTAGTTTATATACCTGTCATACAACCCGTTCAAAAATATACTATAGTTAATTATAGTTTATTATAGTTAACTATTATAGTATCAAACTTTTTACTAAAGAAAATAAAAGTTTTTACTTTAGTTAAGGAGGCTCATTACACCACTTTTTGAAGACGTGCTACACAGAAAAAAACCTCCATTGTTTCGTCCGTTTTCTCCTGGGGACGAATTGTACAGGTCTAAATCTTAGAAATAGACTACATGCGATGACTCAGAACAAAGTAATGGATTCATTATAAATTAAAAACAAAGAAGGGTCTTAGTCCTTGACAGTCACAAGAGAATTTGGGGTAATATAACATGTAACAATTAATGATCAATAACACGAACAATTAAAAATTGTCAAATTTTCGGGACGCCCTGTCTCATCCTCAGAACAAAGAAAAGGTGAAAAAGTCATGAAGAAAATACATATTTTTAAGACTAGACAGTAAATTTAAAAAAAAAATGGACAGTACAAAAAGGAGAGTTACAGGTAAAGATTGGGATGTGTCCAAGAGGGAAAGAATTACAGAAAATACATGTTAATTTTTTCCTACAAAATATTAGAATATCCAGATATAATTAGACTTTATTTACCAGTATTTCATTAGAAAGGAAAAGAAGTTTCAAATTCAGCTCATGGTTAATCCCACACTCAGAACACAGTTTGCACCCTCATCATTTCCTTTGTCATTGCAATAGTAGTCAATATATCCTCAAAAATTGAATTCAAATCACTATTGAAACAATTCCAGATTTGATTCGATTTTGATTACCTGTAATTCATTGGAAAAGAAATCCATTTTTGAGGTCAGTTTGGTTAATATTATCTTTTACTCTTTTTTCTATGTTTCCAGATCCAAATATCTTTAAGTTTGTGCATCTTTGGTTTGTTAGAATTTGATTCTGTCATTAGATGAAAACATGTGTACCTTTACAATATACAAACTATAAATTGATTTGAAGCATCACATACTTCTATAAATACCGGTAGGTCCCAAAATCCACCTGTAACAGTCAGTTTTGTAGACAAAGACCATTTGTTATTTTGCATCTGGGAACACAATAGCTAAAAAATGCAGTACACCCCTAGATTACCTGTGACTTTCCAATCTGTAAACAATGAACTTGTCATTGTCAGTGTGCTACATGTAACTGATACAATCAATTCTTAGTATAATACCAGTTTTTTACATCGTTTATTTAATTCTCAGAACAAAGAAAATCATTTTGTAATTGGAGAAAGGAGAAAAAACTAGTCCTTCTCTCACAGAATGGGCAAGTTTCGGCCTTTTTCCTTTACTTGGTAAGCCTGACAATGTTGAACTCTCTCCAACATCGTGCTACTAAAAATAATATAGATACTGCAATGAAATAAATAAAAATAAAACATGAAGAAATTTTTGTATGAAAGATTGAGAAAAAGACTAATTAATTTAAGCCCCATTAAATTTTGAAATGCTATTTTTTAAATGTTATCGAAAATAGTATTAATAGGAAATAGATTTAACAAAAGGATGTAATAAGAGTAAAAAGATGAAAATATAATTGAAATAATGTAACTGATTGATTGATTGTATGTTGTTTTACGTCCCGTTCGAGAATTGTTCACTCATATAGAGGCGACACCATGTACCAGTGAAGGGCTTCAAATTTAGACCTTAAGTTTACTCGGCACTCAGGGCTATTGAGCAGTGATGGTTCTTTATCGTGCCAACGCCTACCTTGACACGGGCCTTGATTTTTATGGTCTCATCCGAATGACCCGCAACTTTCACTTCAAAGTGACGAGCGGTTGGCGAAGGAACAGTTGCTACCTGTTTTTTTTTTTTTTTTTTTTTTTTTTTTTTTTGTCGATTTAGGTCAGTCGCAGCCGTGATTTGAACACACGACCCTCCGACTACGGAGCGAGCGCTCTACCGACTGAGCTACCATGACGGTCGAAATAATGTAATTAAAATAACGAATTAATTAGACAGTGAAAACTATATGGCAAGAATAGTCTTGCTAGGTATTGTCAAACATTTTCGCCTAAATGTAATTCATTCGGTTGAAGTCATTCAGTTTGTTAATATCATCAGGACGAAATAACTTTAGCCTGTGCATCCAGAATTTTCATTGCCTTTGATCTTTCTTTGCATATCTCTCTCTCTCTCTCTCTCTCTCTCTCTCTCTCTCTCAACCTTTGATCCATTATTTTGGATCCTAATACATGAAGATAATATGATAATTTTCATGTTGTTTTAAAATACAGTGAAGTGAATTTTATCAATAAATGAATGCATGTACATATATCTTTAAAATCATTCCCATTGGATCAACCAATTATGTTTGAATTCAGTCGTTGATTCATTTTAATATTAGCATGAAATTATCAATTATCAAAAATCCAAAAATCTGGTTATTATTAAATATTGAAAAAATCAAATCAATTAAATCAGTTTTATACCCGAAAGCTCGACAGAGAATTGGTGGAGAACAAATCAAACTTAGGTCTTTTTTCATTAAATAATTATAACCTGATAAAAGATAAAATGTGAAAGAAGCCCAAAGCAACAGGCCCAAGATATCCTAAGGTAAGAATAGCGTAAGATGGTGCCATTTTCGTTCCCATTCCTGTTCCTTTGATTTTCTCGTAGTGCTTAGCATAAAATAAAAAAATGTGATGTTTTTAGCATTCTTTCTGTGGCTTATAACATGAAATCCTTTGTGAAACTGTTGTTTATTTTTTCCGGAGGTTTGTTAATTCAGTATTCCAGAGCCTTGAGACCTAATGCACCAGTGATTTTACTATATAAATAAGTTACGTTCATTCTATCTAATCTGTTATATAGAATAATTTTGTCTGGTAGATATCTCAAAAAACCTAAGTCATCTCTAGCATAACTTTTCACCTCTGTGCATTAAGGTTTGAAGAGGATATCAGTGAGTTGGATTAGGTCTAGTATTGGAGATATAGCCCCCCCCCCCCAAACTATTGGTCTAAATGAAAAGATCCTCTGGCTTCAAACATGCGATATGTTCAGAATTCTGAACATTAATTGCTTTGCTTATAGTTTTTGACTTGTATATTTTAGGAAGACCATAGAAAACATTTTACATGAAATCAAAATCTATGAGAAATGCTCTTTTTTATAGTTATCAGGGAAGACGCAGTAGATGTTTCAATTTCTGGATTATCTTCTTACCATGTTTTTTTTTTTTTTCTGGAATCTCACTATAAGGCTCACTGTTGGAATACATTATCTATAACTTTAATTTTAGAATAATATAAAGTCATTATCAACACAGCTCCAACCTTGCCTGATTCTTTGATAACAAAAGATGAGTCATTTGTTAATGATTTTATTACTAGCGTTTTCTTCATCTTTAATTAAATTGTTTTTCTTATTTCTTTCCAATAACAGAGCCTTGTGCTCTTCTGCGGATACATGAAGCTTAAACTTATACACGTATTTAGCTTTCACTTCGTTAATAACAAACAATTTATGTTGCGTGACTTTCTTTATACAGTGATGTATCCATCGAGGTGTCTGTAAACTACATTTTAAGCAACGTATTGTTAACATGAGAGCTGAAGATTTCATGTTTTCCTTTTCCAAGAATAAATATAGAAAAAAAAGGAATGGGGAAGATACATCTATGTATGCATTTTTTTCTCGTAACGTTTATAAAAATTAAAACAAAATTATATATTAAATTTATGCCGAAGTTCGTCCGAAAGTTTATTTTTACTGAAAATAAACTTTCGCATGGATTTATTTACCTGCGTGAGGGCAAGACTTGTATCTATTTGATTTTTGTTATAATCTTCATTTTAGTATGTCGAAGATGAGAAAAAAATCGAAGAAAGTTTATATAATTTACTCCTTGATTTTTTTTTACTTTATTCAACGCAGTTGGGGAATGTTAACGTACCTAGATCTCCTCGTCTATATCATTAACATTGAATTAGTTATTTGTTTTAAATTGTGATATATTTTTGTACCTTTGTCAAGTATTTATTCAAGAACTTTTTCATACGCTAATTATTTTTCTTGAATAATCCTATTTTTAGCAATGATGAAGTCTGGAAAACAATATTCTTAACGTGATGCAAATCATTGATGTTTTTGAAGAAGGTAGATTTAAAGGTTGAAAAGTAATATCTTCGAAAAGCACAATGAAAACAAAAGCAAAAAAAAAAAAAAAAAAAAAAAAAAAAAAAAAAAAAAAAAAAAAACTTTTATTGATATTACATTTATTTGGCACTCTTACACACCGCTGCATTACACAACATATTATTTTGGCCTCAAAACAACGGGCAAGGTCCATCCATTTTATTATACAGATAAAGATGACCCCCAACAAGAACACAGCATTCATTTTTCCATTGGTGGTTGTCGAGTTTTCCTATATAATGATAAACATCTGTCATTATTCCAAAATCAATACATGTATATCATATGCTTTTCCATTGTCATGACAACAATATCGCGAGAAAACTTTCTGCTTTGTTATTTTGGAGAAAAAAAATTCAACATTTAAATAAATCATCCAATCAAAAACCTATATATTTTCACGTACAGGGAACATATTCCCAGAAAAATGGCTGAAATTCGTTGATATTCATGAGTCTTTATGTACTACAATCATAGGAAATGGAATTCACTGGATATCAATCCATTAATATATGTAAAAAAAAAATCATTGCGGTTTTGTATTAAGTAAGATGGTAGCAATTTAGAAAAGCTTTTGGAAAATTAAACTTCAGACTTTCCATGAACTAATAAAAGTAAGGTTATTTTGATTCTTAAATAACAGAAATAAGATTGAGAAATAAGATGAAGTTACAATATGAAACTTTCACCAAGGAAAAGAGATTCAAATTTATTGTAATCACGTTTTTGGGGTAGCATAGTGCAAGATAAGAAATTGAAGATTTAGATGGAAATTTAAAGCAAAATGAAGAAAGGTGAATAGCGAACAGTGATCGATCTTATAAAAACTACAAATAATACAAATATGTGAACAGGGCACAAACACAGACCCCTGGAAATTCCAGAGGTAGGATCAAGTGCCTAGGAGGAGTAAGCATCCCCTGCTGACCGGTCACGCCCGCCCTGAGCCCTATGTATAGATCAAGTAGACGGAACATTCCGTAGTCAAATTTAGTACAAAAACAAAAGTCTAACAGTTGGGAAAATTCTCTCAAGAAAAGCCGGGTCATGATTATTCATTTAGATTTAACTCTCTTCTAGCAAATGTATAATCAAGTTTGTTCAAATCATGCTCATGGAAGAAAGAATTTGGGAAAAATAAATTAACTTGGCTTAACATTGAAATATTTCTGGCCCGGAAATCTTTTAAAATCATATCTCATTGAAGTAGATTTAAAAAATCCAGAATTTTTTTTTTCTGAACAATTTATCATATTAATAAACAAACATCCAAATGTACGTGTACGTTTTCAAAGAAAAAAGATAATAATGGATATAAAACAGATAGAAACTATCATTTCAAATGTTTTGTTGGATGTTAAAAGAGACATTAACTAAATGCTATAAGCATAAAAAAATCTGTATTGAAAGATAAACACAGATAAAAGAAACAGGTTTGAAAACAAAAGCTTCTTTAAAATAAGATAACCTTTTGACATCTAATACTTGTTCAAGTCTGATATATAATGATATCAATTGAAAAATTTATTATCGCGTCCTTAATTCTTTCTGACAAACATCTTGAATTGACTTTTTAAAACATTTTTAATATGGTAATCATAATCTAGAGTGGTTGATTAAGTATTGGAAGGTTTTAAGTATTTATTGTCTAATGAACAAAAATGCAGACATTAAGGTCTGGACATGGTATCAGACGTTATTTAATTTAAATTTGTACATTATATCTGCTTTTACTTCCTGAAAATATCGATGAAAATTTAATATAATACACGGATATCTTTTTAAGGTTTTTTTTCAATTCCTCTATGTTAAGGTCATGATGCTTGAAATGGACAAAAGAAAATGAAGAAACGCCAGGGTAGGGATCAGGTGTAATGGAGAAGTAGGCATCCCCTTTTAATGATTTAATTAATTTTTAAAAAGTATCACACATGAAACGGCTAAGTACGACGGCGTATCATTGCCGTTTCAATTTTGCAGAAAAAATTGATAAAATCATTTGAACGTTTTTTTTTAATTCGTTTGATCGAAAGTTTAATTCGTTTGAACGATTTTGTAATTCGTTTGAACGATCTATAAAAATATTTTGTACGATTTTGAAACGTTTGAACGATTTTTCAAAATTGTTTAAACGATTTAGAAATTAATTCGTATGTACCATTTAGACATTCGTTTGTACGATTTTTTTTAAATCGTTTGTTTAACTTACAAAAAGCGTTTGTAAAGGAATAGAATCAAACTCAGAACAGCTAGAGTATAGTCAGTATTATCTAAAGAATTCAAATATTGTTTATTAATATGATAAATTGTTCAGGAAAAAAAATTTCTGGATTTTTTAAATCTACTTCAATGAGATATGATTTTAAAAGATTTCCGGGCCAGAAATATTTGAATATAAAGCCAAGTTAATTTATTTTTCCCAAATTCTTTCTTCCATGAGCATGATTTGAACAAACTTGATTATACATTTGCTAGAAGAGAGTTAAATTTAAATGAATAATCATGACCCGGCTATTCTTGAGAGGATTTTCCCAACTGTTAGACTTTTGTTTTGTACTAAATTTGACTACGGAATGTTCCGTCTACTTGATCTATACATAGGGCTCAGGGCGGGCGTGACCGGTCAGCAGGGGATGCTTACTCCTCCTAGGCACTTGATCCTACCTCTGGAATTTCCAGGGGTCTGTGTTTGTGCCCTGTTCACATATTTGTATTATTTGTAGTTTTTATAAGATCGATCACTGTTCGCTATTCACCTTTCTTCATTTTGCTTTAAATTTCCATCTAAATCTTCAATTTCTTACCTTGCACTATGCTACCCCAAAAACGTGATTACAATAAATTTGAATCTCTTTTCCTCGGTGAAAGTTTCATATTGTAACTTCATCTTATTTCTCAATCTTATTTCTGTTATTTCTTCATCAATGAAGCGTTTCAATCTCTTCAAATATTTCCTTGTTCACTGGTTTTGTAGAAGACGTCCTGAATACAAGATGTCAACAGACGATTGAGGACTGACGATAGACGAATTATGATCAGCAAAGTTCACATGTGCTTTGGGGATATGATCGGGTTATGATAGATAGTGTTTTTGTTTCAATCGAAGCATACAAGCAGGAATGTATAAGGAATACAACAGACATGTTTATATTACTGCAATAGCATTGACACAGTACCTTCTAAAAGAACAATGAAACTATAAATTAAATTAAGAGCGATAACTCATATAACAAAAAAAATACCTCTTTTAAAAATTTATTGATATCAGGGGAATACATTCACATTACATGTTTAAGAATCAAAATAAGTGTGCTTTTATTATTTCATGGAAAGTCTAAAATTTAATTTTTCCAAAAGCTTTTCTAAATAATTGCTATCATCTTACTAAAGAAGAAACCCCAATGATTTTGGACATATATTAATGGATTGATATCCAGTGAATTCCATTTCCTATGATTGTAGTACATAAAGACTCATGAATATCAACGAATTTCAGCCATTTTTCTGGGAATATGTTCCCTGTACGTGAAAATATATAGGTTTTTGATTGGATGATTTATTTAAATGTTGAATTTTTTTTCTCCAAAATAACAAAGCAGAAAGTTTTCTCGCGATATTGTTGTCATGACAATGGAAAAGCATATGATATACATGTATTGATTTTGGAATAATGACAGATGTTTATCATTATATAGGAAAACTCGACAACCACCAATGGAAAAATGAGTGCTGTGTTCTTGTTAGGGGTCATCTTTATCTGTATAATAAAATGGATGGACCTTGCCCGTTGTTTTGAGGCCAAAATAATATGTTGTGTAATGCAGCGGTGTGTAAGAGCGCCAAATAAATGCAATATCAATAAAAGTTTTTTTTTTTTTTTTCATTGTGCTTTTCGAAGATATTACTCTTCAACCTTTTTAATCAATCTTCTTCAAAAACATCAATGATTTACATCACGTAAAGAATATTGTTTTCCAGACTTCATCATTGCTAAAAAAAAAAGATTATTTAAGAAAAATAATTAGCTTATTGAAAGGTTCTTGAATAAATACTTGACAAAGGCAAAAAATATATCACAATTTGAAACAAATAACTAATTCAATGTTAATGACAAAGACGAGAGATTTAAGTACGTTAACATTCCCCAGCTGCGTTGGTTAAAGTAAAAAAAAAATCAAGTAGTAAATTATATAAACTGAATAATAGATACAAGTCTTGCACTCACTCAGGTGAATAAATCCATGCGAAAGTTTTTTTTTTCAGTAAAAATAAACTTTCGAACGAACTTTGCCATAAATTTAATATATAATTTTATTTTAAGTTTTATAACCGTTACGAGAAAAAAATGCATACATAGATGTATCCTCCCCATCCCTTTTTTCAATATTTGGTTCTTAAAAAAGGAAAACATGAAATCTTCAGCTCTCATGTTAACAATACGTTGCTTAAGTTATAATTTACAGACACCTCGATGGATACTTCACTGTATAAAGTAAGTTACCCAACATAATTTTTTTGTTATTAAGGAAGTGAAAGCTAAATACTTGTATAAGTTTAAGCTTTATGTATCCGCAGAAGAGCACAAGGCTCTGTTATTGGAAAGAAATAAGAAAAACAATTTAATTAAAGATGAAGAAAACGCTAGTAAAAAAAAAACATTAACAAATGACTCATTTTTTTGTGATCAAAGAATCAGGCAAGGTTGGAGATGTGTTGATAATGACTTTATTTCTAAAATTAAAGTTATAGAAAATGCATTCCAATAGTGAACCTTAGAGTGATATTCCAGAAAAAAAGATTTTGATTTCATGTAAAATGTTTTCTATGGTCTTCTTAAAATCAGGGCCATTTTATGGATAAAGTGCAAGTGAACTTAACTCTTTGTCCGATATTAGTGAAGTCTCAAGCAGATTCGCCCATCTAAATGTATAAAAATGTATTTTTATCCCACCAAAATCACCGTTATTTCCACTGTGAACCTTTAGTGCTGTATGTGAGACGTGAGCCGGGAGAGCATGTGCTTGTACATGAAAGTCTACATTGTTGTTAATAAGAAAATAATTACAAATTAAATATCCCAATATTTAATTATATACTTTTTAATATCATGTATAAAAACAGATCAATTCTCGTTGTTTTTCAGACATGATTAAGAACGCGATAATAAATTAATTATTTTTTAAAGGTATGATACAGTCAAATTATATCAAATTTTATCTTCTTTTCAATGAAGCTTTTGGTTTCTCTGAAGGCACATAAAAATCAAACCTACTTCTCCTTTATCATTTTTTTTATTTTTCAAAACATATTAATTACAAAAGTTTCACACAAAGACTTTTTTCAATATTCTATATACATACATAAAATATGGGCATATTTTGCATGTTATCTGCAGGAATCATGTGAACGAATCGTTCACAGTAAACCAGAAGATTTTGTCGTATGAACACAGGTGGGCAAATTATATGAAAGATACGCAGATAAATTACATTGAAACACTTTGTAAAAATGTAATATTTAAGTCTGCAGATCTTAACAGTAACGATAACACATGTTTCATTGCAAATAAATAATACAGCTATCAAATAATAGGGGAAAGTTAACGCAAATGACTTACCTACCTATGTGGCGCAATTGTTAGAGCGCTTGCTCCAAAGTCACAGAGAAAGGAAATGATTCTTACATCGCAGGTTTGAATCCTACTGCGGGATTTGGAGACCGGTCCTTCGGATGAGTTTTTAGAAATCGAGGTCCCGTGGTGCTTGCACGAAAAAGATTCCTCGTTGCTCAAAGGCCGTAAGTGCCAAGTACAGGTCTAAATTTGCAACCCTCTAGTGGCAAGTTGTGGCGTCTCAATATGAGTGAAAAATTCTCGAAGGGACGTTAAACAACAATAACAAACAAAAACAAATGTATTAAGATCTAAGTGGGTCGGAAGAATTGCTTTTGATCTCGATGCAACAGAATCAAAATTAAACCTAAACTTAAAAATCTTTTTTTTTAAATGTAAATGAAATTAAACTGACAAATGACTAGACAATGTTAGAATAAATAATAATAATAATTAACACCCCAAGAGGATCGAACCAATTATTTTGGTTTCATGCCACGATGGACAGGTAAGGTATACAATTGTGCTATCGTTGCTACAAACTGCTACTGGGTAAAACCTTGAAGCAGTATGTAGCGACGATGATGCAGAGCATTCACACAATGCCTGCCTGGGTCTTCTTTCATTTTTTACAAATGTTTGTTTATTGCTTTGATTTAAAATGCACTTGCACAAATAACTTTTTGAAACCCTAGAGCAATAACCCAGAGATAGCAAATTTATAGATAAACGTGTAAAAATGTAACATTTAAGAACCCGACTCATCAGTAGATGTGTAGCATCAGTGACATTTTAACTGTTCAAGTGCGCCCCAATTTCTGCCGAATCCAAATCAAAAGCGCTTTCATTCTTTTACATGTCCAACCTCTTTACAGCGCAGATAAAAATATCATATATATATATATATATATATATATATATATATATATATATATATATATATATATATATATATATATATATAATTATATATATTTATATTTATGTGATAAAAAGAATCCCCAGATTAAATATGATTTTTTTATCCAACTCTTTGTGTGTTTGTATCCCATCGCCAAGGCTCAGGGATTACGCGTAAATTGAGCTGTGTATTGATATGACAAAATGTAGCTTTCCTTTCGTTGAGAAAAAAAAAATCAAGACTAATATGATTTCTTTTATTTCCAATGACATAGGATTTAAAAGATTTCCCCCAAATATTCGAATGTAAAGCTAAGTCTCTCTATATATTTCCCCAACACAATATATAATTGTTCTGCCGATAAATTCTTATCTAAGTTTTCGATTTTCTTTCGTGCCTTAATGCTACCCCCAAACTGTGATTACAATAAAGGACTATATTTGGTAATGATCAATATTTGCCCCCAAAATGAAACTTTGATGGTGAAATATATTTATGCTCTAAAACAGGAGGATATCTGCAGACTTCAAATCACTAAATATTTTCATCAGCCATGACGCAATACTGTTAGATATGACGTCAGAAAATTCAAAATGTCCATGATTAATACAGAAAAAGGTATATATTACATCGATATTTTGAGTAAAAGTCACCGAGTGCATGTCTGCTCCAACTCAATGTTTTGATATAATATGTAGAATGATGATATCAATGAAATATGTAAATATTGTTTAGGAGCAGGTCTGCGCTCTATAAATTTTATAGTAAATTTTTTTTCCATTTTTTCCTTTTCCTGAAAAATTATAATACTAAATACTAAAGGTATGTGACGCCATAGAAATAAAAATTGTCAGTAACCAACTTCAAAACTATTATATTTAGATTTTTCATTTAATATATACAATTCAGCACATTTCAAGAATCTCATATTTGACTTCTGTTGTGGGCAAAATATGAATATACCGCATCTAGCTCTTTGAATCTATTCTCATTTGAAGTCCATATTATTTTTGCTATTTCTGAATCATCTCCCCTTTCAATAAAGCGTGGCTCTTTAAATCTCTTTCACACACGTATCTTTATGTTAGAAGGTTTTGTTGAATTTGCTCACTGGCGTTGAAGAAGACGTCCGGAATACGAGAAGTCAAGAGACGATTGACGACAGACGAATTATGATAAGCAAAATTTACTTGAATATTTGGATTATGATCGGGAAATGATAGAAACTGATTTAGTTTTAATCAAAACAAAAAAAGCAGGAATATGTAACAAAAACAGACAATATTGTTTCAAAAAGAGCAATCATTCTATAACCTTAAGATCGATAACTCATGTAGCAAAAATATTCTTCCAAAATTAGCTAATTAAAGGAAAATATAAAACATTATTAATTAAAAAACATTTTTGTCGAAAGTGCTATGCTATAAAAAATCTAAAAGATAATCTTTATTGGAGATGTTTTCATGACATCTTACACATATGTAATGTATGTTTGAAAATGTTTGATGTTTTGTGATAAAAACCTGTTGATGTCAAACAATGATTCCATCACTTGAAATTCTTTTTACTATTTTGTCTATATGACTAGATTTAAAAAAGGAGCCTGAATGAATACATTTTCCAGTTAGAGCAGTGATCCTCAGAGGGTTCCCTAGATTTGTCTAATATCTTTGAAAACGCAGCATTTGTCTTGGTTCTATTCCAATATTTGCTCATGACCCCATGTTTCTTGATATGAAAGTCAGTCATAAAATTAACATTCATATAAAAGTTTAATGTATTTATGAAAATTGTTATGTTCATTCTTCCCTTTGCCTTCACCTATAAATTTCAAATATCACAGGATGTTATATTCTCGGCAGAGGCTTATGTCGTAGGTCGGCAAGAAGCAATTTATATGCTGTTGTTTTTCCGCAAGTGATTGACATTTTTAAGATCTCGCCGTGTGTGTGAACAAATGCAGGAAAATATCACTATAAAATTTACAACGTGACAATTTTTGCGTCAGATTATTAATCTAAATCATATTCTGTAGATTATTTCTAAAGTAGGGATCAAACTCTCTGTTTCTTTTCCTCTTTCTGCAAAAAATTTATATTTCCATGATATGTAAATTCGTGAATCAGAATGCTTCTTTGTCCTAGTTCTTCTTCAACAGTAAAATATGTAGATCTTTGAACACCTCTTTGTGGCCTTGTTCAATAACAAAAAAATCAAAAGATGGTGTTCACGATGAAGCAACATTTACAGTATTTGACGGTCCGAAGTTCAAACTATTCCATGATACATGTACTAGAAGGTAGCAAAGTAATTATCTCTATACACACGTCCCTTACGAAACGGATTATCAATGAATTAATGAATGAATTCTAATTTGATGCCCAAGAAAAAAAAGAAATGTATTTTTCATTGATATCACAAGTGAGACACAAAATCTTTCTGAATGCAAAAAAGCTTTTCTTGGCATGAACCGTTCATCGAGTGACTTTGGCGTCAGGAATATTTGGCATATTTATTATAAAAAAAAAAAAGAGTTTTTGCGATATTGCGTTTCATATATCGGCGGATTTTCAATTTGTAAGTATTTTCAAGTCCCTTTTTGATATAAAATCTTACGACTAAAATTGTCCTATTCTTTAAGAAGTACCTAAGCTGTAGAAGTTCTAAAAATCTTACATTTCTATTACATAAGATTACATTGTAAATTATATTTTACAAAAAAATGAATATCTTTATCAAACAAAAATATTACATAGGTGTCAAATTTTTATCTTTGTCGTAAGGTTTTTCCTGAAAAGGGCCTCTGTTCTTCTTAAATTGATCAATCAGCGTCTACGGGCAATGACATCATCAAGCTTTTATCCACACGCTGGTCCCTATTAATAACTGGTTAACAAGCCTTAAGAACAATTACCAAAAAATTCTGAGCCATTTCTTAGGAATCAGCTACTCTGCTTTGAGTAGAAATGTCTGATGCAAGTAAACAGTTTTCCTCTATTCAGTGAATCGTTGTACATAGGTTACTTATTCATTAAAGAAAAGAAAACGTTTCTTCCTTTTTTTAATACTGTATATAACTGTATATATTTGTTATACTGCATATAATACTGAAAATTATCATTGACGCTGTAGTGAAATGTCATATTTGTCTGCTAGTAAGGCAGGGTCAAATTACTAAATTAGCTCTTAACCTTGTGATGCAGTTATTTCATCATAATACTAACAATTTAAAATAATGTTTTATAGGAAAATTGAGTGAATGTAAACATTTACGCAAAAATTATCACAAAGTATTGATGGACATCTGTATGTTTTATTAACAAGTAAAAGGGAACATTTGTATATATCAATTATCACACAAAAAATAAGAGACAGTTTGTATAAATTATATTTATCCCATGTTTACCCCTTTATCCCGTGGATATGACTCATTGGATAATTTTTTCATATTTCACAGTTAAGTGCAGTTGTGACGTCACAATGGTTTTTGCGTTAGCGTGATGAAGTAAAATAAAGTGGAGTCCTATATAAAACAGTGTAAACCATTGGTTGTGAAGTATTAAACATGGGATAAAAAGAATCTCCCATGATTTGTAGTTGGATATGACTTTTATCCAACTCGCTGTGTGTTTTTATCCCCTCGCCAAGGCTCGGGGATAAAAAAAAAACACACAACTCGTTGGATAAAAATCATATCCAACTACAAATCATGGGAGATCCTATATTTATCATATACTTAGTAGTAAATACACCGATTTTACACTGTGACACAATACTCGATATCAACCACCAGACCGAAAACACATATCATGTACAAGACCAATCTACAAAAAACAATATCAAAACGGAAGTAATGTTAGCAAAAAGTTTAAAAGATAAATAACTTGATTTTATTGAAGTACGTATAAGGTAAAAGTGTTTGACTCCGTAAGTTTAAAGTTGACCTAAAACTGGTTCTATCACATTGTACATGCACGAAAGAATCTTAAATGACTATGTGGATTCAATTATTAAATATTTTAAGTATGTGATTAAAGGAATACTACACACTAAAATCTATATCATGTCATGTTAACCTTCGGGTCCCATATCAGCCATTGGTTCTTTTATTCAACTTCGTTTACATAAAAAAAAATTATGTGGACTTCGATTCGATATATTAACTAATCAATTGATTGATTGTATTTTGTTTTATGGCCCATTCGAAAATTTTTCACTCATACAGAGACGCCACTTTATACCTATGAAGGGTTTCAAAACTAGATCACGACCATTGGGCGTTTAGGATTCTTTATCGTGCCAACACCTACTGTGACATGGGATCTAGATTTTTAAGGACTCATCCGAAAGAACTGTAACATTCCCTTCTAATTCCGGGCTGCTTGGCCAACGAACAGTCACTACCTATGCATACGTCTTAGTTTTGTCGCAGCTCGGCAAAGAAGAATCGAAGCCGGGGCTCCCATCACAAAGTGAACGAACGCCCTATTGCTAGGATACCGTGACCGGTTTATTTCGACATATAAATATATCGACGACATTTTATCAATTAACAATATTCAGTTTTATTCGTACGTCGAATATATTCCATTGAACTCTTCATTAAAGACACCACAGAGTGTGACAATCTGTTGAATATTCTATTTTTGACTAGAGAAAGACATTGACGGCAAACTGACAATTAAACTTTATAATAAAGATGATAAATTCAAATTTTCTAGTTTCAACCTCTTATTTATATCATTATCATGTGCATATGTACATGTAGGTTATGTCTCCCAGTTGATTCGATACACAAGAGCATGTTCTTCATAGGAAAAGATTCTAAACCAAGGTAGACTATTAATATTTAAGTTCATGATACAAGGATTATCAATACTCTCCCTCAAAATCAACAATTCGATGCCCGATACAATAACCTTTTTAAAGATCAAATGTTAACTGAAATTTTACATACAAATTGTTGGGTTATTATTTTTAACGGACCTTTTCGTTTACCCTATCAAGTCAAGGAGCACATGGCAGGTATGAGCGGTCGACAGGGAATGCTTACTCTTCCATGGCACCTGATCCAAAGCAATGACAAACGGGCCTCAGGGAGACGTAACACAAAACATTCTCAAGAAAACAAGTTAATTTTGTTGATTCCCATGCAATGAGATTAGCCTCTGAGAAGCGTAACAAATAAGAAATTCTAAGGGACACGGACATCTATGACAAAATAATTACTTTTTCTCCTTCTGCGAATCCTATTTCTAATACTACTACTACTTTTAATACTTCTTACTGTAACCTTCGAATACTTCTACTACATCAAATACTGCTACTACTTCTAATACTACTATTAGATCTTATACTTCTCCTACTTCTTATACTGCTATTAGTTCTAATACTTTTACTACTTTAAATACTATTACTTTCTTAAACTTTTAATACTACAACCTCTAATAATAATAATATACTACTACAACAACTGCTACAACTTTTAAATATAAAGAAAGTACTAGTAATTGAATAATCTATCTCAACACTTTTCTAACTTAGAGATTAGAATGAGGAATCAGATGAGCAGAAAATGTTCCTTAACTAATGTACAGGAAATCTTCATTCAATGTATTTAAAACATTCTATTGGTTCTGTGAATATCGCTGATATTACAATTAACTATTCAAGCAAACTATAATTTGAAACCATTGAAGTCTTTCAGAGGATATTGTATAATTATCAATGTTTTCCACTGGCAAATCATGACAACTCTCAATTCATTTCTAAGAAATCTTCAATTAAAAATAAAATAAGATGGCAATTGTTCTCCCTAGACACTGCAATATTAAAGAGCTTGACATTTGCAAAAGAAATGAAGACATCATCTGTCTGAACAATTTTATAGCAAAGAAATAAGGAGGAAAGATAAGTAACACCACAGAGTGACTTCACCAACTGACAGACAAGAGAGGAGTTTTGATAAACAAATCTTCTTTTGTTCAATGAGGTTTCACTCTCACTGAATTGAATTTGATTTGGTAAAGTACAGAAAGTCAAATAAAAAAGGTCAAATAAGGATGTCTACCCGATTTGAGGGGCAATTCAATAAATATCAGTGGCCAAGCTGAGATGGAAGAACTCTAGTGGTAATCATCTTTTTTCTAGTATCGAGAAGACCTGTATTCCTTAAACTGGCGAGATAGTGTCCATAAATGTTTTATGTATATAGATAAATTTATGTGATCTAAATGCATACAGAATTGTGGCATTTGTAATAAATGCTCTATACACAAACATTTTCTTTATTATTCGAATAGCTGCAGAGCAGAGCTGCAAATGTGCTTCAGGTACACGTGAACTAAATTATTCATTATTGCCTGTATTTAAGAGCACATAGCAATAATAAAATAGCAATGTGTTTGACTTTACAATTTTCATTTCCAATTATTATACCAAGCAAACTGTTACGTATTTGTCACGAATTGTTGAAACGGATACCCTAGTTTATTATACACAATAAAAATAATCAACCAGGAGGTCTATGTCCTTCCTAACTTCAATTTATTTTCCCATTTTTGTTTGAAGTGATTACATCCATCTTAACAATATGCAAAGCTTTCAGTGATATGTCCGAGGGCATTTGAGAAGTTCTGAAAATGGTTTGATAAAATATTAACTGTTTAATGGAAGTTAATGTGTTTAATATAATCAGACTTAACTCGAATAAGTTAAGTCCCATTATGGAGACAAATAGAGGTATTGGCCAGGAAAGATACAGTACCAACCAGACCCAACCTGACACAAAGCAGTCCCAGAGCAGTCCCGGGGACTGCTTTCTGGGAAGTCCCACAGCGATCCAAGAGCAGTCCCACAGCGGTCCCAGAGCAGTCCCATAGCGGTCCCAGCAGTCCCAGCGGTCCCAGCAGTCCCACAGCGGTCCCAGAGCAGTCCCATAGCGGTCCCAGCAGTCCCAGTGGTCCCAGAAAGCAGTCCCAAAAAGCAGTCCCAACAGTCCCAGCGGGCGGGGTTAATTAATTTAATGGTCGGAGCTTACTCAGAAATGAGATTACCAAAAAACAATGTAACTATAAAAGGCAGTTGAAATTGATGATCAGTATCAACAACTATTTACAATTCTTACACGACAGTCATTTCTGAACTGTTAAGAAAATTATTGTACGCGTATAGAAATAAATAATAACTAGTGAACGAAGAAGACATTCACACCCATTAATAACATGAATATTTAAAACACAATTATTTGGTATATATTTTTCACCAAAATAAATCAATGTCTTGATTTTCTGTGATTGATATTGGTTTTTGTATTTATTTATTTTTTAATAGAAAATTAAATTTGTATTGTTTATATTCTACCAGAATTAGCTTTAAATAGATCTTATGATAATAGAGCAAGGCCAGTTCCCATATTATACTCTGAATGCATTTTCCTAAGTATTGGAGCTTTTTGAAAAATTCTTTGATACATTTTGCCGAGTATTATATTTCAGTCATGATTATTTTCAATGACTTGCCAATTTAATTATTAGATTCCTGTTTTATTATATAAATGTTCAAGTGTGTATCTGTAAATCACGCGAATGGAACCCTCAGGTTATATTCAAGATTAATCAATCCTGAAATAAATTTATACACAATTATTGAAACAAAGATTTTTTTTTTGCAGTACAGATTGAAATTAGTGTCATTGTTGACCAGCGTGTTCAGTGATGTGTAACACTGATACCCAAGTAACATGCATTGACTTTCTGCTAATTATGCCCAAAGGCGATTGAAACCTCAGGTGTTGACACCATTTTATACCACATTCCATTGCTTTTTATTAATCGGCCAGGTAAACACAAACAAAACAAATTAGAAAAAAGTCCGAGTTCCCGATATTTTCAAATGTTTATTTTTTAAATAAATGTACTCTTTTAATAACTTGTTTATAAATCAAAAAGTAATTCATAAATAAATCCCCCAATAATTGTTCACATTGTATATGTGACAGAAGAATGGTAGAATTATTTTATTTCATGGTCATTTAATAAATTATTAGGTTTTATTTGAGGGCGGTAAAAATAGCATGGATTGCTCTTTTCAAGCAGGGTATTAGCTTTTTCAATTAAGAAAAAAATCCAGTTCAGTACATCCCTCTGAATATCTTACTGAAATGACAAGTTTGTTTGTTTTTTTAATAGTGCTAATGCAAACTTTGAGTACTTATTTTAATAGTATTATTAAATGGGCCTAGATATTTTTTTTAGATACCTGTATTGAAGTTTAATTCAAGGGATAAAAATCATCCCCTGACTTCCCTTTTTAACTACTTTCATTTTTTAAAATTTATTCTAGACTACAATTGTGTAAATTTACAACCCCTGTAGACATTTACTAATTACATGCATAACTATCTCTACTTATTTAAGTTTTGTAAGAAATACTTGGGTTTTTTAAAAACTTTTTTATCTTAAACACCTCTCTGCAGAAATTAAACAAAACAACAACAGTGACCCTGCAAATTTAGAATACACAAGGGGCGGAGCTATCTCGTCACTCAGAATCTTTTTCACGCATGACTGAACAAAGCAGTCCCAGAAAGCAGTCCCAGGGACTGCTGGGTCTGCTTTCTAGAGCAGTCCCAGAGCAGTCCCATAGCGATCCCATAGCGGTCCCAGAGCAGTCCCAAAGCAGTCCCGGGGACTGCTTTGTGGGACTGCTTAAGTGTCAGGTTGGGTCTACTTGGTACTGTTACTCTCACTCAAATTTACATACTTCTTTTACCCACATCCATTACGTATGCGCATTTCGCTCTTCCTTTTCCATCTTCCGTTATCCTTTGAAGCTCAGCAACCCTCCCACCCTTCCAATTTACCAGATTTTAATAAATTGTTCTTTTGTTTTGACAAGTCGTTGCTGCTGTCTTTTATTTTCTTTTTCAGCCAGCATCCATACCCTTGCCCACCAGATGGAAAATCCGTTAGCGCCATTGCTTTACTTAGGTTTCACTCCACTGCTGTGTGCATGGACTTCTTACAGGCTGAATTTTACTCAAAGGCCGAACCGAATTTTGCTCGAAGCCCGCTGCTGATCCTGTTATCTTCCAGGTTCCGCTGTCAATAAGTGGGCCTCTGTCATTGTATCATTGTTCTATGAACTTTCTACTCATTCACTGTTGAGAAAGTCGATGTAGATCATTGTCTTTGTAATACACTGTTACCTGCTTGCTGCAATTCAGTTATCATTGTATATCAGTGTACCCATTTTCCATTGTGTAGCAATTATTCAATATTCACCTTGTGTGCATCATTGTATTGATGATTCATTTTGACTATTAATTGATAAAGCCATGACAGAAACTGCCGATCATTGTTGACCTACTGTATGTGTACATAAGTTTGAGTAATCAACATTTAGCGCAATCACTGGGTATGGAGTTGTTGGCAAAATCATGAATCAGCGCTATACATGTCCATGCCGTATCTTGTATTTATAAACGATTTCTTAGCGGTTTTCATGAATTAGAGCATCGTTGTCTTCGCCAAAGCCGCTAAAATATGAAGCCCGCTTTTTTAACTACACATTCAGTATTTTGTCGACATAATTGAAAAGATTAGGAAAATTTATACAAATTGTTGCGTCATTTAATTTTTCATTCCGTAATAGCTCTGAAAATGACGTCAGAATCTCGTGTATTTATCGTACTGACCATAAAATGATATAAGAAGAGGCACAATTTTATCGAAGTAAACTTTTACGTCAACTTTTGTTCATTACTTGGTTGCAATTGACAGCTATGAGAATGTTTCATACACTACAGCCTATCAAATGGGGTGAGGAACAGGAGCTCATATAGTCCTGGGGTGGTTAACGAGTGTGTCAAACATAGCATCTTATTATCGGAATTCGCACTAAATATTAGGCTTAAAAGACGTTTCTGGGAGAAAATGAATTAGTTGAAAATAACAGAAGAATATTGGACCATGTTACATAATTTGCTGGCATTAATTCGTCAGATGTTTTAATCATTTTGCGGGACTGATTAAAGCTCAGGAGATGTTTAGTAAAGAGTTTCCCATATTTTTTTCAAAAAAAAAAAATAATAATTTCGCCCTTGTAGTTGTAATCCCACGGTAACTCGATACGTTTGAAAATTTGAACTCATTGAAAATTAATAAGACTAATTGTTCTTGGCAATAACTCAGATTTTGTTTTAATCAAAAGTCAAAAGCAATGAGTTTTGGATCTCCGAAATTACTTTGAATAAATACGCATCTAAACACAACTAGAAGACGACTTTCATAAGTCTTATTTGATGAATCATTTTTTACCTACCAATTTATACGGTATAAACTGGGCTGGGGCTGCGTAACGCTTAACATGCATTCTCTGTAAGCACCAAAAAATCTTGGAAACGACATCTCTCCGATTTTGATGAAATTTGCACCACAGGTGCAGCTTGGCACAAAACTAGTAAATATGGTGTTAGAAGTTTCACACGTGCACCCGGTTGCCATGGAGACGGATCCATTGAATTTGGCCATGTTTGGCCCTTTTTGACCAAATAAAAACATGAAAATTGAGGAAATGTAAATGCATTTTTATCTTTATGTAGTAAACTCAAACATAAATCATTGTATCATAAGAAAACATCAACTTTTAAGGTATACAGGGCATATAATCGGTTATTCCAGAATTATTCCCACTCTAAGAAAAAGGTCCTGTAAAATGACCTAGTTTCTGAAAATGTGTAAAATGGGAAATTTGGTATTTTTTGAGAACTTTAAGGTTAAATAAAAAAAATTGTCTATGGAAAATTTTCAAATCTTATGTGTGTTTTCATACTTCAGAATTAAGAGTGTCACCTCATGAAAAAATTGGAGTGGGATCTCAATACTATTTTTAGTAACATGTATCTATAAATAGACATATTTCAGAAAAATCTAAAAAATCAATTTTGGGCAGAGTTTAAGATGCCATTGTTAGGTATTTAAGAAATATACTGTAAAAGTCAATATGTTAATGACAGAAACTGGACACCAATAACTACTATGCATATTATTTGAAGGGAGTTCCGTTTTCTATTTATAGCTTCAAATGCCGTAAAATAGACATGTCTCATAATATGTGTAAAAATGACTATTTTCTATCATTTAGAAGCTCCACTAAAACATAAGTGATAAACATACTGCTCTCACCAATATTTCATCAATTAGAACAAGGGATAATACAATAACTCACACATTATTGAGGATAGGCTCTCATTTCTATAAATAGTACAAATGTCTAAAAATAGACACATGGGAAATTAATGACGAAATGTAGATTTTTGCACTATTTCTCACATTAGAGATGAACAATTTGCATACTCACTGTCATTAACTGTAACTGACATAATGTGACTGACAAGTACAGGAGAGCATTAACTGAAATGCAGAATAATAAGCGGAGGTTTCCATTTCTATTTATAGTAACAATTGTTTAAAAATAGACATTCTGCAAATTATCAAGAAAATGTAGAATTTTGCACTATTTTCTCACATTAGGGATGGACAATTTGCAGACAAACTGCTATTTAATTAACTTTTAATAACATAAGGGGAACAACAAGTACAAGAAAGCATTAACTGAAATGCAGAATAATAAGCGGAGGTTTCCATTTCTATTTATAGTAACAAATGTTTAAAAATAGACATACTGCAAATTATTAAAGAAATGTAGAATTTTGCACTGTTTCTCACATTAGGGATGGACAATTTGCAGACTAACTGTTATTTACTGTTGTTGACATAAGGCTACTGACAAGAGCAGGACAGCATTAACTGAAATACAGTACATTCAGTGGAGGTTTCCATTTCTATTTATAGTAACAAATGTTTTAAAAATCATATCATAGAGGAAATGTAGAATTTTGCACTATTTCTCACATGAGGGATGGGAAATCTGCAGACTTATTGTTATAAAGGTTATGTATTCGACAAGAAAAACACAGCATTAACTGAAAAGTAGAATAATCGGTGGAGGTTTCCATTTTTAGCTCCTCTGAGCCAAAGGCTCAAAGAGCTAATGCTATGGCCATTTGTGCGGTGTGCGTAAACTTTATAGAATATGGGCCATAACTCAAGAACCCCTTTGCCAATTATTGTCAAATTTGTTACAGGGTATCCTTGGCCCAACAGCTCCCATTTTTACTAAAACTAGGGTTGTGACCCTTAAACAAGGGGAGATAATTAGGAAAATAGAAACAAAAGTACTGATTGCTAAAAAATCTTCTTCTCAAGAACCACTGGGCAGATTATTACCAAACTTACACAAAAGGATGAGAATATGTAGTTAATTAAAATTTGCACGGGGAATCACCCTGGGGCAAAGGGCATGGTCTCAAGGTCACTTCAAAGTTGACCAAAAATTACATTATATTAAAATGTTGATATTTTGCTTACTATACGGACGTGGATCATCAAATCTTGTCAGTTGATGCATCTGAGGACCTCATATCATGTTGACTCAAAAGTAGGTCACGATGACCTACTTTTTAAATTTTGCGGCCATTCTTTTTCAAAATGATTTAGAGGCATATTTTAAACAATTTAAGGCCTATGATCATTAAACTTTGTCAGTTGATGTATCTTGGGTCCTCGGAGTATGTTGACTAAAAAGTAGGTCACCTTGACCTACTTTTTGAATTTTATGGCTAATCTCTTTCAAAACAATTAAGGTCATTAATTAGAATACTGAGAGGTTTAGAATCATTAAATTTTGCAAGATGATGCATCTTGGGGCCATAAAACATATTTATTAAAAAGGAGGTCACAGTGACCTACTTTTTGAACTTTGCAGGCATTCGATTTCAAAGCGTTTTAGAGGCATAATTTGGACATTTTAAGGCCTATGATCATAAAACTTTGTAAGTTGATGCATCTTGGGTCCTCGAAAAACGTCAACTGAAAAGTAGGTCACAATGACCTACTTTTCAATTTATATCACTCTAATTAAATATTTCGGGTACTAATTGGGTTAGCATCATCAAACTTTGTCAGATAATGTTTAAAATACTGAGCATGTTCATCTTTCAAAATATCACAATATGTCTATTTTAGACATGTTTCTATAAAAAGAATGGAGAACCCATTCTCAATAATGTGTGAAATATAGTGGAGATTGGTAGAACTGTAAAAAAAAATTTCTACGAATTTTCTAATTGATGTAAAATTGTCATTTTTAGCTTTATTGGGACTTACTTTTAAAACTAGGTAGCTATTAAATTCATTCCTTATTATGTAATTTTCCATCACCAAGTGTAATTGATTGATTGACTACTGTTTAATGCCAAGGCGACATTATTTCAGCCATATTTCAGCGGGCACTAAGTGTGAAAAAATAACAATTTCTCCTTCAAATTGTACATAATTAAAATGTAACATCAAGCGGTTCGATACGTTTTTGACTTAAGTCAGTGTGACCTAGGCAACACAGGTTATATGGTATAAACTAGTTTTTTATCCAATCAAATGACGAGTAAAAACCAAAATTAAATTATATACAAGTAGACTACACTGAGATACATCACTCTGCTTATCAGTTTTTGGTTTTGATGAATGGCATTGCTATGGTGACTAAAATTAAAAATTCCTGTCAAATTCTATCAGGAAGCTTCTTCTACAGCTTTGATCTGATTCCAAGAAGACTGCACTAAGACACATAATCCTGTACATCAGATTTTAGTTTTAGATAACAGTGTTGTCATGGTAACCAAAAAAAAAGGAAATTTTGGTCAATTTTTTCAAAGGCTACTCCTATTACAGTTTTTGACCAACTGCAATTTTGACACAAAAAGAGGCTAAATAAGGATATTTTTTTTATTTACTGTCAAGTCCAAGTGCTACTGCCTAGCTACTTTTCTCTTCCTTTGTTAAATAAATACCAGTAGAGCTACAGTCTCGTCAGAGACTTCTGGTTCCTTATATGCTGAGGGGTATGTTTTTGTTGATGTTTATTGCAATTAATATTGACTAGTTCTTGTAAGTCACAATATGATTATGACAGAAAATCTGCTAATTTTCCACTTCTTACGTTTGAAATAGTGCAAGAACCTACATTTTCTAAATTATTTGAGATACTGTAAAATCATTAAATTTTGTGGGTGTTTTATGGCATAGAGAGACCCACAAATATATGTCCTCCACGAAATGTAAAATTCAAATATATAACAACTTTTAAACAATATAAAAGCTTTTCTTCATTCACAAAGAAAATCCCCTTTACCAACTAATTTTTTCTTCAAACCACGAAAAAATTACCCCACGAAAAATAGGTGATCTTTCACATGTTTACCCCTTTATCCCGTGGATATCACTCATTGGATATATATTTTTTTTTTTGATATCCCACAGATATGATGTCACAATGGGTTTTAGCGTGAGAGTGGAGAAGTAAAATGAAGTAGATTCCTATATAAAAACAGTGTAAAACATTGATTGTGATGTATAAAACATAGGATAAAAAGAATCTTCCATGATTTGTGGTTGGATATGAATTTTATCCAACTCGTTGTGAGTTTTTTTATCCCCTCGCCAAGGCTCGGGAGTAAAAAAAACACACAACTGGTTGGATAAAAATCATATTCAAGCACAAACCATGGGAGTACCTATATATACATTACATATATTTTTAGTTTATTG
The DNA here is from genome assembly GCF_033153115.1 of Saccostrea echinata. Lineage (NCBI taxonomy): Eukaryota > Metazoa > Mollusca > Bivalvia > Ostreida > Ostreidae > Saccostrea > Saccostrea echinata. Next base: position 12,913,794 of record NW_026889777.1, read on the forward strand.
TTACTGTAACAAGAGGCCCAAGGTCCTTAACGGTCACCTGAGTATAATACAACAATTTAGAAGTTAAATACACTGACAGATGAAGCTTTGTTGCTCTAAAGCAAGAGAAGTAGGAAGATCAGGATCAACAAAATAATTAGTCTAGTATTCACTAAGTTCTAATCTGTCCCCCACTTAATATTATCACCAAGCAGACTATTAACAAACTATTAGTGCTTCTGTACTATTTTTAAACCCATGTTAAGACCTCTAGCATTGACCTCTCTTATGGTCTTTGAAGAACTTTTAATAAGATAAGTTATTTTTGTCTCATTTTTATTTATCTATTACTTACAGGTCTGCCTGATTATTAAAACTAAGAAAGTACTTTTTGAATTATACGATAAACATTCTTGCATAATTATCTTATTCTATTAATCTTTCAAATACATTATTTACAGTGATTAATTATCAAAGGTGAATGGAAAAGGGGAATAACTTCTCTCAGTAGAATACAAATTAATAGAGCCTGTCCAGGACCAGAATGCTTAGACAAATTGTCCAGATGTTCAAAAATCTGGTAGAAATACGCTTACTTATATCATTTAAACTTTTACTCAGTTTGCTTTCGATATGCCCAGAAGCAGAGAAGAATTTCACAGGTACAATGCATTTTCAATACAGATTCAACAAAGCCTTACCCTAACACCAGAACCCAAGACCAAAGGTCAAGAAATTTACAAATTTGGAAGAGTTACCCTCATCATCATAACTATGGACTTCAAAGAATTAACACTTTTCCACTATATTATCAAAAGCCCCCCCCCCCCTTCCTCGTTATGCCAGAACCCCTGACCATAGGACCACAAGATTTAAAAATTCTGTTCGAAGCTCCCATCTTCATCATAGCTAAGCAATTTATTTATTAGCTCAACACTAAGGAGCAGACAGGATTAGTTAATGATTAATTAATAGAATTAATGCATTTTCACTATATAATCAATAGAGCCCCCCTCCCCCCCCCCCTCCTCAAGAACCCCAAAAACTGAGGCCATGTATTTAAAAATTTTGGAAGAGGCATCCTTGCCTATCATAATCATGCACTTAGTTTGTTTAAATAATCTCCAGTAGCAAAGAAGAAGATTTTCATAGAATCAATGCATTTTCACTATATAATCAATAGAGCCCCACCCTAACACCGGACCCCCTGACCCTGGGGCCATGAAATTCACAATTTTTAAAAAGGCATCCTTATGCATCATAACCATGCACTTAGTTTGTTTACATAATCTCCAGTAGCAGAGAAGAAGATTTTCAAAGAATCAATGCATTTTCACTATATAATCAATAGAGCCCCACCCTAACACCAGAACCCCTGACCCTGGGGCCATGAAATTCACAATTTTGGTTGAGGCACTCTTGCTCATCATAACTATGTACTTAGTTACTTTATTTAATACCCAGGTGCAGAGAAGAAGATTTTCAAAGAATTAATGCATTTTCACTATATAATCAATAGAGCCCTGCCCTAACACCAGAACGCCTGACCCAGGGGCCATGGCTTTCACAATTCTGGAAGGGACCCACCTCCTCATCATAACTATGTACTTAGTTTCTCACCTTAATGCCCAGGAGCAGAGGAGAAGATTTTCAAAGAATTAATGCATTTTCACTATATAGTCGATAGAGCCCCGCCCTAACACCAGAACCCCTGACCCTGGGGCCATGAATTTCACAATTTTGGAAGAAGCACTCTTGCTCATCATAACTATGTACTTAGTTTGTTTACATAATCTCCAGTAGCAGAGAAGAAGATTTTCAAAGAATCAATGCATTTTCACTATATAATCAATAGAGCCCCACCCTAACACCAGAACCCCTGACCCTGGGGCCATGAATTTCACAATTTTGGAAGAGGCACTCTTGCTCATCATAACTATATACTTAGTTACTTTATTTAATACCCAGGAGCAGAGAAGAAGATTTTCAAAGAAATAATGCACTTTCACAATATGATCTATATAGCCCCACCCTGGGGCCAGAACCCCTGACCCTGGGGCCATGAATTTCACAATTTTGGAAGAAGCATTCTTGCTCATCATAACTATGTACTTAGTTTGTTTACATAATCTCCAGTAGCAGAGAAGAAGATTTTCAAAGAATCAATGCATTTTCACTATATAATCAATAGAGCCCCACCCTAACACCAGAACCCCTGACCCTGGGGCCATGAATTTCACAATTTGGGAAGAGACACTCTTGCTCATCATAACTATGTACTTAGTTACCTTATTTAATACCCAGGAGCAGAGAAGAAGATTTTCAAAGAAATAAGGCACTTTCACTATATGATCTATATAGCCCCACCCTGGGGCCAGAACCCCTGACCCTGGGGCCATGAATTTCACAATTTTGGTAGAGGGCTCAATGCTTATTACAATGATGCCAACAGTTTGACTGCTTGATGTCCAGGAGTAAAGAAGAAGATTTTTAAAGATTGCATTATTTTTGGTGGTTTTAGCCCCACCCCTCAGGCCCCAGGGGGGCAGGGACCATGAATTTCACAATTTTTGTTCCCCTTCACCGATAGATGCTATATGCCAAATTTGGTTGAAATTGGTTAAGCGATTTCAGAGAAGAAGCTAAAAATGTTCAAATGTAAACGCACGACGCACGCCGACGGACGAGAACGGATAGCAATAGGTCACCTGAGTGACTCAGGTGACCTAATAAAAAATGGAGACCCCATGCTCATTAATGTGTGAAGTGTTGTATGACCACATGTACTTGAAGATGGCATATTTTAGAGAGCAATGTTATTTTAAATATTTTTGTGAAGGTTGTAATTGGGGGAAAATTTCATTTTTTCTCATATGCTGAGACATATGTATTTTTAAGTATTTGGTGTTATAAATAGAAATGGAAATAATCTCCGCAGATTATTTTGCATTTCAGCTAATGCTCTCTTGTTCTTGTCAGTCATTACATTAATAATAGTTAGTCTGCAAATTGAGCATTCCTTATGTTAGAAATAGGGCAAAAATCTATATTTCCTTGATTATTTCCAATATGTCTATTTTTAGACATACACGTATGTTGCTATAAATAGAAATCGAAACCTCCGCTGATTATTGTGCATTTCAGTAAATGCTTTCCTGTTCTTGTCATTCACCTTTTGTCAATAACAGTTAGTAAAAGTTAATCGGCAAAATGTCCATTCCTAGTGTGCGAAAATCTATATTCCCTTGATTTTTTGCAATTTGTCTATTTTTTACACATGTGTTGCTATAAATAGAAATTGAAACCTCCACTGATTATTCTGCATTTCAGTTAATGCTCTCTTGTACTTGTCGGTCACCTGATGTCAATAACAGTAAATAGCAGTTAGTCTGCAAATTGTCCATCCCTAATGTGAGAAACAGTGCAAAATTCTACATTTTTTCAATAGTTATAAAACGTTTGTTACTATAAATAGAAATGGAAACCTCCGCTTATTATTCTGCATTTCAGTTAATGCTTTCTTGTACTTGTTGTTCCCCTTATGTTATTAACAGTTAATAGCAGTTTGTCTGCAAATTGTCCATCCCTAATGTGAGAAAATAGTGCAAAATTCTACATTTTCTTGATAATTTGTAGAATGTCTATTTTAAAACAATTGTTACTATAAATAGAAATGGAAACCTCCGCTTATTATTCTGCATTTCAGTTAATGCTCTCCTGTACTTGTCAGTCACATTATGTCAGTTACAGTTAATGACAGTGAGTATGCAAATTGTTCATCTCTAATGTGAGAAATAGTGCAAAAATCTACATTTCGTCATTAATTTCCCATGTGTCTATTTTTAGACATTTGTACTATTTATAGAAATGAGAGCCTATCCTCAATAATGTGTGAGTTATTGTATTATCCCTTGTTCTAATTGATGAAATATTGGTGAGAGCAGTATGTTTATCACTTATGTTTTAGTGGAGCTTCTAAATGATAGAAAATAGTCATTTTTACACATATTATGAGACATGTCTATTTTACGGCATTTGAAGCTATAAATAGAAAACGGAACTCCCTTCAAATAATATGCATAGTAGTTATTGGTGTCCAGTTTCTGTCATTAACATATTGACTTTTACAGTATATTTCTTAAATACCTAACAATGGCATCTTAAACTCTGCCCAAAATTGATTTTTTAGATTTTTCTGAAATATGTCTATTTATAGATACATGTTACTAAAAATAGTATTGAGATCCCACTCCAATTTTTTCATGAGGTGACACTCCTAATTCTGAAGTATGAAAACACACATAAGATTTGAAAATTTTCCATAGACAATTTTTTTTATTTAACCTTAAAGTTCTCAAAAAATACCAAATTTCCCATTTTACACATTTTCAGAAACTAGGTCATTTTACAGGACCTTTTTCTTAGAGTGGGAATAATTCTGGAATAACCGATTATATGCCCTGTATACCTTAAAAGTTGATGTTTTCTTATGATACAATGATTTATGTTTGAGTTTACTACGTAAAGATAAAAATTCATTTACATTTCCTCAATTTTCATGTTTTCATTTGGTCAAAAAGGGCCAAACATGGCCAAATTCAATGGATCCATCTCCATGGCAACCGGGTGCACGTGTGAAACTTCTAACACCATATTTGCTAGTTTTGTGCCAAGATGCACCTGTGGTGCAAATTTCATCAAAATCGGAGAGATGTCGTTTCCAAGCCCTATAGTAATTTTTTTGGTGCTTACAGAGAATGCATGTTAAAACCCGAGAAATTTCATCCATTAAGTGTACGAAAATGAGAGATTTCCTTTGATATTGACTTTAAAATGTACAGATTAATATGTAAGGCCAGGCGGATCGATACATTTTTGACACAAGTGACGTAGGCAACACATTTTACACGATATGAAGTAAATATTTCATCTAAACGAATGGGGTATTACAGACAGAATTAAATTATTCATAAGCGTCCCTTTACTCAAGATACATTTTCGGAAAGCTTACACTTTATTTTTATAGAATATACTTAATACAGTTGAGATCTATATTATATACCGAAAGTCCCGCTATATCATGTGTTATATTAAAAAAAAATTATGAATGTGTATGTCAGCGTAACCGGTCATAAACCATGCTTTTTAACCAAACATGCAATATGGAATTGATGATTTACAATACCATTTTTATAGACTTATTCTAGCGCAATAACATTTTTATTGAAAGATCTTGCCAGGGAAGTCCATTAATACTATGTAATGAAATGTATGGAGATAACGAACAGTATTCAAGCTCAAAAGTCCAGTAAACAATACAAATTTTGGAGCAGAGCAAACACGGACCTCTAAAACATCAGGGGTGGGGTTAGTTGCCACAAGTATCAGAAAATTGTTAAGAATCAATAATTGTTCGACAAGTATGCTCTTTTTTTAAGGTGAGTGTAGTGAAAAAGAATTTAAAATCAACTCACAGCATTTAATTGACTAGCTATAATAAATTGTAACAAAAAAATCTCTTTGGATGAAATGTTTAAGTACTAGATATAGATAATTGTTCATTCCTTTTAGGATAAAAGAAAAAGAATAAATTCTTCGAAATTGCAAACGAAAACATCTTTGCAGGAAATTTCTATTGAAGAATACACATTTCATCGCTTGAATTCTGCATTTTTTATGTTGTTCAACTGTAAGCATTAGAAACTAATCCTTTATTCTTTAGATTATGCTTTCAACACTCCCATTTTCTATATTTAATTACACTGTATTTAAATGTACTTCTTTGGGTTTTTAATTTTGCTGCCGTGACAAAGTAATTAACAATTCAAGTCAAGGGATTTTAAATCCATAACAGTTTATTATATGAAATAGTATAAATAGGAATGCTGTCTATAAGCAGAATCATACCGACTCTCAATTCAACAGAGTTTGAAGATGGCTATAGTTCTCCCAAGAAATTGCAGTATTCCAGAACTCGAGTTCTGTGAAAGAGATGAAACAATTCGTCTGAACAGTTTTATCTATAATGGACCAGGAGGAAAGATTACTAGTACCCCAGAAAATTACCATCAACCACCATACATCATGGGAATGAGTGACAACATTTCTACATTTGTTAAATGAGGTATCATTATCGCTAGTGTGAATAATAATAGTAGAAAGACAGCTATGTGTATTAAATGTCCAAAGGATATGAAGACTGCAATTCATTAAACAGCGTTCTCCAAGAAAATCCGATGGAAGCTCTCAAAAACAGTTATCATTTGGTTTTTACGCCGGGGAGATTTTTATTCCGCAAGCTGAAGCTAAGTTGACAATTATATATGCAGTTCGTCAGAATGAACAGTAAACATTTGTAAAACTAATCAAACTGGGTTTTTTAATTTGACAAGACTTGTTGAAACTTGTAAACTTGTTTTTCAAACAAAATAAATATAATCATACATTAAACACTCGTTTTAGTTTCTACTTCAAGATTATTTTTTTTTTCAAATTTTGTTTCAGATGTCCATAGCCTCTCAACCAATATTAAAGAGAGGAAGTATATATATCGTTATAAAAATCGAAGAAATAGACGAGATATAAATTCATATTACTGGAAAATTTGAAAACATCACAAAGTGATAAAAAAAGTGACCTGACCCCGGGATCATGAAAGATCTTCAGCATATATTGTAAGTCAAAATCTTTTTATTGTGCTTGAATGTTTTTGAAGTCAATTAGCCCGAATTAAAAATATTGCTGTCTGTAAATTAAGACTTCCATTTCACAGGCCAAAACCATTTTGCAGATGTTTGAAATTTTACTTAAGTCTAAGTTTGGTTCATGATCCTTGGGCCTGAGTATCTTGATATCAATAATTAGATTAAGTATAAAATCAAGTTTTTCAGTATTCACTGAAAATCATATTATCAAAGTTTTTACTAAAGTAAATAAAAAATATTACAGTTACTAAAAAACGTATATACTATCTTTTTGCTAATGTTCACCGAAGTGTGAATTTCGACAACATACTAAACTACAAGGGCAGTTGAGAAATATTTGAAATATTCTGTTTATTCTCTTTTTATCTACCTTTATCTACCTTCTTCGGTTTAAATTGATACATACGTTTAAAAACATTAACAGTAAATTAATGCAAGAAATATCTCAGATGTATGATTTTTTTTTCAAATATTAGATATTTAGTTTATATATATGTTGATGGTAGGGATAACGGCACAGTCACTAATTCAGATCTGTATCTACTACCTACTGATTCCCGATTGATCCAGAGCAAGTGAAAATTAATTAAATTTTACATGTATGTTATTTAACGATTCATTTTGATTTTAATTCGTGCAAGTATGATAGAATTTCAATGTTAGGAACAAAGACTATGAAAAAATAACCATGCCATATAAATCGGATTATGACAGCAACATGAAATCAGGCAAGACAGAGCAGATTGATTGATTGATTGTATATTGTCCCGTTCGAGGTTTTTTCAATCATATACAGACGTCACCATATGCCGGAGAACGGCTTTAAATGTAGACATATACTCGATACTCAGGGCCATTAAGCAGTGAGGGTCCTTTATCGTGCAAACGACTCCCGTGACACTTGACCTCTTTTTTTTTGTCTCGTTCAAAGGACCCTTAACTTTCACTTCAAAGTGCCGAGCGCTTGGCGAAGGAATAGTTGCTACCTATTTTTATCGACTTAGGTCAGCTGCGGCCGTGATTCGAACACAAGACCTTCCGATTACAGAGCGAGCGCTCTATCGACTGAGCTACCGTGACGGCGACAGAACAGAGAACATACTCCATATTTTGAATTGTGAAGCATTTGAGAGAACGTTATTTGTTAAGATGAAGCACCTGCTCAAACCAAAAAAATTGTGCTAGAAAAACATTTCTAGCTTTAGTTTCTTGTTTTCATTGACGTTTTTCTGACAGATTATTCAAGCAGAGTTAAATCAGAGGACGACATGCACAGTTATTACTGACAAACTAACAGTCAGGGTGGCAAAGTCGGTACAGAGTAAGGGACATCAGCTTCACTTGTTTGGTTGTTTGTTGTTTAACGTCCCTCTCGAGAATTTTTCACTCATATGCAGACGCCACCGCTTGCCGGTGGAGAGCTATAAATTTTTGACCTATACTCGGCACTCAAGGCCATTGAGTAGTGAGGGATCTTTTTCGTGCCAACACCTACTGCGACACCGGACCTCGTTTAATACGGTCTCATCCGAAGGACCGGAGCTTCACTTGTTGAATTGCATTAAATTTTGTAACTTTTGTAGATTTAAATAAGCAACATTAAATGAATCATAGTCACAGTGTTGTTCAAAGTGTTTTCCCAAGTGGTGATCTGCAATACAATAAACTTCTTGCGATTCTGTGAAATTGTCTAGACACTTTTGTCACAACATGTATTTCTTGTGCAATGAAACTGGTCACGGAGCGAGCGCTCTACCGACTAAGCTACCATGACGGTCACTGGTATCGAAACTGGCTTCATATAAACTCAAACTTGAATACTATGAGATATGGCCAATACTGTAACAGATGTCTCCCCTAACAACTTCCATCACGAGAGATTTTTTGTCTTCAATAACTTCTTCATCTAACTAACATTTTTCTATACATCACACATACCTCTGAAGCCAAGTATAATAAATATAAGCAGAATCAAGTTATAGTCATGAGTTATTAATTAAAAGTAGAATCTGGGAGGTTAAAAATATATCAACTTCAGTTACATTTCCGTTAAGTTGTATTCTTAAATTTGGTGACTATGTGTCATTTTCGTGGTTATCGACATTCACTAGTACTTGTATAAGCTTTTTGTGTGTCTACAATAAAGCCAGTCTATTAAGCATGTTTACCCAATAAGGTTACTCTTTGTCGAATAACAAAAATCATTATATGATATGTCAGTTATTCCGTAATTTCAACTTACTTATTAATGTGACTCTAAATTACGTGCACAATAATTTCTCTCGGACTATGACAAATTGCTTACAAAGTTAAGTAAATAGAGATTGTAGCCAATAATGATTAGAATCCTCTACATGTATGCCTATGAGAGGAATTAGTATACATATACATGTTAATTTAATCAGCAGATAAATTATATTGACTTTCATTACATCAATAAGACATTTTCGGCCTTGATAGCTATTACACTCTACGGATATTGCTGCATTCCAGATGTTTATATGTGAAAGAGTTTTGACTGAACAAATTCATCATTGAAGAAATAGATTGATTGATTGATTGATTGTATGTTGTTTTACGTCCCATTCGAGAATTTTTCACTCATATAGAGAGGTCACCGTATGCCGGTGAAGGGTTCAAATATAGACCTATACTCGGCACTCAGGGTCATTTAGCAGTGGGGGTTCTTTATCATGCCAACTCCTACCGTGACACAGGACCTCGGTTTTTAAGGTTTCATCCTAAAGACCCGTTACTTGCACCTCTTACGACGGACGCTTGGCGAAGGACAGTCACTACTAATGTGTACCTCTTAGATTTGACGCGGTGCGGTGAACGAGAATCGAGTCCCGGCCTCCCATTCACGAGCAGACGCCGTGCCACTAGGCTAACGTGACTGGTAGAAATAGTTGGAAGGAGGATCGTCATAGATTCTAAAAGATATTAACATATGAAGTACGTGAAACGAATATCTGCAGACAAACATACATTCATTAAATTAAGAATATGGTTCTTCAAAAAAGAATTGTCAATTGCAAAGGACTACTCATGATATCTAAAGATTGCTGTTCATAACATGCCGTCAAGTGGCTAAACTTGAAAGTCAACAAGGGATGGGCACGATTACTGAAAAACGTAATCGATTAATAATCGATTACTAAGAGAGGAATTTTGTGTAATCGATTATTAATCGATTACACTCATTTTGGTCCTGTAATCGATTGTAATCGATAACTTTGGAAGATGTAATCGATTAATAATCGATTACTTCCAAGTTTTCATCCCTTCATATTTCAGAGCAATATTTAAATGGTAAATGTTGATGTAATCCACTTAAGTTTGAATGTGTTCCTGCAGTTTCAGTGCAGATTCTTTTAAGGTTTTATTCTGGCTAACGTTCTCACTAAATGCCCAAATGAGGGATTCTCTACCATGGAAAGTGGAGACATGATTCCTACAATAAAATATGCCAAGGAAATAATTATTCCTTTCAATCTTGGGTCTGAACCTCCATATTTATTAACTTGTTTCAAAAATTATTTAACATTTTTTTGTGAATTACTTCATTAGAAGTATTTGGGCTGCCCGTATGTTGACAGTACATATTAAACATTCCTGACAACACTAGATAGTTCACAGTTTACACCTCATTGTCTGCAAATCAGGGATGTCTCAGTCAATTAATTAGCCAATTAAGATAAGCAAACACAGTGACACACTCCCTCTTTTACAGACACTTATAACCTCTCACTGATATAAAAGCAATTTTACAATTTTGAATGAAAACATGAGAATGATTTTGCAAATTCTAAAGTAACTAAAACACAAGTTTGAAGTTGTTTAAACGTTTTCAGATATGAATAAGTATTTCCATCTTCTTTTTTTCGAGTACAATGTAGTTTATTTACCAAATTATTTATATTTGATATAGCACTTAAATCTGTTTTTGCTATTTATAATTTTCTATTACAAGGCAACGTTTTTCAACATTTGAAATATGAAATAGGACATACAGCAAGAGGACAGTGGATCAAATGTAAAATGCACACGAAAAATCTGTATATTTTATTAATAAAAAGTTGAAATACACTTCTGAATTATTTAATACTAGACCAGTTGGTCTATAATGCAAGTTTTATTCAGAACATTATTTAACTTATGATAATAAAAGTTAGGAAATCCAAACATTACACTAGGTGGTTTATATTTGATATTTATGTGTGACTGACTGGAAATAATTCTCCAAAATAACATTCATTTATTATAAAATAATCGAAAGTTATCCAAAAAGTAATTATAATTACATTGAAAATTTTAGCTGTAATCGATTAAATTACGATTACAAGTAATCGAAAATCTCTTCGATTACAAATTACTGTCAATTACTTGAAAAAAAGTAATCATTACAATCGATTACGATTATCCCATGCATCCCTGAAGTCAATGTCAGCCATTTGTTCTCATATCTAAAGGATTTTTCAAGCTTCACGATTGTATTTGTTGGAGAAAAAAAGGAAATTTATGGAAGAAGAAATGCATCATTTATTTGTATCACAAATCTATCTATATAAAAGAAATAGAGGGGAGAGAGAGAAAGAGATTGAAATTTAGAAGAAAAAAAAATCTAATTTATATTGCCAACAAATTTCAAGAATTCTAGATCATAAATTATTTATAATATGTCAAAAGAATTTTTAAATTTCTTGAAAATAAACGTGAAAAATTTCTCTAAATTGTTAAAAACAAGAGATATTTGTATTCAGAAAGTGTATTTGTCTGCAAGATTAACACCTGAGTTTATGTCATGAAGATCACCTCCTTAGTATATATTCTAAACGTGGATATACACCAATTTTCCTACTCGCATTGATTCATAACAATTGCAATTGAAGAATACTAAATTTCTTGGGTTTCCCTTTTCAGATTGCAAGCATTACTGTAATAGAGTCCAGAACTAGTATTGGTTGGGGGGGGGGGGGGGCTGCGAAATGAAAAGATGACAAGAGTGTAGGAAAACCAAAGTCCTGCCAAATTGAAATGGCAATATATTAAGGTAAAATTTTCATAATACAAGGTTGGTGAAGCAATACATTTTTCATTATTGGTTTATCTTTCTTATGCAGTTTCCAGGAAAATGGTATCTTGAAAGTATCAGTTCAAATCTGTTCAAACCAGATGTTTAATGTACACCTTATAGAGATTGACCAACAGTATCGTATATAATCGCAACACACTGTTCATTTGAAGTGTGAATAGATTTCAAAGATGTAATTTCAATTTTAAATTAATTTTAATTTCAAATAATAACTTTTTACAAACTGTAAAAAGTGGATGGAATCATTGTGTTAGGAATAATGAAATGAAAAATATGGAGATAACGAACAGCATTCAAGCTTAAAAGTCCAATCAAACAATACTAATCAGGAGCAGAGCCAACACGGACCTCTAAAACATCAGGTGCCATAGAGGAGTGAGCATCCCCTGCCGACTGGTCACACCGTATACTTCTTGTCATTATCGGGAAATAACAGGAAAATCCGTGGACAATTCAGTGGGTAAATAATGGCCTAACAATAAGTATGAAAAACGTCATGTCAGCATTGACTTAATCATGAATTGTATTAGCTGATTAAGTAATTGTATCGACCATGGAACTTACGAAATGATGACTTGAAACGAGACTGTTGATTGCGATATATAACTAGTCAATAACACCCTAACTAATCAGCATTTCAAATTTAGATGAATTCACCTTTCGTTGTCATGAACATTAAGCTATATAACTTTAAATAAAATAGAAATGACCCTCATGGCATTTTTAATAATACTTTTGAGAATTTCATACAAATTATTAAACGTCACAAGTGTAACAACAGACGGCAAACTGTTTTACGGGCATTTTGTACATTAAAGGAGAATAAGACATAGTGTTTTCAGTGAAGAGAGGATTATGGAAAGAAATAAGCAATTTAATGGGTTACCGGACTATTAAAATACTTAGTGCATTAATATAAATAAATTTAAGTTTACATCAGATTTCTTACTGGTTATTTTGTTTCATGTCTAAGGAGAGGCAGAATTTGACCAATCAAAATCTAACAATTAAACTTCAGGCCACGCAGTGCGTCACGCTGCCTCTTCTCCCACCCACAGTCTTGGAGGACGGACTTTTTTCACGTTTGTGAATTACCTCCTTCCGCTCCGCCTCCGCCATTTTTTTTTTATTATTATTATTTAGAGTTATAAAAATTTTCGGGCCAATTTTCATGCTTTTTCATTAAGTCTAAGTTTTAATCACTAAATTTTTTTTATCATCTCTCTTTACAAAATTGGTTTATTTCTTATATTCATATTTTGTTAAAATTATCTGACATTGTCAGTAATACTTTTGAGAATTTCAAACAAATTATTCAACGTCACAAAGGTGGCAATACACAAAAACTGTTTTACAAGCTTTTTATTCAGTAAAGGGAGATAAGATATGGCGTTTTTAGTGATAAGTTTGTCTGGGATGAAATAGGAAATTAAACGGATTAATGAGCTATCAAACTACTTATTGCATTAATATAAAATATATATGCAATGAGTAGTATAAAATTACAGTCCCTGAAACGTTCTACTTTCCCATTTTTCCGTTCGCTCACCGTTCGTTCACCGTTTGTTCAGCGTGCGTTCACCGTTCGTTCAGCGTGCGTTCACCGTTCGCTCTCCGTTCACAGTTTTGCGTTCACCGTTCGCTCTCCGTTCACAGTTTTGCGTTCACCGTTCAGCGTTCGCTCTTCGTTCCGTTCACTTTGCGTTCACCTTGCGTTCAGCGTTCACCTATCGTTCAGTTTTCATTGTCATTCGGAACTCCGAAGTGAAAGGACTTATCTTTTTGTACTTAAGGAGTTACAGGTTTTTTTAATTTATTAACTAACATATCGTGTTTGAAGAATCATTATTTCATGAGGAAAAATATCTACGATATATATTTTTATTATTCTAACTTAGCTGTTAGGTTATTTATTAAATTACTCTGGAAAATAAATGTTGTTACAAAATAAAATAGAACTAGTTCTGAGAGTTATACATAGTACTGCGGATATCCTGTTAATTTATTATCTTTAGAACGAATTAAATTGATAGTGTGGTTAAAGGAAATATTTATTTAAAATGTAATGCACTACAGAATTTCTCTACTGTAATATGTAAAGTCTATAGTTATAGAGAAAAAAAAAATCTTTCTTCACCGTAACTTTATATGTTTGCCATTCGATATGATTAATTCCCCCCCCCCTTTCCCCCTAAATCGGTGACTTAGTCAGTACCGTATTTCCAGAATATTTTAATTAACATTTAAAAAACAAAGCTCCGGTCTTTTTTTGAACAAATATTTCAGTCTCAAAACAAACATGCATCTAAAAAAGTCACAAAACAATAGTAGATCAAAATGTACACGTGTCGGCGGTGGTATTTGAAATTGGCAGAGAGTATGTTTCACATTCAAGTGTTAATGCCCAATGTATTTTACTAATTTATTATTCAAATGTTGGAATCAAATCTAGAAATGATAAAAATAATTGTTATAACTTGTTGGAAATACTCGCAGTTCGTCTTCGATATGACGAAACTTTCACACCAGCACAGTGTCGAATGATTTTGATTGACAGGACAAGCACGTGGACTTCGTGTGAACTTGAAGCAGGAAAATAAAAACGAGTATGACTGTCAAAATGGATATGATTTGTTGATAAAAAAAAAAAGTTACTTTCACTGTCTGATATATTTAGAAAAAAATTTCAGAGTTTTTGTTTGATATAGGTACAAACATTTGGTGAAGCCTGAAGGAGGGGGGGGCTAAAACTGAATATTACTCTCTCTCTCTCTCTCTCTCTCTCTCTCTCTCTCTCTCTCTCTCTCTCTCATTTGTCTGTTTAATAAAAACTATAACACCATATTACTTAATTATCAAGTTCTGAAATTGAATTTATAACAAATAATATGAATATGTATCTTTGTATCATCTTGTCCGAGTATAATCACGGCCATCTAGAGATACATGTAGACGTCTGCTCAATAAATCATGATGAAAAATAGGAATGACACATAATATATTATTGTATTAAAAATTTAAAATACGAGCGTATAAATGTAATTAATTTTTTTCGTTACTTTACACGAAATCGCCTTGACACGGAGATATATATATGAGTATAAGTTACAACCGCTTTAATTCATTCTATAAATCATAAGTTTTCTCTGATTTGTTATCAACTAAGAATAAACATTTTTATTTTCCAACTAAAAATAATATCTTTTATGCTTCAGCGTTCGGCAACAATTGCAATGTTTTAATGCGATAAAAATCGTGTGATTAAAAACTTATTGTGCGTGCATCGTCTTTCTTAGGACAATTTTGGAGAATTTATTTTATTGACTTATTTATTCATTCATTTATTTGTTTACTTATTTATTATTTGTTTTTTTTTTTTTTTTTTTTTTTTTTTTTTTTTTTTTTTTTTTTGGCACCTGACATTATAATACAATAAAATAGTTTCAATGCAAGGAAAAGATCAGAGGCATTCCGAATATATCGTTCATCTTGCGTTCACCGTTCGTTCACCGTTCACTTTGCGTTCGCGTTTGCGCTCCGTTCGCGTTCTGCGTTCGCTCACCGTTCACCGTTCACACATCGTTCACCAAGTTGCGTTCAGCGTTCACACATCGTTCACTCACCGTTCGCTCTGCGTTCGTTCAGAGTTCGTTCAGCGTTCGCTCACCGTTCAAGTGGGAAAGTAGAACGTTTCAGGGACTGTAATATAAAATCCCTTAATTACTAGTAGTTACGGAAAACTAACATCATAGTTTCATAACATGAAATGAAAGTTATTTCAATGAATGGTAAAATGAATTTATATTGCATTAGTGACGGGGATGTTGCCTTGGCGAAAATGACGTCATTTCGAATTGTTTAATAATTTAGAGTTAAATAACATATTACCTCTGAACATTTATTATGGGGGTAGTTAGATGTACAATGATTCAAAGATTTAGAGCATTCAGGATAAGAAAGAAAATGACATGATAATATTAATGTTAGGTAATATCCTTTGTTTTGATGATGGGTGTAAATGACATACTTTCTCTGTATTTTAATAATGGGTGTTATGTTTTGCTTTGACGACGGAGGAAAATGACATACTATCTCTGTATTTTCATGATAGTGAAGAAAAGGAAAACTAAATCTGAAAAATATGATGGAGGTAAAATAATAGCAAGTAGTACATTTTAATGTTGATGTTGGAGGGTAAAATGGCTATATGTCTCTTTATATTTACTATTATAGACCTTAAACTAACATACTATCTTTTTTAGAAAAAAAAATGATGGCGATTAGAATGGCAATATACTTTTAATGATAATGATGGATAGTAAAATAGCAAAGTAATATTCTGTCTTTAATATTTTGATGGGTGGTAAATGATAAAATATATCTGAATGTCAATGTTAAAGGGTAACGTGGCATTTTATCTTAAAAATTTCTGAATAGGGCAAAATAGCATGATATCTATTAATGGCTTTGATCACGCAAAAAGAATAACTACGCGGGAGTGATGAAACACAGTTGATAATGGGAGAAAAATTTAATTTAATATTTCATAATTATGATTACATTGTATAATAATATTATAATTTTATAATTTATAGTTTAATTTTCATCAATCATGTAATCAAATTTTAAAAGTTAAAAAAAAGTAAATGTTTATTTTTTTTTTTAGATAAGGGGCCCCACCTTCTGATGCATTCTAAAATTGTTGTAAAATTTGTCATTTTATTCGGCATTTGTAATAAATGCTCTATTCACAAACATTAGCTTTTTTATTTGAATAGCTGCAGAACAGGGGCGCGTTTTACAAAAAAAAAAACGCACGACTAAGACCAAAAAGATAGGTTGATCGTAACATCTTGCAAAATGAACGATTCTGTGAAAAACTGCTTGCTTAAAAATGTCTTTCTTAATTCTTTATTTAGAAGATTAAAGCCATTTTCAAAGAAATGTAAATAAAAAAAAATATTCACAAAATTACATTTTGTTTTAGTCGTAAGTTCCTTTGTAAAACAGAGACCAGAGCTGCAAATGTGCTTCAGATACATGCAAACTGAATTATTCATTATTGCCCGCATTTAAGAGCACATAATAGAGCTTTATGGGAGCCGTATCGAGAAATCGACAAATTGTTGACTGTTTTAAAACTGGAAGCGTAAAAAAAAATATGAGATGTATAAAAACACTAAATATTTAGCCAGAATAAATTAAAATCTTTTAAAATTTTCAAAATCTCCAATAGAGTCAAGAGTTTGTTAATTTCACTTATAATTGTCTATATATTAAGTAAATGATTATTTGTTAAACACACTTTAATTTTATTTGAATGAACAATTCTTCAATTCACTCAATTCAAGAGACCGTTCTTTCGTTTATTCTGTAGCAAATTATCATCAAGTGACTGTAGGAAATTGGAAAATCCAACTGTAGCTACCGATATTATAAAAGTGTAAAATGGAAAGTCCAGTTTTAGCTGCCGATATTATATATATTATAACTTATATATAAGTAAACAATATTTAGTTCTTCTCACGTTATTAAATCATTGACTTGAACGACTATACATTGAAAAATACCTAAGTCATTTCCAAGAATTACAAAACAACTCCATGTCATGTTCATTTCCACAAGGTACATCTTAGCAATACATTTTAAGAAATGAAGACAAAAAAACAGAAATTGTGCTGAGAAACCTACATTTTTTTGATGAGGTATTAGAATCGCTGATGAAGATAAGAATTGACAAAAGACTGAAAGTAACAAAAATTAATGCCCGAATTATGCTTAGCGGTAATTTATCAACTACAGTTCAGCTAGCTCTTATTAAAGAATCATGTGGTCTTCCCATCAAAATTTTGTCGCTGACAGGTTTAAAGCTGTAATTTTCATATTGATCTTTATTCATTTGCACGATCATGATCAAATTAACTTTTTCTTGATCTCTGAGTCGCTGTAACTTCTGTTTCTAACTTCTACAAACTTTTGTAGACAAAATAAAAGTGTAAAATAACCCTAAAAGCTGAAATGAAAAGGGGCACATTTTTAGTGTTTTACCAAGAGATTTGTTAAAAAAGATGTATATTGACAATAGAAAGTGTGGTTCCTAATGAACAGAGATTAAGATGGCGATTGTCCTTCTTAGACACAGCAGTATCACAAAGATCCAATTAGGGAAAGAGATACAGCAATCTTTCTGAATATTTTGAATGTAGAAGGACCACAAAGATAGACACATAAATACATGCAATATAAACAACTTAAGTAGAGAAATTTGTGCAGACAGATCTACATTCAATAAATAAAGAATCTGAATCACGCAGTACAGTTAACGTGCCAAATGGAAATATCGGCGAATTTTTTAGATAGAAAATATATTCCTTACAAGGATGGGCGTTCCTTTTGAGGACTTTACTATTATCGAACAAATGCAATGTGGTTGAAAACTACATGTTGACGATTAGATTTTTTATTTAGACTTGTCACGTGATGTTGCACTCACGTGATTTCAGAAAAGATACCTGAAGTATTGAGGTCATCTATAAATTCTAATATTGCAAGGGCATAACCAAGTTAAAAATCTAAGTTTAACATATTATTATTTTCAACACTCTTTGTAGTTTGTGAAAAATGCTGCGAACCTATATAGATTCTACTATCTAATTGCTAAAATTACATTTGTTAGGCCGTATGTTGAATATTTTGCTGGTCAAGTACATTAAATATAGATATAATTAATTCATTTGCAAGATTTCAACAGGTTCGCAGCACTTTTCAAATATCTTCATACTTCTTGAGTTTATGTGTAAAAGCTTGTCATAATTCATTGAGGGTATGCCCTTGCAATATATCGATTTATTACGACCCTTCTATTACCCTTCAATGAATCTGCATACAAATATACGACAGTATCGCTTGTCTAGGGAATGTACGGGAAGTATATAAATAAAATCCTAAAATAGACATCGCATTCAAGTTAATGGCCTCTTATATATATGCAATTTATATTTTATTTAATTACAAAATACATTTTTCATGGTATAAATATAACTTGATCCGCCTCTCACTGCATACAAACTGCGTCAAATTTTTACGATGTGACGTCACATTGACGAGTGCATTGCGATCAATGAATTGTTTATATATTGCCGTGCGGGATTTTACCAACGACAATAATGCATGTACTAGTTAGTATTGATGTAGTTTAAAGCTATTCAACAGTTTAAAATAGCAAGTCATTTCATTTTGTGGTAATTTGAAGAGCTTATATTTTTGTGTGATGTCATAGTAAGCATTTCCCGTATAAATTAGGCCCCGCCTCCTTACTGCCGCCTTCAAAGTATCACACCGGTAATTGACCAATCAAAATGAACTTAGTCGTAGTTCCATACATGATAAAGAAATATTTTTTTAATTGTGAGAAATTTTATATTTTCCCTTATTCTATTTTTACATTTTTGGTATCTGTGCTTAGGATATTTTATGTACTTTGTAAAATATGAAAGGTTTTTGACAGGAACTATTTCTTTCAGGGCATAGGAGGCCACTTCCTGGGGTGCACACAAGATGTTTACAAACACATTGAAAACACGTGGTTTGGAGGGTATTTCTGTTTGCGGATGGAAAAAATCAAAAAATGCCGTGTACGTGCCCTAATTTCTGGTGTCAGCTGATGTGACTGGTAACGTTCAACACTTCCTGCTAAATATTTTTTCATGAATTCGAATACCTGATTTTTAAAGATTTTTTATTCTATATAGAATTATATAGTGAAAACAATTACCCGTGTGATACCTTAACTGTGCTGGGTGAATTAAAAAAAATGACCACCAAACTGAATTTTTTTGGAAAAATTCAACTACTTTTAACATATTTTTCACTTATATCATCATATTGCACATGCATTCTAGTTTAAAATCCTGAAGTGGCAATAGAATAGACAATTGGATTAAAAAGTTTCAGAATTTTTATTAGTAAAATTTCTTTTGAAAAAAGAAAATATCATTACACCTTAAAAGACTTTCTAAAATACATAATCACAAGAAATTATAGTTTTTTATGTTTCAAAATGGTAAAAGGGGTATGAATGATTAAATCTAGACCTTGATTGAGTATCTTCTTTTGTATGTGTGACAAAAAATTGGCTTTTTGATTGTTATTTTACATTATTTTTTCAATTCTGGTTTGAAAAGTTTTAATATGAAAAAAATGAGAAGCAATAAAATTCCCCAAATTTCACTTTTTTGTCCGTTCAAGCCAATTCTTGAAATCTAAGTCAAAAAAGAATTTTTTTTTATACGAGTTCTCTTACAAAAACTACTAGATGTTGAAGTGACCCTATGTTACATTATTGTGTTGCACTCCTGACATCTGATATGTATTTCATTTAACATTGTTTTAAAAATTGTAACACACAATAACCCATTCTTACTTTATAAATTAATTTGTCGTTTTGATATTTTTGATCGTTTACGACAGGTTTTTCATATATTGAAGACCTTGCATTGAGGCATGATTATTTGCAAAGTGTAATATATATAAGTTGTATATAAAACTATTTGTGAAATGATGAGAACTATTCCCTGAATTGACTAAAAAATTTCTGTAATTTGTTGATAGACATAGTGTTTTGAACATCAAATAGTATCAAACATTTTTTTAACTCATTTTTTAGTAAAGATAGTTGAAAAGCATTGGTAATTATAATACAGTTTTTTTGCACTCCTGACTGCAGTGAAATTTAGAATTAAAACCGTAGAACAGAAAAATTCATAAAGTGTTGGCAACATCAAGTGGTAATGAAACTGTGCAATGTTTATAGTCCAATACTTCATAATTAAAACAGATGAAAGTATTTAAAATTCGCATTTTATCTGGAATTATTCCCTATTAATGCCAAAAAATTAGCTTAAATGTATATTTAGAAGATAAAATATATTTCATAGCATATTTTTCTTTAGATAACAAACAGAGTAACCCAACAGAAAAATTCTACTCATCATTTTTTCTTTATTTTTATTCTTATTGGATGATTTAAAATTCTAACATATCTGTTGCACTCCTGACCAAAAGCATTGGGACCTTTAAAGTAGAATTGTGAAGTGAAAATTACATAAGAACTTGTTCTGTTGTTTCAGTGAAGTTGAGGAGGAATTACTTAATTTTTATGACAATTTTTTACTGTGTTTATTTTTAACATTCATTAAAAAAAATCACAAAAAAGATAAAAACACATCTGAATTGATAAAATTGAAAAAAGGAAGGATTTAAATAATAATACTGTCAAAAATTTAGTATAAAATTATACAAAAAGATCATTATTAATTAATGAATACGTCTAAGCATGAATAGAAGTGTTTTCATCACACAACTTGAATCTTTAAAAAATGTGTTGCACTCCTGACCATAGAAATATAGATCTGAAGCACAGACAGATCCTGTAATTGATAAATCTATTTGATAAAAATGTTCTTTGTGTCTTTCTTTTCCAAACAGAAAATCATATAATGATAATATTTTTTCATGCTTTGGAGCTAAACATCAAATGTTGCACTCCTGACATTATTGGGTATGTACATACACTTGACTCTAATTAATGCTGCTTGTGATTTATATAACATTTTTAAGTTTTAAAATGTATATCAGTTATTGTTTTACACTTCGAAAATTCTTTTTTGTCTTAATTTTCTTTCAGAATTTTACAATTGATGTTTTTTTCGCAACACTACATTTTTTCTGTTGCACTCCTGTCAAGGTATAACATTTTTTTAAACATCAGCCATGACCACAACTTGATTAAACAAAAGTTACTACAGCGCACATTTAAAGCCCAATACTTTGAATATTATCAGGGAAGTCTTTATTTTCAACATAGAGCATTATCATTTATTTCACAGATCTCCAAAAAATATTGAAATTTCAAAATGTCACAAAAAGGTGTTGCACTCCTGACAATTTAAGCATCATTTTTGGGCATAACTTTTTTGTTAATTGAGATATCAATGAGATATTTGGCAGGTATTTAGACACTATCTAAAGACATATGCTGAGATATAGAAATCTATTTTCATTGCCTATATTTTTATTGTGGGTTGATAAATATGCGTTTGGTCATTTTTTTTTTAATTCACCCTGCTGCGCATTTAACAGAATCAGATTTGTTAATTGACTGATCATGAATGTCTACAAGACGTGATATGTTAAATATACGCATGTTTTCTTGATATCTCTATGATCGTGAGTTGTTTCATGTTCGAAATTTAGATAGACCACCTGTAGATTTTAAAACGCCAACGATTTTTAAACATAACAAACATAAGTTTCATGGGAGTTTGCGCTAGTGTCCATTAACATGCTTTAAATTATAAATAAATAGAATTTGTAAATATTTTGAGAATTGATAAAAGTTCCCTTAAAATGAAATTTAAATAAGAAAATTAAAATTTACATCTAGTTTATTTACTTTATAATATAAACACAATAGTTTATGAAGATTATTATATTTGCATGTGCACGAGTATGTAGTTATCAATTAAACCATTTTTTCCAAATCATTTTTAAAGATGCTGAACTCATGGTTTGACCGGTCGGCAGGGGATGCTGATCACTCCTCCATAGCTACTGATCCCACTTTGATGTTTTAGAGGTCCGTTTTTGCTCTGCTCCAAAATTTGTATTGTTTTTTTTTTACTTTTGAGCTAGAATACTGTTCGTAGTCTCCATATATTTCATAATTATATAACTTTATGTGTAGATCATTGAATTTCACAATGAATGCTCGGCAGTAATAAAAGGGGTGGGTGGAAGATGTAAAATATTATTATATACAATTAGTATGATATAGCTAACGAAAAATGCAAAGTTATATGGCGGACAAACACAGATCTCTGTCTTAAAATAAGAAGGAGGGTTCAGCTTTGAATGCATCGCTATCACTGTAGAAATAGCCTTAGAACTTCATTTGTTGTTATAGTTATCCCTTCCATCTTAACTATGATGGGACAGCTTACTGAAAAAATATTGATTTTTCAATTAAGCATTAAATATCCGATTGCTTCACTGAATTATTGGTTTTATTAAATACTGAAAATTCCTTTGACCGCTGGTAAAATGTGTAACAGACGAATCTCGCAGAAACATCACCACTTTCGAATTCATACATGGATTTGATGTGGATATTATGCAGACTAGCCTTTCTGATCATTACAATTGTCATTGAATCCACAGATTTTCAGAATTTCGTCGCTAACTTCAATCTACACATTTAAATGAAATATACAGATAACGAACAGTATTCAGGCTGAAAGTCCATTAAGACAATACAAATCGGAAGCAGAGCAGACACGGACCTCCAAAAACATCAGAGGTGGGATCAGGTGCCTTGGATGAGTGAGCATCCCTTTCCAACCGGTCACATCCGCCGTGTGCTCCTTGTCATGATCGGGAAAAAAAGGAAAATCCGTAGACAATTCAGTGTGTAAATAATAGCCTAAATATTAGTATGAAAAATGAAATCAGCATTTGACTTAATGATAGGTTGTATTTGCTGACAAGATAATTGTATCGACCATGAAACGTGCGAAATGATGACTTCAGACGAGACTGTTGATATCCTTGTTTTATCAACCACCCAAGTTCATTTTCTACTGAACTTTAATCATTGTTGTATATTTCTTAATAAAACATCCAACTTCTGCTTTTTTAATAAATTATCCTCGAGTGGGACGTTAAACAACAAACAAACAAATAATTAATTAGTTATGCAATATGTCCCTGTGCCTGGAAAAAGGCTTACATCTAAAATAGATATTGGAGTATGATCATTACCTAATAATTCAATTCCTTTCATTAAGCATAAGGCAGAAAATACGACCTGAAATGACAATTACGTGTATTAACCTGTAAATCACCCCCCCCCCCCCCCCCCCCCGGTTTGACTTCAGCGTGCAGATTCAAAGTTGCATTTTGTGATATTTTTTTCTCGTGCTTCGACAATATCTTTAGAATGAGGACATAACAATAGTTACCATTTTTTCTTACATATTACACATATTGATATGAAGAAATTTAATAAATTTTAACAGTGTGTCTTGCATCAGACAATTCATATTATGTTGTTCAACCTTCAGACAGGAGTTAAAAATAATTCACAGCCATCGTAAGGATATTTTAAAGGTGTTAATCATTTCGCCCTTCAGAAATTCATTTTTTTCCCTGAATATTATTTTTCACATATGTAAGAAGATTTTGTTGACACCAAAATGTTCTAAACCAAAAATAAGCACTGTGTATACCAGTGATAATTATTTAATCATTTCCTAACAAAAATGTTGTATAAATATGATAGAGGTCTTAGCAATAATAATGGCCACAGTATTAAATTACAATTTTTTTAATCAATACATAAGTCGCCTGCGTGGGGCAGTAATTAAAGATGCTGAGTAAGGAGTTGTTCCTTATGTTGCGGGTTCAAAGCCAACTGCGGGGGGGGGGGGGGTGGAGACCTGTCCTTCGGATGAGACTAAATAAACCGACTGTTACCGTGTTGCAGTAGATGCTAGCACCAAAAAAGTATGTTCCTCACATCTCAGTAGTAATACAATGATGAGCAGTGGTAAAAATTTCCGTTTAAATGGGACATCTGAGCTTTCTTTAGAACATTGGTTGTTACATAATGACACGCCCATTTCTTTAGAAAGAGAAAATTTTCTAACATGCATCATTCGAATACCTGTAGTACAGGTATTCTATAAATAGTTTTAAATACAATAGCCAATCAGATTGGCAGCCTTCATTAACTTTAATAAGCATGATAAATGCATATTTATGTACACATTCAATATAATATGTGAATTTTACAAGAGCATGAGTCGCTCACTTTCTCTCTCCTACCTTCATTACATTGCAAAAGACTTGCTTTGACCCAGACATTCCATTCAAAGTAAAAATCTGCTACTTCATAGCGCATCATTATAAGTGCCAGGTACAAATGCAGAACATATTGACCATCTGAAAAATTCTTCTCGTCTTTCAACTGTAACCCAGCTGGACACATCATTACTGGTGACGTAATTAATTAATTTAAAATTGTTTTAAATCCCCTTCGAGAATTTTTCGTTCATATACCAGTGAAGGGCTCCAAATTTATGCCTATACTCGGCATCAGGACCATTGAGCAGTGAAGGTTATTTATCTTGGCAACGCCCACTGTAACACGAGACTAAAAGACCCGTGACGTTCACATCTTATGCTGGGTGCTTCGCAAGAAAGAGTCACTACTTATGTTTACGTCTTAGGTTTGACATGGCATGGCAATTGGAATCGAACCCCCCCCCCCCCCACTCCCCGCGCCAAGGATGAAGTACATAAACTGTAAACATGCATTTTAATGGGGTCATAATTCTGCTGAATAACAATTTCTGTTCAATCCGGAGTAGATTTCTTAGATTGCCATTATTTGTCTTATATGGACGCTATCACAATATTCCCGCTTACTTCCTCGGAAAACTTGTGACAGAGCCTAATGAAAAAAAGACGAATATAACGAACTAAAAACTTTGATCTAAAAAAGAAAAATCTGCAAACAATAAAAATCTATGAATAGGACATAAAACACGGACCCTTGGAAATTCCAGACGTGGGCTCAGTTGCCTAAGAGGAATAGGCATCCCCTGTTGGTCGGGTAACACCCGCGTCGTGAGGTCTATTTATTCATTAGATAGACGGAACATTCTGTAGTCCAATTAGTATAAGAACAAAGGCATAACAATTGGTTTGAACAGGTCAGCCAAAGTACGACCCACTGATAGGTTATATTTACCAACAAGGTCATTATAACGACTATAGAATTTACGAAATGCTGACTTTTAACAGACGTTTAAGAGTTTTTAATTATTAGCCTATGCTTTAAAGGAGGTTGTTGAAATCGATGTAATATCAACTTATCTGTCAGTAGGCTACCTCAGTTTGAAAGAAAATGATCGTACTCAGCACCCCTTCTAATGTTATTGTGATTCAAATTCAAGGCACGTGGTGTAGGTTGACCCATTCAAAGGTTATAGGGTAAAACCGGTTTTATAAATAAAATTGTCAGTAAACAGGAAATTACTATAATCTGTCTTTCAAAAACATGTTCTATAAAAAAGTGTTTCCAGACCTTTCTGAAAGATTTTAAAGATTTTGAACAGAAATGGATGGGATTTAAGAAATCACAATCTACTTAATAAATCTTTGCTTTTGTGATAATTTACGACGAAAATTGGACCTTAGTAGTGTTAATTTTTCCAAAATCGACCAATACGCTTGTAGAAAAAATGTATATGACAAACCTTTGTTAACCTTATATGGCTATTGTTATTAATGCGCACAGAGGATCTTGCCACCAACAATTGACCAATCAATTGAATGAATAGCAACGTTAACTTGACACCTATATGATTACATTTTATTTCGAACACGTGATTCTACTCAATCTACGATCGATATTAAATGTATTGCAAAAAAAAAATCTTTTTTTTTAAATGTTTATAAGAAGAAATACAAAGAGTAGAAACTATGAAAGATGTCACCGGCGTTCGTAATTTGTTACGTTGTTAACTAGAAAATGCATATCAAAAATGTAGTCTCTGCCACGTTCAGAACACTAGCGCTTCAAGGTTAAGGAGTCCCCCGCGTGGCGCAGTGGTTAGAGCGTCTGCTCTAGAGTCGCGGTGTAAGGAGTTGATCTTTACATCGCGGGTTCGAATCCCACTGCGGGACGTGGAGACCGGTCCTTCGGATGAGACCGTATAAACCGAGGTCCCGTGTCGCAGTAGGTGCTGGCACGAAAAAGATCCCTCACTGCTCAATGGCCCTAAGTGCCGAGTATAGGTCAAACTTTGTAACCCTCCACCGGCATGTGGTGGCGTCTCCATATAAGTGGAAAATTCTCGAGAGGGGCGTTAAACAACAATCAATCAATCAATCAATTAAGGTTAAGGAAAACGAGCAGCATCCCTTAGGCATTTAAACAGTTAAATGGACATCAAAGTTTTTTTTTCATATTATAATACCGGTGATCATATGTGCTTTTTGGTCAGGGAATCCATCTGACAATTGTATTCACCGATAGAACAATAAAGGAATGCAGACGAAAATCACCTTACAGTATGACTTTGAGAAACCTAGATTTCCACGTTTACTTAACGTGTTACAAATGAATTGTTTGTAATTGTGAGCATGCATGGCCATAGGAACCGGGAAGGGGGGGGGGCACGGGGGGCCGTGTCCTCCCCCTAATTTTCCAGATATATAGATTACTATAGAAAACATAGCTGCTATATGCTTGTGCCCCCTCAATAAAAACGTCTGACACCCCCTTTCTTTCTTTCTTTCTTTTTTTTTTTTTTTTTTTTGCTTGTCAAGGAATTTTTGGTAGTTGATGATGCCTCCTCAACTGAAAATGTATGGCTGTGCCTCCAAACTGAAATTGATTCCTACGGGCCTGGCATGGAAATAATAGAATATGAATGGACAGCATGGAAATGCATGCAAATGTATGGAAAAAAATGTTCTATGTGCCCTTCCGATCGCCTCAGTTTTTTTTTTCAAGCGTAAAATTCCTGTAGCATCCCTAGAAACCCACAATACAATTCAACTCATTCAGATTAAGCTATACTGGTACATGTACCTCATTTGCTAATCTAACGCCAAAAGATATAGTCCCAGTTCCCGTACAAGTATATTTGTCTAAAAAGAAAAATTAATACATAAGTGCAGAAAATAATCTCATGAAGAATTCTCATTGACGTTTGAAAGAATTCAAGAGAGATTGAAGTACATTTCTACAGATATTATTCAGTGGTGAAAGGTGAAACGCAAGATAACTTTTCTGCTTACCATGTCTTCACGTGCTAGTCACTTCTTAGCCACATTTCCGTGATTAATTTACCTTAGGCCTGTTTAACAGCACTCGCGCTCGCGAACATTTCTATTGGAGGTATAAGGAATTTCGGCCAGTGCTCGCGAACGTTCGCTCTGTTGAACAGGCCTCTTATCTCGTTGTAGTCTCCCTAGATCTCGCCAGAGCTACTGTGAGAGCTACTGGGAACTCCTCGGATTTTTTAATTTGCAGAACACGGAAAAATAAAATGTTCCGAACACATTACTAGGGGTGTTCAGTACATGCTCATGAGTATCGAACACGTAGGGAGACGTAAACACCTAATGCAGGTGACTGTGGAAAATAGTACATATTGAATAAATAAAGTTGACGATGGAAAGCTGAGGACATCTGACATTTGTCATCCAATTTAGTTGCTAGTTCGTCTATGATCAGTAAAACATCCAAATATGAAATTAATCCCACGCAGAAAAGAGTGCATCTTCAGAAGTTCAAAATGAAAATGTATAATCAATTATCTAAAAGGGGAGACCCTACTTTTCAAATGGATATGGAACTTCATTATGAAGTCTTTTTATCGACTCCATATATCCCATTGAACTCGAGATAGGTGACATCACATATATTTCGAAAAGGTGATATCATAAAGAAGGTACGGTTTGGGCTTTATTGTGCCCTAAAAATTTAATGTTCTTAAAAGGTTATGAAATTGGCTATAACATGAGTTGAGTAGATGAATGTGATAAATCATTAAAGAATATGGCATAAAGGAAGACCATTCTGGAAATATGAGGTCATTTATTTGGTACATTTCTAAGTTTTATGCAGAAAGGCCTCAAAATGACTTACTTCTGTGCTTATTTTCCTTTAGAAAACAGTGTCCGCATTCCTCGCCCACTTCAATTTTTAGACATATTGTGTAAAATGCTTTGAAAAATCACATATCTCAAAATCTTTGTGGGCGATGCATGCGCTGTATGTTTTCTGAAAGAAAATTCCACTGAAAATTGATGTCTTTTGCAACTTTTAAAGAAAAATATGGGAAAATGCACAAGTTCATGACGTCACAATTAGCATTTCGGAGGGCATATTGCAAAAACGATTTGTATGTTCTTACTGCATGGAATTTCAATAATTCAGAAAGGATGAATTTAAATTTTTTTTACATCACTTCTAAATCTTAGAAAAACACAGGGCCAGATACGTATTGAAAGCGTACCTTGTTCTTTGATACAGCTGTAAGTCATATCACTTATTCGAATAAGTGATATCACCTATTGAATAGATGATATCACCTATTCGAAATAAATACATGTAGGTGATATCACCTTTTTGAATAGGTGATATCACTAAATGGAAATAGACACCAATTGACGCCTCATAAAAAACGGAATAAACGTCTTCATATGATGCTCTATCATCGCTGAATATTTCATGTTTCAATGTTCAAACGTTTTTAACTGACCCTACAAAAATCATTTAACAGGCCCGTAGAATGTGTAGGCCAGGAGGACGGGGCCCACTTTTTCTGAGTATACATGTTGTATTTTGCCATGGTAAATTTCCTCTTATATGCCCCTCCCCCACGTTTTGCTGCTGTAAGCTCGAGAACTGGTAAATTCCAGGATCTGGACAATTAATTTTTTTTTTATTTTATTTTTTTTTATTTATTTATTTATTTATTTTTTATTTATTTATTTATTTATTTATTTTTTTTTTTTTTTTTGTTTTTTGTTTTTTGTTTTTTTTTTTTTGCGTGTTAGATTATTTTGGGAAGTCGATCCCCTCGCTTTTTTGGTAAGTTTTAATTAATTAATTTTTTTTTTATTTTTTTTTTTATTTAATTTAATTTTTATTTTTATATATATTTTATTTTTATTTATTTATTTATTTATTTATTTATTTATTTTTCTTTGCTTGTCAGAGTTTTTGGGAAGTTGCCCCCCCCCCCTTTTAAAACCGTTGCTACAGGCCGTTTAATAAAGTAATATCTGGACCGGGACTGACATAATCAAAATAACTAACAGTATATAGAGTATTTTATAGAAAATATTAGAATGGACATGACTTTGCATTGTTATGACAACTGCAAGAGCTTCCTGAATGTCAAAAAAACCCCAAAAAAAAAAAAGTAATGTTCAATGTGGTTTTTTTTCACGTGTTATACATGTTTTAACATTAAGTTCTAGCAAAAGTTGATAATACTTCACAGATAGATATCAGAAAGCTATTTCAATATGTGTTAAAGGCCGTGGTAGCTTATGATTTCCCCATAGCCAACGTTCTCCCTGTACTCTAAAATAGGAATTTCCCCCGAGAGGGAAATCTCACACTAGAGCCAAATCACCCTCTCGATATTCTTCTCTATCAGAGTAGGAATTTCACTTTTTTATCAATGCTAAAATCATATAGATCTATGATATTTTGGCTAAAAGCTTTTATGAAAGTCAATAGATTTTTTTAAATGGAAATATGAATGTTTTCAACTCATTAATTGTTTAAATTTCTGGAATGAAATCTTAAAATTCTAATATATCATTCAAATCATTGAGTCTCAACCAAAAACTTTAACTTCCCCTACAAAAATTTAAAATGAAGTACAGTGAACTATAGTAAAACTTTGATACTTAGATTTATATGAAGTTTTTTTTTAATTCAATGCCCTAATGTCTCTATAATTACACATTAATGATGTATTTTTTTATGTATAAAATGTTAATATACAAGTAATGTTTTTATTGGAATCAAAATATTGCATGTGAGACGTGGAGAAAATAAAATATAACAATTTAAAATTCATAGTAAAAATGCTGTTAGATAAACAACTTTGATACTATAGTAGACTAAAATTAACTATAGTAGACTATACTTGTAGTTTACTATGCTATTTTTGTTAGGGTCAGAGGATATTGTAAAACGAGTCACTCACATAATCGAAAGTCTCGATGTCTCAACACCTCAGTACACCTCAAATAGATCTCACAGTCAGCTAACAATTTCTATTTAAAATTGTACAATTATGAGAAGGGAAGAAAAAAATATTATCTTTAACTTTTTAACATCTAAATAAAAAAGATATATAACTAAACATACATGTACTTTGAATATTTCACATTTAAAATTTGTACTTCGTATGTTTCAATAGAACTGGTCGGCATTTTGAAAATTTTTAAATGTTGAATGCACAGCTAGACTTTTTGATTATAATTTTTTGTTAATTTTTTTTAATTGTACACTGCTATAGTACTTGTTGGAAAATCATAAAATGGATACTTGTATCATTGTAACTCCCTCTACCTTACATATGTTTACATTTTACTGGAGAGGGGATTAACTCTTGAGAAAATTGCACTCTAGATATAATAAAAAGGATTAAGATAACAAAAAGTGGTCGGTCTAAAAAAAAATCCATAAACAATAAAATCTGTTAACAGGGGATAAAACACTGACCCCCGGAAATTCCATAGGTGAGATCAGGTGCCTTTGAGGAGTAAGCATCCCCTTTTGACCGGACCCGCCGTGAGGCCTATGTCTTGATCAGGTAGACGGAACATTCCGTAGTCAAACTAAGTATAAAAACAAAGGCCTAACACGATAGCCAAAATACGACCCAATGATAGGTTATATTTGTCATTATAACGACCATAGAATTTACGAAATGCTGACTTTAAACGTGGTTGTTGAAATCTCTGTAACATCATCTTATCTGTCGGTAGGCTACCTCGGTTTAAAAATTGATCGTAATCAGAGCATGCTCTTGAGTATCGAATAAACTGGGAGATGTACACACCATACGCAGGTGATAGTGGGAAGTTACTACATCAAAACGGAAAGTTGAAGTAATATCGTTTGTCATAGTAGGCCCTTATCGTCTATAGTCAGTAAAACATCCAAATATGAAACAGATGTGGCAGACTTTATGGTGTGTTTATTTTAAGTTCAGTGGGATATATCGATTTGAAATAAGAATGGAAGTAACTATTGATAATTGATAATACGTTGTTGATATACCTTAATGCACTTGATTGACATGGGTACACAGACCAGGTATTTTTGAAGGCGATGCTTCAAATCTCTGCCTTTAAGGTTGAGTTGATCAAAGGCCACAGCAACTATATAACTATTATACAGAGTAGCTAGGACTGAATCAGGTGTGGGATTTCCGTAGAGGAAATCCTATTCTGAAGTCATTTTATCGTTGGGGAAATCATACTCCAGAGCATTTTTTCTGGGTGATATCCTACCCTAGAGCCAGTTTTCGGGTAAGATTTTAGAGGAGAAACCTACTCTACAAGGCCGGTACACACAGCAAGATTTTTAATTTATACAAGTATCACGATAATTATATAGTACTGCTCTGTACACACTCTAATACATACACAGGAAATGCCATTCAGTTAACTGAAGGATGATTGAAAACTATTGAAAAGGGTCTTAATGACATTCAGGCTGCGCCTCGGTTGACATTGGTTTTCTTGGGGTGAAAATTTTCAATCTTACACTCAACTACGGTACATGCAGTATTTATATAAGACTGTAAATAGACGTAAATATTAAACGTGCTTTTTCCCTCGCAATAATTTTCTCAGAACAAAGCAATGTCTGAACAATTAATTTTTTAAAGTACCTTCAACCTTCTTCAGTTCTCTCTACCATATTAACAGCAAAGGCTTTTCGTGATTTTTTGTATTGATCTTAATTGCCGATTTAAAAAGAAAGGTAGATAAAGTTGACGATTGTTAATGTGATGTTGAAAATCTATTTTGCATGTAGACTTTTTTAGAATGCATTTGATATCATAAACACAATTTCAACAACTGTAATGTAATTAAAGCTAGGATGCTAATATATACATAACCCTGCCTGATGTATGTAAAATCTGACTGGTTGAGAATAAAGGGTAAGCTAAGACTTGTTAAGAAATATTGCATTACTCAGTTCTTAAAGAATGTTCTAAGATTCGATAAGTTTTATGATACGAGGGTCGTTCAATAAGTGTTTATCAAAATAAATGCAGAAGCAGTTATTTTTTTTCAGTCAGAAAGTTCTATTTAAGACATCCTAATCACCGAAAACGGCATTCTTTTTCTGTTTAAAAATGGTGTCTACCAGATAGATGAATCTGAATGAGGGCGTATGTGAAAACTGTGCTTCGTTGCAAAAGTCACCGAAGAACCCATATGAAGATGCGGTGTTGAAATTTGTTTTTCAAGGATAAGAAATTGAAAGGGAGAATTAAAAGTCGAACTGGTTGTATTAAATATGCATGAACACCAATATTATCGGTTATGTAAGCAACATACATGTAATATTTGAAAATACTAATTTAAAGTGAAGGGCATCTCTAAGACACTAAACATTTTATTATCACATCAGATTATGGAGTTCTGACAAAGGAAATGTTTTTGAAAAAAAAATATTTCTGTCAGATGAATGTCTAATTTCCTTACAGATCCCTGAATGAAAACGCGAGTTAAATGTGCCAAGGGTCTATTAAAAAATAATCATTTTAACAGAAGAAGGTATATTAAACTTGGATGATGGATGACGAAATATGGGTGCACTTTTTTAGGACAAAAAGGAAGATCAATAGTAAAAAGTGGAATCAGAGAGAAAACTGTCGTCCTATTACTGTAAAGAGAAGTAAGAACTCCAAACATGGCTCATAGGTCAGGGTTTTTTTTCCTCTTACATGAGAGGCCATTTATATATACCTACCCTAAAGAAAGGATTGTATCTTTTATATTAAAATTGTATTGAGGAGAGTTAAACAGACTCCAAATACCGCTCCTCAGGGGGATTTTTTGTATCTCACAACGCTGCTGCAAATAAGCATATTAGAGACGTAAAGGAAATTTTAAGAAAGGAACGTTTACAGAGCTTTACAATTCCTCACTATATCTCAGTCCTTGTGACATTTTTTAATTCCAAAAACTCAAGAAAAGCCATCAAAGGAAGTTACTACAATTTTAGATCTGTTCTGGGGAGTGTTATCTTCATGTATTAGTGTAACTTGAGCTACAAAGTTTGTATTATTACATTGGACTTACGAGCATGATTACTGTATATTATCTTCACATTTCGTTTAATCTCTTTTTCTATTCCTTTCCCATCTATTGTTGGTATATTCTACGGCAATTTAAGCCCTTTGACTAAGAGAGATATCATAACCTAGAGAGATATCTCTTTTTACAAGAGAGGTATCTCTTTTACTTAGAGAGATATCTCTATAGGTTATAATGATATCTCTATAGGTTATAATGATATCTCTATAGGTTATAATGATATCTCTTTAAGTTAAGAGTTATCTCTGTTTGTTTTAAGAGATATCTCTCTAAAAAGAGAGATATATCTGTAATTTTAAGTGAAATTTATTTTCCAAATAAATAGCAAAAGGGCTTGCCATAATATTAGCCTTTTTGAGTTTTAGGTGTTCCCTGGTTTATTTATTTAACAGATCAGTAAATTTCACGATGGTTAACAGAAATTTAAAAAAGAAATGCAAAGAATTGTTTTTAAAACATTAAGAAAAATACAGAAATTTACCTAGGTTAAATAGTTCTTTAGCATTTGTGGAACTCAGTAACTGTACTAAGAACTAAGTACGTTACGTATTATTCGAAGGCCCACAATTTTTCGTATTTTGAAATACACGTTTGCAAAAATATAACTATTATGTACATGTAGAAGAAGATTGGTAGTTTTGATATATGCATGACAAAATTTCGCAAGTACGTTGATTTGAGGTATTCACAGGATTTGAATATCCGTTCTTTCCGGAAATTGCTATTTTTTCCAATATTTTTACAACAAATTCCCAAAATTGAAGTAGTGCACACCCCTCGAGCAAAATAAAACGTATATATTTTAAAATAATATGATGAAAGACAAGCAAAAATAATGGTAAGAATTTGCTCGAGAAATGTGCAGTATGTTAATTTTGACATTTCATGACTATTTCCGGTGGCGGATACCGAGTTAGTCGAGAGGCGGATTCTTATCTAGGAGTAATAATAATGGTGTATTTCGTGTAATAATGTTAAAAAATAAATTTATCACTGATTGACCATACGTATGTTGCTTATACAAAAATATTTATCATGAAAATAGCATATAAACTTAAAAAAATGTTTTATAGAAATGACAAATTGCGATATTACTTTATACCGATAAGCCTTACACTTTAAAAATGTTGCCAGCAAGAAGGGAAGAGATCAATTTAATATTCTAAATTTAAAGCAATAAAATAAAAATGTTCAGCTGACAAATGAAATCACTAAAAGTATTACTGCAGAAAAGAAAATGCTAAAAATCCAAGTCTTTATTTTATTTTGCTACTGAAACGGCCTAGTTGACGTCTGCATACATGTATGTAAATAAATTACACAATAAACTCAAAGATGACGTCACAATAGGACCCCTTGCAACAAGGGGGGGATAAATTCCCAATCTTTTTGATGTCGTTGGTCAGGATTGATCAGATTAATTAATATTCTGAAGTCTTGTATTTTTAGTCATTTATACGAGTGCACGGTTGAAGTTTCAATATATTTTCAGATTTTATAATTTCACGCACAATTTAAGCGTGTTGCATGTTAAGCGTGTTTATATTGTAGACATTGTCGTTAATATTATGCATATAAAAATAAAGGCTTATATTTCACCTAGTAAAATTTATTTTTTTTTACCCGTATATTTTGCTTAAGATCATTCCACATAGACTAGAGTTGTAATTTCTTATCTGTCGAGGATCCAGTGAAGTTAAAAGAAGACTGGGTCGAATGATAAATCGAAAGAAAGGTCTAAAAAAGAACTTCGGACAAAATAAAAAAAAAAATAAATAAAAATCTGTATCGGATGAGGGGTTCACTTTTTAGCAAGGTTACCTGTCACTAAATTCTTTCACCCCATTACGACGGTGTATGTGTATCAGACAATTTAATATAAGTACTGTGGAACAAAATAATCTGTCAGTGTTGACAAGTCTGAAAACAAGTTAGTTATCAGGAACGAAGAATCAGGGGAGCAGGGCCCCATCCCACTTTTTTCCAAACTTTGAATATGTTCATTGAAAGGCTCCCCCCTCTATCTGACGTAGCATAGGTAGAGTTTAGGAATTCAGTATATTCGGGGAGGGGGGTGGGTGGGTTGTGAAAAAAACGTGTGATAAAAGTTTGAACCTACCGTGACACGGGGCCTCGGTTTTTAAGGTCTCATCCGAAAGACCCGCAACTTTCACTTCAAGGTACCGAGCGCTTGACGAAGGAACAGTTGCTACCTATTTTTTTTTTCGACTTAGGTCGGTCGCGGCCGTGATTCGAACACACGACCTTCCGATCACGGAGCGAGCGCTCTACCTGAAATGGATTGAAAAACAGGCATAAAGGCCTATGATCTTTCTCTTCATAGGTTTGGTATCGATGGCTTACAATACTTACTTAAAGACAGCTAGGCTCTCATATTGAGCGAAACTTCAAGAAACGAAGTTTAAACTTCAAGCTACTGTATTTATCTATAATCATAAGTACGTATTTTAAAAAAAGATCGTACAAGTTTTCTTCAAAAAAAGTAAATGTTTATACATGTTTATTTTTATTTTATTTATTTATTTATTTAATTTTGAAAAGCTATATTTAGCTGGTGAAAAAAGCCTCAATTGGTTGAAGAAAATGCAATAGAAAGTTGCCTCTATGCCAATCATCCAAGAGAAGTGCTGCATCTCTACCAGCTTGTAAAGGGGGGTGGGGGGTTACTTGATCCGTGCATTTGAGAAGGGCCATCCAGTGACATATAAAATTATTAATCGAATGACAGTACTTTTTTCAGGTTTTTTTTTTTTGGGGGGGGGGGGCGGCTTTTTTTCAGATGACAGGACAGAAACGTTTTGTAGATAAATTTGTGAATGACTCCGCGACTCGTTAGAAAGGATGGGCTGGGGAATTTGCCCTTTCAATGTTATCTATTAATTAAAATTTCAAATACTTTTCGAAAATATCTAATCTTGAATACTTTCTCATGAATTTTTTTATAGGGAAGCTGACATTCTATAAAATAGTGTTAAAAGTTTAAATGCAATCTTAAAAACAAACCAAGTAATTCGCATATGAAATATTGTCTAGCTTTTAAAAATAAAAATCTTGCTTGAATTAGAATAATCAGATACTTAAAATAAACGTACTATTAAATATGCGTTACGCATCTCTCTCCTCTCTCTCTCTCTCGTTTTAAAATCATATAAATTAATCTTTCATTTGTACATATATTGTCAGACCCAGAAACCAAACTGTTTGTCTGAGGCCATTATTAAACCGATCGCTGGGTCGACAAAACGCATTTTGCCCGAGAACATAGTCAATGAATGTTTTGTTATACCTTTGTATCTTGTGCTGGCTTCCATGATGTAAATTTACTTAAATCACACTGAGGTTAAACTTGGTCAATTTCGTCACTGTCGAACACCAACGAATGCAAATGAGATTTAGCTGATTCCGCCCACAATTTTGACGTAAGCGGTACAATTTCTCATCGACAGGTCAAATATCTTACTTGCGGCCAAACATAGATTTTTTTATGACCACTCAGTACAACATTGGAAATGTGTATAGATTTATATAGAAACCAATGTTTAAAGGTATAACAAAATTTTGTGTTGTACTCTGGAAATTTTCAGAATAAACTCTGAAAATATTGTAGGGAGCAAATGTCAAAAGCGATTTGTGCATATGTGTATAAATGATAGAGGCTGTGTTCGAATGATTAAAACTCTGTATCAGACAAGGGCGGTCTGTGAGAAAATGGATTATCTGTAAAAATCTGAACAGAAACTTTGAGTTGAAAAGTCATGGAAAGTGAAAGGCGCTTCATAGTTGCTGATCTTGTAAATGCACAGTTAGAATTAAAAAAAAAAATAAACATGGACAAACAAAATTATGCTACTGGTACGATTGTTAGCAAAATAAATTAAAATTGATAGAGAAAGGTTTTAGTAAGTGGCTATTGGACCAAATTGTGTAAAATATAAAGGGAGATTTAAAAAAAAACACCATGACGCAATGTTTTTGACGTAATGATGTAGCTCCGGGGTTACCAAACATGTTGATTTTAAAATTAAGTAAATTGATTTCTGTTAAATCGAATGGAATGAAACTTCACACATCAATAAAATAAATATTCTTATATAAGAAAATGTGTTCTTTTTAATATTTCGTGAAAGTAATAAAACGAACTTTCCAACAACTCTCGTATTTGCGTAGCGTCGTTAGGTTGATGTCATACCGTAAATCTGGAAATTTTTGCTGTAGATAAATTTTTAGCAAATTTGCGCATGCATTGCATTCGCAAAAATATTTTTCTTAAAAATAAATCAATAACAAAAAGTGTTTTTATATAAAAATTACTTTAAGATTACATCGTTATATATATTCTATGTACATGTGTGATTTGTGAAAATCAACACTTTCCAACTTTTTTATCTGATTATTGAACGTTGGCGTAGTTTAATATTGTATGTTTATTCGTAATTTATTGTATGTACATGCGTTATTTAAAACGTTTAAGAACATTTTAAGAGCTTTTTATATATTAGTTCACATGACGATTCGCAAAAATTTCAAACGTAAAAATTAATCAACAGACTTTTGACCCAGATTCGCAAAAATAAATCGACGTAAAAATTTCCAGATTTACGGTAACGTCATTGTGTTTATTTTCCAAAAAACTATCTATATTCAGATAGCTTTGTAGGAAAATTGATTTGAGATAATTAAAAAAATTAAGCTGAATTAAAAAGAAGACATCTTAGACATGTTTCAAAAAAATATTCATCAGATTTTGGGACAGGGCGGATTTTGGTACATAACGTACCTTCTTCTTTACTAATTGTACTAATTATGGTTTTTTAAAATAATAATTCTTGATATATTTAATTCTTAGTTCTTGATATTGAGGACATTTTATAATACAAATGAAATTGCACTTTGGAGATAACCATGACAGATCTAGAAGAGGAGTCAAACCTTCCTGTGATTTTCAGAGTTAATTAATTTCTATGGAAAGTAACGAAAAAATTACCTTGGACCCCCCCCCCCCTTCCCCGGAAACACGGACATCTTGTAAAATACGCAGTACAGTTAAGGTGCCAAATGGAAATATCGGCGAATTTTTTAGATAGAAAATACATTCTTTACAAGGATGGGCGTTTCTTTTTAGGACTTTACTATTATCGGACAAATGCAATGTGGTTGAAAACTAATTGTTGAGGACGATTAGATTTCTTATTTAGACTTGTCACGTGATGTGGCAGTCACGTGATTTTAGCAAATATACCTGAAGTATTGAGGTCATCAATAAATTCTAATATTGCAAGGGCATAACTAAGTTAAAAATCTAAGTTTAACATATAATTATTTTCAACACTCTTTGTAGTTTGTGAAAAGTGCTGCGAACCTATATAGATTCTACTATCTAATTGCTAAAATTACATTTGTTAGACCGTATGTTGAATATTTTGCTGGTCAAGCACATTAAAAATAGATATAATTAATTCACTTGCAAGATTTCAACAGGTTCGTTGCACTTTTCAAATATCTTCATACTTCTTGAGTTAATGTGTAAAAGCTTGTCATGATTCATTGAGGGTATGCCCTTGCAATATATCGATTTATTACGACCCTTCAATTACCCTTCAATGAATCTGCATACAAATATACGACAGTATCGCTTGTCTAGGGAATGTACGGGAAGTATATGAATAAAATCATAAAATAGACATCGCATCCAAGTTAATGACCTCTTATATATCTACAATTTATATTTTATTTAATTACAAAATACATTTTTCATTGTATGAATATAACTTGATCCGCCTCTCACTGCATACAAACTGCGTCAAATTTTACGATATGACGTCACATTGACAAGTGCATTGCGATCAGTGAATTGTTTATATATTGCTGTGTGGGATTTAACCAACGACAATAATGCATGCACTAGTTAGTATTGATGTAGTTTAAAGCTATTCAACAGTTTAAAATAACAAATCATTTCATTTTGTGGTAATCTGAAGAACTTGTGTGATGTCATAGTAAGCATTTCCCGTATAAATTAGGCTCCGCCTACTTACTGCAGCCTTAACTGTGCTGCGTAGTAAGGAATATATCTATCTGAAGAAAACTGACTAAGGAAAGTGACTCCCAACTATAAATTTATAGATTTTTTTTCTTTCAAGTTTGAGAAAGTTTTTTTCCCTTGTCGAAATTTTACGAGTCTGATCCACAGACACTTGTTTCGTATACAGGGCATCCCTACTTATTTTTACCACTGTGGTAAAAATAAGTAGCGATGCCCTTTATAGGCAACAAGTGCCTGTGGTCCGATCATTACTTTTTTGAGTCTCCTCTTTGGAGAAAAAAATCCTGGATCTGCACACGGATAACGAAAATCTTTCTCAAAAGTTCTAATTTAACAATACAAATATTGACCCATGGAATATCAGAGGCTGAAAAGGTGAGCAGTCTGTAATTTTTTTTTTATTTTTTTATTTTTTTCTTTTTTTGAATCATCGAATTTTTTAGGTACGAATTAATAAGATTTCAAAAATGGCGGCGCCCATGCAACGAAGTTGATTCGTATGCAACGAAGTTGATTGAGTTCGATGTATTAGTGAAAAATTATGATTAAAGAAAGAATAAACTAAAGGTAAGGCATTAGAGAAAGAAAATGTTAAGTACAAAGTATTTAATATTTGACACTTAAAAGCATATCCATAACGGACGGAAGTCCAAAGACAGAAATGTTTCACAGGTATTTTGATTTATATAAGTATACCTAATGATAAGTAAGAAGCGTTCTCTTTTTTCATATCACTATGTATACATATTTATAAGCCAAGAGTAGTGATGTAAAATCGGGGGGGGGGGAATTAGAATCGATTATCGGTAATAATCGGCTGGGCATAATCGATTAATAATCGATTAAAATCGAAAATTTTAATTTCACTGGAATAAATATAGAAAAGTTAAACTAATTCAGATTTCAGTGAGAGTTTTCCCAAAAAAAAATTAATTAAATATAATAATCAAAAATGTTTATTAATTTTTCTTTTAATAAAGTGGAAAATAATAATTCTTTTCTTTAAAAAAAAATCAATATATTGAATTAGAATGGGAATTAATTATTATTATTATTATTATTTTAAAAATCATTAAATAAATTATATTGAATGGGTAAATTTCTGATATTAGCCCCACTTTGCATTACATGTATTTATTTCTTAGAATTACAAGTTTTAAGAATAGTAATCCTGAAATAAGACTTGTATACCTGATTATAATTACGTTAACTTTACAGATTGTCTGTACTAAAAATATTTTCCTGTGTATAGTAAAACCTCGTAATATCGTCCCTTCTTCTGTTATTAGTCTGACCCTATAGTCAATCATGGCGGTAAAAATATCAACATCACTGTGTAGAAACGGACTAGGGTAAAGTGCGTTACCCTAGTCCAAGATGGCGACAGGCAAATACCCTTCGATTATTTTGAACTTAGTTTACGCATTATACGGGCTTATATTATGAAATGGTTGGTTTTAATTTAAGTATTTTAAACAGATGTACGTACCTATTGCAAAAAAAATTGCATGATCTGCTCTGATTAAAGCCAAATTATGGATAGAAAATTTGAACAAGATTAGGGTAACGCAAATTTACGACTAGGGTAAAGATTTTGTGACCTCTTTGAGTAACTAGGGTAAAGCATATGTAAAATGTCATTTTGCTTGTTTCAAGGTTTTAAAAAAATGCTATAATTTCAGCAGAATCAGAACGGACTCTGTCAGTTAATTCATAATTCATTGCACTAAATACTATGTATTTGAAAAATTCTCAGTGCGCTGACAATTTCTGAAAGAGCACAATGGCCTAATTTTGTTCAAATCAGTTTATTTTTCTGTTTCTAAAAAAAAAAAAATGAGTCTTGAAAACAGTCTTCTGTTGATTTAGATAACGGCGAAAAACTTTTTAAATATCTACAAATCAATTAAAGTATCATGAATGAAATGTGAAAATAACGAACAGAAATCATACTCAAATTCCAATTTAAACAATATAAATTATGAGCAGAGCATATATGGACCTCTGAAAAGTGAAAGCAGAGGTGGGATAAGGTGCCATGGAGGAGTGAACATACCCTGTTGACCGGTACTCGTGTACTCTTTGTCATGATCAGGTAAATGGGAAAAAATGGGGAAAAAATGGCTTAATAATTCGTATGAAAGACGTCAGTCAACATTCGACTTAACGATAGATTGTATTTGCAAACAAGGTCATTGTATCAACCATAAAATTTGCGAAATTTCGAATTTGAAAGAGATGGTTGATATCCTTGTGTCATTAACTTATGTGTATGCTTTCTCAATCTCGATTACTTTTTTGTATTTAGATTTGCATATTAAACAGAAAATGTTATTTTACTAGCACTTATACATTTAACCCTAAATTGAGAAAAACGGGCAAAATAAGCTTTGCTGTACCTAATGAGAAAACTTTGGCAAAACATTTGTCAAAGAGTAAGATAAATGCAGATTAACCTGGGCTTCGATTCAGAAAACTTGTGTTAGTTTTTTTTTCATAAAAATTGCACCTAAGTACTTTAAATATTCTTAACTATGAAAATAATTGGTATTCAAGCATTCAATAAATTATTCTTAGAAAATCAGACCACTTAAGTTTGATCTCCTTAGTAACGCATTGAAATTCTTTCCGAACAAAAAGTGCGCTCTTTTGTAATGGAGGTGTTTGGTTCGACTACTATCTTACGTCAAATTTATCAGAATCATTTCGTAAATAGATATTGATAGAGCTATGTCGTCATCATTGCACATTGTCAATACATGTATATGTTTCGTTTTGTTTACGGATTTTATGAGATTGATCAATGTTCGATATCTTCACTATTTACATTATTATACTTTAAAACAAAATCCGACACTTGTTTCATGTTTGCGATCAAGTATTAAAAAGAAGTCTTTTGCTGTGACCTTCAGTTTGACAGTTAGATATATTGATGATGCTTTGTCAATTAATAATATTAATTTTCGTTCAAACATTGATTCGATATGTCCCATTTAACTCAATAAAAGATTCCACAGATTCTGACACATTACATATTTGGGTGTTTTACTCAAGAAAGATATCGATGGTAAACTAACACCTAAGCTTAGAGATGATAAACGTGATCATCAGCTTCCCTTATTTGTGTAGCAATATATCATTTTCACCAGCAATTAGGGTTTATGTCACCAGAGGATTCGAAGAGCAAGAGCATGTTTTCATATTAACAATTTCTAAAACGACTGCGCTGCTGAAGAATAAGTTGACGATAAGGGTAGAAGAAGGTGTTAAAATTTCGAGCATCTGCGATGAGTTGTTGCAGAGAAAATTGCAACGAAAAAGAAATGTTCCAGACAGACAGACATACACAAACACTCACCCCCACACACAATAGAGAAATTCGTAGGATAAAAGGTACATACCACCATTTCCTTCGGAGCGGAGGTAATAATATTCATGTTATAAATAAGGATAAATGAACCTAAAAGAGGAAAAAAGATAATACATGCTATTAAAAATGAAGCAATAATTACAGTTAATGATAGCATCTCCATATTAGATGCTTCATATGCCGTGATTTCTCTAATTTTTTCCTTGTCTAAAATAATAGTACAACACGTTTTTGTTTCAATGCATTGGTGTATCCAGTAACTGATACATGTAAAAGCTGGGGTAGAGGCAGGTTGAAAGCGGGCACAAATTTTAAGCTAGAAGTATGAGGCCACAAACTTGTCCTTTAAATGGTTTCCGATAACATCCATTCCAAACAGGTATATTGTTGTCAGTCAGAAACATATGTCATTTTGGGAACAAAACCTGTGAGAAAAAAAACTCCCAAACCAAGAAAAAAACAAAACGGATATATATATATATATATATATATATATATATATATATATATATATATATATATATATATATATATATATATATATATATATATATATATATATATATATATATATACATATACATATATGAATTAATGCTCCTCAATAATGTATACTCATTGGGATGCAAGCAAAAAAAAAAACACGATACCACGTACATTGTATATAATGCTAGCTAGTATTGAGAAGTGGCGTTAAGGAACGGAAGATACTTTGCTCCTCCCCCAATAAACATTTGAAAAAAAAATCAGGAGACTCTAGGTCTTCACTGACCCTCCCCTACCTCAGATTAATACATATCACATCTCATTTCTAAAGGTTCAATTATTAAATATAGTGAAAAAAGTAGGGGGTCAGATTTCTATGGGGGTCATTTTTTCAACGTGTGTGGAGTCGTAGAATTAACGGCCTGGAAGGGTTTTCTACGGTCGAAAAATGACCCTACTTGCCGTAGGAAATTGACAGGGGGTCATTGACCCCCCGGTCAATATTCTACGGGGGTCACTTTTCGTCGTTACACCGGCAGTGATTGACATTTTAAGATCTCGCTGTGTGTGTGAACACATGCTGGGAAATATCATTATAAATTTTGCCACGTCACAATTTTTTGTAAGATTATTAATCTATATCATATTCTGTAGATTATTTCTTAAGTAAAGATCAAACTCCCTAGCTGTTTCTTTTACCTTTTTGAAAAAAAGTATACTTCGATGATACGTAAATTCGTGGACCGAAGTGCTTCTTTTCCTCTTCTCCAAAAATATGTAGACCTCTGAACACCTCTTTGTTGCCTTGTTCAATAACAAAAAATTCAAAGGATGGTGTTCACGATGAAGCCACATTTACAGTATTTATTATGTTGAGTCTGATGTAAACGATGCTATTTTTGAGGAATTAGATGTAGAAATTTCCGAAAATGAAATTATAAAAGCAATTGGTAAACTAAAACGAAATAAGAGCTGTGGTGAGGACCTTATCCTTAACGAGTTACTGATAGAATGTAAAAATTCATTATTACCCATCAAAACAAAACTGTTCAACTCAATATTTAATTCAGGGTTTTTTCCTAGTGAATGGTCTAAGGGTTGTATAATACCAGTTT
The DNA here is from genome assembly GCF_033153115.1 of Saccostrea echinata. Lineage (NCBI taxonomy): Eukaryota > Metazoa > Mollusca > Bivalvia > Ostreida > Ostreidae > Saccostrea > Saccostrea echinata. Next base: position 12,958,543 of record NW_026889777.1, read on the forward strand.
TTTAAAAGGGTGATCGTAATGATGCAAATAATTATAGAGGCATTACTTTAATTAGTTGTTTAGGTAAGCTATTCACTTCCATTTTAAATGCTAGGCTGTAGAATGGGATAGTTTGAATAATGTCATTACAGACGCGCAGTTTGGCTTTAAACCTGGAAATAGTACGGTCGATGCAATATTTGTACTACAAACATTAGTTAATAAATTTTTGCAGAAAAAGGGTGGCCGACTATATTGCTGTTTTATAGATTATTGAAAAGCATTTGATCTAATTGATAGAGCTAAAATGTGGTGTAAATTAGTTAAACAATCTATAACAGGTAAAATGTTCAATATTATTAAATCATTATAATTATGCTAGTGTTAAATCATGTGTGAAGTTCAATGGTATGCAGTCGGAGTATTTTGAAAATAATGTGGGCTTACTGCAGGGGGAGGTTTTATCACCTCTATTGTTTTCATTATATGTTAATGATTGTGGGATGCATTTTTTAGAAAACAATTGTCCTTATGTTGAACTGCAGTTAATTTCCATTTTTTTATTGATGTATGCAGATGATATGGTACTTATTGCAGACTCACCAAGGTCACTTCAAACATTATTGAATGAATTAAGTACTTATAATAAGAAATGGGGTCTTGAAGTTAATACAGATAAAACCAAAATTTTAGTTTTTAGAAAAGGTAGAAGTTTACGAAATGAAGAAAAATGGGTTTACATTGGAAAAGAACTTGAAATAGTAGATAGATTCAGTTATCTAGGAATGTGCTTCAATTATAATGGTAAATTTAATATAACTCAAAAGCACGTAGCTGAACAGGGAAGAAAAGCATTTTATGCGTTGAACAAAAAATTCTGCAACTTTGATTTTAATGTCGAAACCCAAATGTCACTTTTTGAAATGTATGTATGTAGTACAGTGGCTGCAACGTTATTGTTGACAACTTACACGAACGATCACGTTACACGAACGATTCCGCACGATTAACGCACGATAAAACCTGTTACACGAACGATCCCTCACGCACACGATTCTACACGTTACACGATCTTACACGATTGCTAACGCAGACGCACTATTCTTCACGCAAAATAGTTCAAATTCTTTAGGAATGGATATTTTCAAAACGAAATATATAAAATATATTTAAGATTTCAAATAATTATTGATATTATTTCATCGACTCTGAAAAATAAAAATAAAATAGAAATGGATCCGATATTTCTGGAACTAAATACATGTAAGACTTACTTATTATTTTAGGTAACAAATAATTATTTACGTAATTTTCCGACTTAAGAACACTGATTTTTTTTTTTTTTTTTTTTTGTTCTATCAGAAGATGTACATGTAGGTGGACCGTGAGTTTTGATTGAATTGGATTTCATAATATACAGAAAGAGATAAGTTTGGGGAAAAAAATGGAATGAAAATGAATTAAATTATATAAGTTATATCCATGTTTCCATTTGTGAATCTCTAAAATCAACAATTATTTTACAAATCATTTATTTGCAGAAATTATAAAAATAGTTAAAGGTAAGCTCCAGAGATAAACACTAATAAACGAAACCCCGACAATCATGTCGTGTATATATGCATTCGCCGACTAAATATTTATGTAAGTGTTGAGAATTGTTTATTTATAAAAAATATCTATTTTCGATCTATTGATTTAAAAAATATCTAGACCATTATTAGCAGTAAACATAATTACCATCAAAGAAAAATCCTTAAACATCTAAGTACGGTTTATCACAAAAAATCACGCGATTTGACGAGAACACAATATTGTACGACTTACTATATTGCTTATTTCCAAGCGATAATTAGTTCGTTCTGCTTTCAATTATGTAAATCGCGTTTCATTCATTTTATTTGGATTGAAAAAAAAATCAGACAAGCGAAATGCTTGTATAACAAATAACATTCCGATAAAAACTTACAAAACGAAATTTACACGTTTCTTAACGCACGATCAGGCACGATTAAAACCGCAAACGATTGAGTCTGATACACGCACGATCTCGCACGTTACACGAACGATCACGCACGTTACACGAACGATTCTACACGATTGGTTTGTCAACAATAACGTTGCAGCCACTGTATTCTTAATTATGGAGCAGAGGTGTGGGGATTTCATAAAGCTCCAGATGTAGAAAAAATACAAAGTCTCTTTTGTAAAAAGTTACTTCGTTTAAAAAAAAGTGCCTGTAACAATCTTGTGTATTTCGAACTTGGAAGAATGCCTATGAGGGAATCTAGAAAATTGAAAATTATAAAATATTTTTTGAAACTAAAGGGGACACAAAATATTCTACTAAAATCATGCTTGGAAGAAAGATTAAGGAATGATGATATTTGGATCAGAGATATTCAAAATGAACTTAATAAACTGGGACTTGGCTATATTTTTGATGCAGATTTCAATGATAATACTTACATGTTAGTAAAACAAAGATTCCTTGAGGTGAATAACCATACTATGATTTCTAATATTTCTAACAATGCCCGTAGCCTTCTATAAATAATATTATATAAATAATAGTATTTCGAAGCCAAGTGGCCCTTTTTGACAACAAATCTTACGACTACAACAAAAAATCTCCTATTCTTTAAGACATACCTAAGCTGTAGAAATTCACAAAAATCTTACATTTATATTACATTAGATTATATTGTAAATAATATTTTACAAAAAATGAATATCTTTATCAAACTAAAATGTTACATAGGTGTCAAATTTTTATCTTTGTCGTAAGAAAAGGGCCTCTCTTCTTTTTAAATTGACCAATCAGCGTCTACGGGCAATAACATCATCAAGCTTTTATCCACACGCCAGTCCCTATTAATAACTGGTTAACAAGTTTTACCATTCTTGCATAAAGAACAATTGCCTAAAGATTCTGAAGCCATTTCTTAGGAATTAGCTACTCTGCTTTGAGTAGAATTGTTTGATGCAAGTTAACAGTTTTCCTGTATTCAATGAATCGTTGTACATAGTTCACTTATTCATTAAAGAAAAGAAAACGTTTCTTCTTTTTGTAATACATAACCTGAAAATTATCGTTGACGTTCCAGTTGAAATGTCATATTTGTCTGCAAGTAAGGCAGGGTCAAGTTACGAATGTAACCATAAACTTTGTGATGCAGTTATCTCATAATATAGACTAACAATTTAAAATGATGTTTTATAGCAAAATCGAGTGAATGTAAACATTTACGCAAAAATTATCACAAAGTATTGATTGATATCTGTATATATTATTAACAATTAGGGGAACATTTGTGTATATAAATTATCACCAAAAAATAGGGGACGAGTATGTAAAAAATATATTTATCATATACTTAGTATGAATACACCGATTTTTCACTGTAATATACGGGTGATGCCACAATACCCAATATCAACCACCAGACCGAAAACTCATATTATGTACCAGACTGGTCTGCAAAAATCAATATCATAACGTGAGTAATGTTAGGAAAAGGTTTAAAAGATAAATAATTTGATTTTATTGAAATACACATAAAGTAAAAGTGTTTAACTTTGTAAGTTTAAAATTGACCTTATATTGGCTCTATTACATTGGAAAGAAAAAGATCATGTGCATGCACGAAAGAATCTAAAATGACAATATGGATTCAATTACTAAATATTTCAAGTACGTGATTAAAAGAATACTACACACTAAAATCTATATTATGTGTCAAGTCAACCCTCGGGCCCCATATCAGCCCTTGGTCCTTTTCTTCAACTTCGTCTACATACAAAAAATATTTTTATATGGACTTCGATTCGATTCAAATTTATCGATTGATTGATTGTATATTGTTTTATGCCCAATCGATTATATGCCCATTCCATTATATTGCAGATATATGCACTTCCGCTTGCAGATATTGAGCAGATTTTTGGTATGTTAGTGTATCTTGGTGAGTTGTAGATCAAGTTTGCATTTTGTTTCGCTCCAAAGATTTTTGACGGAATTACGACGTTTTCAATTTTTCTGGGTTATCGCATTTTTTCTAAACGCTTGCAGATATTGGGCTGATTTTCGGCACGTGATTTTACCTTGAAGATATATAGATTAAGCTCGCATTTCGTTACGCTCCATTGATTTTTGAACATTTATGGCATTTAAAATTTTTAACGGGAGCCAGATTACACTTGCCGATAGGGGACTAGTATTATAATTGCTAAATCAATACTCTCAGAATGCTTGTTCAATGAGGTATCACTCTCACTGAAATGAATTTGATTTGGTAAAGTACAGAAAGGTCAAATAAGGAAGGTCAAATAAAGATTTCTACCCGATATAAAGTGGCAATTCAATAAATATCAGTGGCCAAGCTGAGATGGAAGAACTCTAATGTAATCATCTTTTTTCTAGTGTCAAGAAGACCTGTATTCCTTAAACTGGCGTGACAGAGTCCATAAGTGTTTCATGCATATAAATAAATTTATGTGATCGAAATGCCCACAGAATTGTGGCATTTATAATAAGTGCTCTATAGACAAACATTTTCTTTATTATTCGAATAGCTGCAGAATAGAGCTGCAAATGTGCTTCGAGTACACGTGAACTAAATTATTCATTATTGCCTGTATTTAAGGGTAAATAACAATAATAATAATAGCAATGTGTTTGATTTTACAGTTTTCATTTCCAATTATTAAAACAAGGCAAACTGTTACTTATTTGTCAGGAATTGTTGAAACAGACATCCTTGTTTATTAGACAAAATAAAATTAATCAACCACGAGGTCTTTGTCCTTTCTAACTTCAATTTATTTTCCATTTTTGTTTGAAATGATTACTTCGATCTTAACAATATGCAATGCTTTCAGTGATATGTCCGAGGGCATTTGAAAAGTTCTGAAAATGGTTTGATAAAATATTAACTGTTTAATGGAAGTTAATGTGTTTAATATATTCAGACTTAATTTGACTATGAGTTAAGTCCCGTTATGGAAACAAATAGATGTATGGGCCAGGAAAGATGACTCTCACTCAAATTTAAATACTTATTTTACCTACATCCATTACGCATGCGCATTTCCATCTTCCTTTATCCTTTGAAGCTCAGCAACCCACCCACGCTTCCATTTTACCAGATTTTAATAAATTGTTCTTTCGTTTTAACAAGTCGCTGCTGCTGTCTTTTATTTTCTTTTTCAGCCAACATCAATATCCTTGCACTACCAGATGGAAAATCCGTTAGCGTCATGGCTTTACTTAGGTATCATTCCACTGCTGTGTGCATGGACGTCTTACAGGCTGAATTTTACTCGAAGGCCGAACCGAATTTTGCTCGAAGCCCGCTGCTGATCCTGTTATCTTCCAGGTTCCGTTGTCAATAAGTGGGCCTCTGTCATTGTATCATTGTTCTATGAACTTTCTACTCATTCACTGTTGTGAAAGTCGATGTAGATCATTGTCTTTGTAATACATTGTTACCTGCTCGTTGCAATTCAGTTATCATTGTGATCATTGTACCCATTTTTCATTGTGTAGCAATTATTCAATATTCACCTTGTGTGCATTATTGTATTGATGATTCATTTTGACTATTAATTAATAAAGCCATGACAGAAACTGTCGATCATTGTTAACCTATTTCGTCGACATAATTGAAAAGAAATTTACACAAATTGTTGCGTCATATAATTTTATTATCCGTAATAGCATTGAAAAAGACGTCAGAATCTCGTGTGTTTATCGTACTGACCATAAAATGATATAAGAAGAGGCACAATTTTATTGAAGTAAACTTCTACGTCAACTTCTGTTCATTACTTGGTTGCAATTGACAGCTATGAGAATGTTTCATACATTACAGCCTATATCATATGGTGTAAGGAGCAGGAGCTCCTATAGTCCTGAGGTGGTTTACGAATGTGTCAAACATGGCATCTTATTATTGACATTCGCACTAAATATTAGGCTAAAAAGACGTTGCTGGGAGAAAATGACAAAGTTGAAAATAACAGACGAATATTGGACCATGTTACAGAATTTGCTGGCATTAATTTGTTAGATGTTTTAACCAATTTGCGGGATTGAATAAAGCTCAGGAAATGTTTAGTAAAGGGTTTCCTTTTTTCAAAAATAATTTTCGCCCTTGTAGTTGTAATCCCACGGAAACTCGACATGTTTGCAAATTTTTACTCATTGAAAATGAATGACTAATTGTTCTTGGAAATGACTCAGCTTTTTTTAAATCAAAAGTTACATGCAATGAGTTTTGGATCTCCGAAATTACTTTGAATAAATACGCATCTAAACACAACTGGAGGAAGATTTTCGTAAGTCTTATTTGATGAATCATTTTTTACCTACCAATTTATACGGTATAAACTGGGTTGGGGCTGCGTAAAGCTTAAAACCCGAGAAATTTCATTCATTTAGTGTACGAAAATGAGAGATTTTCCTTGATATTGACTTCAAAATGTTCAGATTTATATGTAAGTTCAGGCGGATCTATACATTTTTGACACAAGTGTCTTTTTTTGTTTGTTTGTTTGTTTGTTTTGTTTTTGTTTTTGTTTTTGAAGTTGAGTGTACTGAAAAAAAAAATCATAATCAACTCATAGCTTTTAATTGATTAGCTATAATAAATTGCAACAGAAAAATCCCTTTGGATGAAATTATTAAGTACTAGTTATACATAATTGTCCGTTCTTATTAGAATAAAAGAAAAAGAATAAATTCTTCGAAATTACAAACAAAAACATCCTTGCAGGAAAAATCTATTGAACAATACACGTTTCATCGCTTGAAATTTGCATTTCTTATGTTGTTCAACTGTGAGCATTAGAAACTAATCCTTTATTCTGTAGATTATGCTTTCAACACGCCCATTTTCTATATTACACTTTATTTGAATCACTCCATTGGATTTTAAATTTGCTGCCGTGACAAAGTTATCAACAATTCAAGTCAATGAATTTTAAATCCATAAAAGTCTATTAGATGAAATAGTATAAATAGGAATGCTTTTTATAAGCAGAATCATACCGACCCTCAATTCAACAGAGACTGAAGATGGCTATAGTTCTCCCAAGAAACTGCAGTATTCCAGAACTTGAGTGCTGCGACAGAGATGAAACAATTTGTCTGAACAGTTTTAGCTCTACTGGACTAGGAGGAAAGATTACTAGTACCCCAGGAAATTTCCATCAACCATCATACATCATGGAAATGAGTGACAACATTTCTACATTTGTTAAATGAGGTATCATTATCGTAGAATGAATAACAATAGTAGAAAGACAGCGATGTGTATTAAATGTACAAAGGATATGAAGACTGCAATTCATTAAACAGCGTTCTCCTAGAAGATCCGATGGAAGCTCTCAAAAACAGAGATTTTTATTTCGCAAGTTGAAGCTATGTTGCTAATGATATATGCAGTTCGTCAGAATGGACAGTAATCACTTTTAAAACTAATTTATATGTCAAGACTTGATGAAAATTGTAAACTTGTTTTTCAATAAATATTATCATCCATTGTAAACTTGTTTTTCAAACGAAATAAATATTATCATACATTATACACTCGTGTTAGTTTCTACTTCAAGATTTTTTTTTTCAAATTTTGTTTCAGATGTCCATAGCCTCTTAAGCAATATCAAAGAGAGGAAATATATATATATCGTTATAATATCGAAGAAATAGACAAAATATAAATTCATATTACTTGAAAATTTAAAACCATCACAAAGGGATAAAAAAGTGACCTGACCCCGGGATCATGAAAGATTTTCAGCATACATTGTAAGTCAAAATCTTTTTATTGTGCTTAAATGTTTTTTATGTCAATCAGTTCGAATTAAAAATTTTGTTCAACACTTTTACTGTCTGTAAATTAAGACATCCATTTCACAAGTCAAAACCAGTTTTACAGATGTTTGAAATTTTACTTAAGTCTAAGTTTGGTTCATGATCCTTGGGCCGGAGTAACCTGAGATCAATAATAAGATTAACTATAAAATCAAGTTTTTTAGTATTCACAGTATCAAAGGTTTTGCTAAAGAAAATAAAAAAATATTACAGTTAAAAAAAAATGCATATAATAACTATTTGCTAATGTTAACCGAGGTGTGAATTTCGACAATATACTTATTATAACTAGAAGGGCACTTTGGAAATATTTGAAATATTCTGTTTATTCTTTCTTTTTTATTTATCCATTTCGGTTAAAATTGATACATACGTTTAACAAACACTAACAATAAATTAAAGCAAGAAATATCTCAGAAGTATGATATTTTTTTAAATATTAGATATTTAGTTTATATATATATATATATATATATATATATATATATATATATATATATATATATATATATATATATATATATATATATATATATATATATATTGATGATATTGGTAACGGCACAGTCACGAATTCAGATCTGTATCTACTACCTACTGACTCCTAATTGATCCAGAGCAAGTGAAAATTGATTAAACTATGTTATTTAACGATTCATTTTTATTTTAATTCATACAATTATGATAGAATTTCAATTTTAGTTATGAAGATTATGAAAAAATAACCATGCCATATAAATCGGATTATGACAGCAACATGAATTCTGACCACAAGACAGAGCAGATTGATTGATTGATTGTATGTTGTTTTACGCCCCGTTCGAGATTTTTTCACTCATATAGAGACGTCACCATATACCGGAGAAGAGTTTCAACTTCATACCTTTATTCGGCACTTAGGGCCATTGAGCAGTGAGGTTTCTTTATCGTGTAAATGTCTACCGTACACTGGACCTCGGTTTTTAACACCCCTACCAATGTTATTATTATTTAAATTTACATCACGTGGTTTTTCTTGAACTAGTCAAAGGTCATTAGGTTAGCAGTGAAGGAGAGCCTTCACACCTATAGTCTGTTTTCTGTATAAAACTCATGACATACCAGTTCCGAGTAATACAGCAAAGTCCTGTATATATATAACTATGTAAACGATTTCATCCAGTTGTCAAAGCAGATCCACGCAAAAGTCATTGTCATCTTTTCAATATATTAACAGATTATACTTCATCTGACTTTCAACATTCTATTCATTTGCATTTTCTACTGTTATAAATATTATTTAATTCCTTGAGAAATATACATCAAACTTATGCATGTTATAAAACAATTTTTCCCTCATCATGTTTCAGGAATTTCTAATAGTACAGGCCCGTAGCAACGGTTTCAAAAGTGGGGGGGGGGGGATTACTTCCAAAGAAATCCGACAAGCAAAACAAAAAAACAACAACAAAAACTGACCACCGAACGTTGGGGGGGGGGAGGGGAGGGGCAACTTTCCAATTATCTGACAAGCAAAACGATAAAAAAAAAAACAAACAAACAAACAAACCTAAAATGATCAAAACTGGGAGAGGGGGGCAACTTCCCACAATCATCTGACAAGCAAAAAAAAAACAAGCATTCTGAGAGTATTGCATTAGCAATACTAGTCCCCTACCGGCAAGTGTAATCTGGTTCCCGTTAAGAATTGAAAATGCCATAATTCCGTCAAAAATTAATGAAGCTGGACGAAATGCAAACTTGATCTATAACTAATCAAGGTAAAGCCACATACCAAAAATCAGCTCAATATCTACAAGCGTTTAGAAGAAAATTGCGGAAAACCCTTAAAAATTGAAAAGGCCGTAATTCCGTCAAAATCAATGAAGCGGAAAGAAATGCAAACTTGATCTGTAACTCATCAAGATACACTCACATACCAAAAATCAGCTCAATATCTGCAAGCGTTTAAGAAAAAAGTGCGGAAAACCAAGTGGGACAGACTGACAGAAAGACAGAGGGACAGACAGACAGACAGAGAGACAGACGGACAGACAGACGGACGGACAGACTCAGAGGAAACCTATAGTCCCCTCCGGTTTCACCGGTAGGGGACTAAAAAAGAAAGAAAAAAGAAATTAAATAAAGCAAAAACAAAAAAAAAACAACAACAACAACAAAAAGCAACCAGCATCTAAAGGAAAATTTACTATAGCAAAGTACTATACTCAGAAAAAGTGCCCCACCCCCCGTATTCTACAAGCCTTAGTAGGGTTCCAATAGCTGATAACCCCTTCCAGGCACGGATGTGTGTGTGTGGGAGGTGGGAGGGTGGAGGTCCCTAGGATGTTCATAGCTATATTTTAATTTAATGATAAAGTACATGTAACTTATATAACTAGGATCCTCCTCGGAACCATGGGTCATCTACACATGGCAAGTTGGTAAGAAAAGTCGTAAACGCAAAAGGAAACTAAAGCAGCTTGTTCCTGAGAAGTGCCCTCTCCCCTCAAATAGTTTATTTAGTTTTAACATGATTTCTTTCTTCTTTTTTTTTTAACTTTCCAACTTCTTTTATTAGGAGGAGGGGGACTCATCCATCCCTCTTTCCAACATTTTTTTCTCCTCTTCATACTTGTTTTTTTTTTACTCCCTGTCTTTGGGCTTTTTTGATTTCCGGGGCATCTAGATTTTTTTTTTAGAAGCATTGACGAATCCTGGAATCCTCCCCCCAAAAGGATTGGAGGGGGGGGGGTTATATACACACAAACCCTAGGAAGAATTATACAGTGGTAAAAACAGGGACTTAAAAATCAAGTATGATAACCCTAAAAATAACTATAAAATAACTATAATTTATGCCTAGTATTTATTTTTATAGCAAACTTTATATAATTCTTCAGGGAGGTAGAGAAGGGGAGGGGTCATTAGAACCCCTACAAGTTTTTTCTGGATTTCCAAAATATACTTAATTGTCAATTCAATGGTCTATCTGTGAATTTGAAAAATATTGGTGTTTGTAATGAAAAAAGTATCAAATGAACATTTCAAGAAGAAAAAAAAATCTTATCCCAAAGGATCCCAGGGTTGTTTAAAAATCCCGAGTTAAAAAAAAAACAGTTAAAAATCTAGAATATATATACATGTAGGGTTCCTTCTACAACCATTAAACTTAGGTCATTCTTGGGCAAAGATCAAAAAACATGTTTTCTAAATATTACCATGCATATTAAAATTTTATTAGCCATTTTTTCCCACTCTATTAAATATTTTGAACCTCTGTTTTGGCCAAACACTGATCACAGCTCCAATGATTACAAGGTTCAATATACATGATATAAAAACACTGTTTAATAATGGCACAGTTTATTTCAACATAATTGATTACTTGTACAGAAGATCGACAGATGCTTAACACAATGAGGAAAGTTAACATATAAATAAATTTTATGCTCTTAAGCTTTTAGCAAAACAGTCATACGTTATTCAGATACTAAAAGATATTTTTCCACTGTGAACGAGGGAAATAACTCTGGGAAGACCAATAATTTGTGTACAATATATGTAAATAGTTTGATTGTAGCAATTCATTTCATCTGTGATATATACTTGAATTAAGGTCATATACTATGCTTGAATTCAAATCAGCAGAATTCAGAACAAAACCTTTCCCACTCTCTGAAATAATATTGACAAAAGATCTATAATCAAGGGTGATAATTCAATAAAAAGCCATATGAGCTGCAATCTTCATGTTAAAATTTTTTGTTGTTGTAAAATTGTAGTTTATCAATGCAGTATTTCAATGACAGAAAACAAGAAAGGATTATAAACTTCTATTTTTCATATTTACATCGGAAAGACTTTTTGGAAATTCTAATTGATGAAAAAATTACAGTTACCCTGTACAAAAACTGACTCCTATATATATAACCTATACATTTGATGCATTAAAAATAAATTTTCTTTTGATTTAATTTCATTACATTTTAATGTTATGCTTTATAAAGTTAATAAGCCATTTAAACAAAATACTTCATATTCATTGTCAACCACTTTTAAAATTGGATCAATATTATTTCAACCAGCCAGAGGATAAAATCATTCAAAATTGATCATGCATCACCATATTCTGGATTCAATTATATCAGTGTCTGTTAGCATGTGTTTCATTCTGTGATTATCCTTTTTTTTATCTTCTGACAGTGTACACAAATAAAGGTCTCAATTGGAATCTTAAAACAGTGCTGAAGCTGTCTTCTTTCATTAATGCATGATCTAGATTTAAAAAAAAACAAAACAAACAAAATCATTACCAATTCAAAGATTACATGTATCACATCAGTCTGTTCTTGTATTACTCAAATCTAATAGCTTAATAATTTCACAATAATTTGTGTAAAATGATTGACTATAGGCCTATGGACCATGACGCTCATCTGAGACAACGTCAAATGCAGATGAAATATGACCATAAATTTAAATTTAAACCAAAAGACCAAGAAATGGCAGGAATTCCACATTTTAATTCACAAATCATGCATATATCCACCCCCTATATACTGATTTGACATTGTCTACATATTGTTTTCCATTCAAGTTGGATAATATATGACTGGTTGACCGTTTCTATTATGTAATTTACTTCATTAGAAACAAATTGTCACAAAATATTGGTATGGATTTGTTTTTAATTTTTATTCGTAGTTACTAAATGGTTCCTTCTTCACATGACCAAAGAACTAGCTGTTCTCATTTGGTTGACCTACCTTTCAGCATCTGTCACATCTTTGCCTTTCCCAGCATAGCTATGGTAAACGACATTGGCTCTCTGTCCCCTGAACACAATGTACAAGAAAGCCATCACTACTTTTCTTTCTTCCTGTATAAATAATTCTATCGTTGAAGGAAGCATATGTGCTTTTGTTTACCTCTGTAACATACATTTTATTGGTTTTCACTGCATTGAGAATTCTACATGGGAGATCACTCAAAGTCACTATTTTATAAGGGAAAAAAAACCATGTATTTAACCTTTTTTCTTTGGAAAACCTTGCCTTGCCAATGTCCTTAAATGAACAAAAAGTGAAGCATTCTGCCATTTAATCCATCATTTCATCCAAACAACCTCTCAAAAAAGATTTTAGAATTTCTTTGTGGACAAAGGGATTAATGCATTAAATAATGCATGTATAGAACCTTTCTCCATATATGCAATATCATCCCATATATTTACATGCATGTTTAAAATCAACAATATTACCATGATTACCTTGTCCAACTTAACATGTACCTTTAAAAGAGTTCTTTTTCCTCATCCTTCAAGTAGTCTTAATATCTACATCCACACTGATTTCAAAGCTTCTTTGTCATAAAAACCTAAATAAATAGAATAGAATATTTAGGCATTTGAAATAGTGTGTATTATAATGATACTTTTAATGCTATGGTGACATCATAAAGTTAATGAGGTCACGTTTATGAAATTAGCAAACATTTGTTAACAGTAGTTAGTTTTGTAATTGTCTGAATTAAAAAGCCATGAAGAGATAGGAAGCATTTACAGTTAAAATGATTCATTTGTGTTTTGTGAATTTTGAATTTTTTATTAGATATACCCGTATACATGTGTACCAGTACTTTACTGTACTAAAAAAATGGATTTTTCTCAAACTATACAATATCTTCTTATTTTTATTGCATTTAGAGATCTAGAGAGAAATGAAAATATTTGAAAGACAAAATCTAACATATGTTTAAACATTTTGAGTAATTATATATCTGTCAAATTTAGAACAATAAAGGGTAAATGATTACACATGACCCATGGCTCACCTGAATCTCCTTGGCCCCTGCCCCTTTTTTATCATAATTTTTTTTTATCCCATATTGTAGTCCACCCTTCCCTCATGGTCTTGATTTGAATAATCTTCAATCTGCACTACTTAAGAATGCTTGTATACATTTTATAACATTCTAATCATGGCCCTGGAGTTCTTGACAGATTTTCATATATTTAAAATCAAATGTAAAAATTGTATTCCTACTGTGTACCTAACCTACATGTAGTAGGCTACTGCCAAACCCGCCAGGGCAATGATAACCAGTCTATGCTATGTAAGGGAGCTTTCATGTCTGGTCTGTGCTTATTGAGAAGTCTCAAGATTCTAAAGTTAAACCAACATGTTTATTCATTATTAGTATCTTCCCCTTGGAAGGGGTCACTGCCCTTCTTCGCAGGTAGGTTAAGGCTTCCCGAAGAATATGACAGTGCACTCTTTGCCTTCACATCTCTGAACTACCAAAATATGACGTCCTAATGGAAAATTACGTCAGGTCACTGCAAACTTGAGGTGTTATGACGGGGAGAGTGTCATGAACTTCACACTTTATTTCAAACTGCATGTAAAATGCTAGATAGATATTGCAAAATTCACGGGTCGTTAAAGGTTCTTAAGTCTTATATGTCCGAATGTTTTAAAAATACAACGCTTACCTACCCTTGATTGAAATTCATCATGTTCAAAATGCTTATGAAAAATACACTTTTGAAATGTACTCTGTTTTATACCCGTGATTGGAGGTAGAATTTATTTTGTGTGTATAAAAGAGTCTGGCGCAGGTGATTATTGAGGATTAATCTGAGAATTTTTGTGGAAATCTGTAAGAAGAGGTTGTTCTCCAACTGAATCTTGCTTGGGAAAAATGTGTGTTGGCTTTGTTTTGATACAGATTACAATATTGTGTGGAAAATACCCTCAAATTTGTAGGTAAGTTGAATTTCTCAGGAAATATTTTGTACCCAAGTAATACTATGACTTTTCCCAAGCACATTTCGGATACACAAGGATACATTGAGTTTATTTATATAACAAAATGTTAATAATTATTGTGTTAATCAGCTGTGCCGAAGCGATTTATATGAAACACTTCCAAAAATTATAAATGACCGTCACGTGATCAACAAAGTCATGTGATATCATAACAAATATGTTAATATATAGCTGAGGAAACCCTTTATATATAAATTGGAAGTACTAAAGTTCAATACTTATAAATTAAAACAAAAACCGACCTCGAAATGACATATTATGTTTTGAGCGCATTTTAAAGCTTCGGGAAGCCTTAACATAGCTGCGTTTTGAACTTTTTTAAAACTTTACCGTAATTCCCTTTATTCAAGAGTACTTTGTGCCAATTAAATTGGTTGAAATTGGCAAATGGATCTGAAGAAGAGAATGTGAAAAGTTTACAAAGATGACACCAAGGACAACAATACTCACAATGAATACACCAATACACAACAGACACATATTTCAATCAGAAACTTCTCTGAGCCTCTGGACCTATGGGCTTACACTTTTGACAAATCCTTCATATGTAAAACATTGAATTGTCACTTGAAATAAGGGTTCCCTCCCTGACTTGTGCTGAGGGATCTTGCAGATAACTGATTGTCCAATCCCATGCCTCCACTGTGTTTCAACATAGAGGTATGGGGCGATGGAAGTACAGTTCTAGAACTCTGTGAAATAACATTGCTGCAGAGACCTGAAAGTTATATTAAAACGTTTATCAACATGAATGCATGCAAACATTGTACAAGATTGCATAAAACCCTATCCCGTACCAAACATTCTAACAAATGCTCATGAGACTCACATGAGAATCTAGTAAGAAATGTATGCAAATTAGGTAGAATTGGATTTTGCTCATGTGCAGATTGTTAGTCTCTGTTAGGGAGGAAAATACTAACCAAAATGTACATGTGCAAATTTATGCTCACTTGGATGCTCATGAGCAAAAGTCTATTCATTTGCTCACGTATGAACAGCCTTATATAGAGAATTATAGCATTGGTAGTAATTTTTCTAAGTTCAGTTTTTCTCACGTGAGCAAGAGGTTAGGAAATTGGACATAGTCCAAATTCAGTATTACAGGTAGAACCAAAACCAAAGAATTACAAGTCTCATTTCCTCATGTGAGCATTTCAAATGCTCACGTGAGGAAATACAATACTTTGTCACTCTATGTTGTCCAAGCTTTTACAAGCCTTCATTACAATTGCCCAAGTGTTTACTGTTAATGCTTCCTGATGATAGCATCACAAATAATTGGGGGCCAGGCAGGAATTTCTTAATTTCTTGAGCTTCTAATCTTCATCCCATCATTTTGCAAATGCTTTCCTCTACCTAAACAACCTGTTGTGTCCCCCACAGTTGCTTAAAACTAGGGCAGTATCCAATGAGGGGAGCCAGTCAGGATTTGTGCGCCTTTCAGACTAGTTAAAAATTTCAATCCAAAATGTTTGTGAGGGACATGAAAGTATATACCGGTAGATTTATGCAGTAAAGAAGTGAAATATGCTTTGGGAAATACATGTCATCACCATATTGAACTGGATGTCAACATTTTAAAAGCTACAAATGTATCTTATGTCCGTGAGATGAGGAAATATTAAAGATCCATTACGAATGACCATAAAGCCACAATGAAAAAGAACTGTGATATTTCAAAGATTTGCTGGTACTAAAGAATGCTGAGAAAAGGGTAAGTGCATGGGCTTTATAATCTCCCTCTCATTTCAGATTACTAATTATAAAACATAATATGTTTGTGTGTTATTAATCAATACTTAATTTAGATAGAAATGCAGTACATGTTATCAGTCATTACAGTTTAATATTATGAACATGAATTTACATCAGTACATAATGTAATTAATGTTTATATAGTTCTGAATATAGGATCAAACATAAAATCCTTTATGTATTGCAAATTCTCTATAGATTCTTTTAAGAACTATAAATATGGTAAGTTAGATTAGGTCAAAGTGTATATAACAGCTCAGTGCAGTAATCTATAATTTATCTATGATAAGATAAGTTGCTTAATATTGATGCATATGATTTTTTATTGACTGGCCTTTCATGACCGACTGAACCATGAAAAATATAATAACTATAAATACAAATTTTTTGCAGATAAAAGTTGCTGATCAAGGGATCTGCAGATTAACCCCGGCCCCTTACATATAGACGGAGTTCTGAAGTTGGCACTCATTTATAAAGGAAATGCAAGGAAAGGAACTTGATGAAATGATTATGATTCTTATGACTGCTGGAATATTTATTTCACACCCAAGTATGATTGCCACGCATTAAGGAATTGAAGAAAAAAATCTACATAGCCTGACATGTCAGAGACAACTTTAATCCATTTAGTGCAGTCCAAAACTGTTGACTGAACATTTACATTGGATGTTCTAGTGTAAATCTACTGGAAATCTAACTTTTTGATAATTTATACAAATATGTATTGTACGTAATTATACATATATAATTAAGATTAATACAGAGAGATGTGTTTAATGTAGTATATACTAGTTGTTCATTTAATTTAATTTTAATTTTTATTTCATTTTAAGTTTGAAAAATGAAGTTCACTGAACATCATGCATGTATTTACATGTTGCTCAAGAATATTTAAAATGTTCAATATTGTTGACAAATCATATTTTAAATATACATTTATATATTATATTTGTAATCTAAATTTTATTCTATTGTTGTTTGTTCAAGTGAGCAATTGCTGCACATGAGACTAATGAGCCTCATGTGAGCAATATTCTAGGTGAGCAAAATGATTCCTCACATGAGCAAAAAATGCTCATGTGTAGAATCTTGCTCACGTGAGCATTTCACCTAATTTGCATGTTAAATTGCACATGAGACTCACATGAGCAACTCACGTGAGGAAATCTGGTTAGTCCTCACGTGAGCTGCTCATGAGCAAATTGTGAGAATGGTTTGGTATGGGATGGTATATATTACAGTCAAGATCTAGTAAATACTGTCATTTTGGTGCAAGGTCCATTATGACATCCTAATTAATTTAAGGTAGTACACAATAGATAGGCCAAAATTTTCCTCAAATTCAATTTTTTTGAAACTTTGATATTTTGTTCTAGGATACAAAATCTCTCTTTATATGTATAATATGAAAGAAATTCATCCGCACATTTTTTGCCCACATAGTTTGAAATATGGCCTATCAGACCCCAGTAAGAAGATTGTGAAATCAGACATTCGACTTGTGAATGTGCCTTATTTGAGTAAAATATGATGTGAAACGAGAACATACACAGCCCCAGAATTGAAAATTCACATATAAATATGCTACACTTTAAGTTCTCTGAAGAGAAAATGTATAATTTAATTTTTATAAAAAGTCAACAGATTGATTGAAATGGATCATAGATTTAAATGTGTCAAAATAAGGAAAATTGAACCAATAGTTTCGGATATTTTGGTGATTAAAAAAAATTTCAATAGCAAAAAAGTGAAAAATTCAGTAGATGACGTCACAATATTTGACCTTTGACCTTTTAATATGACTTTGACCTTTATCTACATAAAGAATGGAGACTCTTTATATAAATGTCCAAATGTCAGCCCTCTACTATTTATGGATCAAAAGTTACACTGCATTTAATTGTGTATTTTAACTTTAAGACAGCACAAACACATTCTAAGCTTCCAAGAGACCAATATATTGGATGTCTCTAATTTTTTTAAGAAAATATGACAAAAACATGTCACGCAGCACTGTTAAGGCGTACTTCGAAGAAATCAACAGAATATAAACGTGCATAAATACATACCTTATTAAAATGAATTTTAATTTTGTAAAAGTACTATATTATCTTATGACTTTAACATTCTTTGAAATAACATTGTATACCCCGCTCTGTAGTGAATTTGGTTTGGTCACGTTATTTGATAGTCACGTGATAAATGCATGTAATGTGTACTGTATGTAGGTCACAAACAAATTTCAATATCGCAAGGGCATACCCTAGTTAAAATTAAAAATTAAAGTATTAGATTGTTTCTACATAACTTGTAGTTTATGGAAAGTGCTGCTGCTTTAAATAGAATTCGCATTTTATTAGTTTAAATTTCAAGTTATCTTGCTAATGTCGAAATATGTGTGACCTTTACCAAGTATTTTATGTATTTATTAACTTATGCTATCGATTTCAGGAAAGCAGCAGCACTTTTCAAGTTAAGGATATGTCCATTATGTGTATTCAAAAAAATGGTCAAGATCTATTAAGTGTATGCCCTTGCGAAAAGGCGATTTAATGAGGCACCTCGGCGTGAAACACGCACACCCTGTATACAAAAACACGGTAGATTTAATTCAGTACATTCTCTCGATATTTTTTAAATAATGGCACTAAACAAACGTTTCAGATTTGTATTAATGGTCTACCTAAGATTTTCAAATAATATTCTGCTTGATAATAAAATGCATTTTTCACTGTGAAAAAATTACTCGATCCGCCTCTCACTGCACATAAAATGCGTCAAACTTTACCATGATGACGTCATGTCGACAAGTGCATTGCTATCAGTGACTTGTTTATATCTTGCTGTGTGGGATTTAACTAGCGACAAAAAAGAATGCATTGGTAAGTTTTGATGTAGTTCATTACTCTAATATGCAGTTTAGATTCGCAAATTATTTCATTTTCTGTTATTGTGAGGAATTGCTATATTTGTGTGATGTCACAGTAAACTTTTCCCGTATAAACTAGGCCCCGCCCCCTTTATGCAGCCTTAACAGAGCTGCGCATAGCTTATCATTTTACTTACAAAGATCACTGATTATTGACAATACAGGGATATTTTCTTTTTTCACATGTAATTTTTAAGAAATTAGATAAAATAGATTTTATGGGTGTTTTGTACTACCTTGAACTTACTTTTTCCTTTACTTTATGGATAACTATGTAGAAAATGAAGCGTTTTCATGGAATTCAATTTAAATCATGTCAAAAGTAACCAAGATTCCTATATTTAGTTTAATTAATATCATTTTAAAGTAGAGGTGATTCAGAAGAAGATATGAAAAAAATGCTTTCTGAGAGACTGTCAGCAATATTTATATATTTTAAAATATATAGTTCCTTGATCTGGAGATGGAATTTAGAAAACTCCCATATTTTAAAATATCTGGTTTTCTTCATTTGTCATTGAAAATGGCAGTCTGAAATATGTTTTTTCATGGAGTTTACCTAAAAATTATGCCTCAATACACCTTAAATTACTAAACTATAGTTATAAAGGATGAATAAAAGAATACATTCAATTTGCAAATTCAAGAAATCTGTAGGAACCTTTCATTTACTAGATCTTGGCCTTAATAATTTAAAAATGTGTGAAATAGCACATAAAAAATTCAGTAGTCAGTACCAGACCAGACAAACAGCTTGCCTATAAATTTGAAAAGATGACACATGTATTAATTTGGTGCAGATTTTTATTAATCATTACAATTAAAATCTTTGAAATTAGTTCCTCTGTCTATAAACTTGCTCTGCATGCAGTATATTGCTACAAAACACTTACACAATTTAAGAAATGTCTTCATTTATATTTAGTTTTGTTAAAATTGACTTCAGAGATGATAGTTTTTAAAAACAATTAAATTTTATAAAATTGTACATGTATTTATATCGAAATTGAACACATTGAAAGTAATTAATCTATTGGTCGTAATCTTGTGTTGTTCAGTGCTGCATAAAAGATTATTTTCCCTCTTTTTTACTTTTTAACATGTTTAAATAACTATACAAGCACATACATATATATTTATCACCTAAATCATAAAAAAGGCACACGCACAGATTCAGGTGGGGGCACTCCTGGCACTAGCCCCTTCTAACCCCCCCCCCCCCCAAAAGTGTTTCAGATTTATATTGTTTTCTCTGTCATATTATACAGATTTAAAAAAATTGAAATTAGAGTCATTTTAAGGTTCTAGATCTCTAATTGCTGATTCTCATGAATTTCAGGGGCTTTACCTCCCACCTAACACTGTCCTTGATCCTTCAAGGACATTGGTGGTACCTGGAGACCCCTCCCTAAGTAATTAAAGAGTGTGTGCCCTCTTTAATGCAAAATCCTGCATCCGTCCCCGTAAAAGTCAGTTATTTTAAAGTAAACTTAGACTATGATAAGTAATATTACGGATTGTAACAGCCTGTTAGATACATCTTTCGTATTCAGGTACCAAAATCATATTCTCTACATTATTTTGCATGTTCACCTTTGTCTGCTTCTGATTACATGCAAAGATGTCATTATTATTGTAAATATAGGTGCATAGGCTAATTAAAATGGTATTTGATATAGATGGGGTATGAAATTTCCAAAATCTTAAACCTTACCCCTCGATCAACAAAGAATTACTATAAAAATATCAAATATAAAAAGCTCAGTGTCTGCATAATGTTTCAGGTTTGGAAATAAAAGTGATAACAATAAACAGTTAATTAATCAGAACATGAATTTTATACTTTAATACATGAGTATGGTATAGTTTTGAGTTTAACCTTTATCAAGTTTATAATATATACAGTGTATGTTCACTGCATGATGATCTCTCGATCTCTACTGATCATTCATCATGTGGACACATGGGCAAAGTCTGGAGTAAGCTTTAGGGCTGTGTATAGAGCAAAATATTTCGATACAAAAATTTTATTAAGCGATATATTGGATTCTTCAACAAGTCTATCAAAAAAGTCTTATAAATCATTTAATGCATGAATTTTATTAAAACTAATTGTTTTGCAACTTATTTTAAAGTTATTGTCTCAAAGTCATTACAAATTACACTTCAAATTCAAACTTTAAACGACTGCATGTAATTGTCAAATACAGTTGTCTATGTATTTTGTAATAATTATCTAAGATGTGCTACATCCTCAATGATTATATCATTATTCATTGATCAATTTTAATTCAAAACAGTTAAATATAATCTAATTGGTGATTGAAATTCCCAACTTTTTCACAAAGTTATATGAAAAACTGCCTTCCCAATACGTATTGGAAGTTATTTTTTACAATAAGATATATTCTTGAATACCAATAGGTATTGATATATCGATATATTGATACGGCCCTAGTAAGCTATAGCTATGCAATTAAAATATTAGAGAAGTTGAGATTTCATACGTGTAGGGTACGTCTAGTAGGGGAATTTTTCTAAATTTCTCGCGAATTACGTACATCATTAGTTTTGGTGTTGATGAGTTTTCTACACGTTCCTACAACTTGTAAAAAGGCGGATGATCTACATGTAGGTGTAAACTTGTAGCTTTTTCAATAAAAACGAGTCAATTTATGTGTGAAACTGTTATTGCTGTTCATTATTAAGGATGTTAAGTTTCATGAACACTTATTTTAACCATGTTTTGTTCACTACCTAAGTCAAACTAATGTCACAAAACTACTAATTAGTTGAAACAGAGACGCCGACTGCAATCTACACGTTCATGTTACACCTCATTAAAATCTCAACAAACAAATTACAAAAAACATGTAAGTCAAAGTTTGTGCACACGTGTGTGAGAGAGAGATGGAGACAGAAAGACACGTTTATAAAGAACTGCGAACGATAGCATTGTTCTCCCGCCTACCTCCAAGTCAATTATCAAAAGTACGCAGGTATGTTAAGGCAGTACACAGATCATATTTCGGCGAATTAAGACTTTTTTCGTAAAATGTAACATTGATAAATCGGAAAAGCCATAGATAAAACATTTACTATAATTATCCATTGTATAGACGTCATTGAGTTCTAGGCTAAAAGAAGAACTCCACTACGTCATCACGTGACGTCTATAAATAGAAAAATTGCCTTAATGAAAAAGTAAAAAGTTCAACACTACCCCAGGGATAATTCAATTCTTTTTGTGAAAATAATTATGTAAAAACATCACTGGGTCATGAAAAGTGCTGCTAGAATCCTACTCTCCAAACACAGAAAAAATTATTCCAAAGTTTCGCATGAAACCTTTCCAAAATTATTACATTTTGTACAAACGATCAAGGAATTGTCATCAATTCATGTTAATCACACGATTCTAGCAGCACTTTCCAAGTACTATAGAATACAAGCTTTCGATACAAACAAAAATTATGTCTCAAAGTATGCGGCGTAGTGTTGAACTTTTGCAACTTTGTTGGTATAGAACGACAGAGGAAAGGCTGATCGGGATTTTAAAGCACTGCCTGTGTTCATTATAAGAAAACTTGATTAGAATATATCAGCGTACCTGATTCTTAATCTTTAATTCCTTATGAATCACACATAACATTCATGGTATATGCTTGAAAACTCCCATTTTGCATATTTGTTTACATGAATTCTCGTCACGTTTAATTTTCACTCGGCAAATATTTGATCAATAGTTATGACGTCATGAGTTTGGTATTTAACCCCCATGATAAATACTTAGCTGTTTATACCACCCAAAAACGACATGATTTTGATTATATTATGTTTTTGAATGATTCCATTCATTTCTTGGACTTGAAATTAAACTTTGAATATAGATATTAAGAAATCCTTATTTCTAAACTTCACGTCATACAGCTTACTATGACGTCATATTGTAGAGGCAAGTAGTATATCTCTGGGTGTAGCCTTAACATACCCGCGTAAAAACATTTGAATGATTTTTCATATCTATATAGATATTTATATGAATTTTCATAAAACATTACTTCTTTGGGAAAACAAAGAGAGATAACTCTATAATTTTGGTAAAACTTGTGCTTTTCACTATAGAAATCAACGGAAAACAGAAAATATTTTTAAAATATCTCCCCCACCCCCACCCCCCCCCCCACCCCCCATGAAACAAAAATTCCTTTTTACGGGTAAAATAGACTGTCATTTCACAAATTCATACCAAAGCTTTTTGTGTTTCATGGGGGGGGGGGGGGGACATATGTTTACACACAAAAAACTACAAAAATGCTTATATTTTCACCAATTTCAAAGGGGTTTACAGCTAAAACATTGTATTTTATTAATAATATATGTTTAATTTTATGTGAGTAAAACATAAGAAAAGATTTAAGGAACATTTAGTCATATCCAAGAATATTTTAAAATGTGGTGATGCTTTAAAGCCCGATTTCAATGAAAAATATCGTATACTCCCCTTATTTAAAGAGCTGGAATTAGGGGTAATTAACTATTTAACACTGAAATTAAAAAAAATAGTCAATTACAATTGAACTCTTCATTGCATTCAACAAAGATTTTACAGCCAAATTGCCATTAGTATTGAATTAAATGGGTGTAAAATGAAGGCAGGAATCGAGAGTTAGCGTGCGTAGTTCTTTAGTTGTATGATCACCAGCTGATCACTTGACAGATGTACACTGACCACCTCTTATATTTTTAATGTCACACTCATTTTATATTCATTTAAGCATTTCTTCACAATGTTATTCATATCACTTGCAATCAGCTGAGAAATTACCAGTATGATTGTGTGTATCAGCTCTTGTAAAAAGTAAAACAGACTATAACATTTTCTGCACATTGAATCATTTTTCCCTTTTTTAATACTATGGTAAAATATTTCACAACACCAAGAACAATATCAATTATTTTGTATAATATTTTAAAAACGCTGACAAACCCAAAGTATTTTTATAGCTTCAAAAGATTTTTCTTTTTCCACCACGTGGAGGCATGTAAACAAAGGACGATAACTATAAATGTATATGATTAACCGTTTTTCATTGCAAGTGTTCGAGGCGATAGAATTCGAGAAATAATGACTAAATGAATAAATTTTTATGTGCAAAAGAATGTTTAAGTGAATAAAGGTAAATAAAATGAGCTACACTTACGTTAAACGCATAAACTAAATCTTACAGGAACTGGTGCAGATCTCGTACAGTCTCGAGGCTGGTCTCGTTAGAGGTCAAATCGCCCCCTCGGATGTTATGCTACACTTAATAACGATAAAGAATATCATCCGAACACATTGGTAGGGGTGTTTAAGGTCTCATCCAAAAGTCTCATCCAAAGGACCCGCAACTTTCACTTCAAAGTGCAGAGAGCTTGGCAGAGGAACAGTTGGTACTGATTTTTATCGACTTAGGTCAGTTGTGGCCGTGAATCGAAAACATGACCTTTCAAATATGGAGCGAGCGTTCTACCGACTGACCGTGATGGCGACAAAACAGAGATCATACTCCAAATGTTGAATTGTGAAGTGTTTGAGAGAAGTTTTGTTAAGATGAAGAACCTGATAAAACAAAAATGTGCTAGAAAAACATTTCTAAATTTAGTTTGTTTTCATGGAGGTTTTTCTCACAGATTACTCAAGTAGAGTGAAATCAGAGGACCTACACAACAGGCACATTTATTACTGACACACTAACAGTCAGGGTGCTAAAGTCAGTACAGAGTCAAGAACATTAGCTTCACTTTTTTTGTAGTTTAACGTCTCTCTCGAGAATTTTTCACTCATATGGAGACTCCACCACTTGCTGGTGGAGAGCTACAATTTTTTTACCTATACTCGGCACTCAAGGCCATTGAGCAGTGAGGGATCTTTTTCGTGCCAGCACCTACTGCGACACCGGTTTATACGGTATCATTCGAAGGACCGGCGCTTCACTTGTTGAATTGCATTAAATTTTGTAACTTTTGTAATTTTAAAAAAGCAACATAAAATGAAGCTGATTGCTGGATAGTGACGTCAACAAAACTACTAAGAATCCCTGAAATGCGGGTAGTGCTTCGCAGCTTACGATGCATACTTTGAACTTTGAAGAGCTGGAAAAATTAGGTTGAAGTAACGTCAAAATTCATATGTTAATATGTCTGCGGAGAGCTCCAGTTCCATGGACATTTTAAAAATATTAAATATTTTTAAGGTGAATTGATATTGCTACGAAACTATTGCAAAACTTATTCTTGAACGAGAAAAGCTGAGGTCAGCAATGGTTATCAAGAGGTAATAATTCCACATATTACCCTAAAATTAAGCTGATAAAAGATAAGCATTATAACAGAAATGAGAAAATCATTAGTAATTATCACAGAAATAACATTTCCATGATGATCATATTCAACAAAAACAAATATATATTTGTAGATACATGTACAAGGTACAACTATATCATCATGTTTACAACATAGTTGCTTCGGTTTTTTTTTCAACTGACAACTGAAGCAACTTTTTTTTCCGAAGACTGTTGATTTTGTTGTCTCTGTTGCTGGTTGCGGATTTTTTTTTTTTAACAGATGTTAAAGTTTCACCTAAAGAATCTGAAATCAGTCGCTTTTTCGTTTTGGTTTGCTCATGATCAGCCCCCACGCCAGCCTATCAAGAGCAGTGAAAGCAGGGATTGCATGGCTGGTATTCATCTTTGACAGGTGTTCACGGTCTGATATCATAATAACCGTGTTTTTAAAAGTGTTTTCCCAAGTGATGATCTGCAATACAATAAACTTCTTGCGATTCTGTGAAATTGTCTAGAGACTTCAGTCACAACATGCATTTTTCCAATGTACTTCTTGTGCAATGAAACTGGTTACGGAGCGAGCCCTCTAGTCCGACTGAGCTACCATGACGGTCACTGGTATCGAAACTGGCTTCATATAAACTTAAACTTGTGAACTATACTATGAGATATGAATATGTCAACTTCCATTACATTTCCGTTAAGTTGTATTCTTAAATTTGGTGACTATGTGTCATTTTCGTGAGCATCGACATTTACTAGTATGTGCTTTTCGTGTGTCTACAGTAAAGTCAGCATATTAAGCATGTTTACCCAATAAGGTTACTCTTTGTCGAATAAAAGAACATTATATGATATGTCAGTTATTCCGTAATTTCAACTTACTTAAAACATTGCTGTGACGTCATGCCTTTGTTCTTGCAGTCTAAAAATTTACCTGTAGCCGTCCGATAATAATAATTAGCAGTCCAATAATATATTATCGGACGGCAGTGATAACAAAATTGGACAGTAGTTAAAAAACAACAACTAGAGTGAAATCAAGGTTTAATTTGTCCAGAAACCCCAAACGGGCCTCAAACAGTCTGATAATTTTACATATAGAACAGTATTCGGCATATATCCATTACTTATTAAGGTGACTCTAAATTACATGCACAATAATTTCTCTCGGACTATGACAAATTGCTTACGAGAATAAATAAATAGAGATTGTAGCCAAAGACGATTAGAATCCGTCTACGCCTATGCGAAGAATTAGTATACATATACATGTAAATTTAATCAGCAGATAAATTACATTGACTTTCATTTCATCAATAAGACATTATCGGCCTTGAAAGTTATTACACTCTATGAATATTGCAGCACTCCAGATGTTTAAATGTGAAAGAGATTTGTCTGAACAAATTCATCATTGAAGAAATAGATGGATTGATTGATTGTATGTTATTTTACGTCCCATTCCAGAATTTTTCACTCATATAGAGAGGTCACCGTATGCCGGTGAAGGGCTTCAAATTTAGATCTATAGTCGGCACTCGGGGTCATTGGGCAGTGAGGGTTCTTTATCGTGCCAACGCCTACCGTGACACAAGGCCTTGGTTTTTAAGGTCTCATCCTAAAGATCCGTGACTTTCACCTCTTATGACGGACGTTTTCCGAAGGAACAGTCACTACCTATGTGTACGTCTTAGATTTGACGCGGTTCGGTGAACGAAAATCGACCCCCCCCCCCCCGGCCTCCCGATCACGAAGCGAACGCCCTGCCACTAGGCTAACGTGATCGGTAGAAATAGATGGAAGGAGGGTCGTCATAGATTCTGAAAGATATTAACATCTGAAGTACATGAAACGAATATGTGCAGACAAATATATATTCATTAAAGTACGAATATGGTTCGACAAAAAAAAATTTGTCAATTGCAAAGGACTAATCATGATATTTAAAGATGGCAGTTCATATTATGCCGTCAAGTGACTAAACTTGAAAGTCATATCTAAAGGATTTTTCAAGCTTCACAATTGTCAGTGTTGGAGGGAAAAAAAGGAAATTTACGGAAGAAGAAATGCATCATTTATTTGTATTACCAATCTATCTATATATAAGAGAGGAGAGAGAGAGGAAGAAAGAAAGAGATTGAAATTTTTTTTAAAAAAAATCAAATTTATATTGCCAACAAATTTCAAGAATTCTAGTTCATAAATAATTTATAATACATCAAAAGAATTTTTAAATTTCTTGAAAATGAACGTGAAATTTTTTTCTAAAATGTTAAAGACAAGAGATATTTACATTCAGAAAGTGTATTTTTCTGAAGGATTAACACATGAATTTATGTCATGAAGATCACCTGCTTAGTATATATTCTAAACGTGGATATACACCAATTTTCCTACTCGCATTGTATGGCAAGTCAAACGTTGCAATATTCGATCTTTTCCTTTTGTATTGTATAACTTTCCATTTGTATTGTATAATTTTTATTTGTATTGTATAATTTTCTATTTGTATTGTATAATTTATCATTTGTATTGTATAATCTTTATTTGTATTCTATAATTTTTATTTGTATTGTATAATTTTTATTTGTATTCTATAATTTTCCATTTGCATTGTATAATTTCTTATTTGTATTCTAAAATTTCTTATTTGTATGCGATATTTTTTCCTTTGTATTGTATCCGCGAATTGTTTATTTGTTTCGTTACGCAGGATTTCATTGGTCAAGTTTCAGCCTGTATCGGGTTGAAGATGTTTCGGGTGCTCAAAGCAAACTGGGCTCATATGTATTTGCTTGCTTGCTTGCTTGATTATTGTTTAACGCCGAGTCGGCAATATTTCAGCCATATTTCGGCGGCATATGTATTTGCGTGCATGTTAGACGGTCATTGGATTCTAAAAAGGGAGCGCTGGCAGATGGCAAATAAATGATATGTCCTTAGAAATGTTGACTGAGAAAATAAATAAATTGACCATGAGTGGTGGTACCTCCCCCCCCCCCCCAAAAAAAAAAAAAAAAAAAACCAACTGAGTTTTCAGGTTTGGGCAGATTTTCTTCTTTTCCTTTTTCTCCTTGTCTCTGGTTATATTGGAAATAAATATTCTCTCCTGCGAGAGAAGGAAAATAATTAATCGAATTCGACACCACCCCCACCCCCACCCCCCGAGAATCAAATGGTCGTCCCTTAGCATGCACACAAATAGAGGAGCCGAGCTTGTATTTGTAGAGAGTGCGCGATCGGAATTGTGGAAAGGGTACCAGACTAAGTTTGTCCTGAGAACTTTATACAGACTAATGACCAATGACATCCTTCGTAACGAAATAAATAAACAATCTTCGGATACAATATAAATGAAAAATTATCGCAAACAAATAAGAAATTATCGCATACAAATAAGAAATTATACAATGCAAATGGAAAATATAGAATACAAATGGAAAATTATACAATACAAATGATTTTTTTTACAATACAAATGTAAAATATAGAATACCAATAAACTTTATACAATCCAAATGTAAAATATATAGAATCCAAATGGAATATTATAGAATACAAATAAAAATTATACAATACAAATGGAAAGTTATACAATACAAATTGAAAAAGATCGAATATTGCAACATTTGACATGCCATAGCATTGATTCATAACAATTGCACTTGAAGAATACTAAATTTCTTGGGTTTCCCCTTTCAGATTGCAAGCATAACTATAGTAGAGTCCAATACTAGTATTTGTTGTGGGAAGGGGGCTGCAAATTGAAAGATGACAAGATTGTAGGAAAACCAAAGTCCTGTCAAATTGAAATGGCAAAATATTAAGGTAAAATTTTCATTCTACAAGAAGTAATACATTTTCACATTTGGTTTATCTTTCTTATCCGATTTTCAAGAAAATGATATGTTGAAACTATCAGTATAAATCTTAGATAATTTTATGTGCATCTTATAAAGATTGATTGATTGTATGTAGTTTTACGTCCCATTCGAGAATTTTTCATCCATATAGAGACGTCACTACATACCGGTGAAGGGCTTCAAATTTAAACCTTTACTCGGCATTCAGACTCATTGAGCAGTAAGAGATCTTTATCGTAGCAACCCGTGCCGTGACACGGGGCCTCGGTTTTTAAGGTCTCATCCAAAGGACCCGCAACTTTCACTTCAAAGTGCCGAGCGCATGACCAAGGAACTGGAAATATACGGATATAGATACGAAATAACGGAAAATTCCGTCGACAATTCATTGTGTAAATAATGGCCTAACAATTTGTATGAAAAAATTCTATTTGCTGAAAAGGTCATTATATTGACCAATATTTACATTTGCATATATTTTCTTTTATATAGCACTATTGAAAGCAACGCGTATCTATATCCGTATAAACACTGATTTCCCAAGTCATAATTGTTCGACGTAATTTCTCAGTGACGATCAAACTTATAGATCAAACTTGTGCCGTTGAGTTTGAAAAATAAAACATTTCACGCGCTAAAGATTATAATCAGGCAAATATAAAATATGAATAAGTCACAAATGTAAATATAAGTAATAAGGTATCATTTTTAAACATCTATCGGGATATAAATACGGGTTGGTACGAGATCAAATTTACCATAAAGCCCTTCGGGCTTTATGGAATTTGATCTCGTGACCTACCCGTATTTATATCCCGATAGATGTTTTAAAATGATATCTTATTTTTTAATAGAATTTAATGGCAGTCTTTTAAACAAGACTGTTGAAACTTTATTTATTTTTTTTTTCATCAAGGGGCTCCTCCATGGATTTTTTCTTGTAATATTTTATATATCACTCAAGAATTTCTATATATACAAGTATTACTATAATAAGAGAGAAAAAGTTTGATTTCAACAGGATGTAAATTTTTTCTTGATGACAAAATAAATGAGATATATAACTAGTCAATAACATCCTAAGTAATCAGCATTTCAAGGGTGGCATCCAAACGACAAACTGTTTTACGGGTATTTTGTTCTTTGAAGGAGAATAAGATATAGTGTTTTCAGTGAAGAGAAGATTAGAGAAAGAAATAAGCAATTTTATGCGTTTGTGGCTGTCAAAGTACTAATTACGTTAATATAAATAAATTTGTGTACTTAAGATTTCTAACTGGTAATTTTGTTTCCTGTCTTAGGAGAGGCAGAGTTTGATCAATCAAAATCTAACAATCAAACTTCAGACCACGCAGTGCTACACTCTGCCTCTTCTCCAGCTCCCGCCGACATCTTGGAGGACGGACTTTTTTCAAGTTTGTGAATTACCTCCTTCCGCCCCGCCTCCGCCAATTTTTTGTTCTTATTTAGACTTGTAAAAAAAATTCTCATGTTTTTTGTTAAGTCTAAGTTTTAATTACTGAAATTTTTTCATCATCTCTCTTTACAAAATTGGTTTGTTTCTTATATTCATATTTTGTTTAAATTATCTGACATTGTTAATAATACTTTTGAGAATTTCAAACAAATTACTCAACGTCAATAGGTGGCAATACACAAAAACTGTTTTACAAGCTTTTTATTCAGTAAAGGGGGATAATACATGGTGTGTTTAGTAATAAGTTTGCTGTTCGATGAAATAAGAAATTAAATGGAATATTGGGCTATCAAACTACTTATTGCATTAATTTAAAATATAAATGTCCCTTAATTACAATGTAGTTATGGAATACGCTTACATCATGGTTTCATAACTTGAAATGAAATACATTTCAATGAATGATGAAATGAATTAATATTGCATTAGTGACGGGGGTGTTGTGTTGGCGAAAATGACGTCATTTCGAATTGTTTAATAATTTAGAGTTAAAAAACACATTAGCTCTGAACATTTATTATGCGGGTAGGTAGAGGTACAATGATTCAAAGATTTAGAGCTTAGAGCATTCAGGATAAGAAAGAAAATGACATTATAATATTTATGTTAGGTAATATCTTTTTTTTTATGATGGAGTGTAAATGACATACTTCCTCTGTATTTTAATGATGGGGGTTATCTTTTGTTTTGATGAGGGGGGAAAATGACATGCTATCTCTGTATCTTGATGATAGTGAATAAAAGAAAAACTAAATCTGAAAAATAAGATGGAGGTAAAATAATAGCAAGTAGTACCTTTTAATGTTTATGTAAAATGGCTATATATCTCTTTAGGTTTACTATTCTAGACCTTAAACTTCAATCCCAAATAGGGCCTAATTTTCTATCCTTATATATCCATCACGAATATAATACTAAGCAGTAATTAATTAACAGAAATTGCATTGATGTCTATGGAGACGAGCGATTTTTTAAAATAAAGATTCAAATAGTAAGAATATCAATAAATACTGTGGTGGAAGGATGCATTAAATCATTAGAAATAGAATGGCAATTAAAAACAATTTTTTGACCATATAGATGTTTTAAAATTGATTTTTTATTACTTAAAAAAAAAGAGGGAGATAACTCTTCAACAAAGGTCAAGGTCATACATTATAGGACACGTTCCATTCTTACATGCTAATAGTAATAAATGGGAATTATGTCTAAATATACTAAGTATTCCACCCTCACACATCTGTTATGTATTCAAATTCATTGAATCTGAGGCTATTAGGGATGGAATACCTAAAATGATAATGATGTATAGTAAGATAGCAAAGTAACATTCGATCTTTAATATTTTAATGGATGATTAATGATAAATTATATCTGAATGTCAATGTTAAACGATAACGTGGCATTTTATCTTAAAAAATTATGATGAGGGCAAAATAGCATTATATCTATTAATGGCTTTGATTAAGCAAAAAGAACAACTAAACAACAACGGGAGTGATGAAACACAGTTGAAATGGGAGAATAATCTGATTTTATAATTCATAATTATGATTACATTGTATAATTATAATTTTATAATTTATAATTTAATTTTCATCAATCATGTAATCAAACAATAAAAAGTTTAAAAAAAAAGAAGTAAATGTTTATTTTTTAGATAAGGATTCTAGAGCTTTATGGGAGCCGTATCGAGAGATCGACAAATTGTTGACTGTTTTAAAACTGGAAGCGTAAAAAAAATATGAGATGTATAAAAACACGAAATACTTAGTCAGATTCAATTAAAATCTTTTAAAATTTTAAAATTTTCAAAATCTCCAATAGAGTCAAGAGTTTGTTTGTTTCACTTATAATTGTGTATATAGTAGATAAATGATTATTAGTTAAAGATACTTTATTTTTATTTCAATCAACAATTGTTCAATTCACTTAATTCAAGTGACGGTCCTTTCGTTTATTTTGTAGCAAGTTATCATCAAATGACTGTAGAAAATTGGAAAATCCGATTGTCGCTACCAATGTTATAAAAGTGGGATGTCCCGTTTTAGCTACCGATATTATATAAGTAAACAATATTTAGTTCTCACATTATTAAGTCATTGACTTGAAGGACTATACATTGAAAAATACCTAAGTCATTTCCATGAATTACAAAACACCTCCATGTCACGTTCATTTCCACAAGGTATTTCTTAATGCATTTCAAAAAATGAAGACGAAAAAGCAAGAATTGTGCTGAGAATCCTACATTTGATTGATGAGGTATTAGAATCACTGATGAAGAAAAGAATTGACAAAAGACTGAAACCAACAAAAATTAATGCCCGAATTATGTTTAACGGTAATTTATAATTTACAGTTCACCTAGCTCTGATTAAAGGATCATGTGCATGGTCTTCTCATCAAAAATTTGTCGTTGAGAGGTATAAAATTGTTATTTACAGACTGATCTATCTTCATTTGCATCATAATCAAATAAACTTGTTCTTGATTTCTCAGTTGCTGAAATTTCTGTTTCCAATTTCTACAAACTTTGTTTGTAGACCAAATAGAAGTGAATATAATATCCCTAAAAGCTGAAATGAAAAGTGGATAATTTTTATTGTTTTACCAAGGGATTTGTTAAAAAAGATATATTTTGACAATAGTAAATGCGGTTCCTAATGAAAAGAGATTTAAGATGGCGATTGTCCTTCCTAGACACTGCAGTATCACACTACAACTATTAGGGAAAGTGATACAGCAATCTTTCCGGATATTTTGAACGTAGAAGGTCCATTATAAATATATGCAATATAAACAACTTAGGTAGAGAAATTTGTGCTGACATATCCACATTCAATAAATGACGAATCCGAATCACTGAAAAGGATCAGATTTGTTAAAAGACTGATCACGAATGCCTACAAGACGTGATGATATGTTTAATATATGCATGTTTTATTGATATTTCTATGATCGTGAGTTGTTTCATGTTCGAAATGTAGATAGACCACCTGTAGATTTTAAAATGCCAACGATTTATAAAACATTACAAACATAAGGTTCAAGGGAGTTTGCGCCAGTGTCCATAAAAATTCTTTAAATTATAAATAAATAGAATTTGTAAATATTTTAAGAATTGACAAAAGTTCCCTTAAAATGAAATTAAGAAAATTAATATTTACATCTAGTTTATTTTTTTAATAGATAAAAAGAATAGTTTATGAAGATTATTATATCCACATCTAATGTTTTAGAGGTCCGTGTTTGATTTGCTTCAAAATTTGTATTGTTTAATGGACTTTTGGGCTTAATACTGTCCGTTATCTCCATATATTTCATAATTTTATAACTTTATGTAAAGATCATTGAATTTCACAATGAATGCTCGGCAGTAATGAAAGGGGTGGGTGGAGGGTGTAAAATATTATTATATACAATTAGTATGATACAGCTAACGAAAAATGCAAAGTTATATGGCGGACAAACACATATCTCTGCCATTTAGGAATAGTGTTCAGCTTTGACTGTATCGCTGATACTGTGGAAATAGCCTCCAAACTTGTCGTTTGTTGTTATAGTTATCCCTTCTATCTTGACTTTGATGAGGGAGCTTACTGAAAATTATTGATTTTTTCAATTAAGCATTAAATATTTGATTGCTTCACTGAATTATCAATTTTATTTAACACTGAAAACTGCTTTTAGTTTTACTTTTTAAACCCAGAATTCCTTTGACCGCTGATAAAATATACAACAGATAAATCTCGCAGAAACATCACCACTTTCGAATTCATACATGGATTTCATGTGGATATTATTCAGACTAGCCTATCCTGATCATTACAATTGTCATTGAATCCACAGATTTTCAGAATTTCGTCGCTAACTTCAGTCTACACATTTAAATGAAATATATAGATAACGTAAAGTATTCAGGCTGAAAGTCGATTTAGACAATATAAATCTGGAGCAGAGCAAACACGGACCTCCAAAAATATCACAGGTGGGATCAGGTGCCATGGATGAGTGAGCATCCCTTGTTGACCTGTCACACCGGCCATGTGCTCCTTGTCATGATCGGGAAAAAAAAGGAAAATTAATCCGTAGACAATTCAGTGTGTAAATAATGGCCTAACAATTTGTATGAAAAACGTCAGTCAGCATTTGACTTAATGATAGGTTTTATTTCCTGACAAGGTCATTGTATCGACCATAAAACTTGCGAAATGATGACTTCAGACGAGACTGTTGATATCCTTGTTTTTATCAACTTGTATGTCAATAGCTTGCCTCGCTTTAAAAATTGTTCATACGTAGAGCATACTCTTGCGTATCGAATCAAATGGGAGATAAAATAAACATATTCAGGTGATAAGGGTATATTGCTACATAAGTAAGGGAAGTTGAGGATTGAAAAATTGAAGTCATCACGTTTAACGTAAAGCTTTGTTCTTAGGTTACCATTAACGTCTTTTTTTCTAGTAAAAGATCCAAATATGCTACAGATGCGTCAGACTCCGTGGTAATTTAAGTTTTTCGATCTTACATGACCTGTTAACTACTGAGCAGAGGGCATGCAATGCCAAAGATTTATCATTTGGAATATTAAGTTAGAGTGAAATTTAAATATGCTTTAATTTAAAACGGAACAAAACAGATTTGTTATTGGCTGAATTTGTAAAAATACCCAAATTGCAGATAAACAAAAACCAATTCATAAAAATTCGAAAGAACTATTTTGCAAATTTTTTTTCTAGGTCACAGCCTATTGTGATGGGTCTTTAATATAATATATTTTATTCTTATTGATCGTCTAGTAAAATGTAAGTATTATTACTAAACAATAACCTTCGGGTTTATAAGATTTGATCACGAAACCAACCAAGTTCATTTTCTACTGAACTTTAATCATTGTTGTATATTTCTTAATAAAACATCCAATTTCTGCTTTTTCAATTAATTATCCCCGAGAGGGACTTTAAACAACAAACAAATAATTAATTAATTAATTAATTAATTATGCAATTTGTCCCTGTGTCTCGAAAACGATTTACATCTAAGCTAGATATTTGAGGATCATTACATAATAATTCAATTCCTTTTATTCAGCATGAGGCAGAAAATACGACCTGAAATGACAATTTTCTTACATATTACACATATTGAGATGAAGAAAATTAATAAATTTTAACAGTGTGTCTTGCGTCAGACAATTTATATTATGTTGTTTAACCTTCAGACAGAAGTTAAAAATAATTCACAGCCATCGTAAAGGGTAATTTAAAGGTGTAAATCATTTCGCCCTTCAGACATTCAATTTATTTGAAGAAAAAAAAACTGCACTGTTTTTTCCTAAATATTATTTTTTCACATTTGTGAGAAGATTTTGCTGACACCAAATTGTTCTAAACCAAAAATAAGCACTGTGTAAATCAGTGATAATTATTTAATGGTTTTTTTTTTTTTTTTTTTTTTTTTTTTTGGCAAAAATGTTGTATAAATATAATAGAGATCGTAGCAACAATAATGGAGACAGTATTAAATTTAATTTTTTTTTTGTAATCAATAGGTAAGTGGCCTGCGTGGGGCAGTAATTGGAGATGCGGAGTAAGGAGTTGATCCTTATGTTGCGGGTTCAAAGCCAAACTGCGCGGGGGGAGGGGGGGTGGATGGAGACCTGTCCTTCGGATGAGACTTAATAAACCGTGTTACCTTGTTGCAGTAGATGCTAGCACGAAAAACATCGTTGGTTGTCACATAATGACAAGCCCATTTCTTAAGAAAGAGAAAATTTTATAACAAGCATCATTCGAATACTAGTACCTGTGGAACAGGTATTCTAAAAATAGTTTTAAATACAATAGCCACGATAAATGTATATCTATGTACACATTTAATACAATATGTGAATTTTACAGGAGCGGGAGTCTCTCCTCCTACTTTCATAACATTGCAAAAGACTTGCTTTGACCCAAACGATCCATTTAAAGAAAAAATCTGCTACTTCATTGCGCATCATTGTAAGTGCCGAGTACAAATACAGAAAATATTGACCATCTGAAAAATTCTTCTCGTCTTTCAGCTATAACCCAGGTGGACACATTTTTACTGGTGACGTCATTAATTAATTTGATATTGTTTACGTCCCCTTCGAGAATTTTTCGTTCATATATAAGATCACCATATACCAGTGAAGGGCTTCAAATTTATGCCTACACTAGGCATTAGGGCCATTGAGCAGTGAAGATTATTTATCGGGGCAACGCTACTGTAACACGAGACCGAGAGACCCGTGACTTTCACATCTTATGCTGGGTGCTTCGCAAGGAAGAATCACTACTTATGTTTACGTCTTAGGGCCGGTACACACGATACGGCTTGCCTTATAGGTCTAAAACCTTACGTTTTGCAGATTATCATGGCCTTAGTAACTTAGGGGGGCACGGGGGGCCGTGCCCCCCCCCCAATAATTTTGCCGATATATAGATCACTATAGAAAACATAGATACTATATGTTTGTGCCCCCTCAATCGAAACGCCTGATGACCTTGCTTGTCAAGAATTTTTGCTAGTTGATAGTGCCCCCTCAAACTGAAAATGTAAGGCTGTGTCCCCCCCAAACTGAAATTGCTTCCTACGGGCCTGAGATTATATACATTTCCATAAATCCCACGTGTTTCCAGCCATAAATAGTGCTTTCGATCATTAAAATAGAAGAGTAGATTACAGGACTTTTTAACAATTATATCAAAAATACATTCACACTTCTTAAAAAAGAGGAAGAGGTTGAACAGAAGCATTTGTGGATATTTTCATTAGCTTTTTCGAAAATACTTTGTTTTCACTTCAATATACCCACGTGTATAGTTTGATAAAAATAGAATGACATTTTGCCGAATGATTTTCATTGGTTGAGAAGAAAATTTCAGCTAAATCTTGTATTAAGAAATAGAGCAGTGTTCAATTTGTAAGTCAGACTTGTAAGGCTCGAAAAACCGTGTATTAAGGGTGTACACACGGTAAGGCTAGAACTTAAGTTCCATGACTTATAAGTCAAGCCTTATCGTGTGTACCGGCCCTTAGGTTTGACATGGCATGGCAATTCAAATCGAACTCCCCCCCCCCTCCCCGTCGATGATAAAGTACATAAACTGTAAACATACATTCTTATGGGGTCATAATTCTGCTGAATAACAATTTCTGTTCAATCCGGGGTAGAAAATTATGTAGATTTCTTAGATTGCCATTGTTTGTCTTATATGGACGCTATCACAATATTCCCGCTTACGTCCGCGTAAAACTTGTGACTGCGTACAGAGCCTAAAGAAAAAAAGATGAATATAACGAACTAAAAACTTCGATCTAAAACGAAAAATCTGCAAACAATAAAAATCTATGAATAGGACATAAAACACGGACCCCTGAAAATTCCAGAGGTGGACTCAGCTGCCTAAGAGGAATAAGCATCCCCTGTTGGTCGGGTAACACCCGCGTCGTGAGCTCTATTTATTCATTACATAGAAGAAACATTCTGTAGTCAAATTATTTTAAAAACAAAGGCATAACAATTGGTTTGAAACACGTCAGCCAAAGTAAGACTCACTGATAGGTTATATTTACCAACAAGGGCATTATAACGACCATAGAATTTACGAAATACTGACTTTAAACAGACGATTTAGAGTTCTTAATTATTAGTCTATGCTTTAAAGGAGGTTGTTGAAATCAATGTAATATCAACTTATCTGTCAGTAGGCTGCCTCAGTTTAAAAAAATGATCGTACTCAGCACCCCTTCTAATGTTATTGTGATTCAAATTCAAGGCACGTGGCGTAGGTTGACCCATTCAAAGGTTATAGGGTAGAACCGGTTTTATAAATAAAATTGGCAGTAAACACGAAATTGCTATAATCTGTTTCTTTAAAAAACATGTTCTATAAAAATGTGTTTCCAGACCTTTCTGACAGATTTTCAAGATTTTAAACAGAAATGGGTGGGATTTAAGAAATCACAATCCAATTTTTTTTTGCATTTTGCATTTTTCCTTTTTTTCAGCCCAAATGACACGGAAACACTTAAAAAGGTGGAAAGGCCTCTAATTGTTCTCTGAACAATTAGTTTACTAGTTATTATTAAGGTCTTTCGATATATATGATAAGATATGAATATGAAACTTGCTGAGGTGATAGAGCATCAAATGTAGATATGGTGATCGACCATTATTTTTCGTCGTTCGTACTTCTGGTCGCAATCTTCATTAATCTTAATTCGCTTTTGTGATAATTCACGGCGAAAATTGGACCTTAGTAGTGTTAATTTTTCCAAATTGCCCAACACGCTGGTAGAAAAAAATGTATATGACAAAACTTTGTTTACCTTATTAATGCGCACAGAGGATTTTACCACCAACAATTGACCAATCGATCATTGAATGAATAGCAACGTTAACTTGACACCCATATGTTTATATTTTACTTCAAACACGTGGTTCTACTCAATGTACGATCGATATTAAATGGATTCCAAAAAAAAAAAAAAAACAATTTAAAAAAAATATTTATATGAATAAATACAAATAGTAGAAATTATGAAAGATGTCACGGGGTTCGTAATTTGTTGTTACGATGTCAACTAGAAAATGCATATTAAAAATGTAGTCTGTGCCAC
This sequence comes from Saccostrea echinata, assembly GCF_033153115.1. Lineage (NCBI taxonomy): Eukaryota > Metazoa > Mollusca > Bivalvia > Ostreida > Ostreidae > Saccostrea > Saccostrea echinata. The sequence continues at coordinate 12,998,227 of NW_026889777.1, forward strand.
GTTCAGAACACTAGCGCCTCAAGGTTAAGGAAAACGAGCAGCATCCCTTAGGCATTTTAACAGTTAAATGGACAACAAAGTTTTTTTTTGCATATCACAATACCGGTGATCATCTGTGCTTTTTGGACAGGGAACCCACCTGACAATTGTATTCACCGATAGTACAATAAAGGAATGCAGACGAAAATCACCTTACAGTATGACTTTGAGAAACCTACATTTCCACGTTTGCTTAACGTGTTACAAAAGAATTGTTTGTAATTGCGAGCATGCATAGCCGTAGGAACGGGGGAGGGGGGGGGCACGGGGCGGTCGTGCCCCCCCCCCCATAAATTTTGCCGATATATAGATTACTATAGAAAACATAGCTGCTATATGCTTCTGCCCCCTCAATAAAAACGTCTGATGACATTTTTTGGCTTGTCAAGGATTTTTTGTAGTTGATATGTGCCCCCTCAACTGAAAATGTATGGCTGTGCCCCCCCCCCTCCCAACTGAAATTGATTCCTACGGACCTGGCATGGAAATAATAGAATATAAATGGACAGCATGGAAATGCATGCAAATGCATGGAAAAAATGTTCTATATGCCTCTCCGATCGCCTTTGTTTTTTTTAAGCGTAATATTCCTGTAGTATCTCTAGTAACCCACAATGCAATTCAACTCATTCAGATTAAGCTATACTGGTACCTCATTTGCTAATCTAACGCCAAAAGATATAGTCCCCGTTCCCATGCAAGCATTTTTGTCCAAAAAGAAAATTTAATACATAAGTGCAGAAAATAATCTCATGAAGAACTCTTATTGACATTTGAAAGAATTCAAGAGAGATTGAAGTCCATTTGTACAGATATTATTCAAGTGGTGAAAAGTGAATCGCAAGATAACGTTTCTGTTTACCATGTCTCCACGTGCTAGTCACTTCGTAGCCACATTTCCGTGAATAATTTACCTTAGGCCTGTTCAACAGCGCTAGCGCTCGTGAACATTTCTATTGGAGGTACATGTATAAGGAATTTTGGCGAGCACTCGCGAACGTTCGCTCTGTTGAGCTGGCCTCTTATCTCGTTGTAGTCTCGCTAGATCTCGCCAGAGCTACTGTGAGAGCTTCTGAGAACTCCGCGGATTTTTTAATTTGCAGAACACCGAAAAATAAAATGATCCGAACACATTAGTAGGGATGCTAGGTGCATGCTCATGAGTATCGAACACGTAGGGAGACGTAAACACCTAATGCAGGTGATTGTGGAAAAATAGTACATAAATAAATAAAGTTGACGATGGAAAGCTGAGGACATCTCGTTTGTCATCCAATTTAGTTGGTAGTTCGTCTATGGTCAGTAAAACATCCAAATATGAAATTAATCACACGCAGAAAAGAGTGCATCTTCAGAAGTTCAAAATGAAAATTTTTAATCGATCATCTACAAGGGGAGACCCTACTTTTTAAATGGATATGGAACTTCATTATGAAGTCTTTTTATCGACTCCATATATTCCATTGAACTCGAAATAGGTGACATCACCTATTTATTTCGAAAAAAGTGATATCATGAATTTGATAAGTCATATCACTTATTCGAATAAGTGATATCACCTATTGAATAGATGATATCACCTATTCGAAATAAAAACGTGTAGGTGATATAACCTTTTTTGAATAGGTGATATCACTAAATGGAAATAGATATCAATTGACGCCTCATAGATGCTCTCTCATCGCTGAATAGTTCCTTTTTAATGTTCAAACGTTTTTAACTGACCCTACAAAAATCATTTAACAGGCCCGTAGAATGTGGAGGCCAGGAGGCCGGAGCCCACTTTTTCTGAGTATACATGTTGTATTCTGCCATGGTAAATTTCCCCTTATATGCCCCCCCCCCCCCATGTTTTGTTGCTGTAAGATCGAGAACTGGGACAGTTAAATTTTGTGTGGGGGGGGGCTTTTTTTTTTTTTTTTTTTTTTTTTTTTTTTTTTTTTTAAATGTTGAACGCACAGCTAGATTTCTTGATTATAATTTTTTGTTATTTTTTTTATTGCATACTACTAGAGTACTTTTTGGAAAATTATAAAATGCATAGTTATAATATCGTGACTCCCTCTCCCTTATATATGTTTACATTTTACTGAGGAGGGGGATTAACTCTTGAGGAAATTGCACTCTAGATATAATAAAAAAGATCAAGATAACGAAAAGTGGTCGGTCTCAGAAAATCCATAAACAATAAAATCTGTTAACACGGGATAAAACATTGACCCCCGGAAATTCCATAGGTGGGATCAGATGTCTTCGAGGGATAAGCATCCCCTTTTAACCGGACCCGCCGTGAGACCTATGTCTTGATCAGGTAGACGGAACATTCCGTAGTCAAACTAAATATAAAAACAAAGGTCTAACACGATAGCCAAAATACGACCCAGTGGTAGGTTATATTTGCCAACAAGGTCATTATAAGGACCACAGAATTTACCATAATGCTGACGTTAAACGTGGTTGTTGAAATCCCTTAACATCATCTTATCTGTCGGTAGCCTGCCTCGGTTTAAAAATTGATCGTAATCATGATCAGAGCATGCTCTTGAGTATCGAATAAGTTGGGAAATGTACACACCATACGCAGGTGATAGTGGGATGTTACTATATCAAAACGGAAAGTTGACGATGGAAAAGCTGAAATAATTTCGTTTGTCATACAATTTAGCTGTTAGAAGGCCCTTATCTCTATAGTACGATGGCCGATATCAGCCATGTCATTCTACAGTTAATTTAAGTGTAGAATGTCAGTGCTATGTACAGTTTGCTTTGTCAGGTTACTCATTGCTTGAGTAAAGTGTACAAGGTGTACACCAATATTTCAACGCTGTCACGACACTCACATTGCTCGGAAGATGTGAATTGTATACATGTGTTATTAATTGACGGTTTACTCCTATCTGCAATTGAAATTCTTCAAAAACATAAAAACGAATTCCTACATCTGGAAACAGCAGCAGGGGCATAAAGTATGGTCAAGGAGGCAATAAAGTTTTAATATGAAAGAGAAAACCTTTGGTAGGATAAACGATATATTAGGTTAAACCTATAATATTTAGAAGAATATTTGTTGCTACTGTCCCCATTCTTCTTTGAAATGAAATATTGACTTTTTAAAATTCCTTAATGACTGACTGACACCCCCCGTCGTAAAAAAAAAAAATCCAGAATTTGCATTTGTTGTAATTTCTGAGAATGATTATTTCTTACGAATATATCATTTTCAATTTTTTTTAATGAGACGTTTAAACTCTTAATGATGTGTTTTTCCCCTAAAATGCAGAGTACGATCATGTACCTTTCAAATATATTAATGTTTGTCAATTAATTAGTTGCTTCTTAAATGTGCAGTAACATTAATGTGAAACAGGTTGTCTGAAAGATTCGATAATTCAGTATACAAGCATACATAAAGTTATCATTTGCTTCTTTGTCATATCACTACATGTATACAAATGTGTATCAATCCTACAAATCTGATTTAATTTCAACACTTTTTTTTTATTTTTAAGAAAAAAGGGAGTGTGCACAAGTTCTAAAAAACTTAATACGACCTTACTCTGCAAGCATATGAAAAGTTTTAATTAAATTTGCTAATCACATAAATTTAAAAGAAAGTGATATATATATATATATATATATATATATATATATATATATATATATATATATATATATATATATATATATATAATTATACTTGTAGGGAAAGTTTGATATATCCTTTTGTTAACCAAAACAAAAACTCAAGATGTTTTATTTTGTTGCACCCTTTGTGTCCTTACCGCTGTTTCCAGATGTAGGAATTTGTTTTTATGTTTTTGAAGAATTTCAATTGCAGATAGGAGTAAACCGTCAATTAAAAACACATGTATACAATTCACATCTTCCGAGCAATGTGAGTGTCGTGACAGCGTTGAAATATTGGTGTACACCTTGTACACTTTACTCAAGCAATGAGTAACCTGACAAAGCAAACTGTACATAGCACTGACATTCTACACTTAATTTAACTGTAGAATGACATGGCTGATATCGGCCATCGTACTATAGTCAGTAAAACATCCAAATATGAAACAGGTGTGGCAGACTTTGTGGTGTCTTTTATTTCAAGTTCAGTGGGATATATCGATTTAACATAAGAATGGAAGTAACTATTGATAATTGATAATAGGCTGTTGATATACCTTAATGCACTTGATTGACAGGGGTACACAGACCAGGTATTTTTTAAGGCGTTGCTTAAAATCTCTGCCTTTAAGGTCGAGTTGATCAAAGGCCACAGCAACTATATAACTATTACAAAGAATAGCTAGGAACACCCCCCTCCCGGGCGTAAATTTTATCGTGGGGGAAATCATACTCTAGAGCATTTTTTCCGGGTGATATCCTACTCTAGAGCCAGTTTTCCGGGTAAGATTTTAGAGGAGAAACCTACTCTACAAGACCGGTACACACAGCAAGATTTTTATTATTATACAAGTATCGCGATAATTATAGTACTGCTCTGTTACAACGCACTTTCAAAAATTACGCACTTTGAAAAAAAAAATTTCAAAGTGCATTAATTTTGGGACCACGTTAACGCACTTTGAAAGAATCGACCATATTAACGCACTTTGAATAAAATGTGCACGGCTTGGTCAATATTCTTGCAAATTTTAGGTATGATAAATAAGTATTTGAACCTGGTTGGATGACTTTTTGGTGATGATGCAGGATCGAGGATATATATGTTTTAAAGATTTTTAGGAGTTGTCTTGTTTCCAAAGGTTCTTGTAACTGTTATAAAAGGGAAATGGGTCTTTTAGAAATAATGGAGGAATGATTGTTTAATAGCACAGTTTCATTTCTTTTTTTCTTTTCTTTTTTAAATTTTATCCAGTCTCTAATAAGTTTGGTAGATGTAGGTGTCGATAAGTGACTTAAAGAATCTCATTTTTCTTAGGGAAAAGGGAGCAATTATGATTTTTCTATACCATGAAAATTCTCTCTCTCTCTCTCTCTCTCTCTCTCTCTCTCTCTCATCTATCTTTCTATCATATTCATCTATCTATCTATTGTGAACATATATGAAACAATGGTTGACTCATTTATTTGACAGTAAGAAAATAAACCTTAGCCAAATTACTCACTCGACTGAAATTTTTACCTCGTTCATTAATAACCTTTTCTCAAAAAAGTTATGCAGTCGGATTACTTCTAAATCAGTAATTTGATATCATAAAAACGCTAGACATGTCAAATTGCATGTTTTAATTACCATGTAAATGCTTTTTCTCTGAGGAATCATTGTGAATACATTTTGAATAAGGGTCTCTCTTCTTTAATAAAATAGGGTGTGTATTTTTCAGGAAAGCTTATCTCAATTTTTTCATCTATTTTACGTTAACTCAAATTTATTGAGAGAAATAATATCAATGTCATACCAGTTATAAGTAAATGCATATGTTTGTGTAGGAAAGATACAGAGTTTGGCTGAGAGACTTTCTACCTGTGTTTTCCTCGTTCTCGATGAGGGTAGATCAATTCATCAGTTTTTCGGAAGAAATATAACAAATGAATGCTGTCTATTACTAAAATCTAAGTCCAGAATTTTTGTTTTATGCGTATTTTTCAAAGTGCATTAAGTGTCTCCATGGTAAACAAGAGGCCCAGGGGCCACATCGCTCACCTGAGCAGTATGGCTAGGAAAAAGCAGAAATCAGTTCAGTCTTGAAAGGCTGAAAAGTTTAAATATAAAAGTGGCTCGGCTCAGGTGAGCTAAAAATGTTGATGTACACTCTTAACGCACTTTGAAAAAAAAAATTCGAAGTGCCTTGTTTTTGTCCCAAATTTAACGCACTTTGAAAAAAAAAATTTCAAAGTGCGTTGCCACACTGCTCTGTACACACTCTAATACATACACAGGAAATGAAACTATGCCACTCAGTTAACTGAAGGATGATTGAAATCTTTTGAAAAGGGACTTAATGACATTCAGTCCAACTTTCAGACCTTTCAGTAGATATTTAGTTTCTTTATGTATACTGTGATATTTTATAAGACTGTAAATAGACGTAAATATTAAACGTGCTTTTTCCCTCGCAATAATTTTCTCAGAACAAAGCAATGTCTGAACAAATAATTTTTTAAAGTACCTTCAACCTTCTTCAGTTCTCTCTACCATATTAACAGCAAAGGCTTTTCGTGATTTTTTGTATTGATCTTAATAGCTGATTTAAAAAAAAAGTAGATTGAGTTGACGATTGTTAATGTGATGTTGAAAATCTATTTTGCATGTAGACTTTTTAGAATGAATTTGATATCATAAACACAATTTTAACAACGGTAATGTAATTAAAGCTAATTTTATTTCTTTTATGGAAGTAATTCAATTAGTTCGCGAACTTTTTGATCACCCCTCGTATCTCTCTAAAAAGAGAGATATCTCTGTAATTTTAAGTGAATTTTTATTTTCCAAATAAATAGCAAAAGGGCTTGCAATAATATTAATGTTCACCTTTTTAAGTATTAGGTGTTCGCTGGTTTATTTATTTAACAGATCAATTAATTTCACGATGGTTAACAGAAATTCAAAAAAATACAAAGAATTGATTTTAAACATCAATGTTTCTTAATTGATAAGAGAAATACAAGAATTTACCTAGGTTAAATAGTTCTTTAGTATTTGTGGAACTCAGTAACTGTACTAATTTAAACACGGATGGTTTTTCAAAATAACAATTCTTGATATATTTAATTCTTAGTTCTTGATATTGAGGACATTTTAATACAAAATGAAATTGCACTTTGGAGATAACCATGACAGATCTAGAAGAGGAGTCAAACCTCCCTGAGACTTTCAGAGTTAATAAATTTCTATGGAAAGTAACGAAAAAATTACCTTGGACCCCCTCCCTTCCCCGGAATCACGGACATCTTGTAAAATAGTAAGGAATATATCTTTCTGAAGAAAACTGACTTAGGAGAGTGACCCCCAACTATAAATAGATTTTTTTCTTCCAAGTTTGAGAAAGTTTTTTCCCTAAAATTTACTTGTCCGATCCACAGGCACTTGTTTCGTATACAGGGCATCCCTACTTATTTTTTACCACTGTGGTAAAAATAAGTAGGGATGCCCTTTATAGGCAACAAGTGCCTGTGGCCCGATCATTACTTTTTTGAGTCTCCTCTTTGGAGAAAAAAATCCTGGATCTTCGCACGGATAACGAAAATCGTGCTCAAAAGTTCTAATTTAACAATACAAATATTGACCCATGGGATGTCAGAGGTGATATCAGGTACCTTGGAAAGGTAAGCAGTCTGTAATATATATTTTTTTTAATCATCGAATTTTTAAGGTACGAATTAATTAAGATTTCAAAAATGGCGGCGCCCATGCAACGAAGTTGATTCGTAGAGTTCGATGTATTAGTGAAAAATTATCATTAAAGAAAGATTAAACTAAAGGTAAGACATTAGAGAAAGAAAATGTTAGATACAAAGTATTTAATATTTGATAAGTCGTGTTCTATTCGCTTTGGTAACACTTAAAAGCATATCCATTACGGACGGAAGTCCAGACAGAATTGTTTCACAGGTATTTTGATTTATAAAAAGTATACCTAATGATAAGTAAGAGGAATTCTCTTTTTTCATATCACTATGTATAGATATTTATAAGCCAAGACCCAACTACATGTTAATTGTTTATTTGGTCATCATATATCCCTCAACAGCCTCATAGAGTCTAGACTACGGGCACTTGAAGTTAATGTACTAAATGAAATAATATTAAGTATGTGCATGTATAATATGTTTTACGGTGTGACCGTTGGGGCGAGCGCAGTTGTACCATCTAAAAACTATAGATAGCAGCTTACACTTGGAACGCTGATCCGCCTCTTGAAACGTCAAACCGCACAAGACACAGTCTAGACTGTGACGTCACATGACGTCGGAATTTACGGAGACAGCCGAGCATCTGGTTGAACGAGACTAAAGATCTTGTGCAATAATAAATGAAATACGTTGTAGAATAGATGTAATTATTTATTTTCTTTTAAGCTCTCTGCAAAGAAAGAAAAGTAAACGTATCTCTCGGTAATGAATAATGATTCTTGATCTTTTGTATGTTTTGTAAGAAATTTGCATGGAACCCTGGTAGCGAAGGAATACTGGGAATGTTGCACCAGAAAATTTGCCTGACGTATGTACAGATTTCATTCCGAATTTTCTCTGTTCTTACACGTTAGTCTATTGAGCTCGCTTCACGAGCGGCGCTTCGCGCCGCTCACTGCGCTCACTATAAACAGGGGGTTGAAAATTTGCCCGATGTCCGGGCTAAATGTTTTAAGACTTGGGCTAACTTATTTAAAAATGATATTCGTCAGTTTACTTTTCTCTATGTAGACTGGTCTCTTTTGGCTCAGAATTAGTTTAATTTGTTTCTGTCACCAAAGTGTTTGAAACTTTTACTTGTGTTATGTTTTCATTTTGCTTAATAAATTGTATGGCTTGTTAGTTTGAGTTTAATGGGCTAGTAAGTTTTTACTGATTAGTCGTTCCTGATGGGCTCTATAGATTTCCTGGAAATTTTCAACCCCTGAAAAAAAGGAAGGGTAAGACAATCTATTGTGGATAGTTTTTTTAACATCCTGAATTGATAAATTGTTTTTCTATAACTTTTACTAACAATTTATATCTTGCTTTGTTCCACTCCAATGCATTTTACATCTGCAAGTGCCTAAGAAATATATACATGTATGTACTCTGCAGTTATGTATCAGAATCTGTGAATAAAAAAAAAGAATTGTCATGTAACCGATACAATATCAATAATAAACTGGCACCTTATCTTCCATGTCGAAGGCAACAGTCAGTAAAAAAGTAGGTGAGTCCAGGTAACATTAAATTAAAGATAGCATATTTACCATGAGTTAAACTACATACATGTATACAAAAGCATCACTTTCCTTTTCATTTTATAAGAAAGTTATGTTACATGTTTGATGGTATATTGCAGACAGTGATTTGCCATGGAAGTAGAAGAGAGTAAAAATCATGAAGCAGATAGAAAGAGGGAGAGGTCAAGGTCTCGAGACAGGAAACGAAAACGACACAGATCTCATAGCAGAGAGAGGTAAAAAGGGATATTGATGTTACTGTGGAATCATCATTGTTCGTGGGGGACCAATGTTCGTGGATTTCGTGGGTCACCTTTACCCACGAATTTACATCCCCACGAACGTTTATTTTTAAACATATTGATTTATTAAATCTACCGCATAAACGATTAACCCACGAAATTACATCCCCACGAACAAGTAAAAATTTGCTTGCCCATGAACATTGGCACCCACGAATTTAAATGATTCCACAGTACCTTGTTACTGATACATGTATTCATAAAATATGAAAAATATAAATTACGCAGGTAGGTTAAGGTTTCCCGTAGAATATGACAGTGCACTCTGTGCCTTCACATCTATGAACTACCAAAATATGACGTCATAATGGAAAATGACGTCAGGTCACTGCATACTTGAGGTGTTATGACGGGGAGAGTGTCATGAACTTTACACTTTATTTCAAACTGCATGTAAAATGCTAGATAGCTATTGCAAAATTCACGGGTCGTTAAAGGTTTTTTAAGTCTCATATGTCCGAATATTTTAAAAATACACCGCTTACCTACCCTTGATTGAAATTCATCATGTTCAAAATGCTTATGAAAAATATACTTTTGAAACGTACTCTGTTTTATACCCGTGGTTGGAGGTAGAATTTATTTTGTGTGTATAAAAGAGTCTGGCGCAGGTGATTAATGAGGATTAATCTGAGAATTTTTGTGGAAATCTGTAAGAAGAGGTTGCTCTATAACTAAATCTTGCTTGGGAAAAATGTGTGTTGGCTTTGTTTTAATACAGATTACGATATTGTGTGGAAAATACCCTCAAATTTGTAGGTAAGTTGAATTTCTCGGGAAATATTTTGTACCCAAGTAAAACTATGACTTTTCCCAAGCACATTTCGGATACACAAGGATACTATAAGTTTATTTATATAACAAAATGTTAATAATTATTGTGTTAATCAGCTGCGCCGAAGCGATTTATATGAAACACTTCAAAAAATTATAAATGACCGTTGATCAACAAAGTCATGTGATATCATTACAAATATGCTAATATATAGCCGAGGAAACCCTTTATATAAATTGGAAGTACTAAAGCTCAATACTTATAAATTAAAACCAAAACCGACCTCGCGATGACATATTATGTTTTGAGCGCATTTTAAAGCTTCGGGAAACCTTAACATAGCTGCGTAGGGTTCTTTTTCACATCTGTACTGTGAAATTGTACAATATTTCAAAATTAAAATTACTATGAAAATGATAAATAATTGAAAATAAAAATTCATTCCTGCAATGTTTTCAAATTCCCACTGGTTCTCTCTCTCTCTCTCTCTCTCTCTCTCTCTCTCTCTCTCTCTCTCTCTCTCTAATGACACATGAAATGAGATAATAATTTTGATTTTTTTTTAATTTGTTTATCCATTCACCTGTACATGTATCAGATAGTGATTGGATGAAATGATACTTTTTGTTTGTTATCAATTATGTATTTAATATTTAATCAATTGAAAAGCTCACACAAGCAGAAAAGAGCTTGGACATAGTGAATATGCATGACATTTCAATATTTATCAAATTAATATTTCAACACTGAGCAGTTGTCTTGTTGAATTAATGTATACAAATCTTTTTAACAGACATCGTTCCAGAAGCCGTGAACGACACAGACATAGGAGTCGTAGTCGAGAGAGAAATCGCAGTAGAAGCAGAGACAGACACAAGAAGAAACGCAAAGACAGGTCGCCCAGTAAATCAGATAAAGGGTGAGGTTGTGTAGGGTCCTTATTTTACTCAAGTACTTGATATCATAAAATAAGGCATAGATGTCAAATCATGAGAACAAGAATTTGCAAGTGGACTTGATCAAGAATTAGCAATATTTAAAATAAATGCAAGTAATTTTATTTGCAAGATGTGCTTCTTGCAAAATTATGCTGCTGCAGTAAATTCTTTGTTTATATAAGGAATCTACATATTATCTAGTGTAAACCAGTCTACAAAAAAAAAACTAGAATTTGTTATGTAGACCCTTTAGGAGGGTTATTGTGTAATACAGCAGCATGTGTTGTTTCAGAGTAAAGAAGGAAAAGGAAGAGAAAAAGGAGGTGGTGAAGAAAGTTCCCCTGTCACTGGAAGAGTTACTGGCAAAGAAGAAGGCAGAAGAGGAGGAACAAAGCAAGGTAAGGAGGGGTGGATCTTATGGAGGTGTAAGGTAGTTATAGAAGTAGTAAATGAAAGAAAAGGAATGTTAAGGAGGACTCAGAAAGAGGAGATGCAGTGTAAGGTAAGGAGGGGTGGATCTTATGGAGGTGTAATACATGTATAGTAGGAGACAGAGATGTTATGAAGGGATAGAGTAGAAAGCTCAGAATGAGGCACATGTAAGACTTTCTCACAGCAGATGATTTGATATCAAAATAAAAAAGCTCAAAGAGCAAAATATGAATTTGACTCATAGTGATGGATTGCAATATTTGTGTAAGGAATCCATTTTATTATTAGAGAGTATGCTGACAAAAAATGTCACTTTATACACGTAGCTATGGCCTCAGAAAACAAACTTTCAAAATTGACATATGACATACATGTATTACATATTAAAATGATACATTATTTTGTAGAACTGGTAAAAAACATGTTCATTCAGGATGTCTTATGCGCTGCAGATGTTTTTAATGTATTAAAACCTTACAGTATACTGATAAGAAAATTGCATGTTTAGTTTGCTTACTGAACACAGACACAGTAATTAATTTTTTAATGCCTGTTTCATTGATATCAGCCCAAGTTCTTGACCAAGGAAGAAAGAGCTGCAGAGGCCTTAAAGAGGAGACAGGAAGCTGTGGCCGAACAGAAGAGGAAACAAGAGGAGGAGAGGAAGAAACAGCTAGAGTTCCTCAACCAAGGCAGGGAGGGTAAGAAAAGACCCCATCCAAGGCAGGGAGGGTAAGACAAGTCCTCAGCCAAGGCAGGGAGGGTAAGAAAAGACCTCAACCAGGGCAGGGAGGGTAAGAAAAGACCTCAACCAGGGCAGGGAGGGTAAGAAAAGACCTCAACCAGGGCAGGGAGGGTAAGAATAGATCTCAACCAAGGCAGGGAGGGTAAGACAAGTCCTTAGCCAAGGCAGGGAGGGTAAGAAAAACCTCAACTAGGGCAGGGAGGGTAAGAAAAGACCTCAAACAAAGCAGGGAGGGTAAGAAAAGAGAAGTGGGTTTGGAATAAAAGCTGAGGTTCCTACAAAGGAGGAAGGGGGGTATGCTGAAGGGCAGGTCCTACAGTGTGTGGGGGTGGGTGGGGGGTGGGGGGGGGGGGTAAGACAAAGCTTGTAGATACATGTACCTAGAGTCCCTCAACCAAGACAGGGAGGAGTGAGTTTGGAATAAAAGCTGAGGTTCCTACAGTGAAGGAAGGAGAAGTGGAAGGGGGATATACTTAAGGGAAGGTCCTTCATAATGTGAATGTGGGAGGGGTTGGGCTTAAGAGAAAGCCTGAAGACAGCTAGAGTTCCTCAACTAAGGAAGGGAGGGTAAGGATAGTCTAAGAGAAATAGGTTTGGAATAAAAGCTGTAGTTCCTACAATGAGGGTAGGATGGGTGCTAATGAGAAGGTCTTACTGTGTGGGGGAGAGGGATGAGGTAGGCTGGGGCTTAAGTGAATAAAAAACCAAGGCAGAGTGTGGATGAAGAGAGAAAAGGGTTTTTAGAACAAACTGTGTTCTACGGGGAGAGGAAAGGGTAAAATGGGCCAGAAAACCAACAGGAGGTACTCCATAAGGTAGACAGGTGAATTAGGGAAATGTTTTTCAAAACAGCAAGAATTTTATTGCAAGGAAGGTAAAGAGAATGTTATGTAAGAAAAAGGTACATGGTAGGTGAGAGGGGAGATGGGTATTTAATGATCCTCAGCTGTGACAGGCAATGTAACAAAGCTGAACACCAAGAACACATAGGTTTAGGTTCTTACTCTAAAAAAACATCATAATCTTTTGTAGGGATGCGCGATTTTATCGGTATACCGGTATATCGCGATTTTTTATTGCGTGATACGTATTGTGATACGGAGACTAAAATACCGGTATTTTGTACATAACTATAAATTCTGGAAATTATTCATTTATTTGTTCAAACTATTGAATGACAATTACAGGAAGTGTAAAAAATATTGAAAACAGTTAAACAATGGCATCAAAACATGCTTTATATTAAATGAATGAAAATTGAAAAAGTAAAGTTATGTTTTTACAGGATATTTTTAAGAAATGTTATGGAAATTCATTTGAAATTGTATTAAAAATTGCGTGTAAAAATATCACGATTTATCGTGATATTTTTGGGAAAAAATCGTGGTATATCACGATACGAAAATTTTGCCGATACCCATCCCTGAGCTTTTGTTCCACTCAAGAAAAAAGTCTGTTTTGGATTTTAGCAGTTATATGTTTACATTTTAGAGAATGTTAAGGCCAAAACATTAATCTTTATTAGTTTTTCAGAAACCATTAGTTCAAATTTTCCCATTGTCTAATTTATGATTTTGTCCAAATGTTGAAAAAGGGAATCACTCAATTTTCTATTTGTCAACTCGAAAAAAGAAAATTGAGTCATTCCCCTTTTCACCATCTTACATTGTAGTATGATCTTAGAACGATTCTGTTGAAATCATCACTTTGTTGACAAGAAAAAAGAGATACACAGTTATGTAACACCCATTTAAAAATGATAATAATGATAAAAAAAAGAACCTGACTGTCATATATTTTTTTTTATTTTTTAGCCTGAGAAACTCCAGATTAATTTTGGGGAATATAATATAAATACCATGTACAGTATAGTTATAATTGTAGATGACAGACATCGGGACAGACGAGACAGAGAACGCCGTGATAGAGAGAGGAGAGAAAGAGAGAGAGAAAGGGAGGATGGAGAGAAAAACAGCATTATAGAATCTAAAGACAAAGAGAAAGAGCAAGCTGCCATCAAGGTATTGTACAAATGTAGAGAAATGGACTACAATGTGACAGATGTCCTGTCTCAATCCTTAGATAATACAGTAATAAATACTGTAAATACAGTAATAAATACTGTAATAAATACTGTAAATACAGTAATAAATACTGTAAATACAGTAATAAATACTGTAATAAATACTGTAAATACAGTAATAAAAGCAGAGCTGCCAATCCTTACAATTTTGGCGTTAGTCTTACAGTTTTTGCTTCTAAAATAGGCCTTACGATCTCTCTGTTTATTCTTCTGATGCCTGTTTTTTCCGTCAAAATTTTGAAATAAGGGAATTTTCATAGCTGTCCACCTTCATTTATTTATTATTATAATAAAAAAGACATAGTAATTGTACTTGTCATTGTCCGTTTCTACTAACTTGCGAGGGAGAGGGTTGGCGGCCCCTGGACCCCCTCCTTATGATTTTTATACGCCCATCTTTAGACGGGACGTATTATTTTACGGCGTTCATGTCCGTCAGTCTGTCCATCTGTCTGTCTGTTAGCTTTTCTCGTGTCCGGCTCATAACTTTAATACTATTAGGCCTAGGATTATCAAACTTTGTCAGCTGATACTTCTTGGGTAGAGGGTGTGTCGCGCAGTAAAAGTAGGTCATTCTGACCTTTAATTAAGATGCTATGGCCAAGTATGGAAAAATCCTGTTCGGCTCATAACTAGAAAACTATTAGACTTAGAATCATCAAACTTGGCCAGTTTATGCATGTTGGGTAGAAGGTGTGTCTCGACCTACTTCAAGGTCACTGACTTTTAATTTAAGTGAAATTTTTAAAAAAAACCTGTCTTTTTACTATTAAATTACACAATCCCAAAAAATGTAAAAGTGTTGCAGTATCCTTATTAAAAAAATGTTAAAATCAAGAAAATACTTATTTTTTTCATTATATACTTTACAGCAATCCATAACAAATATAATGTTACAAGAGAAATTCCACCTCTCCCATGGGTGTAATTATCAAGCACTGGTCAAGGAGAATTTTGATAGCAGAAAATTGCATGTGAAATTAGAGAGAAATTAATGAGTTTAGTGTGAGGAGCTAACTGGTAGAGCATCTCTGATCAAGCAGGTGTTATCTATATCTCTTGGGAACTGGGCATGAGGAATCAGCCATGTTGGATTAAAAAGTTTTTGTGGGCTAGCCTAACTTTAAAAATGAATTTGGTGAAAAGTAATTAAAACTAATTTGATATTGTATAATAAACTAATTTGATATCGTATAATAAACTAATTAATTAAAACTAATTATACTCGGAGGAGATGGGGGGGGGGGGTGATATTGGAATTATCATGCCGGTTGTCCATTTGAATTGCAGCTTAAAACCAGTCTGACATTGAATCTATAAAAAAAAACATCAAGTATTTCAAAAAAAAGTTTTAATTAGGGTAGATAGTCCCTACAAATCTAAGAGTCAAGCAGAAACCTTATTAAAAATGTTGCTTCAAGATTACAATTTTTTTCTTTCTTTTTATAAATCTTTGTAACAAATTGAAAAAAAAATCTTTGTTTTCAAAATTAAATTTCAGAATGACATAAATATGCATTTTAATTGCACTACAAAGCGGATAGCACAGATCCATTCATCCCTTTGGAGTAATGAGTGGACATGAATCCAGTTAAAGATTAATTAATGAGTTCAGTGTAGGAAGGCTAGCTGTCTCATTCATTTCTGTTAGAGCATCTCTGATCAAGCAGTTCTTATCTGTATCCTTTGGGAATTAAACAGAAGAACTGCTGGTCAGTTTATAGCATATGTCATTTGATGGCCAGTCTTTTATTTTAAAATTGATTTGGTATAGATTAAGTTGTTAAGACTAAATTCATATTGTTTAATATGATATTTTTATTTAATTTTTTGAAAATATCAACTAACAAATTTCAGAGCATCATGTCTCACAAATATGAAAGATGTGTGTGAGGGTGTGTGTGTGTGTGTGTGTGTGGGGGGGGGGGGGGGGGGGGGGGGCTGCAGATGGGCATTTGTCAAGCTCTAACACAATCAGTTGTGGATCTATAATGTAATATTTGTTATAATTCATGCCTACACCACAGGAAATGTATAAACAAATATAAGGAATGGAAAAAAATCTTAGAAATCCGTGTATCAAGGTTGACTTGCTTTTCTTGCACTCTAAACGATTAGTGATAATTGAACAATATTTGACGGGCGTATCGTGCTGTGGCGGGGCACTTTATTCATTCCATGATGTTGGCAGCTCTGTAAAAGAATAGATCAAGGGTCCTCTTTACACTTATTAATAATTTTTTATAATAATACTTTATTTAAAGATGGTAACCTGATAAGTGCAAGCACTATTCTTTGTGTAAAGAGTTGAGGTTTATAAGCTAAGCTGGTGTTGATAGATTTTGTTGTAAATATTAATACTCCACTTTTCGATGTTGACTTTTTTTTTGGCTTGTAGGAGAGATATCTGGGAATAACAAAAAAGAAACGTCGAATTCGCCGACTAAATGACAGGAAGTTTGTGTTTGACTGGGATGCTGGGGATGACACGTCACAGGACTACAATGCTCTGTATAAAGAAAGACATGCTGTCCAGTTCTTTGGAAGAGGTCATATAGCAGGCATAGATATCAAGGTAACTACATAGATATCAAGGTAACTACAAAGAAATCAAAGTAATACATGGATATCAAAGTTACTAAACAGATATAAAAGTAATGCATACTAGATATCAAGGTAACAATGTAGATATCAAAGTAATAAATACTAGATGTCAAGGTAACTATGTACCCGGTAGATATCAAGGTAATGCATAGATATGAAGAATGTATGTGCTGAGATAGCAAGGTAACTAAAACACCCTGTACAAAGAAAGACATGCAACCAAGTCAGATGTCAAGGTATCTATCAAATACAGATAAAGTTATTACACACACAGATGTAGCTGCTGTTTACAGGAAAATTTTTATACCCGATTTATTTTCACCCCTTCACCCTTATTGCAGGTGGGCCAATTAAAAGAACACAGTATAAATTCTTAAACAGACCTGTGACTGGCTGAATTTAAAACAGGGCAGAATTGCTCGCAAGTGCAAAAGGGTGAAAATAACATGGGACAAAAATAAACCCTGTATACAGTATCATGATATAACATGAGAATTTTTCTTTTAAAATGGTTTAAATTGTGATAATTTTATTTTAACAGGCTCAGAAAAAAGATCAGTCTATGTTTTATGGTGAGCTGCTGGAGAGGAGAAGAACTAATGAGGAGAAGGAACAAGAAAAGTAAGGAACTGGTTCTGGGGCCATAAAAATTAGACAAGATCACTTTTGATCTCGTCTCACTTTTACAAAAGGAATTAATAGCAGAAAAGTGAAACCGAGACCAAAATTGAGCTTGTCTAAGTTTGATGGTCTCGGAACCTGGTGTAGAATGAGAAGCGAAATATTCAACAGAAAATTATTAACTATTTGTATCTCAAAAATATTTTTTTTCTCCACATTCCTTTGCATTATTGAAGAGATTTGATTTTAAAGTTAATTAATAATTTATTAACTATTTTTATCTAAGAAATATTTTTTTCTCCAAATTCCTTTGCATTGTTGAAGAGATTTGATTTTAAAGTTAATTAATGATTTATTAAATATTTTTATCTCAGAAATATTTTTTTCTCCAAATTCCTTTGCATTGTTCAAGAGATTAGATTTTAAAGTTAATCAATAATGAGGTACAGATTGGGATTTCAAAATACACACAAAAGTATGTAACTTCATCTTTTACAGGAAACATCAGAAGAACATTGCCAAGAAAGAGGCCAAGCAGAAATGGGATGATCGTCACTGGGCGGAGAAGAGCCTAGAAGAGATGACAGAGAGGGACTGGCGAATATTTAAGGAGGATTACAACATCTCCTGTAAGGGAGGGAGAATTCCTAACCCCATGAGGAACTGGAAAGAGTCCGGTCTTCTCGACAAAGAGATTCTGGATGTAATTGAACAAGTTGGCTACAAGGTTCGTGGATTTTGTTTACTAATGTGGACATTGTGTAGATTTGATGGTAGAAATCTAGGGTTTATTGCTCTTGTGGGCAGCCTTATTTGTTCCTAATTTTAAAAAAAATGTCTAAGTTGGTAGATGAAAAGTATTCTGAATGTATTTTGTGAAAATATTAATGAAGAAATTTTGGCTTCTGTAAACCTATTTAAGTCTGTATGGTCATATATACAAAACTACAGGTCCACATCAAAGTGGCAGAGGTCACTCTCTAAGTATGTACATGTATAAATAAAAACTACTGGTCCACATCAAAGTGGCAGAAGTCACTCTCTCAGTATTGTAAAAATCAAAACTACAGGTCCACATCAAAATAACAGAGGTCACTCTCTCAGTATTATAAAAATAACAAGAGGCCCATGGGCCACAACGCTCACCTGAGTAACTTTGGCCTTGCTGTTTTTCACCTGATTTTCCCCCTTGTAGTACTTATTGTGGCCCCGCCCTACCCCCAGGGGTCATGATTTGAACAATTTAGAATCTACACTACCCCAGAATGCTTCCACATAAGTTTCCGCTTTTCTGGCCCAACAGTTCTTGAGAAGATTTTTAAAGATTTTTTCTACATATTTCAATGAAAAACTTGGTTTCCCTATTGTGGTGCCACCCTACCCCCGGGGGTCATGATTTGAACAATTTAGAATTTACACTACCCCAAGATGTTTCCACATAAGTTTCAGCTTTTCTGGCCCAGTGGTTCTTGAGAAGATTTTTTATTGACCCCACCCAATTTTTGTCTTTTCTTGATTATCTCCCCTTGGAAGGGGGCTTGGCCCTTCATTTTAAAATTTAAACTCCCCTTTACCCAAGGAGGCTTTGTACCAAGTTTGGTTAAAATTGGCCCAGTGGTTCTTGAGAAGAAGTTGAAAATGTGAAAAGTTTACAGATGGACGGACAGACAGACGGATGGATGACGGACAACAGGTGATCAGAAAAGCTCACTTGAGCTTTCAGCTCAGGTGAGCTATAAACTACAGGTCCACATCAAAATGGCAGAGGTCACTCTCTCATACTAATATAAATGTGTTTAGGCAGATCTTCAGTGCAAATACAAAGTATTTCAACAAGAGTTTCTATGAATTTACAAAGCAGATACATGTATATTCCTTAAAGTAACTTAGTAGAAAAATATTGTCAGACTGCACATAACATATTCCATTGCTATAATGTAGTGCTTCCTTTGAAACATACATGTATCGTAGTTTATACTTTCCAAAGTATATCTTGAATATTAAGAAAATCTAGATATCTAATCACATGATAAAAATCCTTGTAGGAGCCGACTCCCATTCAGAGACAGGCTATACCTATAGGTCTACAGAACCGTGACATTATAGGAGTGGCTGAAACAGGTAGTGGAAAGACGGCCGCCTTCTTACTGCCGCTACTTAAATGGATTACTTCCCTTCCTAAAATAGAAAGGTTAGTGTGTGTTTTATTCATTACCTCTCAGTTAGACATGGGAGATGGCAGGTGCAAAATGTTAACATGGTTTAATTGAATATGTAAATCTGATACACATGTTTTTTTATGGACAAAAATCTATTGATAGCATTTTAATAGCAATAATTTTTACAAATATTAATATTTGTTTACTATTGTACTCAGTAGGTGCCTCATCTAGCCAATCAAGTGTTAATTCCCCATTTTATATTATTTATCAATTTTTTCTTACATTTCATATGGGAGAAAAAAAAACACTTTGCTGTCAGTGTTAATTCCTTAAAAGTATGTATGGTTAAAACCATTTTATACTGTACATGTATATGAAGTATATAAGGCCTTTGGTTGTCTTTCAGATTTGATGACTATGACCAGGGTCCATACGCCATTATTCTGGCCCCGACTCGTGAGTTGGCCCAGCAGATTGAAGAGGAGACTATCAAGTTTGCCAAGCACCTGAATTTAAGGACGGTCGCCATCATTGGAGGAATCTCGAGAGAAGAGCAGGGATTTAAATTACGGCAGGGATGTGAGGTAGGAAAAAAATAGTGTAGCATCACTGGGAGTGTATCTCTTTCAAATTATTTAGTTTGGAAGTTTGGAGTGTAATACAATGTATTAGGATTCTTTCTATAAGTCTTCAAACATTGAATAATGAAGTAGTAGATTATGTAAGACCGAATTTTAAAGGTAAAAAACTGTAATGGATGAAAATTATAAGATGCATAAACTTTTCTACAAGCAGCCTAAAAATATACATAATTTTTTATAGCAATAAATAGCAGTTTTAAAACATGTATGATTATTCAAACCTCAGCAGGACTTGATCTCCTTGCCCTTTGGTTTTTTTTTTTTTTTAACTTTATACTTCTAGTCCATTTTGTAAGGGGGAATTCAATGTATATTTAAAATGGCTATGTTTGATGTTACTTCAGTCATTATTGTATAATAAGTTATTTTCCCTGAGTTTTAAGTTTTGTACCTTTAAGATTGTCATTGCTACACCTGGTCGGTTGATCGATGTCCTGGAGAACCGATATCTTGTTCTGGCTCAGTGTACGTATGTCGTCATGGACGAAGCTGACAGAATGATTGACATGGGTTTTGAACCAGATGTTCAGAAGATTCTAGAGTATTTACCAGTTTCCAACCAGAAACCAGACACAGAAGATGCTGAAGAGGTGGAGAAAATGTTACAGAATTACACCTCCAAGAAAAAGTACCGTCAGGTAGATCACACATACACGTGTACTTATAAGCAATAAAGTGGCTGTTAATACTTGTAAAGATTTCTTCAATCTTTTTTACAGGCAGTGTAGAGAAATCATCCATTTTACCCTATTCATATGTTAAAATTTTTTCAATCATGAGTTTTTCTTTTAACAAGTATTAAACGGAAAATTAAAACATTATGATGTAAAAAATTCATGTAGAAAAATTAGTAAATGATATGTTTTATTTACGTGATTGGTTTTGTTATAGAGGGAACATATTTATTTTTTTTTTCAGACTGTTATGTTCACAGCTACAATGCCCCCCGCCGTGGAGAGACTCGCCAGATCTTATCTCCGTAGACCGGCTGTAGTATATATAGGTTCTGTTGGTAAACCCACCGAGAGAACTGAACAAATTGTCTACATGGTGTCATCTGCAGAAAAACGGTCAGTCACAGGTGTAGGGAAAAGCTAGTATAATTCTAAAGCAGACATTAAATTCTTTTCTTATACAGACCGTTACTATGGTAGAAAACATCAGATTGTCTCTCTAATATTTTTTTTTTATTTTCTTTGAGAAAAGACTGTTTCTATGTTGAAAACGTCAGACTATTTTGAATTTTCAGCGAGAAAAGCTATTAGGCAATTTTACAGCATGCAAGTTAAAATATTTTTTTAAACATTTACATGGGCTTGTGTGTGATGTAATATGAATTTTGATTGGTTGATTATAGAAAGAAATTGGTTCAGATTCTGGAACAAGGAATTGATCCACCAATCATCATCTTTGTGAACCAAAAGAAAGGAGCTGATGTGTTGGCCAAATCTCTGGAGAAAATGGGAGTAAGTAAAAAAAAAATCTTGACTTGCATCTCTTCTGTCATTTAAATTACTAGGTTTATTTTATGTTTCCCAAAGTGCACAATACAGGCTGGAAAAGTTTCAGATAAGCTTTGCATGTTCAAAGTTGAGAAGAAAAGAAGTTTTACTCTCTTTTCTGCCAAAAATTGTACATTTTCACAGGTCATGTATTACATGTATTTATATTTAAGCTACAGATTAAAGGTTGACTTATTAAATGAATTTTAAGTTCAGCAAGTATAAAATTATTTTTGAAAATCTATTTAAAATACTTCTAATGTATTGATGAATATTTGAAACATTCATTCATGAAAAACATATGGTACAAAGTTGAAAAAATGTGCTCTATTAGAAATATATGTACATGTACCAGTGTACATTCACAATCTGTACATAGTAGGTATTAAATAAAGTACTGTTTTGTTTTCAGTACAATGCCTGTACACTTCATGGAGGGAAGGGTCAGGAACAGAGAGAGTTTGCTCTGGCCAGCCTAAAGGGCGGAACTAAAGATATCCTAGTGGCCACAGACGTGGCGGGTCGTGGTATTGATATCAAAGATGTCTCCCTGGTTATCAATTATGACATGGCTAAATCTATTGAAGGTTTGTCTTGTATTTTAATGCTTATAGCTTTTCCTTGTATGTATATATATTTATATGTTGGTTAATTTCTGAGATATATAATGTTCATATTTGAAAATCCTCCTGTGTATACATTGATAAGATCATCTATATTCGAATAATTTAAAATAATTAAACCTGTTACCCAAAATCAGTAGATATTTTGCCTGCATTTGACACTTTTTGAAAGAATGACTTGAAACTTCTTACAAAAATAACATTAGAAATACCTAATTTTCATAATTAATTAAGTACATTGTGTTATGTACTACATTTAGGTTTTACATGAATCAAGGGAGAAGACTCTTATTCAAATTCTCTGTTTTATCTGTCAGATTACACACATCGTATTGGTCGTACTGGTCGAGCAGGGAAAACTGGTGTAGCGATAACGTTCGTGACCCCCGAGCAGGACTCTGCAGTACTATACGACCTTAAACAGACCATTTTGGCCAGCCCTGTTTCTTCATGTCCCCCAGAGCTGGCTAATCACCCTGACGCTCAGAATAAACCTGGTACAGTGGTACAGAAAAAGCGTAAGGATGAAACCATCTTCCTGCAGTAATTCAACAACACATGGATTTGTGTGGAAAATGAGTGTGGAAATAATCGTCATTTATCTTATTGTCAATGCAGAGATCAGATACAGTGTATGTTATTGTGTTACTGAGGTGAAACTTCATTAGACTTCTTAATGGATACACGTGTACACATTCTAATGAATAAATGTGTAGAATCATCAAGTTTTTTTTACAATAATTTACTGTCAGTTTTGCTTGCAAGTGTTACCATTATGGAAAAGTTGATTTTATTTTAGATGTCAGAGTCTGCAGTAGCCAGCCTACAGATCTGACTGCTTTAAAGGGTTCTAATAGGGACATTTTTTTATGATGATCAATAAAACTTTCAAGCAGAGTGTAATATATGAAAAGTTTTGGCCCAGCTAGTGGATAATGGAGAAAGTTAAATTAGCGTACATACACCGAAATGAAAAGAAGTTTGAATAAAAAAAAAAAGAAGTAAAAAAAAATACATGTATGTATTGCTCAATTTAAGTTCAAATCCCACTGTGGGACGTTGAGACCAGTTTTTCGGATGAGACCATATAAACTGAGGTCCCATGTCGCAGTAGGTGCTGACATGAAAAAATTCCTCACTGCTCAATGGCCGTGAGTGCCGAGTATAGGTAAAAAATTTGCAGCTCTCTACCGGCAAGTGGTGGTGTCTCCATATGAGAAAAATTCTCGAGAGGGACGATAAACAATAAACAAACAATTGAAATCAAATCTTGATGGATTAAACTTCAGGATTTTCTACAAATATAAATAGATCTAGCTACTGCAATAGAAGGTGTTCAAGTGTAAGTACGTCATCCTATTTTGTAGTTACTGAGGAAAAAAAATAGAAAAAGCATTTTTAAATAGACAGATGGATGCCAGACAAAATGTGATGAGAAAAGCTTACTTGAGCTTTCAGCTCAGGTGAGCTAAAACCGAATTTAACCCCATTAAGCTGTTGTAAAGGAATGTGTCAACCCCTTTATTTGAGTTTATAAAACTTAAAATTCGTTAAGATTTTGTAATATAACTATCTCTGAACTATGGAATATTTAATTTTGCAAGATGGCATGAATGGGTTAGCTTTTTAGGTCTCGGGAGTTACTCAGGTGGGCTATTACTGTTTTCAGCTGTTATCATCTTTCATGCCTCCTCTTTTGTAAACTTTTTCAGCTTCTTCTCTTGAACAGTTAAACCATTTTCAACCAAATTTGATATATAGCATCTATGGACAAAGGGAAAGAAAACTTATGAATTTCATAGTTTCCACTTGCAACACCCCTACCCCCCCCCCCCCCCCCCCCACCAGGAGGAGGGGATCTTAAAAACCATCAAAATTAATACAATCTTAAAAAATCTTCTTTACTCCTGGACCTCAAACAGCCAAGCTGTTGGAATGATTGTAATCAGCCTTGAGCTCTCTTCTAAAATTTTAAATTTTATGGTCCCAGGGTCAGGGGTTCTGGTGTTAGCATGGGATCTATTAATCATACAGTGAAAGTAAAAATCATAAATTCTTTCAAAAACCTTCTCCTACCCCCTCCCCCACCCCGTGTATATTTAGCAGACAAAGTAAGTGCAAAGTCATAATGAGCATGGGTGCCTCCTCTATAATTGCAATTTTCATGGCCCCTGAATCAGGATTTCTGGTGCAAGGGTGAGGCTCTTTTGATCATATTAATTATATTAATTCTTTGAAAATTTTCTCTGTCTGCTCCTGGGAACTAAATGTTAGCAGACAATTGAAGTGCATGAATATGATGAGGAAAGGTGCCTCTTCCAAAATTATGAAATCAATGACACCAGGATCAGTTCTGGTGTTAGGGAAAAGATCTGTTAATGCACGAAGTCTTTGAAAATCTTTTTCTCTGCTTCTTGGCATCTAGGAGGCAAACAAAGTTGTAATGAGCAATGGTGTTTTCAACAGATTTTTGAAATTCTTAACCACTTGGGTTAAGGGTTCTGATGCTTAGCAGGGCTCTATTGAAACGTTGGAAAATTTGTACTTTCCTCTTTGAGAAGTTATTTCCCTTTGTTAATCACCTAGGATAATTAAAATAATCGCTGTCAATACTATTGATAATTCAATCTAAGGAGTTCTACAAGAATTGTTATTGTAAAAAATATAAGAAGTGCTTTTATAGTTTTTAATGTTCAAGTTGTTAAAAACAATAAAGAAATGCAATTAAAATACATGTATCTTATATTTATACATTAAATGTTATACGAAAATCAGTGTTTCAGGGATTTTTCTGTGTATTGTTATTTTTTAAAGTTATTTAGTTGGTGAGAATGATACATGTGTAGTGTGTACCGGCACATACAGGCAAGTATTTAATTGATCCCTAATCGTATTTTTTCTCTTGTTTTTGTGCATCATATCTTTATCTATCAGTTTATTTAGTTTTATTAAATACTTAGTAATCTACTATTCCTTGGATCTTTTACAGGGTTGTAATATACATGTACTCACGTGACCATTGAGGCCCTTGGATCTATTGTTTGCCCATAAGATACGAGTTGATAAATGTACGACACGGGTAAGAGTACAGAATATATTGTAATTACGTAACACCTTTATTCTGATGCATTCAAGGATCTCATCACAATAGTCTAGAACTATTTCCCCCCAGTACTGCATAAAAGTACTTCTTAGAACTATTTTTTCCAAGTTCCGCAAAGAACTTCTTTTTTCAAGAACTGAATAGAGCTATATAATATTTCCTAGTACGACAAAGAACTATTTTTCTCAGTTCTGCAACATGCATCAGTGCATCCTGATGAGGTCAATGTGGCTTTTGGACAAAGATGATTTTTTTATCCAGTACATGTTACTGTCTTGTGAAAGGATAAGGTTCATAACCCCTCTGTTCACTCATATAAAATTTTCCTCAACTTAGGCCCGTAGCAACGGTTTCAAAAGCGGAAGACAGGGGGGGGGGGGGCTCAAACAAAAGTGACAAGAACAAAAACCTTTATGATGTCTGACAGTGAAGGAATTGACCAAGTTTAACCGCTGCGCGGGAAAAGGAAATTTACATCCTGGAATCAAGGACAAGATACATGTAGGTCAAAAAAGTAAAACAAAACATTTATTGAGTACGAAAGCCCATTGAGCTCATTTTCGTAGGTAAAAAAAAACCGCGTTCTAAAGCGTAACTTTCCAGTTAAAGCGCGTAACGTTCGCGAATAAAGGCTTAATATTCGCCTTATAACGAGTTCAACGCGTAAATCTCGCGTTATGACGCGAAACTTTCGCGAATAAACGCGCAACTTAAGAGTGTTCCAGGGAACGCATGTGTCGTCATTAAAGGTGTAAATAAATCTAAGGGTGGTCAGCTTTTTATTTACTATAAGCATGATAGACAGTTCATGCATTTGTAATCGATTTTTTTATGCCCGCTCAGTAAAACATTGGAAATGTCAGACTTTTTAGTGTAGATTTATATAGAAACTATAACTTTTAAATGTATAACAAATAATATAGAATAACATGAAAGAAAAAAAAATGAAACAAAAACCAATTAAAATAAATAATTGATTAACAAGTAAACCAGTCAGGCGTACATTTTAACTTAAATGTGACATGTATTAAATGTAAAATGTGATTGCATTTTGTGTAACAATATTTGCTATATTCAGGGTTTTTTATTTTGTTGTATGGAAGTCGAATATCATGAGGCACATGCAGTTTATTTCCCAACTGGAATACCAAGCAATGACACAGTCCATATGACGTCACAAGAGAGCAAATTTAACCAACATTGTAGTGGGAAGGAACTTATAATAGACACATTATCTAAATGAAAACTCAGTTTCCATGAAGTGCATGCTTTGAAAACTACGAATTATAGTACAAATCAATGATCTATGCAACACGGTTCTACAAATAGGTCTTAATCCGTGTTAACTTCCAGACGACATAAAAAATAATTAATAAACATGCAGGGAGAAAAATTCAATCTGTCTCATTTCCTACGCAACTGGGATACCGGGAATTACTTCATGAATACTTTTTACGTCCTTTGTTTTGTTATGGGACAAACAAATTGAGTAAAATGTCGGTCTGATGTCGGTACTTGTGTTCTTGAAAAAGTAGGACACTAACAAGGTAAAAATTAATTTGCATACATACCAATAGTCTATTGCAGCAAAGTAAAAAAAGAAAATTAATTTTGGACTGCTTGATTTCTAAATTATTTAAGCACGACATACATTTTTTGACTGAAGATGATGATGTTTCATGATCCTAGGCCCTGATTTATTGTATTTAGGTTATTGTGATGAGAGTTTTGGATTGTAATGATATTAATGTGTTTCAGATATTAATTCAAACATGATCAAGTATTTTTTAATGAAATGCAAACCTGTTTATAAGCCAGATTGTTTTCATGCTTGTCTTTTCTAAAGAACTAAGCTTTAAGGTTATGATATATATTGCTTTAATACCTTAGATAAAAATCAATTCACAAAAATTCTAAATTTATTGAACAAATATACATCTATACATTGTAGCTAATTTTTTTTTATCATTTATCAAAAAACTTTTAATACTATTCTTTCATTACTTTTAATCACTCCTTCGTTTTCATTGCATTTGTATTTCTTTTATTCCTAATTCATTTTCTTATTGCATTTGCGCTTTAATTTACATTAGATACATTAGATCTATTGGAATTTCCATGGGTATCAGTTACGCTCCGTTACTAGCAGACCTATTTTTTGTATTCATATGAAGCTGAATTTGTTCAAAATCTTATACGTGAAAAGAAGAAACACTTGCTGTGGCCTTCAACTCGACATTTAGATATATCGACGACGTATTGTCAATTAACAATGGTTATTTCCATTCTTATGTCGATCCGAAATATCCCGGGGAGCTTGAAATAAAAGATACCACAGAGTCTGACACATCTGTTTCATATTTGGATATTTTACTAGAAAAAGACGTTAATGGTAATCTAACAACAAAGCTTTATGATAAAAGTGATGACTTCAACTTTTCGATCGTCAACTTCCCTTACTTATGCAGCAATATACCTTTATCCCCTGCATACGGGGTTTATATCTCTCGGTTGATTCGATACGCAAGAGCATGCTCTACGTATGACTAATTTTTAAAACGAGATAGGTTATTGACAAACACGTTGATGAGACAAGAATATCAGCATTCTCGTTTAAAGTCATCATTTCGTAAGTTCTATAGTCGATACAATGACCTTGTCAGCAAATACAATCTATCATTGAGTCAAATGCTGGCTTACGTTTTCATACTATTGTCGACGAATTTCTCCGTTATTTCCCGATCATGACAAGGAGCACACGGCGGGTGTGACTGGTCGGCACGGGATGCTCACTCCTCCATAGCACCTGATCCCACCTCTAATGTTTAAGAGGTCCGTGTTTGCTATCATGTTGTAAATTTTGAATTTACCTCCCCTTAGTAAATTCAAAATTTACAACATGATATTGCCCTGCCCCTGATTTGTATTGTTTAATGGACTTTTGAGCTTGAATACTGTTCGTTATTTCCATATATTTCATGCACAATCACAACACATAAATTCATTTATTCTCTTGAAATTATAAAGTGGTACAAGACGTACATATATTCATAGATACAACAAATTTGAAGAGCAGAGATCGAACAGACAATGTCAAAAGTTTTAGTAGTAAATGTGCATAGTTTCTTGAAAATACAGGATCAGTATTTATTGTGTTATATTTTTATTATAGAATAACATCTGAATGTATATATATTATTTTTGTAACAAAAAAGGGGGTTAAAGAAAGAAGGAAAAGGGGGAACCTTCCCAAAACTACACATTAAATAACCTTCCAGTAAGTAGTAAAATTTATCTGAGGCTCATGAAATTCGATCATGAATGATATACAACATTCCATGTACACTTATCCAAGCAATCTTGAGTAATATCGTTTTAACAAGCATATTACAAAACTAGGTAGCTTCAGCCTTGGGTGTATAATGGTCTAAAAGTTAAGTTAACCGCATTAAATACGCAGTAATTTGATTTTATTTTTAATTTTGTATGATCTGAATCGATTTTATTTCACTTGTGATTTCTTCAATTTGAATTCTGTTCATATTTCGTAGACTTTGCACTTTCATTTCAATTTCATTTTCAAATATGATTCTCTGTTACATGTTTTTCTTCTCTGGAAGTGATTTGTTTCTTAAAGTTTATATACATAGATTTAAAAATAATATTTAGTTCCTTTGCCTGAATTCATTTTTAAAATTAAAAAATCTATCTGACTATTAACAGAAAATTTAAATATCTAAAATTTGAAACCAAAGCTACTTTTCCATTTTTTTGAAAAAGTCATATAAAATAATTCCAGTAAAGTCTTATGTCAATTTTCCAATGGTGAAATTATATTTCAAGAGATACATTAGAGATTCGTTGACTTAAAAAAAATGGTGTGTTAAGCCTCCTTAATTATAGAGAGGAAGATGAAACACTAATTCCCTCCTAATTACGAAAGTTTTGCAGGCTTTGATGAAAAACTGAAATATTGGTATCTATTTACAAACATTTATTGAGTATACATGTATAGTTTTCTTTATTAAAAATATAACTTACCGGGTGCACATATTTAATAACCGTATACAAGTATGAGCATACTATAATGATTCAAAATGTTATTCGTTAAATATTTTCTGCTTATAAACATGATTGCGAACCCAATTTTTCTATTCCCTAGGCCCTACTCCACATTTTCTAGAATTCAATTCCGAATATTGCTCTTATTACGGAGTCATATGCAGTCTGCTTTGATTCCAAAGTTGAAAATGCGAGTTCGTGCCATTCCACTAAAAGGATATGCATGTGTCATATTGTAATTTTTGAATTCATATACCGGGTGGTAGTAAATACAAAAAATACAATATGAGAACTAATATGACACATGGATTGATATCCGATGTAAGGAAATTGACGCGGAAGTTCAAACAAAATATACAAGAAAATCAATAACATGTAATTGTTTTGCAGAAGTCTGATATTCTGATTTTGCTAACTCAGTGGGAAGGGGGTCGCCATCATTTCTTAAATGTTATTTAAAAAAAGTTTGTTTTTCCATTTCTCTGTCATTTTTTTCCCTAAATTTGAAATCCTTACATGTTCAGAAACTAAACCTTTATAAATGCTACTATATGACAGTAGTTCCGAACTGACAATGACACACATTTTTATTCGGAATTTATTAAGTCTTGCTGCTTATTGTGCCGTTCATTTTGAAGCACGCTGCAAGTTAGAATCTTTTCTTTTTCAAAATAATTATGTGGCATTTCCCCTCATTAGAGCACGGTCACTAATTTAACACAATTCCTCAAACCGAATGAAACCGGTTTTTTGATGTCATCTTTTAAATTGGGTCACAGATATGAATTGTTATATGTCCCTTAATGCAAAAACCGTGACAGATCTAGGACTTGTATGAATTCCTAAAAGCTTCAATAATAATTATCAAAGAGCTTCAATACCCAAGACACCGCATAATTAACCATATCTATATTCTGTTCTATTTTTATTACATCTCATGGGTTAG
The DNA here is from genome assembly GCF_033153115.1 of Saccostrea echinata. Classification (NCBI taxonomy): domain Eukaryota; kingdom Metazoa; phylum Mollusca; class Bivalvia; order Ostreida; family Ostreidae; genus Saccostrea; species Saccostrea echinata. The sequence goes on from NW_026889777.1 coordinate 13,028,690, forward strand.
AGACCGGATTACAAAATTACCCAATAATGGTTGATGCTTAGACACCCTTTAATTTTATTATATGTTAATCATCTGAAATCAAGATATTTAAAGAAAAAGGCAAATGGAGGGAATATGTGTGACTATTTCGACAATTTTGAAAGAAACTGGACATATATTTAATAATATCATTAATACTTTATTCACATAGATTTTCCTTTCGAATCATGAATATCGAAAATTCTTCACAATTTCTTCCAGTAATACCGCTTTACTAAGTTTCCCTGATTTAAGGAAATGAATAATTCGAATCAGGTATGTATTTGCATGTGTTTATATCAGTATGTTCTCATGGGTGGTTATGATACATCAAACAATAATTGACTTTGCTACTTTCAAAAACTAACGATACTAGAATTAATAAAAATAAAAAATATGGTGTTTTGCTTTTACTCAGTGCATTTTGTGTGTGTGTGTGTATGTGTTTCTTTGTTTTAATGTATAAGAAGAATCAGAATTAGAGAAAATTTATCACCTTGAAATCCTGTTTCAATCAATAGACATTCTTATTTCTGTGTACAAAGTAAACAATATGGATTTTAAATATCTTGGGACCGATCAATAAAGTTGATGCGGATGTATTCGTAAACAATAAGACATTCCTGTAAATATTGATCAAATAGCTTGGAATCGTGAGGGAAAGACAGTACTTGATTTGAAATTCAAATGAGGAGTTAACTTTAAATTTTTAGATTTTTTAATGATGATGTAAATATTTCCACAATTTCAAGTGACTATGTGTACATGCAGTAACATAAGACAAGGCATTATATATTCTCGTTTGATTTCTATGTTACTGTAAAATAAGTTATTTTCTTTTGGTCACTTTTTTGAGCTTTGAGAAAAAAAAAATATCCCTTTTAGGTGATTTCATTTCGTGTTTGGAGAAAAAAAAACACCAACTGTGGTACTGAAAATAAACATTTTGTTTGGGACATGATATCGTGAGACTCCAAGAAAATAACGAAAATCAAACCCCACGAAAATTAGTGATTTCATATTATAGTGCATTTGTAATTCTTTGTCTACTAGATGAGTTTTCAAACTATCAACTAGAACTACTTCATATTTGCTATTTTTCCTTAAAATAAAAGAAAAGATAGTCAAGAGGAAATATATGACATATGTTTATTTTTTTTTCGTTTTAGCAAACCCCCTCGTGTCCATGTAGTGGCACAGGAGGTGGGAGATTAGTGTCTATAGCCAGAAAATGGTCCACGGTGTTGATAACTGCGCTAGTGTTGATGACGTTGATTATTATAGCCTTTTCAATGTTCGCCATACTGATAGCCACCAATTCCAAGAAAACCACACCAGGTATCATATCTAAAACATTTTATGTTCATTTCATGAACCTATTTTGCAAGGATTTATTCAATCCAAAATGAAGTTTTTCAGTTACAAGTGGTGTTAATATTCATGCTTACCAACAATGCCCCTTTTAAAAAAAAAGTTTTAATAAATTAATGGCGGTTACCAATATTGTGCATGAAGTGAAACAAGTGGCTTAAAATTCTGTCACCGGGTACCTCAGGTGCTTGAGAGGTATACAGGGATCACCTTGTCCTGCGTCTAAATAAAAAAAATAAATAAATAAAATCAAAATTTCACCAAAAAGACCTGCTTTCTATTTTATTTAAATCATTGTGGAACTTCTTGAAATTATTCATAACAGTAAGATTCAAACAGCAAATGGTGAATAAAGGTTGCCTTGTTTGACATAAAACGCCATTTGGGAATGGAATATATTTTGTTGGGGTCAATATTTAATCTCGAAGTTTGACATTATACATTTATTGACTGGGTTCGAGGGCAACATGCGTTTTGTTGGACCCAAAAACTAATCTGTATGCCTGAGGCCGTTAGGCCGAAGGCAAACAGTTTGGTTCAAGGGGTCGACAAATCATATTTGCCGGAGAACACAGTCAATGAATGTTTTGTTTTAACTTTTATTTATTTATTTATTTATTTTTTGACATACATGTGCATTAAAAAACTAACTATTCAAAAACTCACCATGCTGTCGATAGTATACAAGTCAGTATTCCTGCTATGAAAAGTATTTTAAAATGCACTGGCCGTCTTCAAAGAGACACATGTAATTCTTACTGGGATAAATGACTAGTATTCCATTATGAAATTGTCAAGTGAGAAGACCATTTCTCTCAAATTTGTCCCGTAAGGTATTCTGAAATTGTGGACGTTTTAATAATAAATAAGATTTATTTTGGGAAATTATTAACATTAAAGTAAAATTTTACACGAGTGAAAAGAGGGACAGTGAACGGAAGTGTGTAAGAAAACTTCTTTTGAAGGCGTAGGCCAGGGAGACTGTCTTACAGCTTATCTGTTCTGATAAATTTTCATTGCATATTCAAGAATGATAGAACTATGTGTCTTCTGTAATATAATTACAGATAAATACCACATAAAATTAGTTCTGCAAAACACTTACATAAGTCGTTTTAAGACATACTTTGATTTGGTTAAAGTAGCAGTATACTTAAAACAGTCTGGATTCTAATTTTAGAATTATATGCTAAAGTTTTCCTTTCTTGTTGTTAGATTTGGATTCTAATTCAAGAGTTATATGCTAGAGTTTCTATGTCTTGTTGTTAGGCTAGCTTATATTCTAAAGAAAATGAAAATAAATTTCACATTTATTGTATGCTCTCTATAAACTGTACTGATCATTTGAAACATTTGAACTATTGCTTCCATCTCCTATACAGAGTTGTCGTTCCTTCCTCTATTAATGCAAGAGCCCATGGTAGAGTGCTATTAGCCTATATAATACATAAAGTGTTGGGTTTTTTTTTTTTTTCATTTTGCAGATAACCGTCGTTTCGTTCCACAACCAAAATCAACGCTTATTCATAGCACAGAACAGACTTCATTCAACGATTCAATCCCGGTGTCAACTCCATTCTGAGGATAAAAATAGTAGTGCGGGCTATGCTGATTGAATGTGTGTAACCGGTGTAGAAATTATCTAACATTCGTTACCATTTTCTTCCTTGAAAATGTACTCTATAATTGTAATGGTTTCATATGTCGAAAATCTGTATTGTTTGAGATTAAATCTGAATGAAATGATTTTATAGCCTTCTTATTACATTGATCATTTTTATGCGTTCTTGCCCAAAATATGTATTTAGTAGAGAAAATATGTTGCTCTATTTTAAATAACATTTAACGACATACATTTAACAAACAATGAAATTAACGAATCACATATTTATACTGCAATTGTAGAAAATAAGTCACAATGACATCTTAGTATATATATATATATTTTTTAAATTTATTTTAAAATATAAGGCATCTTTTTTTTTTTTTTTTTTTTTTTTTTTTTTTTTTGTATTTTAAAGAAGTATTGCATTCTTATTTTAAAGCATTTGCATTTTTATTTTAAGTTTAAAAATTAATACTAAGACTAGGGATGTCAAATCGGTCAATATTTGATAATCGGTTACTCGGACGATTTTCCGATCGAGTACCCGGGTACTCGGTAAAATTGTAAAATACAAATGTGTTAATTTTATTGAGACCAGTTATGCCCTCTTAGTCTACGACAAAAATACAAATTACACATTCTTCTTTTTTTTTTTTAAAGTGTAATAAGGATCGAGTTTCCTGACAGACTAGCAAAGAGAAATCAAGGTTTCCAGTGTCAAAACTTGGAAAAATTAAGTATTTTAAAGACAGAAGTATTATTAATTTTACGTAACACATCACCAAAACTCCTACATTTGCATAAATTTATTTGAAGTATTTCGAATCGTCTCCTTATTAAGAGTATTTTTAATTCGTCTCAGCAACTTGAGGGAGCTTATGTAATACCTCAATCGGCGTCCCAAGCTAAAACAAGATGTGGTTGTAAAACACTGATGTCCCCGTATGGCAGCTAATGGTGAAAGTTATGTTTCTCAAATGCATATCAAACTCAAAGGTCAAGGTAAACAAATCAAAATTGTTGGTACCCAAGGGAAGGTAATGTCACAAGGAAAACACATGTGAAATATGAAATTCCTATCATCTACTGTTCAAAAGATATAGCCAAGGTTGAAGTTTTTCAAAAGTAGGTCAAACTCAAAGATCAAGGTAAAATGTTGGTACCCAAGGAAAGGTCTTGTCACAAGGAATACACATGTGAAATATGAAAGCCCTAGTACCAACCATTCAAAAGTTATGGCAAAGGTTAAAGTTTTGGTTAAGTAGGTCAAACTCAAAGGTCAAGGTTAAAGGGTCAAAATTGTTGGTACCCAAGGAAAGGTCTTATCACATGGAATACATCTGTGAAATATAAAAGTCATAGTGCAAACTGTTCAAAAGTTATGACCAAGGTAAAAGCTTTTGTAAAGTAGGTCAAACTCCAGGGTCAAGAGGTCAAACATGTTTATATCCAAGGAAAGATCTTATCACAAGGAATACACATGTGAAGTATTAAAGCCCTATCATCAATCATTCAAAAGTTATTTCCAAGGTTAAAGTTGGGTAATTTTTTGCAAAAGTGGGTCAAACATCAAGGTCAGGAGGTCAAATATATCAAAATTCTAAGGAAAGTCTTGTCACAAGAAAAACACATGTGAAATATGAAAGCCATAGCTCCAACCAATCAAAAGTTATGGGCAAGATTGAAGTTTTTGCGGACAAACAGACTAACAGATAAACAAACAGACAGACGGAAGGACGGACAGGGCAAAAACTATATACCCCCGAATCTTCGATTACGGGGGCATAATTATTGGAGCAGACGTGATCAGGGTTGCCTGGACGATGTATATCTATTATGTTCATTGTCATCATTTGAGTTTCAGATGCTGTGCTTTAGCCAAAGAATATATAAGGTTAAATTTTTTGGAGCAGGATAAAGCTTTTGAAACAGGTTAAAGCTTCTGGGACAGTTTAATGTTTTTAGTAACTACGGGGGTTGTCCTGCGGTACATTGTAAAATCGTGGACAACACGTTTTTATTGAAAAGATGCGCACCCTTAGCTGAAATTTTCAGCAAACATTTATTTTTCATACTCATATATTTGAGTATATCTTAATTTTATTTTAATATAAAATATATACAATGATATTGACTTTATTATACTTGAATGTGAACAGGGTATGGACACTACCAAAAAAAATTGGGGTTACACGAGACAAAACATCAGTATTATCGAAATAAATATTACATAGATAAGGTAAGAGTAAATATTATCATATACGAGGGGTTATCAAAAAGTTCGTGGACTGATGCGATAAAATTAATACTATGTAGTTTTTGATTACAAAATTTGTAGGGAACATAAAACAACAAAAGTTTAAGAAGTGTTGAAAATTTCAGCTTGATATGTTGATAATTTGCCAAATTATCATTAAATAAAAAGGGCATTATATGATCACTCGGCGCTGTCGCCGTTTAGTTTCATGAAGTCCGACAACGTCATTATTTCTCAATGCCCGCTCCCTCTGCCTCAATACACTTATCTTGATGAGATTCTCTGGAGTAAAGTAAAGACCTTATCCCGTCTTGTTTATATGACTTCACAATGTCATGAACACCTGATTTCAATGCATTAATATTGTAAATATTAAATCTATACATAGGAAAAAATCCTCGCTTGATTTTGCCAGCATTATTTTCTTGCCGGAGTTCAAGGTCAACCAATGATCAACGTCGCTTTTCGACGTGTCTGACTTTGGACACCCTGACTACAAATCGACATTATCCGTGTGTCTCTTTTCTTGCTGAATCTGTTTTGGTATTTAAACACAAGTACACTGTACTCTGGGTGTATTTTATTTCTCTGTAGCCTGTTTTAACATTTTCTAGGTCTATGTCAGGTTTTCCAGGGGCTGAAACTTTATAGAATGTTGTAAAATGACACCCTACCCCCCTTTCGACGTCATTTTTAACCCCTTTATTGTTTGGATATTCCCTATAAAATTTACGATGAAATTTCATAGAACATACAGAATGAGGTAAAAATTGCAACTTTTACGGAAAATTTGTGTCATATCACACGAGTGAATTAATGGGATTTTCTGATGACAAATGCTCATATTAGAAGAGTTTTTCACAGTTACACTCAGGTAGAAAATACGTCATGTTCGAGGTTGCGCCGCCTCGACATACCATTGCTTACAAAAACATTTACAATTCACTAAAAAATAAAACTTATGATTTATAGTTTATTTTACAGATAGAAAAGAAGATGCTTATTTAATGTTTAAAAATTCATTGATGTATCTTCAGCGGTTTTAATTTTATGACGCTAGTCCACGAACTTTTTGATAACCCCTCGTATTTAAGTCACTAGCTACAGTGTATAATATCGTCATTTCAAAAATTCAAGGCATTCGCTGAATTTTCGGCAGTTTCCCCAACATCTAAAGTATCACATGAAAAATGGCATTGCATTGCTTTCAGGTATTTACAAGAACATTTTGTGAAGCCTTGCACGTGTCCAAATTTTACCATTTTCCATGAATTGTTAGAAATTGTTTACTTTTTTGAATCAATAAAGGTACATCGTAGTTTGAGATATTTTCAGACAATTTGAAAAAACAGCAATTAGGTGTTCATTCATTAACTGTAAATTAATCTAACGTCGCACTTATTAGTTTCTTTATTTGATTTTCTGTTTACAAAGGGTAGTGATACAAAATAAAGGGTTTTTGGTGATACCAAAATAACTTGGTATTTTCTAAGACCAAGCTTCATGGATGGTAGGTATCACTGAAAGGTAACAATGAATGACACAGAGTCAAACTTTCTAAATGATGTAGGTTAGAACAAAGGTGATGAATACTATCTCTCTCTTGAAACTACTTGACCCAAAATTAAAAAAAAAATGACAGGGTTTCATTGAATGACTGTTCAAGATTTTAGGCTGCGACGTCATTGATACGAAAGCCCAAATGATATCCCTCCCTTGAAATGTATAAAATACGTTTCACCCCATTTTTTCTTTGGATATAATAATAATAATACGCGGTCAAATATTAACATCATGTTTTCAAATTTGATGATTCTTTTTGACAATATATATACATAAGTTTGACAAATATGCAAAATTTCTATTTCTAATTCCTTTAATATCTTTATCTACCAAATTTGATCTCGTACAAAATCAAAGGTGTTATGCCTTGGCGCAACCTGCTGGTCAATTAAGAAGTCATTGACGTCTTCAAAGCACAGGTACTTGTGGACAGGACCCCCCACCCCCACCCCCCACCCCCACCCCCCGAATATACCCCACGGGTCAAAAAATATTTTTATGTATTTTTTTCATTAATTATTCTTCTAGTACACATTTACAATGTATTCCATAAGAAAAATCCAACAAATAACGCAGAATTAACACTTTACTAAAAGATCATACCCGCGGTATTATAAAATAGAGAAAGTAAGTCACTTCCATTTGTTTACACTTGACCTCTCTTGTATATCAGGCCCGAAATATCATTTACCTAATACATGTCACCAAAATGTGTCATGATATCTTGTTTCGGTAGATATTTTTGTCTTTAATCGTGCTATTTAATTGCCCAGGCATCCCATAATAATCCGAGTATTCATCGTCAAACGTGAAAAATGCGACAAGATTTGGAAATGTTAAAGTAGAAATTACGGAAGTGATGCAAAAACGACACCTAGCGTGTAACTCTCGAATTCCGAGTGTTATAGAACTATACCATATAAATATCAAAAATTAAAAAAAAAAACTTCCAAGAAAATTAATGATTTTATAGTACTAGCTTGATGTTGATCACTAGTACTGAGTCTCGAATCATCTTGAGCTGTAGCGTTATTAGTGTATTGCATAGATGTCATAGAAAAGCGTGCACTTAATGTTAAACGTTGACTAATTATAAGACCTACATATTAGTACATAGCATCATTTAGTCTTGTTTTGTTGTAAAATTATTATTTTTGAAGAACGATGAAACTTTATAAACATGTGAGTTCAACTCACACACCTTACCTGTTAAAAAAGATATCATATAAGGTCTTCCGTGCTGTTTGCTTCCAGTGTTGTACATAATAAAAATAATTATATTTCAAAATTAGATCATCTCAATGCCTTCGGACTATATAGTTAGGAAAAGCAAGATATGATTTTAGCACACTTCTACTTGCATTCAAGAACTATATGAAGCATTTATGTCAACAGTTTTATTTCTCGTTTCTTCAATGAAAGATATGGAGACAACGAACAGTATTCAAGCTCAAAAGTCCATTAAACAATACAAAATAGGAGCAGAGCAAACACGGACCTCTAAACATCAGAGGTGGGATCAGGTGCCATGGAGGAGTGAGCATCCCCTGCCGACCGGTCACACCCGCCGTGTGCTCCTTGTCATGATCGGGAAATAACGGAAAAATCCGTCGACAATTTAGTGTGTAAATAATGGCCTAACAATTAGTATGAAAAACGTCAGTCAGCATTTGACTCAATGATAAATTGTATTTGCTGACAAGGTCATTGTATCGACCATAGAACTTACGAAATGATGACTTTAAACGAGACAGCTGATATTCTTGTTTCATATATGTTTTTTGTTCATTTGATTTTACTTATTAGCTATTATTTTACCACATTTTATAAAACCATTCATAAAAAACTCGGGTACTGTTTCAGTATATAATGATTACTCCAACTAAGGCGATGGCTTAAACTTGTGAACTTGCCTCTTCTGTTATCAGACATACATCCAAACATTAAACTAATTTTAATACATTTATTTTCAATCCATAAAATGTTCAAATTAATTATTTCAGAATTGTCTGCGGTTTATATTGTTAGCAAAAGTTGAATATGATGCATACACTTCTACTTGCATCCAAGAAGTGCATTAAATGCTTTCTTTTCAAAAGTTCATTGTTTTAATATATGATTTATCTCTATTGAATCACATCTCTTTTTGAAATACCATCCAAAATCTCGGTTACTGATTTAGTAAACATGTATAACTTTCATTTTATTTCTCTCATTCCAAATCGTTATATGACACAAAAACAGCATTGAAAGGGGGAATGCACAACAATTTATATCATTATTAAACACTAATAAAGTAATCAAATGAAACAGAAAATTTTATTACATGCATTTCAATCCCTGCAATGTTCAAGATAACTACTCCAATTGGATCATTTCAACCCCCTATTATAATTGGATCATTTCAATCCCTTTGGAATGTATGGTAAGCAAAGCAAGATATGATGCTTATTTATTTCTACAAACAAACAAGAACAGACAATATTGAAAAACAAAAAAAAGCAATAAGCCGTACATTCATTAACTCCAGATTAATCTGACGTCACACTTAATAATTTCTTTCATTAATTTTCTGTAATATGGGGATAGGGAGAAGCGATGCTATTTCTTTTTTATTAATACCTGTTTAAAAAGTAAGTTGTTACTCTCCAAGACGAAACTTCATGTGTGGTATAATTGTCAATGATGGGTACCAATCATTGACCCAGAGTTAAGCTCTCTGAACAATTTAGTTTTGGACAAAGATGCTAAATAGTTTCTCTGTGTGTGTGTGGGGGGGGGGGGGGGATTTAATACATGTACTTGTACTTAGACTCCAAATTGAAATGCTATTGGTAGACAGGTGATAGAATGATTATTTAGGCTTTTACGCTGTGTCATTGATACTAAGACCAAAATGGTATCCCATCCCCGAAATATATAAAAGTTTCACACTATCTTTTCTTCTGGATTTAATTATAAAACGACACAGCAAGAATTCCCAGAAGAGCTCTGGATATTGTACTAAAGAGTTCGAATTCGGGGACATTTTTGTAGTTAGAGGTATCTGCCCAGAGTTGTCTAATAGAATATATTTAACTTTACTGTATATAACACAACTTATGATCGCTCTTATTACTGAGTTAATAGTAAGAGAGGTAATAAAAAAAGTTCGTTGACTGCCGCGGTAAAATTCTCATCATGTTTTCAAATTTGATTTCTTTTTTGACAATATATACTCATCAGTTTGACAAATATACAAAATCTCTAATTTCTTTATCGTGGTAGAGCGCTTGTTCCGTGATCGGAAAGTCGTGAGTTCAAATCACGGCTGCGACTGACCTATAGTAAAATAATAGCTAATAAGTAAAATCAAATGAACAAAAAACATATATTGAAGAAACGAGAAATAAAACTGTTGACATAAATGCTTCATATAGTTCTTGAATGCAAGTGGAGTGTGCTAAAATCATATCTTGCTTTTCCTAACTATATAGTCCGAAGGCATTGAGATGATCTAATTTTGAAATATAATTATTTTTATTATGTACAACACTGGAAGCAAACAGCACGGAAGACCTTATATGATATCTTTTTTAACAGGTAAGGTGTGTGAGTTGAACTCACATAAAGTTTCATCGTTCTTCAAAAATAATAATTTTACAACAAAACAAGACTAAATGATGCTATGTACTAGTATGTAGGTCTTATAATTAGTCAACGTTTAACATTAAGGGCACTATTTTCTACGACATCTATGCAATAAACTAATAACACTACAGCTCAAGATGATTCGAGATTCAGTACTACTGATCAACATCAAGTACTGTAAAATCACTGATTTTCTTGGAAGTTTCTTAAATTTTTGTTATTTATATGGTATGATAAAACCTCATAAATTTACGTCTCCAAAAATATAAAAGTGTCATACCACAGAATCAAATTTACTTCTTCAATCACAAATTCAAATGCCAATCAACTGACATTTTGTTTTTGTTAAATGATGTTCTTTATTTTGACCCGATAAAAATAAGTTATTTTATAGTTAATGTTGGTAAACTTTTTATAAGTTCCATGGGATTTGGTGCTGTGCAAATCAAGAAAACAAATCAAATGGCGAGGAAAAATTTAACAACATTTTCATTTTTAGTACACAATTCACAGGAGGTATCAAACCGTGTTTCTCTTTAGTGTCTACTGTTTTCTTGATATTCAATCATGAATATGATGTTTTTATCCTGATTGGTGCAATTTTATTCAGGTCCAGGTTTTATATATTCAATTTTGTGTTTAAAGTGGCATATAGACCCGATGGGCCGGATGTTGATTGCTTTTTTATACAGTTTGGTAAAGCAAAATAATTCATGTACACATGTTACTTTAAAGAAATAAATTACTTATTTACTTACTATAATCATTGCCTATGGGATATAATCACTTGTATTAAACAGAAAGTTGAAGGTACAATGAGTATTCCTAATACATACATATAATAAAGATAATCCAATTTATTTCAAAAACTTTCTATCTATGTATGAAGTCAGTCAGACACGTCTTTTCAACAGGACGGAAAGACAGAAAATTAAAGAAATCTGTAACTAGTCGACAGGGGAGGCTTACTCCTCCTAGGCACCTGATCCCACCCTTGCTGTTTCCAGAGATCTGTGCTTTTGCTCTGTTCAGGATCCATGATCTTTACTGGATTTATGATATTGATCACTGTTATCTTTACCTTTTACATTGTACAAGATTTAGTAATACTCAAACATAGATGCATCAGGTACTCTTTTAGCTGCAATAATGTAGCCCTCTCCGACTTTTTTTTTGGGGGGGGGGGAGGGCTACAACTCCTTAGGATCTCCGTAAATGGTGCAAGTGCGGGAGTGATTCACTACCGCACAGATTTCGGCTCAAATTATCAGTAAGTGGGTATTTTATTAACATGTCTTACCTGAACTCATAAAATGTAGTTATGCAAGACATGAGTTGATCCAAAAATATACAAAATATTCCGTATATCGGTTATTTTTCGTGTATGTCAACATCACAACTTAAATTTATCCGCCATGTTTACTGACCTTGATCGATTTTATTTTGGGACAACCAATGAGAATTCGGGATCAAGGGGAGCGGATCTTTTAGGATTTCCCTTATTTTAAGCATAAATATTACTGTTTATGAAAAAATGTCACATGGAATGCTTTTATTTATCGAAGTTTAGTGATACCATACAACACAATCATTTATCAACACCGACATTTGCGTTATCAAGTGATTCTAAAATTCAAGGGCAAGTCTCAGTACATCACGCGAGAACTGTCATGGCTGCTGAAGAGAACGATTGGTAAACACGCAGATTTATTTTACTTGGTTTTCGCGTATAAAGGGCTATGATATTGATAGTGAATAAAAATTCCGTTTTATTGGAAGTAAGTTGTTTGTAAAAACAATTTATTTTGCCCGCAGTCGTCCGTATCTAAAAAATGTATTTGCACCATTACGGAGATGCAGTGGATTTGTAGCCCTCTCCTGAAAATATCAAATTAAAGAAATCGGAGAGGGCTACATTATTGCAGCTAGTACTCTTTTTTTAAAACCCTTTTTGCATTTTTCTCAAATCTATAATTTCATATCTTTATTGATATGCAATGCGTGCAAAGATATGAGAAAATTGAATACCTTAACAAAAAAATTGATAACAATAGTGGAAAATTTTGAAATAATGTGTGAATATAGAAGTAATAATTCCTTTTAATGTATGAGTTGGAGAAAATAATAAAGTAAAACAATGTGAAATCCATAGTAATCTAAAAACTTTTGATTTACTATAATAGTTAAAACTTTGATGCTATAGTAAACTGTATAATATCTAAACCTATGCCCAAGAATTAACTATATTATTTTTTTTATAAGGGTATACCCCTGATTGACTTGCGTTAAAATTGTGTAGCTACATTAGGGCCTATATGAAATGAAAGATCCGCTTTATTTTAACTTTAAGTAACTCTTTGTCTATTTTCTTGCGTATATACTTGCGAGAGCGAAAAGTAGATCTGTCTTGTGAAGACGGGTTTGTCCTTTCCCTAGATTAAATGCTGATCTCCATGGAATGAAGAATGAAATGAGATGAACAGTAAAAGATACAGTATTTAATCCTAGGACCCGGAATGGTTTTAATCTATAAATTTGAATGAGTGTGGTGATGAACCGGCACCAAGGATGTGTCCAAGAGTACAAGAAATATTTTATTTCATGTGGACACTTCGGAAATCTTCTTTGAAGACGTTAATGACTTCTAAATGGACTAGCAGGTTGCGCCAAGGCAAAACACCTTTGATTTTGTATGAGATCATATTTGGTAGATGAAGATATTAAAGGAATTAGAAATAGAAACTTTGTATATTTGTCAAACTTATTTATATATATTGTCAAAAGGAATCAGCAAATTTGAAAACATGATGATAATATTTGACTGCGTATTATTATTATATGCAAAGAAAATATGGGGTGAAACATATTTTAAACATTTCAACATTTCAGGGGAGGGACATCATTTGGGCTTTCGTATCAATGATGTCGCAGCCTAAAATTCTGAACAGTGATTCAATGAAACCCTGTCAATTTTTTTTTTAATTTTGAGTCAAGTAGTTTCAAGAGAGAGAGTATTCAGCACCTTTGTTCCAACCTACATCATTTAGAAAGTTTGACTCTGTGTCAATCATTGTTACTTATCAGTGATACCTACCATCTATGAAGCTTGGTCTTAAAAATACCAAGTTATTTTGGTATCACCAAAAACCCTTTATTTTGTAACACTACCCTTTGTAAAAAGAAAATCAAATAAAGAAATTAATAAGTGCGACGTTAGATTAATTTAGCCGAGTTAATGAATGAACACCTAATTGCTTTTTTCAAATTGTCTGAAAATATCTCAAACTACCTTTATTAATTCAAAAAACTAAACAATTCCTAACAATTCATGGAAAATGGTATAATTTGGACAAATGCAATGCCATTTTTCATGTGATACCACTTTCCCACTTCAGATGTTCGGGAAACAGCCGAAAATTCAGCAAATGCCTTGAAATTTAGAAATGATGATATTATACACTGTAGCTAGTGACTTAAATATATGATAATATTTACCCTTACCTTATCTATGTAATATTATTATATCGAAAATTATTTCAATAATACTGATGTTCTCTTTCGTGTAACCCAGCTTTTTTGGTAGTATCCATACCCTGTTCACATTTAAGTAGAATAAAGTCATTATCATTGTCTATATTTTATATTTAAATAAAATTAAGAGATACTCAAACATATGAGTATGATAAATAAACATTTGCTGAAAATTTCAGCTAAGGGTGTGCATTTTTTTTCAATAAAAACGTGTTGTCCACGATTTTACAATGTACCGCAGGACAACCCCCGTAGTTACTAAAAACATTAAACTGTCCCAGAAACTTTAACCTTAAAAATTATCATAGAGAACAACTAATAGTATACATTTAAAATAGAGCAAATGTAATGTGATGCAATGATTGGTTAATAACTAGAAGAACTGTGGAGGGGTCACATGATTCACTCCCACCCCCACTGCGGTTTTTTTTAAAAAGGCGGCGTGTGATGTTTTTTTCTTAAACAGAAATGCACCATATTTTAAAATTTACCTGCCAATGACCTTGATCTTGCCAAAATGACTTTTAATCAAGGCCCTTCGTTTACTAGTTTACAACATTGCGCTTTAAATAATTCAGCCAATATAAAAGCTTACGAACTGAGACTGCCTTAGTACTGCTAAAGATAGCTGTTAAGGTCAGACGACACGTTCCTCGAAAATATAATTTGTCATGGAAGTATTGCTACTTAAAAAAGTTTCCTCGCCAAAAATTGAGGTACCTTACCAGGCAGTTTGGCAAGATACCAGAGGGTGATATTTTTTATATAATCCTGATAGGTAATCTTTTGAATTGCCAATGAAACAATTTTTGGTGTACTTATTCTTTAAAACATATTGAAAACAATTTAGAAATCACAAGATAATGACAATTATGAATTATTTTTTTTACATAATTCCAAGGTATAAAAAACATATATTTGAGGAACGTGTCGTCTGACCTTAAAAGAACGGTCATCCCAGCTATAGCAGTGTACTAGGGTCCATGGTTCCATTCTGATAAAAATAGCTGTGCCAGCGTGTTAGGTTTTCTGTTTGTTGTGTTAACAAGAACCCTCGAGTTCATATGTTCAAACCTAATCGTTATTAATATTGTTATCAAATTCTTCAGATAAAGACGGTTTTAGACGCAAAAATAATTATGTTTTCAAATGTTACTTTCCAAAACAAACATTTTCCAAGTCAATACAACTCTGTCAGTAGTATTCTGATACTTTTTTCCCCAACAAAAGGCATCTCAGTCTTCATGGTCCTATCATTGTATCCTGTTCTTTATTTCCACCATGAAAAGTATCCAAGTCAAACTTGCAAAAAAGCAAAACTGTATATATTAGCCCTAAAGTATGTTTTCGTTAGAAATAATGTACGCATTTCAATATTGATTGATAATATTGTATAAGATGTCCTTATGCAAAGTTACATGTATGATTTTATCATAATTTGTTAAATGTAAGAGCCAATAAAAGAAATTGACTCGATTTTGCTCTTAATGCGTATTCAATATTTTTGCAAATTTCATTAGAATTGTCCTTGCACTTCAATATTTCATATTCAAAATTGCCCTTTGTTTAAAATAAATCATGAAAATATTGGAAAAAAACAACTATCCAAGTCTTTATGGATCTCATTCCTGTATTCTGCTATAAGTACGCCCACAAAAAATACCCCATACTTTTCGACTCCATATTCTGAAGTATCTTATTCCTTGTAAAAAAAAATGTCTTAGTCTATCTTATTCTTATACTTCCGCAAAATAAATCCCGTCTCTTAAATTTTTGAATTGTCCGACACCCAAATACAATACAATCGAATTGCTCCAGTGTCCTTACAATTTCGTCATCAGTACTCCCACACCAAATACCTATCTTTGCAGCTCAGTCACTCCTTATTTATTACTTTTCAGCTTGAGCTGGTTTCACCTTTGTTTTTGATGTTATAGTTTAAAATATTACTACCCTGTAACGTAAGTCACTATTCAAATGATTTCGACATCGAATTCAATAGATAGCATGGCAAATGCAGATGATAAATTGTAGAAGTGTTTCTCATACACTCTTATCTTGTCGTATCAAGCATCGAGCATTGACCTTATTGTTCTGCATATACATTGTATTCAGAAAGGGAACAGTTGATGATATGGCAAAATTTGACATTGGGTGTTTAATGATACTGTTGGTCTTTATTAAAATTGGCGATGGACATTTGAATGGTGCAAATATTGAGGAAGAACTCTTTAGACTGAAAAACAGAGTGGAACAACTTGAAGATGCTACAAAGAAACAGTCCGACCAGCTGCTCACCTTACAAGAAACAGTTGACAAACTTCAAAAGACGACTCAACGACAGTCTGGATTGATAACCTACCTTCAGAAGAAAAATCGGAAATGTGGAAAGGCAATGAAAAAACAAACATTCAAGTTCGGGGACAGGGGGATAAATGGAGGCCATGACAGTAGTGACTTTCACGTTGAAAATTTGGCAAATTGTTGCAGACAAATGAATTCTAATAAACAGGATGAAAAAGTTATTAGACAAATATCAAATCGCACTAATATGGAGTTGTCACATGGCAATCCCAATGCTCGCAAAGGTAACATAGAATCAATGTACTAGTACTCATCTGCATATTGATAAACATATGAATTAATTTTTAGTTCTGATGAGTTATATATAATTCAATGATACCTATATATTCACAGAACGCCTTCTCTTGCCTTTATCAACACCAGCAACTACCGTTGAGACTGTAGCCTTTTATGCTTATATGACATCACCTGCAACCAATATCGGTCCGCACCATGTTCTGGTATTTGATGTTGTTAAAACAAATGCTGGCAATGGTTTTCATCAAAATACCGGCGTGTTTATCGCCCCAAAATCAGGGTTATATGTATTCTACTGGAATATTCGAGTTTTTAACGGGCAGTACCATTCTGTAGAACTTGTTGTCAACAAGGATCAAGTTGGTGTCTTTTTTGAACATTCCGCTAGTGGACATAACTCACAAAGCGGAAATCTTGCTGTTGTATACGTAAACCAGGGAGACGATGTGTTTGTGAGAACCCTTGCAAATGGCCATGTAGGAGATGTATACAGTGATGGTTGGGGACATTCATCATTTTCTGGTTGGCTATTATTGTAATAAGTAGACAAACATGAATTAATATTAAAGAATAGCTTTAGAAAATTTTTCTTGGTCCTTACATAACGTCAGAGAAATGTCCAATAAAATCATTACCGTTGGCGATATATATATCGATATCAAAGTACTGAAAGTAGTGCTACATGTACGAGTTGATGGTAGTAGTATATAATGTTTCAATGAGTTGAGATCTCTAATCCATTTTTGGGTTACATGTATGTGAATTAAAACCTCATAAGATATCAATATTGTGATGTTATGTGCAATGATGAAAATTATCACTTTAAAATCTTTTTTTTTTGTTTTTTGTTTTGTTTGAGAATTAAAATTATATCATTTCATTTGCACCTTTTCCATCATGTATTTTTAACACGTATTCATATTTTTTTAATATCTACTTGAATCATACTAATTAATCACAAATCAAACCTTTAAATACAGAAAACAAATAGTACTAGGTAGTTTTGAGAATTTTCGTAAAATGACAATTTAGCTTGCATTTAAAGTAATTTGTTTATTTACAAAATATTTTAGAGTACCATCATTGAAATAGTTACAGAGCACAGAATATCATCATTAAAACTACCCTACCGGAAACAGTTTTTGGACACTCGATATCTTTTGACAGAAATATTATATATCAAAATGACTAGAAATTTCAAATAGGAAAAAAACTTCTAAATCAACCAAAGCAAAAAAAAAAATCAAGAACAAAACAAAACAAAAACAAAAATAGCTTTTTACACACATATCTCAAACTAAGAGGACCAATCTGCAAAAGTATTACAAGTAGGGAATTATTATTTACAAATAGTGCAAACTGAATTATTTAATTAATATGAACATTGAATATTTTCCCTACTTTCTTAAATTGACAAATAATTTGACATTTTCAATGCACTTCAATATGTTCCAATTCTCACTCTTAAAATTCACATGTTTTACTTTCATTTATATGCAAGTTACATAATTCAATTTTCTTGATTTAGTTAACATTGAAATTCAACTCCTTGTCTTTCAAAATTTACATGCACATTTGCACAATAAATATTTCAATTCTCTTGATTCAGCTATTCTTGAAATTCAACTTCTTGACTTTAATTGCATTTATCACCATATTGTGATAAATGCCTTTAATTCCAGTGCAGGCGCGACAACTCTTGTATCCTTGTTCCCGGTAAAACATTCGTGAGACCATGAATTTTATATACATTGAGTAAATAAAATCAAGCCCCCTAGCGATACTGATTTAGAAAATTCTAGAAGGAGAACAGAGAAAGAGCCTGACATCTTTAAAAATTTCATCGAGTCTATCCGCTGCCATCAGTTAAATTACAAGTCATAATGCCTCCCAAAGCTAGAAAGAGAGGACGTATGGACAGTCAAGCAAACCCGGCCAAAAGAAAAAGAAGACCTAGCCGACGTTTAATCGAGGCACAACACTCGGATAAACCCCAAGCGTCAGACAAGCCAGAGACGCCGCAAGCAGTGGCACATGAGGCAGCACCTTTATTGGCAAGGGAAAGCGCCAGTGACCAGATCGGACAGGGTCCGTCACAGCAAGACACGGGTGCAGGTATAAACATTGATTTCAATCAAAATTCTCGCGGAGTGAGAAGCTTGGATACAAATCAGTCGGGCTCGGGTTTTAATTCGGCAACTCAATGTATTGGGGGTCTCTCGATTGGGGAACAGGTGCAAGTTACTAGTAGTCGCCCATCCGCTGAAATTAGTATTTGTGACCCCATAGGCAGTCATGTGCCCGTAGCCATCCGAGAAAAAATATGGGCAGGTTCTTATATAGATCTGGCATTATTGTTAAAACAGGCCCATGACCTTAGGACTGACCCTAACATCACAGGGGAGCTCGTGATTAAGAATGGCCAACTAGTTGTTGAAAAACAACACTTGAAGTCGATAAATAATATACACATTTGGACAACTGCATTTATTATTTACATGTCAATATACCTCGAGAGGTTTCCAGGGAAAGCCCAAGAAATGATTAAGTACATGCACAGTATTCGTTTGGCTGCCAGTAGACAGGGTCATTTGGGTTGGTCCAAGTATGACGAACAATTCCGCTTAAAAAAAGAGAGGCACCCTACTTCATCATGGGGGGAAGCGGATTTCGAATTGTGGGTAATGTTGATATCCCCGGGGCAGTACGAACAATCTGCTTCACAAACTTCTCATAGGGACATATTTTCAGGAAATGTTGGGGGTAGTTCCTTTCGTGCACGGACACAAACAACTTATCTCGGAACAACTACTCAGTGTGGTGGGTCCGGATTCAAACAAAGCTATAACATTAATAAACCACAGTCACCAAGGTCCGTCGGCAACTGCTTTGCCTTTAATAGAGGCTCATGCTCCTTTAATCCCTGCAAGTTTAGACACAGATGTGCGAACTGTGGGGGACCTCATCCCCAGATCAACTGCCCATCCGGTCAGAAATAATGCTGATATGACTCTATATGACCTTGCTGCCACACCCATTAAATACAACCAACTTTGTAACGAATTAGAATTATATCCTTTCAATTCAGAAAAACTTCAACTGTTAAATGGTTTTAAATTTGGTTTTCCCCTACACTATGCTGGCCCAAGAACTTATAGGGAAGCAAAAAATCTTAAATCTGCCAGAGACGCCCCTCAAGTTGTCGAGCAAAAGCTTGCTAAAGAAGTCACCTTGGGTAGAATGGCTGGTCCTTTTCACGATATCCCTTTCCCCACGCTTCGCGTATCACCAGTAGGCCTCGTGCCCAAGAAAGATGGGGATGTCCGTTTAATTCATCACTTGTCCTACCCAGACTTTGATTCAGTTAATTATTTTATTGACCCGGACATTTGCACAGTGAAGTATAGCAATATAGATGAAGCAGTATTGATGATACAGAAATTGGGTCAGGGTGCCCTCCTGGCAAAAACTGACCTGAAGAGTGCATTCCGCTTGTTGCCTATTTACCCAGGGGACTTCGACCTTTTAGGTATCAGGTGCAATGAAAAATACTATTTTGACAAATGTTTGCCGTTTGGTTCCAAGCTTTCTTGTGCCTTATTTAACCAGTTTAGTAAATTCTTGCATTGGCTCATATGTAAAAAATCAAACAATCAAAACCTCATGCATTACTTAGATGATTTTTTATTTGCAGGAAAAGCAGGTGACTCTGTTTGTAAACATACGCTCGATATCTTTCATCAGGTCTGTGCTGAACTTGGGGTCCCTATAGCCAATGACAAGACGGTAGAGCCCACAACATGCTTGACATTTTTAGGAATAGAATTTGACACTGCGTCTATGCTTATGCGTTTACCACAAGATAAATTGACTGAGCTACGTACTAGAATTCAAGACAGCTTAAGGGCCAAAAAGATTACTTTACGAGACTTGCAGTCTATAATAGGGTTATTGAATTTCGCCTGTCAGGTAGTTACAGCAGGTAGAGCTTTTATTAGGAGACTCATCGATGCCACAATAGGTGTAAGGAAGGCAAAACACAAAATAAGAGAAACATCTTCTATGAAATTAGACTTAGTTATGTGGCTTGATTTCCTTAATCATTATAATGGAGTGACCCTCTTTCCTGAGAGACTCTGGGTCTCCAATGATACTCTCCAGTTATTCACAGATAGTGCTGGGGGTATGTCGGGGGGATTTGGAATATTTTTTCATAATAAGTGGGCTTTTGGTAGATGGCCTCAGCATTGGTCAGAAACAGGTAGGCTGCGCGACATGACATTTCTCGAGTTGTTTCCTGTAGTAGCGGCCATATTAGTGTGGGGTCCTCAGTTGGCTAATAAAAAGATATTATTTCATATTGACAATCAGGCAGTTGTACACATAGTCAACAAACAGACTTCTAAATCTGAGGACGTTATGAAACTGGTTAGGAAACTTGTACTTAATACTCTTCATTTTAACATAAGGTTTAAGGCAGAGTACATAGATACCAAATCAAATGCAATTGCGGATTCTATTTCTCGTTGCCAGTGGCGTCGGTTTCGGGCTTTGGCTCCACAAGCAGACCCAGCACCAATCCAATTGCCCCTAGAAATCTGGGAGATTTGACACTGGAAACCAATAAACTGTTAAAGGCCTCTATGGCTGAGAATACTTGGCACACATATAAGGCAGCTTTCCAAAGTTTCAATCATTTCAGGTATTTGTTTGGTTTTCCGACTACTTGGCCAGCTCCTTTAGATCATGTAGTTCATTATATAGCATATATGTCAGTGGAGGGTAAATCCCCTGGATCTATTAAAACATATATATCGGGCTTGTCATATATGTACAAAATTCATGGTCTTGCAGACGTTACCAAATCTTTCATTGTTTCAAAGTTGTTAGAAGGGGCTGCAAGGCTGACACCAAAACAAGATACACGAGCCCCTATAACTCTAGAAATGCTTGTATCACTTCTCCAGGCTTTGGAGAAGGTCTGTTCTTCTAGTTATGAAGTTTACCTTTTTAAGGCTGCTTTTTGTTTAGCATTTTTTGGTTTTTTAAGAGTAGGCGAATTGGCTTGTAAATCGCTGAGAGGGAAGGACTCAAGACCTTTGCAACAAAACGACATTGACATCATTCAAGTTAATGGACACAAGCAGGTTAAGCTGACTATAAGACAATCAAAAACAGACCAATTAGGTAACAAGGCCACCTTGTTTTTGTTTAGTACAGGAGGACCAGCTTGTCCTGTTTCTACCATAAGTAATTTTTTAGGGGTTCGAACTCGAGGCTCACCAAGTGCTAATCAATTCCTGGTGCATTTCGATGGTAAGCCTTTAACACGTTACCAGTTTTCTGCCCTGTTAGCTAAAACTTTACAATTCTGCAACATCAAGAATGGGCGTTATAGGTCACATTCATTTCGCATAGGGGCAGCAACAGAGGCAGCAATGAGGGGCATACCTGACCAAATAATCAAAGAATGGGGCAGATGGAAGTCGGGGGCATACTCTTCATACATTAGATTCACATAATTTATAATACTGTTTTTTTTTTTTTTTTTTTTTTTTTTTTTTTTCCCTTGCTAACAAACTTCAAGTTTTGTAGGTTATAGGAGAATAGTATGGGTGGTGGGATCATCCATAGTATACTGGGCAGCCCGAAGTGCCACCAATAGACCTGGAGGAAAAAACCTTACACTTCAAGATAAGAACATCTCCATAATGTGGTTTGGTGTCAGGGGAATGAGATGGAAAGAATTTGACTCTTTTTTCGAGAATAAACTGAAGTCTACCCCACCACCAAATTATTTGGTGGTACACCTGGGTTCCAATGACCTAGGCATATTGCCTGGAGGGGAACTAATTCAAAATATCACATGCTCCTTCCTTCGTTGCAAGTTATTGGCTCCAAACATGTCTGTTATTTGGTCTGATATGTTACCTCGCTTATACTGGCACAATGCCAAATCTGCATCCAAAGTTGATGCTATGCGAAAAGATATAAACCGTAAAGTTAAGCAATTTCTTAAAGCAGAAGGGGGCTTGGTCATCAGGCATCCAACAATTACTTTTGCACAAAAACAGCTGTTTAGATATGATGGCACACATTTAAATGATTTAGGAAATTCAGTGTTTCTTAATAGTCTGCAAGGTGGTCTGGAATCCTTCTTGGGCAATCAGATGGACATAAAGGTATTCCCAGATGACATAGCTTGATAGCATGAATTTCAAAGAAGTCTATAGTATGTGTTTATGTATATAGATATGTATATATTTGCATTTATCGACCTTAATATGTTTAATGGAAGGATGGTGGGTGAAATTATAATAGGCGGTAGGCTAATATACCACACAACAGTCGAGTGGCGGGTGAACTTGTATAGACAAGTTCATTTGGCGGAGTTCGGGGATTACCACGAATGAGGATTTCTACCATGTCTGGCTCAAAACTCTGGGTAATCTATCCTCAGTACTGGGGAAGATTCGGGGGTTACCTCAGCGGTACCTGAGGGACCAGCTTGATCCTTGTGGTACCAAGGGCAGGCTTTGGGGGTCTACCCCTGGGGGTATTATCCCCAGGTAGTTGTTTTATACCAGGGGAGACAGTATAGAGTTAGGGCCCGAGTCAGAACTTGAATTCCTTGTTTGTATGTGGCAGTCACTCTTGTTGGTACCAAGAGGTCTGTTCCCACCACAGTTAATTTCCCTGTGGGGGCGCTATCGCGCCAGGTTAGTAGGGAGGTCATCCCGGTAGGCAGGTAGCGATTCCCTGTTTTCCGCCGGTTTACTTTCATTGATATAATGTATAAATAGATTGTGACAAACGCGTGCCACGAAATGTTAATGCTGCTTGTACTATTAATAAATTGAGTTTAATTGATTTGTAGTTAATAGTTGTGAATCTGGAATTAATTGCATTTATCACCATATTGTGATAAATGCCTTTAATTCCAGTGCAGGCGCGACAACTCTTGTATCCTTGTTCCCGGTAAAACATTCGTGAGACCATGAATTTTATATACATTGAGTAAATAAAATCAAGCCCCCTAGCGATACTGATTTAGAAAATTCTAGAAGGAGAACAGAGAAAGAGCCTGACATCTTTAAAAATTTCACCCACCCACCCTTCCCATTTTATAAGAACATATACTTGCTGTGTTTTTTGTAATTCTGTGATTTCAGTGAATGGAGTCTGTTAACAATTGAAACTCGAGAAAGTTGCACTTGGAGAACTTGTATCCGATGGACTCGGTAAAAAATGATATGGACTGTGCGTAACGGTGTACACTGTACACAGCGGGACTGTTTGTGGAATAGCTGAAATGTCATTGATTAGCAATAATTGCTAAGGAATAACGAGTTCTGGTGCTTCAGTGACGGATGTTTTTATAGCTATGTTTATATTTACTTTGTGTTTTAATACGTATACTGTCAGTGTGTAACACACAGTTTAAGTGTTACAATCATAGTTTGCAAATGCATAATTTTTCTTTTATTTTTTGGGATTAGGGTAAAGTCAGAAAAGTCACAATCTGGGACGGGGGCGGCGGAGTTCGGGGATTACCACGAATGAGGATTTCTACCATGTCTGGCTCAAAACTCTGGGTAATCTATCCTCAGTACTGGGGAAGATTCGGGGGTTACCTCAGCGGTACCTGAGGGACCAGCTTGATCCTTGTGGTACCAAGGGCAGGCTTTGGGGGTCTACCCCTGGGGGTATTATCCCCAGGTAGTTGTTTTATACCAGGGGAGACAGTATAGAGTTAGGGCCCGAGTCAGAACTTGAATTCCTTGTTTGTATGTGGCAGTCACTCTTGTTGGTACCAAGAGGTCTGTTCCCACCACAGTTAATTTCCCTGTGGGGGCGCTATCGCGCCAGGTTAGTAGGGAGGTCATCCCGGTAGGCAGGTAGCGATTCCCTGTTTTCCGCCGGTTTACTTTCATTGATATAATGTATAAATAGATTGTGACAAACGCGTGCCACGAAATGTTAATGCTGCTTGTACTATTAATAAATTGAGTTTAATTGATTTGTAGTTAATAGTTGTGAATCTGGAATTAAATTAAAATGAGCATTTTATGTGTCATTTCGTTTGGTTTAGTCGGTCTTGAAATATAACTACTTGACTTTAATTGATATGCACACCTTCCGAAACATCTCTAGTTGTGTATCTCTAGATACATTTATTCAGTTTGGTCAACATCAGGGTATAGCTACCTCATAATGAACCTATTTCAAAAACTTGATTGATCACTCTTTCAGAAATTAATGTAAGATGCAGCATCGGCAGCAAGTATGGTCAAGGTAAGTCTTATAGTTAGCTTGACTCGAATGTTCCGAAAACTTTTAGTCATATCAATCATAAAGAAAATGTAAGTCAGATGCCTTATGAATCATAATGAAAAAAGTAGGTCAGATGCAGTATCCAAAGACTGCCTGCTAGTATACATCCCTAGATTCATCATTCATGCTGGTTTGGTCTAAATTCACGTGCTCGAAAAAAACTTTTCCGTTTTACTAATTCTGAAAATGTAGGTGGTTTAGTCGATTTAGTTAAATGGATTATAGATTCTTAGGAGTAGACCTGCTTCACAAACATTATCTGTTCAGCCTTGCAGAAAATGTAGGTCAGATGTAACATTCGAAGCATGTCTCGAAGATCCTCTCCATTTATAATATATACTTTTGATAGTGGTAAAACCATTATCACATTAGATAAGCTCGTGTTAAATTTCTTTCTTCAATTTCAAATAAACGGTATCTCAGTCGGTAGAGCGCTTGCTCCGTGATTGGAAGGTCGTGTGGTTGAATCATGACCGCGACTGACCTAAGTCGATAAGAAATGGTACCAACTGTTCTTTCGCCAAGCGTTTGGCACTTTGAAGTGAAAGTTGCGGGGCCTTCAGATGAGACCTTAAAAATCGAGGCCCCGTGTCACGGTAGGCGTTGGCACGATAAAGAACCCTCACTACTCAATGGCCCTAAATGCCGAGTAAAGGTTTAAGTTTGAAGCCCTTCACTGGTATATGGTGACATCTCTATATAAGTGAAAATTTCTCAAACGGGAAGTAAAACAACATACAATCAATCAATCAATCGATTTCCAATATAGATAACGCACGGAAAACTTAACCCGTGATGCACGTTTGATGTCATTTGATGACAGAACCTGACCATTCCATTTCCATTCAAAATCTTATCTAACCTTTTCCCATTGTAATATCTATTAAACTATGTTTGGTAAATACCTTAAACGATTTTTTTGATTGGAAAAATTCTAGACATTAAGACTTACAACCTGAACATGAATTAAAGAATAATTATTATGAATTTAGTTGCCCATAAGCGGGTGTACAAATTGCCACTCAACAACATGCCTCCAGACAATACAGACAAGACTTTAATTCCTAACGCTCGTGTTAAGAGAATGTTAGAGACCCATACCATTAAATCTAAGTTTTAAAGGTGCTTGGACACAGATTTGAAGTTAATATTTTCTCAAATTTTCTGTATAATTTCATGACTTATTTGTTGCTATAGCATTTCATACTAAATTATAATAAAATTCTTATTTCATCTCGTAGTTATTGAAACTTCAAATTTCTGAACGCGTTTGATTGCCACATCCTTGCACTTTCACAAATTTTAATTTTATTCTTAATACTTAAGAAAAGTGGCAATTTTGTTGTGTATTAATGAAAAATATTAAAACTATAATCCAGAAAATTCAGAGTAGAAATGTTCGAAAGCAAAACCCACTCACAGTATTGTCAGTCCGTGCTCAGTGGTGTGTGCCGAGTTTAACAATTGAACACACCCGGTGAATCGTAAACATTAACAATAACAGAGCTCGTGCCCTGTTTACAAAAACAGTTTACGTTTCACGGGTGTATTCAATTTGTTAAACTCTGTACACAACACTGAGCACGGGCTGACGATATTAGTGAAGGTGTTTGCTTTCGCACATTTCTACTCTGAATTTTCGGGATTATAGATGTAATGTTTTTCATTAATACATAACAAAATCGCTTCTTTTCTTAAATGTTAAGGACAAAGATAAAATTTGTGAAAGTGCAAGGATGTGTTAATCAATCGCGTCCACGAATTCGTAGTTCCAATAATTTCCAGATAAAATAAGTTTTTAATTATATTTTCGTGTGAAATGCTATTGCAATATATAAGTCGTGATATCATACAGAAAATTTGAGAAAATATTTACTTCAAATCTGTGTCTAAGCACCTTTAAGCTATACATTGAAACTTCAAAACCTAGATGAAAAACGTATTCAGGATACTAAATACATGTACCACTATGTGACTTAAAGATAATTCAAATAAATATTTTTTTTTAAATTTCATTGTTCGTTTTTTAAATGTAATGTTTAAATGTAATGTTTAATGTTTAATCCAGAGGCGTGTCATGTTTGTTTTATGCCGTACACTTGTAGTTGTCCATCAGCATTCGACTTGAATAGATAATACGGGGGTTAAACCGATGAACCTCGGTCCTAAACCATGTGGATCTTGTTTGACTTTTGATATCCCCATACTTCACCACAGAAATCAATAATCGGACTGACACCGTTATGGTGTTAACGTTGATTTGTTTTAAATGGTGATTCTTTTTTTTAAGGGATTCTTAGGCTCTACTTCTTTATTTGGCAAGATTTTTAAACTTTATGTTTTGTATTCGTCAATGTCCAAGGTATTTTTAGAAGGGTGATACAGATAATGATGTGAAAATCCAATCTTTGACTTATTATAAAGAATGCTTGAAGTTTTGAAAATTCAGGGGGAGACGCATGCACTATATGCAGATGATGTTGGATAATACAGAACTGTTCAAAATAAAGGGCTCACGGCAGGTGTTACTGGTCAAATTAGGATGCTTACTCCTCCTAGGTACCTGATCCCATTTTTTGATGTTTTTCTATTCCAGTTTTGTATTAGATAGAATATTTCTGCGATTATTCACAGCTTGTTATCTTCACATTTCATAGCCTTCAATTCAATGTAGTTTCTCGGACACTCTTATCTTTCGTGGCTTTAAACATCGAACACTGATTTTATTGTCCTGCTTATATTCAGAGAGTATACAATTGTTGATATGGCAGCATTTTATATTGGATGTTTTATGGTACTATTGGTCTTTATTAAAATGTGTGAAGGGGATATGAGAGTTGCTAATATTGAGGATGAACTCCTTCACCTGAAAAACCGTGTAGAACAACTGGAGGAAACAACACAGAAACAGTCAGATCTGCTGTCTACCTTGCAAGAGACAGTTGACAAACTTCAAGAGACGACTCATAGACAGGCTGGACTGATCATCTACCTTAAGAAGAAGAATAGGGTATATGGAAGGTTAATAGAGAAACAAACATTCATGCTTGTAAAGCGGGCGAGGAAGGGAGGTCATGATATTGGTGACTTTGACATTCAAAATTTGACAAAATTTTACACACAAATGAATTCTAATAAACATGGTGATAAAGTGATCAGACGAATTTCACAACGTAAGCATATAACATTGTCACAGGGCGATCCTATTGCTCGCAAAGGTAACTTAATTTTAACAAACATAATATCAATAATATCAACACATCATGTAATACACAATACTTAATAATCTTTATACAATATCAAGTCTGTAACAACAAAGCCAACAATATTAATTATCATAAGGTGTTGGATTTAACAAGTAAATAAAAGGCAACTGGGGGGTTATTGCTGCTTAAACATGTTAAGTAGATGTAAGCATAGGATATAGCATAGGGTAAATTGGACAGTAATATAAGTCAAACGATATACTTCAATCAGACAAATAGTGAAATTTCATGATCAGTCCAGGTGAACTATATTTAATTCAATGACACATGTATCTATATATTTACAGAACGTCTTCTCCTCCCTTTACCAATACCAGCAATTACCACTGAGACCGTAGCCTTTTATGCTTATATGACATCACCTGCAACCAATATCGGTCCGCACCATGTTCTGGTATTTGATTCTGTTAAAACAAATGCTGGCAATGGTTTTCATCAAAATACGGGCATATTCATCGCCCCAAAATCAGGATTATACGTGTTTTACTGGAATATTCGGATCATTAATGAGCAGTACCATTCCGTAGAACTTGTTGTCAACAAGGATCAGGTTGGCGTCTTTCTCCAGCAGTCTACGACTGGGCATAACTCACAGAGCGGAAATCTTGCTGTTGTTCATGTAAACCAGGGAGACGACGTGTTTGTTAGAACAATTGCAAATGGCCATGTTGGGGATGTACATAATGATAACTGGGGGCGTTCATCCTTCTCTGGTTGGCTTTTATAATTATTGGACAATTTTATAATCAATAATTCAAACAGTTAATCATGTTAACACTGTGAAAAGTGGGACATGTATAATGTATTTTTTACAAGCTTTTGAATCATGTAAAATCCTAGTTTTATGTGTATATAATGCAAATTTTACACCAGATAAGCAATATTGAAACAAGGACCAAAAGTGTCGGAAGTGCATTCATATTGAACTCCTGAAAACAAAGTAGATAAAAAAAAAGGCAAAATTCATAATGTCTCTACTAGATTACATGTATTGCTAAGTATATCTATGTAAAATGTGGACATTGACAGAGTTAAATGTTGAAAGGTGCAAAATACAAATCTGGGACAATTAGAAGCATTTGCAGTTTCTTTTTCGGTCCTAATAAAACTGTTCCAATAAACTACTGTAACATTTCTTCGAAAATATTACTCTGAACTGGAACACAACTGGAATTCAGTATTTAGACCTCAACTCGGCATTTATGGCTTTTTCAGCAATAAGTGATTTTGTTAAGACACCATTTGCTACTAGTATTTTAATTTATCATTCGAAAAACCAGTCTCCATGTCCCGTAATGGGATTCATACCCGGGTCTTTAGGATCAACTCCTTACTCCGCGAGTCTAGAATGAGACCTTTATTCTGCTAGTTCACCAAGCGGGCGACTATATCGTCATAATTCACGATGACCTTATTTAATATCAATATACTTCGGAACAAATTATATCAGGGTCTTATTAAGATAAGATAATCTGAAAGATTACGGAAAAGTTGTTTTGAAACAAATTTATTGGAATCAAAAATCATATCCTGTTTTCTTTAAATTGTTCCAGGTTCGTACTTTGCACACAAAATCATCATCAAAACATATCAAAAAAAAGGGGGGGGGTGATCATGACCCTCAAAACTGCGTTGCAGTGACCTATAGTGTGCAGACATACAGAGTGTAACAAAATGTTAAAATTATTAATGATCATGTATATGTGTAAATACAAAAATTGATGAGTAAAATGTTTCATGTTGTGTAAATACAAACAAAAATTGATGAGTATGTTCCATATTGATTTCATATGACACATTATAGTAGGGAGCCTCCCTTTACATAAAATATCGTCCTATACGAGACTTGTGTCTAAATATATTTATATCAGCGACGTTCATGACATAAATAGAGAATATTTCATGCTACCGAGCCAAATTTTTATGTAAAAATAACACTGCGCTTTTTCAACATGAACTATTGTACTCTAAATATTGCACAATTTCATTTCATTGTTTCATGTTTTTAGTTTGAAATTATACTACAGTTGGGGGTGTTATGAAATCGTTTATAAATGTACATGTTTATTCCAATCATACCAATCCTATACAACAAAATAAATTGCAAGGAATGCTTCGTACTATTTATGTTGTCTGACCCTTTCATGGTTACTAGTTCAATTTTTATTGAGGAAACAGTTGTCTATAATGTCAGGTCTGTTCTTTAATTTACTAGAAGGAATAGTTGTATAAAGTGTCGAAAGTCATATGTTTTGATATTTTTTGATTTTTTTAAGTGTCATTTTTAATTTTGCATATTTTTTTTTTAGAGTTTTGGGAAATCCACATTTAATTTACACTACTTTTTAAATATGTTGTAGCAAAGTGCGTCTGAAGTTCCTCCTGCACCGCATGCAGATAATATTGGTGAGGATAGTGGCTTGGTTGAACATTTACTGCACCCTGTGATTTATCTTTGCTAGGATTTTTATGAAGTTTTGGAATCCAGTTTATGTACGGTAAATTAAACTAACTTCCATTGACTGGAATTTTAAAAAAAAAAATAGTTAAAACTAAAACATGATTCTGAAAAATTTCATCTGTAGAGAGTGAAATGTGAGAATAAGTTGGATTAATTAATTAATCAAGAATTAAAACCAAGCTCTTCCTAAATACAGTTGTACGAATGAGCCTTAAGGGGAAAAAACTATATTGTTATAAGCTTTGTCTTCTGGAACTATAACAAAGATTATCATAATTTCTCATTGCAGCCCCCCCCCCTTTCACCCCTCTGGAATCAGTTGTTAATACACACAGCTTTTATCTACAAGCACAGAAAAAGAAGAAAGTTATCAACAAAAAATGTCAAACAGAAAGTAGGCTCATTATCGGTGAAAATTTGGACATTTTCAGTCAAAGGGCAATTACTTGAATTTGTAAAAATGTGCCTATCTACATTATCATTCAATATAAAGAGAGACATATCAAATCAACTCATTATCTACAATTAAAGCAATATATTCGATGACATGCTTTCATATTGTAATGACCTCTTAATTCTACAACATGAAGAAACTCACACCTTTGCCATGCACTACGTACACAAAAGGCTAGTTTTGTAGAGATTAATATTACAGACTGCGAGATACATTTTCATAACTTTTCCATAATCAATTTCTTTTACAGTTATCATAATTGAATATCAATGTTTATTTTAAATTTTTTTCATGAGTATGGTATAGGTGTGTTATGATTTTTTTTTACCCTCGTATTAAAATATGCCTATTTTTTTTTTTATTATTTATACATAATTTTATTCACATGAAGTGAATGGGATTAGGCAGCAGGCATAGCCTATTTTAGCCCTCTCCCTACAGCAAGGTCAAGGTAAATACACTGCATAACATTAATTGAACAAACATTTAAAAAATGCGAGGAAAAAAACGGGGGAAAAAAATACAATGAAGTACCGGTTTGGAAAAATTGACAAAAGTTATATATACATTTACATGACAGTGTTCAAGTAAAACGTTTTGTTGCTGCTATATATGCATGTACTGCTTCAAAAATTTGTATATTAATATTGAGTCCATGATCAGGACTACCATATAATAATAATTTAAGTTCAGAAACCTGATTACAGTCAGTAATATTTTGAATTCTTTGAAAAAGTATATCTCTATAAGATGTATATTTTGAACAAGCGAAAAAGTAATGATAAGCATCTTCAACAGAATCAATACAGTGTTCACACATTGGTGTTTCTGATAAACATTGGCTATATAAGTCTGCCTTTAAATTACTTGCATTGTTCCTTAACTGACAATGTATTATATTGTATTTTCTTATTCCAATATGAAATAGTTCATTACTTTTTTTACAAAAATAAGAGTTCAAAAGACTTTTGAATGATGATATTCCAGAAGCATTTCTAATAAGATCTGGCAAGTTATTCCATAGTTTAACTGTTGATGGAAGGAAACTTTCCATGTATGATGTAGTTCTAATATGAGGAATTTTAAATTGTGCATCACTGGTTCTAAGATTATAGGAATGATTTGATGGGCGATAAGGCTCTATCAAATCATGCAAATATTGAGGTGAATAGCCATTTATATTTTATAAAACAATATTAATTTATGAACCTTCCTTCTTGTTTGTAAAAGATCCCACCCTAATTCATCATACAGTTTTGAACGAGAGGAGTTACATCTTAACCCAGTGATAATTCTACCTGCTTCAACTTGAATATCTTCTAAAAGTTTTGAGTCTTTTTCAGAGCAATTGTCCCAAACAACATCGGAATATTCTAAAACAGGTCTAATAAATGCAAAATATATCTTAACAAGTGTTTTCCGCCTAACCTTATACTTAAGCATTCTGAGGATATTTAGTCTTTTTGTAGCTTTTTCATGAATTGATTGTATATTCAATGTCCACGTAGCATCTGTTTGAAAGTGTAGACCTAAATGGGTATGAGATATATTCTGAATTCTGTTTGGACCATGTTCCCCAAATTTGATAGAGGGATATACAAAGTTTTACGACTAAAGTCAACGTTAACAGTTTTGTTTGGATTAAAATCAACTAGCCATTTTTTTTTACCATTTATCAATAAGTTCAAGATCACTAGTAAGGGATTGTGTTACATTTGTGGCTCCATTGTCCACAATGGCATATAAGGAAGTAT
Source organism: Saccostrea echinata (assembly GCF_033153115.1). Lineage (NCBI taxonomy): Eukaryota > Metazoa > Mollusca > Bivalvia > Ostreida > Ostreidae > Saccostrea > Saccostrea echinata. Next base: position 13,061,536 of record NW_026889777.1, read on the forward strand.
CATCAGCAAAAAGTCGTATATTATTAACTAAATCATCACAAATATCATTTATGTACAAAAGGAAGAGAAATGGTCCCAGAACGGAACCTTGAGGAACACCAGCATTTACTGTTTCATGGTTTGATGAAAAACCATCAATTACAACTTTTTGTTGTCTATCACACAAATAATTTTCAATCCAACCTAATATGTTACCACTAATACCATAATTTTTCAGTTTAGATAAAAGTCCTCTATGCCAAACTTTATCAAATGCCTTTGAGATATCACAAAAAATAAATCTTACATCTTTTCCTTTGTCAAGACTGGAAATTATAGTGTTATATATTTCTACAAGTTGATTAACAGTTGAGTCCCCCGGTTGAAAGCCTGGCTGACACTTAATTACATTATTGTCATTCATAAAATTATGTAAATGTTTAAACAATATTTTTTCCATTATTTTACACAAGACACTTGTAAGGGATATTGGTCTATAATTCGGTACTTCTTGAGCACTGCCTTTATTTTTGAAGACGGGTGTGATCTGAGATAGTTTCCAAATATCTGGCAATTTTTTCCCCCTTAATGACAAGTTAAAGAATTTAGTCAGAGGGTTTTTAATTGTAGTGGCTATTTCTTTCAACACTCTTGGGGAAATACCATCAGGACCAGGTGGTTTAGTGTTATCAGTGATACTTAATTGATCATAGACTTCATTTTCAGTGATAAGTATTTCAGATAGAATGTCATTATTCTGTGGTGGTGGACCAGGGCCATGAAGAGGAATGTCTGGTTCATCATTAATAGAAGAAACTTGTGCAAAATATTTATTAAGGACTGTAGCCTTCTCAACTGGATGGAAGATAAGTTTACCTTTTGATTTTAGAGGTGGTAATGGTTCATAATTTTTATTCAGTTTTGATATCGACTTAACAATTCTCCACCATTTTCCAGGAGGGATTGATTTATCAATCATTGAAGACATTTTTTTGTTATACTTTTCACGAGATTTTCGAATTTCATCAATTACTCTGTTTCTAAGTTCTCTATATGACTGCCAGTGTAGAGGATTGTCTGTATGTTTTGCTTTGTAGTGAGTCCTATTTCGTTTCCTCATTAGTTTACGTATAGTATTATTCATGAATGCCTTATCTCTAGGTCTGATGGTAATGGTTTTTGTTGGGATATGTTTATTGATGCAGCTATTCAGAGTTGAGACAAAGTTGGAATATATTTCATTTATGTTATCAGAATTAAACATAATGTTGTTCCAATCAACTTTTGATAATTCTTCGTTTAATGCATTAAAATTTGCATTTTAATAGTTTCTTACCACCCTTCTATAAGCATACTGTTTGTAGACAGAGAATTTGAGTTCAACACTAACAACACAATGAGAACTGCAGAATGGTGCTGTTATGTCATGATTTTCAACCAGGCTGGTATTGTTAGTTATAATTAAATCAATACATGTCCCAGTACTCATAGTAAAGTTAGTAGCATCATTTATAAGATTTATTAAGTTGAGTCGTTGTAACAAAAATTTAAATTGTCTATACTTTGGTTTGACATCATGTTAACATTAAAATCGCCTAGTAATATGCCTATTTACGGTTAGCTGAAATAATAATTGCTCTTTATTATTTTTCTATTATTTTTTTTCTTACAGGCGCTGACAACGAGATTAACTTTTACTAATGTAAAGTTTGTGCATGCTACGTGTTCTAAATCAAATGTGTGTACAGCAAATTGGTTTATCTGGAATTCGGATATTTAAAAAAAAATTGTAATTATTGGCCTATGGATACTCAAAAAAATGTATTTAATTTAAAGAAACCAGATAAATAACTTGTGCAGATTTAATTATTGCTATAAAGCGCATATGTATTTATCACAAAATTTCCCCTTCAATTTGGGCTTATTTTTTCATTCTCCTCAAATCTATATTATAACGATAATCTATATTTTTTTAATATTTGACAATGCAAAACCATGAAAATATTAAAAGACCCAAGGTCTATATACAAATTTACTCTAATTTTCCCACGTAACAAAAAAAACATATCCCCGTTATCTCCAAACTTTGGGGTGTCACATGACTTTTTTTGGGATATCTTTACATTTATCTAAATACCTAAAGACCAAATCGTATATTGATACATATATAGGTGGATCCAGTGTACCTGTTGGAACTCTCCCCTACACACACATGCGCGCATAAGGGATAATCTGGAATAAAGGCCTCTCCTGCGACTGTGAATCGGCATTTTTTTTTTTTACTGAGATTGGATCCGCCTACTGCATCCCACGTGACCTTTCAACTGATCAAAGGAAAAAACACGTGACTACGATGAATCACAATATCCCGGTAGTAAACAGTCGAGAAAATCGGTGCACGTCGGTGTAGGTTATTAAAAAACATAATTCCAGGAAGAGACATGTGACACTTTGGTATCACGCTTTTTAACCACCGATGTGTTCTTATACGGGTAAGTAGTGTATAAATAACCGTGTTTATATATGCGCTTGTTGTTTAAAAATAGAATTTGTTTACGATATTGAACGAAAGTGAAGTAACTCTTGTCGAAAGTTCGTTTAGGATCCTCTAGAATTTGGATACACACACAGACTTTAAAACAGTCTATTATCTATTATTAACTGTTTTAAGTAACCCTTTCATTTGTTTATGTACATGTATATCGAAAAGGATGTAAATTCTTAGGGATATATGAGTTTGAAAAAAAAATCTTCCTTTTTCGAGCGCTAAATATGTATGTCGATTTTTTTGACAGCTTTTTTTTTAATAATCAAGGAAGTCTTTCAAACATTATTTTTCCATAACGCATTTACCACCTGTTCACATTTTATAGGAAGTCCAACCGTTAATTTAAGGTTTTGAGGAAGTTATGTTTGTACGATGGGGGTCATGTAGATCTATAGATATATCGAAGTATAATGCAGAACTATGTTTATCCGACTAAACCTGCTGAATTGGGAAACTTTAAGCAGTATTGATGTTAGATAGATTCACACCAGGACCAAGATGTGTTATCGACCTTTCGGGGGGAAAACTGAATGAACTGACGGGGCACTGACCCAAGAGTTCGCAAACATTTTTAACATTTTATTCTATTGAAGAAAAATGATAAGATTCGAGATTTTTCTCACAAGAATATTCTTTTCTTGAAGTATCCTTTTTATTGTGATTTTTTTTAATAATTACATTCTTGTTAATTATTTTAGTTGCATTTTCATTCCATTGTTAAATCAGGTCGAAAATTTAAGATGTTCCATTTGACATCAATAACGCCAAAATATCATTCTGTAATTCTTAGAATTATTCACGTATTCTGCAATTAAATAGTTTCAAATGTTTTTCTAGTTATGAAAACAATTTTAGAACTGTATTTGCCCAAGAAGGTGCACGGGTTTGACCTTATGATGCCCTTTAATTTATGCACTATCTCCCATGATTTTTTTTAAATTTTGTTCCAAAATTTGATATAAATGTGGACCAATTATACAAGTAGGCAATTATATATAATATACTGTTTTTAAATATGATAATATGGGGTTTAAGTGCAACTGAATTTAATTATTTATATACAATATGTACTTTTCCTCATAAATATTGTTGACTTTTTTTTACTCGTCAAGAAATTAAGAGAGTTTTGAAAGTAAAGATGAACATCTAGATGTTGACCTTATTTAAGTTTCAGATCAGTCTAATTAAAACCATACTTCTTAGATCCAACTCATATAAACTCTGCATAAGAAGAATTTATACGGCGCGGATCTAAGAAATGTGTGCTTTTAATTTATTTCTTCCTTTTCTTTCTATCACAAGGTCAGCTTGTTTGATGACGAATTTAGAGCATGTGTGTTATGTTATAACTGATACAGATTCCCCTTCAATGTCCGCACATTGAGGATACGTAAACGTACGTGCGTGTGTAAAGATACTAAGTTAAATTTATGTATACACTAAAACACACACAGCCATATCATCAGTGTTGTCGGTCTGTCATCACTCTGTAAGTTAGTTTGTTTGTACTTGTAATCAGTGGATCGATCCAAAAATTAAATCCTTTATATAATTTTTTTTAAAAAGTTATAACTTTATAACCGGATATACAAATTTTGTGGTCACCGTCCTGTGACGCAATTAACTTCTATACACGTAAATAAAGATCACAAGCATAATTTAATTTTTATGGTCTCTTGCCCAATTTTTGAGTAAATTGTTCATCCGGAACGTAAATACATATACGTGTATATATATAAAGTTGGCATTCCAATAAACACTCTTTAAAAAGTTTGTTTACTGCGGAAAGGTACGTTTCTGTTTGTTTGATAAACAAGTTTAATTTGATTAGGATTAAAATCATTCGTGAGAGAGATAAGTTTGTTATCATCAAGTTAAAAATCACTCTATGTAAATTGACAGGAGAATGTTTCTTATAGAAATCAAATAATTAAGAGAAAAGTTGAATTTCTCCTCCTCGCTGTTCATTTAATTTTCTATTGGTATATATATGTAATGCATGTAATTATTTGTAATTTTTATTCATTGATTTTATTTCCGCTAGTCATTCAAAGTGTGACATTTATAGATAACTATTGTCATAATGACGCGAAAGTATTCATATAATTATAAACTAGTTTCAAGCACCCACATAAAGTTCATCCTCCACCAATCATGTTGAAAATTCTATTTTGCAATTAGAGTGACTGAAAACAAATTAAATGTCCAAAGTTTATTTGTTATTCAAAGGGGTCGACAACTCATGCATAGATGTGTGTTAAATGTATATGAATAGGTCGGTCTTCGTATTTTTTGCTCTCTGCCAATTTTATGAATGGAATGCATGTGTAAAATGTAAGTGATATTTTCCAATCTAATTGAACAATACCTCTATCGAAAGGGGGGAGGACTGGCATATTTATTAGATCATCTTACTGCATTGGGCATAATATTATAAAGCGATATTTAGACATTTCTACTATTAATTGAATGGAAATTTTTCGGATGTTGTTATTTGAATGGATAAATGTGCATGTAATTTATGGATTTCTAAATTAGCTGCATTTTAATGATTATATCTTGCCTAAACCCGAAGTAACCATAAAACAGAATAATCAACTAGATCGATCTTTCTTCTTTTTTCAGATGCCTCAAGTTGAGCACATGGGTGAGACAGACTTAGAGATAGTGACCGTGACCCCATTTGTTCATCAGGTCGGAGGTCACACATGCGTACTGCAGGTCACCCCTTATATCGTCTGCAAGCCTTACCAAGAAAATGAGGTTCTGTTTTATAGGAAATTACCAGAGGTTTTGCAAGGATTTGTGCCTTTTTATAGAGGTATGTAGACAAATTCAGCTTTTTAGCCTTAAGAACAGGCCTGTAGGAAGGAATTTCAGCTGGGGGGTGGGGGGGGGGTGGGGGTGGGGGGAGGCACAGCCATACATTTTTAAGTTGACAGTTGAGGGGCACTACCAAAAATTTCCTGACAAGCAAAAAAAAAAAAAAAAGGTCATCAGACGTTTTTATTGAGGGGGCACTAGCATGTAGTATCTATGTTTAATATAGTAATCTATATATCGGCAAAATTCTTGGGGGGGACGCCCCCCCCATGCCCCTCCTCCTCCCCCCCCCCCCGGTTCCTACGGCCATGAAGAAACTTAGGTACTTATAAATGCATATAAACAGTGGTTATACATATATTGATAAGGTGAACTTCCTGCACTGAAATTTACAACAAAATGAGCTGGGGGCGTCCGAAACAGATAGTAAGCATATGCTGCATGTTAAAATATGCAGGTTTATGTTTTATATACCACTTTCCTTATGTACAGCAGATAGGATACGTATGTATAAGAAACTCACTTAATTCAAGTGTGTCAAGTAAATGTAAGATTGTGAAGCATTTACAAGTGTGAAAGCCGTTGTTGACGGTCCTCTTAATCAGCTAGTCTAGATCTTGTAGCTGATAAACCGATGATATGTTTTAAAATTTTTCATTTGATAAATATCTTTTGGACCTTACAGTTTTTATAACATACCTCACATTTATTTTCATATTTAGTTACACATGAGGACCCCTCTGTCAGTGCATCGATACATCTGAATAATTTATCCGAAGACACCTTCAGTTTACAATAAAATGTGAATTATGGAGACTCTGTCTTTAAAATAATCCTCTTAGAGGAGAGGAAAGAAAACATTGTCTGAAGAGTGTTTTCACTTGGAATTGGAAGGCTTAAATATTTAAAATCGTGTTAGATATTACTAGTAGGTTAAATATTAAAGAGATTAGAAAATGACGTAAGAGTCCTGCTTTGTTATAAATCCGGAACAGCAAAAAAAAAAAAAAAAAAAAAAAAAAAAGATTCAGAGTGCATATAGTGTTCTTATAATGAAATAAAGCGACCTTAATTTTACTGAAAGGAATGAATGAATAAAATTCGAATGAATGAATGAATAAAATGTATTTTTTAAGTCAATAAAAAACATGTTTTATATATTTGTACAGGGTTGATCAAGATCCACTGTGAGTATAGTAATGACAGTATCAAGTTTTACGGAGAGGTTGCTAAAGGTTCCGTGAGACCCATTCATAACTCCTTAAATGACGATATTAGGGAGGAAATCTGTTTGATCAATGAAAGCGTCTCCGGGAGGTAGGATTAGCAATGACACGGATTATAGTAATATCGACAACATCGGATTCTATAGAAATAAAAATAACATTGGATTAAGCTTTTCTCTATTTAAACCCCACATATCTAGCAAAAATTTACTGTAAACCAATTTTTCTTTGTGTGCAAGAAATATCCGAAAGGTTATCCATGCACATTCTTTGACCCCGCAAATATTTCTCACCGCTAACCAATTACCTATAACTGTGTCAGTATTCCTAAAGAATGTCCTCGGTCGCGAAAATTATGAGTGGTAGTTAGAGATTTCAAACTAAGAAATCGCGAATTAAAGTTGTCCAAAGAATAATTGGTTTACAGTAAAGTATCTTTTTTGTTTGCTTTGAATATTTACGTGTTTGTCATCGGGTTAACACAGAAACTGCTGATAAGCAACGTCAGCAAGCATTTCTTCTCTTTGAAGCAGTATTCGTTAGCAATAAAATATATTAATAAAAAAAAATTTAAAAACCAACAAGATGTGTTTGTGAAACACTGATGCCCCCGTATGGCAACTCATAACAAAGGTTAAATTTCTCAAATGCAAATCAAATATGTTGGTACCCAAAGTAAGGTCTTGTTTCGAGGAATATACCTATGAAATATAAAAACCCTAGCAGCAACCATTGAATAGATATGGAAAAGGTTAAAGTTTTTCAAAAGTGAGTCAAACATCAAGGTCAAGTTCAAATGGTCCAAATTAATGGTGCCCAAGGAAAGGCCTTCTCACAAAAAATACACATGTGAAATATGAAAGCCCTAGCACCAACTGTTCAAAAGTAATGGCCAAGGTTAAAGTCTTTCAAAAGTAGGTCAAATTCCAAGGTCAAAGGGTCAAAGTTGTTGGTACCCAAAGTAAGGTCTTGTCACAAGGGTTACATATGTAAATTATGAAAGCCCTAGCACTTACCGTTCAAAAGTTATGGCCAAGGTTAAAGTTTTGCAAAAGTAGGTCAAACTCCAAGGTCAAAAGGTCAAAGTTGATGGTATCCAAAGTAATATCTTGTCATAAGGGTTACATATGTGAAGAATAAAAGCCCTAGCACCAACCGTTCAAAAGTTAAGGCCAAGGTTAAAGTTTTGCAAAAGTTGGACAAACTCCAAGGTCAAGGTCAAAGGGTCAAAGTTGATGGTATCCAAAGGAAGGCCTTGCAACAAGGATTATATATGTGAAGTATAAAAGCCCTAGCACTAATCGTTCAAAAGTTATGACCAAGGTTAAAGTTTTGCAAAAGTAGGTCAAACTCCAAGGTCAAAGAGTCAAAATTATTGGTATCCAAAGGAAGGTCTTGTCACAAGGTACACACATGTGAAGTTTGAAAGCCCTAGCATTCAACTATTCAAAAATTATGGCCAAGGTGAAAGTCTGAAAAAAAATTAACAAAAAGTAGGTCAAACTCCAAGGTCAAGGTCAAAAGGTCAAATTTTATGGTACCCAAAGAAAGGTCTTGTCACAAGGAATACACATGTGAAATATGAAAGTCATAGCTCCAACAAATCAAAAGTTATGGGCAAGGTTAAAGTTTTTGCGGACAAACAGACAGACGGACGGACAGGGCAAAAACTATATGGGGCATAAAAAAAATTGCTCAAAAAGGTGGAAAATCTTTTTTTCGGGAAAATACCAGACACAAACCTCCCATATTCACATTTGTGACTTTTAATCAACATACATACAGTCATATAAATGTAATTTCACAGAAAGTATTGCATGTTATAAATTCTGTACAACAGCTGCTCTTGATGGTTCTAAGATAAAGTACCTAAAAAATGATGAAATTTAATATTGTTTCAAATTGGTATCGTTACAAAAAAAGATTGGAAGACATTTTGGATTGTGATTTACGGGTAATTGTACTTCTCAATAACAAGCTTGTTGTCATCCCTGTACATGTAAACATAGAAATACACTTGGAGCAGTTTTATATGTGCCTATCATTGGTTATTTGTCATATACCCCAGGCATGAGCGTCTCCTCACTAGAACTTAGAACCACATGTTGCCATGGCAAGTGTAAGATGTCTGCCGCAGTTTATTGACAGATGATATTGATAGATGAAAGAGAGGGGGAAAATCAATTGATATATTAATAACCTGTTTTCTTATACTCGAGGTATCGTCGATGTAGTTCGCATTATGTACTCTTATAGTTTCTGACATCGATTTTATTCACCATGAATAATATAAATGTACCTGAAAACTACTGAGAGATGTTCTTTAATGTTCCAACTTCACAAGAGGAAGGTTGGCTTTAAAAACTCGCATTTTCCAGGAAGATCTTTGGGTCACGCTGTCTGTTTCCGTCTGTTTGTCGACCATGCGTAATCTCTTTTCCCCTTTCGACTTGTTTCTCAGAACCACTCGACCCCAATTCAGCCAACCAAACTTGTCTCGGAACATATAAATTTATTTTTAAAAGTGAGGAAGTCGCCCGCGTGGCGCAGTGGTTAAAGCGTCTGTTCTAGAGTCGCGGAGTAAGGAGCTGATTCTTACGTCGCAAACCACTGCGGGACGTGGAGACCGGTCCTTCGGATGAGACCGTATAAACCGAGGTCCCGTGTCGCAGTGGGTGTTGGCACAAAAAAGATTCCTCACTGCTCAATGGCCCTAAGTGCCGAGTCTAGGTATAAATTTGCAGCCCTCCACTGGCAAGTGGTGGCGTCTCTATATGAGTGACAAATTCTCGAGAGGGACGTTAAACAACAACAAAAAAGAAGAATATTGTGGCGTTTTCCAAAGGGAGGTATTTACATGTAAGAAAAATAAGGTAATTTAATGTTCAAAGAGGAAATAAGAAATTACGAGAACCACTGCGTCGTAAGTAAATAAATGTAGGTAAAATTCGCCAAATATTGAGAAAACATATATTTGTCCAAGCCATTGTTTCTGAATGCAGGATGAGACAACAAAAGGGGTCAAGATTTTTATATCGTTATCTTTTTTAAAACAATTCTTTTCACTGCCTTATATAAACTTTGTCAGGGTTCGAGAAGTTAAAACTTAACACTTAATTGATTGATTGAGGTCACAACGGGGTGGATTGTATAAATTCAAAGAATTATATAAAACTGCTGGCGAGTTAAAATTTTGATGACGTAAACTTAGTAGGTTTAACTCTAATCCGCTCTGGGGTCCTTTGATATTCAACTTTCGGTAATTATAAAACAGCACGATCAATTTAAATATAGATTGAATCTCAGTAATTGATTTAAAGGGCTCCAATATTGAAATCATTATATTTTTTTCTTACATACACGGGTTTCGTATTTCATAAACCCTACGAAGGGTGAAATTGTCCAAGAACAACCCCCCCCCCCTTTCCGTCTAAAATGGAATTACCTGTCTTCAAAGACTGATTATGTTAGTTTTCTTCTTATACATGTTACAAATAAATCTATATTATGATCTGTTTACAGTGAAGCTGATGAAAGCCTTCGTGCCTGGAGTGATCAATGCATTCGTCGTCAGATTGACAGGTACGGATACTGGAGCGAGGGAAAAGCGCAGCGTATCCTTTATTGAAACGGAGCGGATCTCCTAGGGGTGGTTTGTGTTGACTTGTGTGTAGATTCCCGTTCTTTGTGAAAACATTTCGTTTGTTCGTATACGAATTTTATTCAGTCATTTATGTGTTGAACATAAATGTGTGGCATTTAGAATAATAATCGGTCAGTGCGAATATGGATGTTCTTTATTTTAATCCAAAATATGTGGCATTTAAATAATAATGTAAACCAATGCGAAAGTCCATTCTAATAAGAAAAATTGAGAAAGTTAACATGATAATCTAAACCAGTGCGAATATCTGTTGTAATCAAACGTGTTAAGTAATGCTCGTATCTAATCATGAATGTTTGACATTTTAAATAATATTATATCAGTGCGCTTTTTTACATAGGGACTTGAGACAATCTTAGCAAAATCGGGTATATACCCGATTTTGCCAAGATTGTCTCAAGTCACTGTGCTTTTTATTCTATCATGTGCTTTTGGTTTTCCCTTTCTTCAAGGTTTAAAAGAGAGAAAACTCTTACTGGGGTAAATGTCTATCATGCCTTCATAAAATTGTCGAATTAAAAGGCCGGTCTTTTCTGTCCGAATTTTTCTGATCAAGGTATGGTGAAACTGTATACATTTTCATGATTTCATGATAATGTTAAGGTATCCAACCCATATTAGGACCTAATTTTCTAACCTTAAATATCCATCCTGTATTTAATACTCTGATATTAATTCAAAGCATTTTAGAGTAGAAAAGAATTTACCCAGAGAAATTTTCAAAAATGTAATTACCTAAGCAGTAATTAATTAATGAATATTGCATTGAGGTCAATGGGGACAAGCAAATTTTTGAGAATAAAAATTTAAATACTAAGAATATCAAGAATTGCTGTGGTGAAAAGATGTATTTAATTATTAGGAAAAGAAAAACGATTGAAAGCTAAATTTTTTACCAGACAGATTTGTTTTTGAATTGATTTTATTGATTGAAAGCAAAGGGGAATAACTCTTCAAGGACAGGACAAGGTAAAAAAAAATTAGGACACATTCCGCTGTTACATATTGATACTAAAACAAAAAGATTATGTCTACATATACTGAGTATTCAGCCAATAGATATCTATTATGCATTCAGATTCAGTGAATCTATGACTATTATGGGTCGGATACCTTAATCATTTGCGTTTTAGCAAAATTATATATGAATGCACAGAAGGATTGTTAAACTTAACAAAAACCAGAATTCATAATGCTGGAGAACCTGGTGGCGCCTTACCGCTTCCCTTGTGTCATGGATCTCAAAATGGGAACCAGTCATAGGTCACCGGAAGCATCAGAGGCAAAAAGGAGAATGCTGGAAGAAAGATGGCTGTCTTCAACTTCCGCCTCCCTCGGATTCCGGATGTGTGGAATCCAAGTAGGTTTTACTGATTTTTTTGTTATTTGTTGGTGCCATTTGTTAAATATAACTTGTGTGTTTTTTTAATCTAAATATAACTTAAAGATGTTTTTTTTAAGTAGTCCTGAAACATGCAAATTTAAATCTAGCTTTATCTTATTTTAATCAGTTTTATTGCAACTTTACGTAGGAAGTAATATCTGTTGCGAATAAAACGATAGGGCCCGAATAGCTAATCAGTTCCGGTACAAATTAACTGTCATATTGTAAATTTGGAATTTACTGTACGTTTTGTATTTACTGCCACCCGGTAAATTCCAAATTTACAACATGACAGTTGATTTGTACCGAGTGGCAGTAAATAAATTCAAAATTTACAACATGACACAACACTAGATTAAAAATATCTGCCGAGAACATCATTGACAGGCATCCCTAAATGAATATTTAAAACAAATATCACCAAGTAATTTTATTAATGGTTTTCCCTCTGCATAGAGAGTAAACTGTAAAGTATGTTAGAGAAAAAATGGAAGAGAACATGCAAATACACGTAGTAAATGGTGGTTAAATGTTATGGTATCTTCTTGTGATGTCTATTTTTAGTTTTTTGGGTTCGTTAAAACACATATCATGCTTATTTTTGATAGCTAAAACTTTGTTACATGTAAAAAAAAAAATAATAATAATAATAATAAAGGTGGAAAGCCGATTTTCTGTGCACAAATGCTTGGCGGTGATCAGAATTCATTGTACTGTGAAAAAATGTCGACTGTGTAATCACAAATTGACTGCAGAAAATCAAAATATTGCAAAATTCAAACAATTTAAGCATATATATTAAAGCCTTAATAATAATAATAATAATGTCCTTTATTTATACAGGATAGCACAATTAGTTTAGAAAACTAGTTTACATTGTGGTCCTGAAAACGTTTATACAGACAACAAGAGTATGTACAGAAACAAATAAATATTAAAGAATATGAAGGAAAAAAAAGCGTGGTCTAATAAAAATAATATTTACACATGATATAATGTAAAACTTCCATAAAACTGAACATAATCAATGAGTTGTTTGGTACATTTTACTAGTTTGTAGACTGAAAATAATTTCTGATATATGCTGATTTAAAACTTTGTAATGAGGGATTACACTTTAAAAATTCTGGCAATTCATTCCATATTTGCGAGCCGTAAATTGTAAAAGATCTTCTATAATATTCTGTTTTTGCCCTTGGAATGTACAGTGCGTTGCTTTTGCTTAATCTAGTAGATCTGCTGTTTATTTCATATACACATTTAAAAACATCTAAATAATTTGGAACTAATCCATGCAGAACTTTAAAAACAAGAATGACAGTTCTATATATAAAATAGTCATTTAGAGGCATCCATTTGAGTTGCAGAAACATTTCTGATGTAGGTGTATAAAAGGTTTTATTTAAAATCACTCTAGCGGCTCGCTTTTGGAGTTTACACAGTTTGTTAAGACCGTCTTTGTTCTTCATATTGCCCCAAACAGTACAGCAGTAATTAAAATGAGGAAAAACAATTGTATTGTAAATTTTCAGCAATAACTCCGAGGACATGAATGATCTTAATCTAGATAAAACACCTATTTTGCCTGCAAGTTTTTTTGCTAAAATTTCAACATGTTCAGACCACGTAAGACACCTGTCAATGTAAACACCAAGTAATTTCGCACAAGATACATTTTCAATAACAATACTGCCCACTTGAATAGATAGATTCCTACAATTTCTTAACCTTTGTTCCGTACCAATTAACATACACTGAGTTTTTTTAAGATTGATTGATTGACTGTTGGCATCATTGTAACAAGCATTGAGCCCTCTACCAAAATTGTGAAATTCATGGCCCCAGGGTCAGGGGTTCTGGCCCCACGGTGGGGCTATATAGATCATATAGTGAAAGTGCATTATTTCTTTGAAAATCTTCTTCTCTGCTCCTGGGTATTAAATAAAGTAACTAAGTACATAGTTATGAAGAGCAAGAGTGCCTCTTCCAAAATTATGAAATTCATGGCCCCAGGGTCAGGGGTTCTGGTGTTAGGGTGGGGCTCTATTGATTATATAATGAAAATGCATTAATTCTTTGAAAATCTTCTTCTCTGCTCCTGGGTATTAAATAAAGTAACTAAGTACATAGTTATGATGAGCAAGAATGCCTCTTCCAAAATTGTGAAATTCATGACCCCAGGGTCAGGGGTTCTGGCCCCAGGGTGGGGCTATATACATCATAAAGTGAAAGTGTATTATTTCTTTGAAAATCTTCTTCTCTGCTCCTGGGTATTAAATAAAGTAACTAAGTACATAGTTATGAAGAGCAAGAGTGCCTCTTCCAAAAATGTGAAATTCATGACCCCAGGGTCAGGGGTTCTGGTGTAAGGGCAGGGCTCTATTGATTATATAATGAAAATGCATTAATTCTTTGAAAATCTTCTTCTCTGCTCCTGGGTATTAAATAAAGTACCTAAGTACATAGTTATGATGAGCAAGAATGCCTCTTCCAAAATTGTGAATTTCATGGCCCCAGGGTCAGGGGTTCTGGTGTTAGGACGGGGCTCTATTAACTATATAGTGAAAATGCATTAATTCTCTGAAAATCTTCTCCTCTGCTCCTGGGCATTAAGGTGATAAACTAAGTACATAGTTATGATGAGGTGGTGGGCCTCTTCCAGAATTGTGAAAGCCATCGCCACTGGGTCAGGGATTCTGATGTTAGGGCGGGGCTCTATTGATTATATAGTGAAAATGCATTAATTCTTTGAAAATCTTCTTCTCTGCTCCTTGGTATTATTTAAACAAACAAAGTGCATGGTTATGATGCATAAGGATGCCTTTTCAAAAATTATGAATTTCATGGTCCCAGGGTCAGGGGTTCTGGTGTTAGGACGGGGCTCTATTGATTATATAGTGAAAATGCATTAATTCTTTGAAAATCTTCTTCTCTGCTACTGGAGATTATTTAAACAAACAAAGTGCATGGTTATGATGCATAAGGATGCCTTTTCAAAAATTGTGAATTTCATGGCCCCAGGGTCAGGGGTTCTGGTGTTAGGGCGGGGCTCTATTGATTATATAGTGAAAATGCATTGATTCTTTGAAAATCTTCTTCTCTGCTACTGAAGATTATTTAAACAAACTAAGTGCATGATTATGATAGGCAAGGATGCCTCTCTCCAAAATTTTTAAATATATGGCCTCAGTTTTTGGGGTTCTTGAGGAAGGGGGGGGGGGGCTCTATTGATTATATAATCATTTAATTTCTATAAAATAATTGATTCTGATTGGATAAAAAATTCTTTTGATAACTGCATCAATAAAATCTGGAGTTCACCTGCACTTAGCAGCCGGAACTACTTTGGCTGACTTTACATGTATATTTCCCGCTTCCATATTACTTTGTGAAAGAAAACTCTATTTTCCTGAATTTCAAAACTCGTCCGTTACGTTCCTGAGTTATTTTCTACTTTCGTTTCTTTTCGAATTATCCCCCTTTGCTAAACAAATCAGATCGTCTGCAAATGACAACAATGCAGTTGCGGGAAAAAAGGAAAGAAATCATCATACGTATGTTAAATGTTTGTGTTTGAGATAACTGGTATGAACAATAGAACTGTGAAGAAATGTTTTTATGCTACCAAAGCGGGGAAATGCCGTTAGTCTGTTAATTCTTAGGAAACGAATGCATGAGAAAAACGACGCTGAGCGAGGACGGATATTCTTTCAAAGTTAAACAGTCGGCAACAGACTCTTCTGAAGCATGTTGTTTTATGCCTGGACATGTTGTGATACGTATATAATATGTTCGATTTGAAATTCAGATGAAGAGATGCGCATATGAAACCGAAAATTTCTGTGACCTAGAAAGAGTTGTTAGGGAGGTTCGATCCTGAGCTTTTGAGCAGATTTTGGTCTGGAACTTTATTTCTAAAATTCTGCATCATTTTTAAGTTCTACCATTAAATCTGGATTCTACAATGCAAATCAAACTTTATCCAATGAAAAAAACCACCATTAAATTCCATTCAAGTAGGATTAAGCCAGGAACTATATTTTGTGGAGGAAGGTTTTTAGAAGAAAATGATCAATTCTTCCCTTTTGAAATATATACAGTACTGTTAAGTTCAGATTCCTATTTTTCCATGGTGGTTGCAAACAGAGCTGTTTTTTTGCAGTGAAATGTTTTATGCAGGTTCTGAAATATCCATTAAATTATTTCATATGAATTCTTTCAATATATTGTGACAAATATAGTAAATATATTCTGAAAGTCCAGGAAAAAATTGAGCCAATTTTAACATAAAATTAACACTTTTTTAATAATATCTAAAAATTTAGATCATGGACCCCCGTTTTTGTTTTTCTTTTCTGAATATATAAGATAACTTTGATCGATCTGCTTAATTTCAGCAAAAGTTTAAGACTTTAAAATAATTTTCTTGCTTGTTAAATTTTTAATGCCAGAAAAATCACATTTTGTAAGTGCAGAAAGGTCAAATAATTGATTGTGTGAAGCAATTTGAAACTTTCTCTTAGTCACAATTTTAATGTGTCTTTTTTTAAATAGACCAATAGTTTATTTCGTCCCATGATTTATTTGGATAAAAACTTTGGAGGGAAAACGTCGAAGATGTGATTTTTGATTAAGACACAAATTTCAGTGCAAAAAGGTCATATTAAATGTACTGTAGCGCCAAAAGAAGCATATTGACCCCCATTTTTTGTTTTGATTTTTAATTAAGCTATGTGTGTAGAAACTAAAAATATACTTGACAAAAAAAGTTTAAGACTTTAAATATCAGGATCCAACCTCGTTAAGGTTATATTTGAGTAGCTTCCCTTTACATTTACGAACCTAAAGATATCAGCTTACTGGGGGAATATGAACATTGGGATATAGCAAAAATTAATACAACAGGTAAGTTTTTGTGTTAAAACTGTTTTTGTTAGAATAATAGTAATGACACGACAATATTTGAAAACGTTGTTTGTTAGTTATACTCGGCGTCTGAAAATTTAGACAACTAAGCTAGGCCTAGCCTGTATGTTGGACAGTCATTCGATCGTTCTCAAGTTAAATCTCATCATTGAAAGATAAATATTAAATGATAAGAAATAAATCTTATAATTTTTTCTTTCATCGATGTATCATAGAAAGCTTATACGTAAAATTTCATCAATCCAATGCGCATAGATCTGTACATTCAGCCATTTTGAATTTCAGCAACGTTGTTGTGATGTATTCCTACGCAGTCTTCGATACTTAAATTAAATATTAAAGTGAAAGAAAGTTTCATTTTATTATTTTAAAATCATAATTAAATGATAAGAAATGAAAGTAATATTTTTTTCTTTGACCGAAGTATCAAACAAAAATTTGGACGGAAAACGTCATCAATGCGCTACAAAAATTTGGACGGAAAACGTCACGTTTTCCGTCCAAATTTTTGTTTGATACTTCGGTCAAAGAAAAAAATATTACATTCATTTCTTAAGTGAAAAAGCATTAATTTTATTAATTAATCAGTAATTAATCCTGTCTGCTCCTTAGCGTTGAGCTGATAAATAAATTGCTTAGCTATGATGAAAATGGGAGCTTCGAACCGAATTTTTAAATCTTGTGGTCCTAGGGTCAGGGGTTCTGGCATAATGGGGGGGGGGGGGGGCTTTTGATAATATAGTGGAAAAGTGCTAATACTTCGAAGTCCATAGTTATGATGATGAGGGTAACTCTTCCAAATTTGTAAATTTCTTGACCCTTGGGTTCTGGTGTTAGGGTAAGGCTTTGTTGAATCTGTAGTGAAAATGCATTGTACCTGTGAAATTCTTCTCTGCTTCTGGGCATATCGGAAGAAAACAGAGTAAAAGTTTAAATGATATAAGTAAGCGTATTTCTACCAGATTTTTGAACATCTGGACCATTTGTCTAAGCATTCTAGTCCTGGGCAGGGCTCTATTAATTTGTATTCTACTGAGAGAAGTTATTCCCCTTTTCCGTTCACCTTTGATAATTAATCACTGTAAATAATGTATTTGAAAGGTTAATAGAATAAGATAGTTATGCAAGAGTGTTTATCATATAATTCAAAAAGTATTTTCTTAGTTTTAATAATCAGGTAGACCTGTAAGTAATAGATAAATAAAAATGAGACAAAAATAACTTATCTTATTAAAAGTTCTTCAGAGACCGTAAGAGAGGTCAATGCTAGAGGTCTTAATATGGGTTTAAAAATAGTACAGAAGCACTAATAGTTTGTTAATAGTCTGCATGGTGATAGTGTTAAGTGGGGGACAGATTAGAACTTAATTTATGAGTTGATACTGAATACTAGACTAATTATTTTGTTGATCCTGATCTTCCTACTTCTCTTGCTTTAGGGCAACAAAGCTTCATCTATCAGTGTATTTAACTTCTAAATTGTTGTATTATACTCAGGTGACCGTTAAGGCCCTTGGGCCTCTTGTTATGTTTTAATATTTATTTAATTTTGGTTGTAACGCGTCATTTGATTGGATAAGAAAATTAGTTTATATCGTATAATATATATGTGTTGCCTACGTCACAATGACTTACGTCAAAAACGTATCAATCTGCTTGGCGTTACTTTTAAAAGATGACCAATTTGAAGGCATTTTTGAAGGAGGAATTTTAATGATGGAAAATTAAATTATAAGGAATAATTTAATAGCTACCCAATTAAATTATAAGGAATAATTTAATAGCTACCCAAGTTATACTGTATAACCTGGGTTGGAACAGTTTACGCTTATTTATAAACCGCTTCGCAGTATAACTTAGTAAGCCATTAAATTCAATCCTTAAATAATTTGAAAATATAGTCGCTTAATCAAGAAAATCAACATTCATGATTTGAGAAAAAAAAGGTTGTTTTTTTTTAATTAGTACATTTTTATCGATTGGAGTTTTTACATGTTAAAGCAAAAAGTTTCTTTGAACCATAGTTCATAAATATTTACATGTACACTGCAGGTTTACAAAAACGACACCAAAAGTTATGTGTCACATGATAAGTATTTTGGACGTGGATTGGACAAGAATGGCGTCAGAGATGAAATGAATAATTTCTTCCATGATGGTTTGTCATTAAGAAAAGACGTAATAGCGTCCATAGTAACCAAATTACGTCAGATGGTAGCGGCCTTAGATACACAGGGTGCCTTCAAGCTTTTTTCCTGTTCACTTTTGATTCTCTATGAAGGTGATATTCCTCTTGCCAATGACAAAGGTGTTCCGAGTGTGCCTTCGATAGACGTCCAGTGCAATACCGATATTCGACTGATCGACTTCGCCAATGCGATAGAGACATCAAGCTGTAATAAGCAAGATCTTTCTACCAAGGCAGGGATTCGCTTTGGTATTAAAAACCTAATAACATTATTGGAAGAGCTCTTGTAAAACAATTTTAAACTATTGTAACCTAATTCATTCCTGTTCAAGTTATGGTGATATTCTGGATTGTATTTTATTTTCCCCAGAATTCCATAGCTTTTGTGATTTTTATAACAATTTATATAATGACTGCTGATCAGGTTTTTATATGACTAATTTTTGATTTTATACGTATTGATGATGCTGTCACGGGTGTTCATATTAATTACTACTTTTGGGGGGTAAAAAAAATTATTTTTCTGGTACATGTAAGTATATCAATGTCACTTTGTAAATGCGTACACCCCAATTTGTGCAATATGTACATGTAATACAGATTAGTGTTTATATAATATAGTAACATAGAAGAAAATACGTGTCACAGAATTTATGTAATGCTAAAAGAGTTTCAGAGTTTATAGTCACACTCCTTTACTAATAATGGTGCTGAAAAAAATGTCTACCTTAAATTCTTCTTTGTATGTTCGCATTTTTTTAAAACTGTTCATCAGTCTGGAATGATTGACTGTTAGCAATGGTATGTTATGATATTATCATTTTTTCTGTTTGTGTTTTATGTTCGATTTAATTGAATTTGAGGTAGCTTTTGCTCAAAAATGTTTATTTTTTGTTTGTTTGTATGTTGTTTAACGTCCCTCTCGAGAATTTTTCACTCATATGGAGACGCCACCACTTGCCGGTGGAGAGCTGCAAATTTTGTCCTATGCTCGGCACTTACGGCCATTGAGCAGTGAGGGATTTTTTTCGTGCCAACACCTACTGAGACACGGGACCTCGGTTTATACGGTCTCATCCGAAGGACCGGTCTCCACGTCCCACAGTGGGATTCGAACCCGCGACGTAAGGATCAACTCCTTACTTCGCGACTCTAGAGCAAACGCTCTAACCACTGCGCCACGCGGGCGACTCAAAAATGTTTAAAGAGATCTTAAGGAGTCAGGGTGGTCAATATTACCCAACAATCCACCTAAAAATATATTTCAAATGATTTTTCTAGCCATAAACTATTATTTAGTAAAGAAAAACAAAACAAAAGAAAGAGTTCTTGCTATAATATTTAATGCAATTTCGTTTATTTTTTATACAAAACTTTTCTTTTCCAAGAGGTGTAAATAGTCTAAAAATGACCCAAACCACCCAGCCTCTGGAGGTTTAAAAATTCTATAATATCCTCCTCAGTTTGGATTAATCATTGTTCATTTTTTTTAAATAGAACCTCATTGCTAATTAATCATGTAAAAGTATACACTGGATTCACAATTATTCATTGAACACCGAAAATTGCATTCAAGATTGAGCCAATCCACAAAATTATATACTCGTAGGTGATCAACAGAGTAGAAATTTAACAAATGCACAATAGGACGAGATATATGTCCACAAACCTACATATCAACATTTTTTAGAACCACAAGATTTCATCCCCACGAAAATAAATTTATGAGATCATAGTACATTGATTTGAACCGAAAACGTCTTTTTTTTTCTTTTTTTTTAAATCATAATAGTTTACAACTGGAAGAGTATATTTATGTATACATTTAACTTAGATGTTTAAAATATAGTGTTTATAGACAAGGGTCTTATTTCAAGATGTTTCAGTATTAGAATAATACACTTTTCATAGTGATATTTGTTTAAATTGATATCATATTCATATTAAAATTGTACAGTTTACAGCTGCATATTTGTATAGGAACTATTGTCCCTTGTTCATATATGTCTTTTACTGAGTTCTGCAGTAGATTTGTTCATGAATTACAATCAGAAAAGAAAAAAATTGAACATCAGATATGTGTTTTTCAAAAACTAAAAGAAAGTGATAGTAAATAGATACATTTCATACAGGAATTTTTGACACAGAGCATAGGTGAGCTCACTGAAACATACCGATATGAAATACACTGGGTCATAATCCGAGTTAAACATAATGTACTTTTAATTCTGGTGTACACTTCCAAAACAGAAGTGAAGAGAGAATAATTTATTATACTGTGTATGTGATGCATAATCTTGTTAGATATAAATCATTTAAAGAAATTCAGGGTTCATCATACCTGTGAAATCTGCAATTTTTTATTATTTATATTTATTTATTTATTTGATTTTGTGTCTATGTTATACAAATACGACCAATCTGTTTAATTATTCCATTGTCTGTTGCTTAACAAATATACAACATGTAGAATACATTTTTGACTTGGAGTTAATTTAAGCAATGTACGATGTCAAAAAAAAATTCTGTATGTACTAAAAGTGCATTTACAATGTAAGACAAACAAAGGCAGTTCAAGAAATATGCATAATTTTCTACCCCCAGATTGAACAGAAATTGCGATCACGCGGAATTTAAACCCCGTGGAAAAAAACTTCTACATGTATAGTGCACTATCACAACTTGTTATGTACATGTGTACCGGGTATGCCTGTTTATTTTCAATATAAAGCTTAAGGAATTGTATATTGTCATGCTTTTTTTCCTCTGTCATATGACATGGCCACATACATTTCCTTATTTGTTTATTGGATGCAATGGAAGTTTTCTTTTGTTCTTTTTTCCCTTGGGTTGATGTTTTATGGTTTTGTTCTGACCTAAGCGCAATATTGTTTGAGGCCATGTATATTTTTATATAAATAAATTATACACTGAAATTCGACTTGTTTTATGTATTATTTAGAGAACGAGACAGGTACTGTATTAATCGTAGATACAAATTTGGGGTGGACGAGTGCGTAGCACGAGTCTCCACCCCCAAATTTGTATCTACGATACAGAACCTGTCGAGTTCTCTAAATGATTTGTGACACGATCAATCAAAAAAAAGCACCGCCCACTGTATACCTGTACAGCATCCAAACTTCTGCCAGTGTTCTATCCTTTCTGACATATTTCATTTTGTCAAATAAAATCTGCAACATGACTATTTTGTTCTCTCTGTAGATGAGACCTCGACGTGTAGTATACATCCGCAGTATTAGCTGCAATAATGTAGCCCTCTCCAATTTTTTTTTTTTTTTTTTTTTTTTTTTTTTTTGGGAGAGGGCTACAACTCCTTAGGATCTCCGTAATGGTGCAAGTGCGGGAGTGATTCACTACCGCACAGATTTCAGCTCAAATTATCAGTAAGTGGGTATTTTATTAACATATCTTACCTGAACTCATAAAATGTAGTTATGCAGGACATGAATTGATCCAAAAATATACAGAACAATCCGTATATCGGTTATTTTTCGTGTATGTCAACATCACAACTTGAATTTATCCGCCATGTTTACTGACCTTGATCGATTTTATTTTGGGACAACCAATGAGAATTTGGGATCTAGGGGAGCGGATCTGTATGGAATTCCCTTATTATAAGCATAAATATCACTGTTTATGATAAAAAAAATCACGTGGAATGCTTTTATTTATCGATGTTTAGTTATATCATACTACACAAACATTTATCAACACCGACATTTACATTATCAAGCAATTCTAAATTTCAAGCGCAAGTCTCAGTACATCACGCGAGAACTGTCATGGCTGCTGAGGTGAACGACCGGAAAACACGCAGATTTATTTTACTTGGTTTTCGCGTATAAAGGGCTATGATGTTGATAGTGAATAAAAATTCCGTCTTATTGGAAGTAAGTTGAATGCAAAAACAATTTATTTTGCCTGCAGTCGCCCGTATCTAAAAAATATATTTGCACCATTACGGAGATGCAGTGGAATTGTAGCCCTCTCCTGAAAATATCAGATTAAAAAAATCGGAGAGGGCTACATTATTGCAGCTACCGCAGTATATATATTTCCACGGACGACGAAAGATTTAGTCAGATTAGTTTTTACAACGGGGTAGATGTGACAGACTTGAAGTCAGTCTTAATTGATAAGGTGGACGATTTAACCTTGTTGTAGATAGAGCTTGATCCTAATTTATTTTAAGGGTCTTAAAATCTTAGTTTAACTAGATACACATATAGGCGATACAGACAGTTTTTCGATGGACTTTGATGTTACGGATTTTATTTTCTTTTTGAAATGCAACATTAAAAACGAAGTGAAAGAGATGCGCGGCAGTCGTCAGCAATAAGGATTTAAGATGAAATTTAAAAAAAAAAAAAACCCTGATAGAATGGACTTGGTTGAGTTTGCACGAGAAGAGTGGAAAATGGGGGGAGGGGGAGTGCGAATTTCACGTAATGTATGCTGCATCCGCGAACCCATTGGCTTTACTATTTTGAAGGGGGCACAAAAAGCAGGGAAAGCAAACAGGTTTTCAGGAATTTATCCAACATAGGATGTTTTCATAATTGCGAATTTTCCTTTTCGTTTGGATCGAATTGACGTGTAGATTCTGAGTGGAATAATTTTTTAAAAGTGATTAAGAAATTCTGACATTTTACATTCCTAAGGAAATATTTCTTCAAAATTTATAATTGGGAAAAATCAGCATTTACTATTTGTACGTGCTTTTGATAAATTGAATCAGATTTATTTTTAGACCGTGCTGTATTTTAGATACAGTACAGTAGACTAATACAAGACAGTATACAGGGCTAATCCAGAACGGAAAGTATCTCCGCCCACTGTTTTCCCGTTCTGTATTGCTAATACAGAACAGCAAACTTCAAAGAAAAAGACCGCAATCGTGTCACAATCGAATGGTAAGTTAAAATAGACCAATTCAGAAACTTTTGGAACATATATTAAAGAGGATCCTTTGATTTGATTATTGATATTTTCATATAGAAAAAAACCCAAATGTCTGTGTGTACACTCAACAAATGTATTTATGTTTTGAAAATTCAGTAAGAGTACCTGTTTATTTTCACCCAGGCTTATTTCTTATACGCGTTTACTTTATTTGTTTGTATGTTGTTTAACGTCCCTCTCGAGAATTTTTCACTCATACGGAGACTTTTCATAGCACATCACCGTTATTTGTTGGGAAAATCGAATTTTACATTAAATAATCAAACATAATAAGCGCAAATAATAAATATTTCTACTTAAGTGAAATCGGAATATCACCTATTTTTTCCCCTGACCCTTAAAATGAAAAAATATTTTTCAAATAGAAGGTACAGATAAAAGCAGATTGCATTATACATCACCATATTAGATACAGATTTATGTTATAAATCACAATAGAGACAAATTCATGTTATAAACCAAAAGAAATACAGATCTGTGTTATAAACCACAATAGATACAGATTTGTGCTATAGAGCACAATATGTACAGATTTGTATTATTTATAACAAGAAATACAGATCTATGTTATAAACCACAATATATACAGATTTGTGTTATAAAGCATAGTATATACAGATTTGTGTTATAAACCACAAGAAATACAGAGTTGTGTTATAAACCACAGACAGATATGTGTTATAAATCACAATAGATAGAGATCTGTAAATATGTATCTATTGTATTAAACAGAGATGTGCTGAAATTTCTAACAGACACATTTGTAGTTTTGCTCTTTCTTGCAACATAATTTGGGGTCACACGACTGTCACAGAAAATTGTTCGCTTATAGTCCGTATATTGTGATATAGATATTTAACACATGAGAACGCGCTATCTCTCTTGATCTCAAATAATTTGACAAATAATGGCAGGTTGTTTATATACACAAATAGCTTAAGACCCAGATTCGGATACTATAATCTATCCTTCACAGTTTCAACAGAGATTCTAATCTCATTAAGTAATGTTTTATCTTCACTAACTCTGGTCTCTTCTTCCCGTTTATTCTCTGTCTGTACATCTTTGTTAGCGTCCTCCTTAGAGACACTTTAGTTTATTTATGTAAACGTAATATGTATTTCACTTGTATCAACAGTCCATTTTCCTTTCAATTTCCATTCCTTTTGGTATTTTTCCCTTTTTGCCATTTTTTCTTTAAACTATAGGACTAACATATAGAATTCAAACAGTAAACTTGCTATCTGTTATAAAGGCTTCTATGTTCATTGTCGTTCTCTCAGAGCTTATACTGGCCTGAGTTAGCTCTAATCAAATTGCCATCTGATATCCAATGGCAAAGATTCATTTGCTGCTGGTTATATGTCTAGCATATTTTTTTTTTTGGGGGGGGGGGGACTTGATAGCTTGTAAGAAAGTTCTGAGCGGGTAATTTCTTCTGACTGGAAATGGAATCCCCCTAAAAAAAATCCCCTGTAATCACTCCTTGAGTTTTCTATCCTTACCTTTATCTCTATAAGCTAGAAGTACTTTGTCAGCTTTCTGGTCTTATTTTCCCTTTAAAGTTTTCTGTGTTTGAATCTGTCCTTTTGACAGGAAATACCCCTCAATCTATACAGTGTACTATACTCCTTCTATCTTAATTCTTATGCTTCCATGCTTCTCTATAATGCTGTTTTTGTTTTACAGTTTCTCGTGTTTTCCGTTTTTCATTTTCTTCACTTTCATAGGTGTCTCTCGTGGTATCTCTATTGCTAATCCGAATAAAACTGGTGACGATAACAAGCAGTAATCAATCTCATAATTCTTACACATATAGTCAATGTAAATGGAGAGCAGGGCAAATAATAGTATTGATTCGATCCATATAAGGTGTTCATACTTTCTTCAAATTATATTCTATATAGTGCAGGTTTCCCTTAAGTGTGTTTTAGCATAGGGGCTTGTCTTCCGGATTGTGAAATGTAAAATAAATTTTAAAAATTTTGAATCTTCTTTAAGGACCCTCTATACACTAGAGAAAAATATTTTTTGGACATTGAGAAAATTATAGTGTGTAAAGGTGTAAGTATTGAGCTTGTCTATCACCTTTTCAGCATAGGGTGCCTTGCATTTACCCCAAGGAAAAATGTTCAAAGACAATGAAGTACTGATGAGCATAAATCACTGTTGTTTAATTAAGTGGGCAAAATACCTGCAAATGAAGTGTTCTATCTATTCATCTTGGCCTATTAAAGTGTTATGAATGCTTGATTTGATCACAAATTAAGTAATAAACTGTACATTTCAATTTATTTTATTCTTGATCAAAGGGCAGATCACTCTATCAGCATAAAAATACCACAAAATCAGAACTCTTCAGTGTGCAGTGTATAGAGGGCTCTTAAATACACTTAAAAGTTGTTAAAATAGATATTCTGACACTTTCAGTCAAGAAAAACCACGTTTAAAATAGACGTACCACACCTATATACATAAACTTCAGATTTTCAATCCTCAACTTTTCTTATTCATGTAGTAATATTTCACTACCACCTGCAAATGGTATTTATGTCTCCCAACTTACGCATTTGGCAATGCTCCGAGAACGATCAATTTTTAAACCAAGGCAGGATACTGACAAATAAGTTGACGTTACAGGAATTTTAACAAACTCCTTTAAAACCAGCATTTTCAGAAAATTCTTTGCTTGTTTTAATGTCCTTGTTTGCAAATACATCCTATCACTGAGTCGTATTTTGACTGACATTCATGTATTTCATACCAAATGTTTTGTCGATGACTACGGATTACTTCTATATATAGACGTAAGACACGTCGACAGGGGATGCATTCTCCTCTTAGGCACAGGTCTTATGTCTGGAATTTCCAGGAGTCTTTGATTAATTATGCCCTCTTCACATATTTGCATTGCATTTTTTTTAAATATTTGTTTTATTAGATTCATCACAATTCCTTATCTTCGCCTTTCTACTTTTATATGTGGACGTATTACAAACATTGCCTTCCCAATACTTTCAATATCATTTTTTTAATCTGCAGTCTGATAATGCTGATGAAGTTTATTTTGACCATGCTGCTCGGATGCCACAGCAGGTGGTCTCATCTTTTGTAGCCAAGTTAATTCGGTCAGTTATGTCATTTACTTGCTGGGGAATGGATCGAGAAGGGCGAATAGATTGAAACAGAACGAACGAGACGTTGAAAAGATTTAACTGTAAGTGTGTATGTTAATTCTTCCCTAAATGAATATTCTTACATGTAAATCAATCAGCTGTTTTAGGCAATATAGTTATGAGAGCACACTTTAAAAAATTCGATGCATGACAGCAATGTCAGTTAATTATAGAAATTTTCCCATGCATGCACGCATACAAAAGGGTTAAGCTGTTTGGTTACCGAAAGTCATATATTTATTAGACTAAGTATATAACTTAACGAAAGAGTATATGATAACCAAATAGACTTGTGCTTAACACACACGTCTGATCCATGTAGTCTGGAGCTATGATGAAAATTTGTCCAGATTCTATTTCCTGTTCTTATTTTTGGCATAAAATGCGACAAGCTAGGATTCTCTGAATTTTAAAGAAATCCTCGTGAACATACCAGGCCCCTAGAACGGGGGGAGGGGGGGGGGAGGGAGGAGGGGGGCTCCCCCCCAATTTTTGAGTATAATATTTTGTTATTGTAAATTTTCCTTTAGATGCTGCCCCCCCCCCAATTTTTTTGGTTTGAAGGTCGAGCACTAGCAAATTCCAGGATTTGGACAGTATATATATATATATATATATATATATATATATATATATATATATATATATATATATATATATATTTTTTTTTTTTTTTTTTTTTTTTTTTTGGGGGGGGGGGCTTGGGAAGTTGCCCCTCCCCCCCCCCTTTTAGGTCAATTTAGGGTTTTTTTGTTTTTGTTTTTTTTTTTTGTTGTTTTTTTTTTTTTTTTTTTTTTGGTTTTGGTTTTGGTTTTTTTGCTTGTCGGATTTTCTTTTTGGAAAGTTGCCCCCCTTTTTTTAAAACCATTGCTACGCATGTTGCATACAATTGATGTGGAAGCAAAATGAAAGTCGTTAAATGAAAAAAATTATGTAATCCCTGTAGATTCTATGTCGATCTTCAATGAATAATTTAATGATTAGTATATGAATGTAATTCTAATAAGTTTAAAAGGTCATGAGATATATGACCTGATATACTTTCCACCCCAGAAAATTAAAAAATCCCTAGGTTTACTTCAATTTTTTGCGGCCGAGAAGACTTCGATCTATTCATTGTTTAATTCAGATAAAAGTTCAGTAAAAATTATACAGAAGCATAAGTTTGCCATTATTGAAATTTCAGGCACTGAATCGTGGACTGTATGCACTTACATATGTGTGTGATACATGTACATGTTTGTACGTATGTATGCACATACATGTAGATAACAGGTATCGGGGAGGTGTCCTCCTTTTTTCCCAAACATTACTTTTTACTATTGAAAAGTTTCATTGAAATGGCAGTTGCCCCCCCCCCCCACTTTCAATAGTACAACTCTTTCTTTCTTAAATTGTTTGTAAGTATATTATATGACATGTATATGACAATATAAGAGCCTGTACAATGTACTTTCTTTTTGTCCGTTGAGGGTCCATAACTGGTCAATAAACTGATTGAATTATTTCATTTAAAGCCTAATTAAAAAAAAATATACATATTTTGTTTTTTATTTATTTAATTCAGGCGTTATTTAAATCTCCGTGTAGACTTACAATCCTTCATACACAAGTCGGTATATAAAGTTACTACATCTAAGGTCAACGATAAAGGAAATTCCAGTTCTATAAATAACTCCTTGATCAATGAATGCGAGTCTAGACTGGCGATATCTTTCTATATATACAGGGAAGAAAAAAGGTATACTTCACAATCGTCTTTCTCCGAGGTAGGTACTGGTGTGATGTAGCCTTTCACCATTTGCATTGTGTTTAATTTTAGACTTTCTATATCTGTATTTGAAATGTACATCGATGTTGGCTGTGAAGGTAAGAAGGGGCGTGTCAATCTGGAGCCATACATGTGTAGTGTATAGCTCAATGTTTCGTACACGTGCACTAACACTATTAGATTGTGTTTCTAATACGGCCTTTACTTAATAACATTAACAGTAGAGTAAAAAGTATTTGGGTAAAAGAAATATTTATTTATGATTATTGCTCCTCTTGAGAAATACAAGGATAGGGTTAAAGGAAAACAGTACGTACATATATTTGTATAATACTGATACGAGTTAAGATACCCTGATAACTTCACGTACACGTCCCATAATCTAAAGCTACAGTACTGAAACTTAACAGAGTGCAGTACGTATTTCACCATATCCATTGACACATTACGGAAGCCGGTTGGTGCTAGGTAGAAAAAAATATTTTATCTGGCGGCCGCCAAATAAATAACTGGCGGCCGCCAGATAAATATTTGGCGGCCGTTTTTTAATGTGGCGGCCGCTAGATAATTATCTGGCGGCCGCCAGATAAAATATTTTTTTGCCTGGCACCTACCGGCTTTCATAACACATTGTGCAGGTACTGAAAAAAAATCAATATTTCTTTTTGTGCAGTTAAAAAGAAATAGTCAAAAGACTTCTTTAAATAACGTTCTGTATTTAAAATATGCCAGGCGTGCGTTTGGTTTATGCATTATTACATAACACATTTTTTTTCTGCACCTGGCAATTTTTTTGTCGAAGCATGAGGTTACATGCATAATATTATCATAATTAGCAAAACAAATCCACCTGTGATGCTGAAAATGGAGAAGTAGGAAAATAACTTTGTTTCATTTCCACGATCATTTTTTGAGTGAGTATATATGGAACACACACCCTCCACCCCCCCCCCCCCCACCCCTACTGGAACAAATACCTGTATCCGGACATGACGATACATGCATTAAAAAACTCAACTCTTTTTTAATGTGGAATGCAATTGAATTTTTAAACAACACGCTTAATTGTAGATCTCTATTCTTCAAGATTTTCCTATAGCAACGAATATGTATGGAAAGCCAATTGGTTCAAAATTCCAACTTCGTAATTACCTGAAAGATTAATTTGTAGCCAGTCTAGTATTTTATCTTTTTATATTTTACAAATTTATTATAATTTTACAACATAACATGATAGGTGTTAAAAGTATATTATAAAAACGCATTGTGCAATTTGTACACATACAATTGCGATTTGTCTAATAAAACAATTGAAAAGCTCAGACTTTTCATTCAAACTTTGAACATGTAAGGAAGTACAGAGTTGAAATTTTGAACCATTTGGCTTTGTATAATTATGAAGTGATTGAAGTAATATCCTTTAGTTATAATTTTTAAAGTAAGTCCACTACATAGTAATATGTTCCTTAGTCCCTTCGCACGCCCTCGACTCGGATCCAAACGATTGCAAGAGCACTCGGTCGTTATCCTTTATACATGTTCTGCAAAGTAAATAATACGCTTTATTTATCTAAAATCGATTTTTGCAGGTTTTGTAATTGAAAATTAAAAAAGATGGCGGTAAATCAACAAAGAAAGCGAGCAATGAAGCGCCTTATGCAGGACTATGAAGAACTGCAGAGGGAACCCGTCGAGAACGTATCAGCCATGCCTCTAGACGCCAACGTATTTGAATGGCACTGCAACTTCAAGCACGATGACATCATATACCACCTCATTTTATTTTTCACCGAAAAATACCCGTATGACTCTCCAAGCGCAGAGTTTGTTCCCGTAGGTTTCCGCTACAACAGTGGCGCCACCATGCCGGGAAAGGTTGGAACTAAAGTGTGTTTGAATATCTTTTCTGACTTTGCTTATATTCACACTGAATGGAAAGATGAAAAATCTGTTGGCTGGTCTCCCGGATATACCGTACAGACCATTCTTCTTAATGTGGTGGCTTTCCTGGCGGAGACACAGTCGGGTGACTACGCTTGGATGAAGGACGCGTCGGACCATAACCGAAAGATTTCGAAAGGATTCAAATGTGATTGTGGTCACACTTATGCGAAACCACTTCCGGCATTTGACGCGGGTAAACCCGAAAAAAGCGGGAAGAAAACAGACAAAAAAGGCAAGCAAACTAAAGCGGCAGCAAGTGGCGAATCTGTGCCAGACATAATAGATTATGCTTCAAAGGAGCGTTTTGACAAATCAGTAAAACCAAAGTCGAACGATGATCTGTTTGGATACGGTTTAATAGTATCAGGTCCCCCACATAGACCAGCTCTCACAACACCCTGCGAATTCATTAAACTGGAATCGTTCGAAGCAATGAAAAAAGCAATAGGCACTGTCAAAAGTGTTATGAAGGAAGATATCAAATTCTTCCTCCCAATGTATATCACTCCCAACCATGGCTCTATGATTAAAGAGACTTTTGAGAAATGCTTAAACGAGGTGGCAGCTATTTTACCAAAATGTAAGCCAAACAAAACTCCCCTTAAGGACCTCATCATTAAGGTCATACCGAACTTGATGAGCGCCACAGTGGTGGAATTTTCTAAAGGGACACAACACACAAGCGAAAACAGTCTTAACGGCTACTTTTCTCTACATAGATTGTTTCTGTGGGCACTGGACACGTACCCTGAATTACAGGAGGAGATCGACTCCAGACTAAAGGTTTATTTAATCGCTATTTCTTAAGTTATCTGATCATTAACCAGTAAACATGTGTATTTACAAACACATCTTTTCAAATCACTTGAAGTCTTACTACATGTATAAATACCTCTAGGTTTTTATCGATGACGTGAGTGAAAGAAGCAAAAAGGCATGTCCGCACATTGGAGAATGGTTGATGCTTCTAGCAGCTTCATTCAAGTACAGGTTGGTATCCGATTTTGGAATATCCTTAATCAGGAACATTTTTGACGTACAAAATATCAAGGAA
This sequence comes from Saccostrea echinata, assembly GCF_033153115.1. Lineage (NCBI taxonomy): Eukaryota > Metazoa > Mollusca > Bivalvia > Ostreida > Ostreidae > Saccostrea > Saccostrea echinata. The sequence continues at coordinate 13,093,208 of NW_026889777.1, forward strand.
AAAAGGTATAAATACAAATTAGTTCCAGTACGGGTATTAATTTGTCAATTCATTGTAGGTGGCAGGATGCTGCTTGGGCTTATCTGTCAGAAAGCTTCAAGAGAAACGTTATGTGGTACGTCAAAGAGGACGCTAAACTGGGCATGCTCGACACTGACAAAGACTATCGCATCCGGGAAACACTTCAGAGGACTCTGGTTAGCCGGAAGCTGTTAGCCTTCCAGGTAAGTTGGCGGCTTCTAATAAGTCTTCGTAGTGGACAAATATATCATTTATTTGACATATATACTGGGAATTTAAACTATGTTAAAATGAAAGGTTATGTATGTTTTAATGACATTGTATACGAATCAACATTTTACCGTCTATTCGCTGGAAAGTTGTAATAAAATGCATATTATATTACTTTAAAGAGAAAATGGTGGGGGAGGGGACGGAATCTGGAAAATCTTAATGTTGTCCATCCTTTGGCGTTCTTTTAATCAGCAATTAACTAAGACATTTAAAAATTCACAAAATAGCTCTCTCAATTTACCCATTGATGTATTAAAATTGAGAGACCTAAAGTGTTCCTTTTCATAATATTACAAAAAATAATTCTGAGTAACGTTATAATATATAAATGTTAATTTGAAGAGTTATTGATCCTTGCTGAGGAAGTTACATCCTTGAATTAAATACTTTTTGTCCATTGCAGTTAATGTAGTGCAAATATAAAATAAATCACTTGTTTTAAATTTTGTTCTCATAGCCTTAAATAATACTGTTTATTTAACAGGTGCTCTTTCTGGACATTGCCATGCCCAAAGGAAAATCGAAAGCAGACCTGGTCAAGCGATACGATAATAACTTAGGCTTCCCTACGGAAGAAATGGTGAAACAGATGAAGGAATCTGTCCAGCTCATCAATAACATGAAAACCTACTCTGATTGGTTTAACGTAAGTCATGTGACAATAATTCTTAGAAGTGAGATTTACCCTTATTAGTTAGGTAACTATGCCCAGGTTTCCAGTATACTATATTAATATGCAAAATCCACATACATGTCTTAAAAATAATTGAATACATTGATCCAATAAGAAGCTGTGAAGTATATCGAAAACTGGAATTAAATTGGTGCATACCAATGTGTTAAAGAATATTACATGTACATGTATATGGCTGAAAAAATTATTATGTATATTTTTTAAAGCTATATATGGCGTATCTGAGCTAAAAAATAAAAATAAGAGACTGAGTGTAGATAAACATGATATATGTTATTTACATTCAATTTAAATTTTCACCGATTTTGAACTTGAATAACCTCACGTTTCTATGGTCAAATTGACCTTAAACTATGGAACGCCGGGACTGTCTTATATGAGGATTAAACATTATATGCAGTGTTCTCTTCATTATATGTGGTATTATTTTAATTATATGAAGTAGTTTTTACAGTTTATCGTGTGCAACTTCCATTATATACAGTACTTCTTTCATTATATGATGTAGATGTGTCATTATATTATGTACATCTATCATTATATGAGGTGTTTTTATCATTATATGAGGTGCTTTTAACATTATATGCGGTAGATCTACCATTATATGAAGTGAACACAACAATATATTATGTACTTCTCACATTTTATACAGTATATTCATCATGATATGTAGTATTTCTGTTATTATGATGATGCTGATCGTTAAATATTATGTCCGGTCCTGTTAGCATTCCGTGCGGTAGATTTTGCATTTCGTTATGATGTAGACACAGTATTATATGCGGTGCTTTCTTCTTTATGTGTATGATCTTTCGGAAGCTACCTTTCGGAACTCTCTGTTAAAAATTCAGTACCTTGAGAACTCCGACCTTTCCTGTTGAATTCAGTACAATAAAAGCCTGCGTATATAACAATTAATGCTCCGTGAACAGGTTAAAATGTTTTTTTAAAGATATGAAGTAGGGTAATAGAGTAAAATAAAATCCATTCTATTACATGGTATGAAGTAAAGAGAGAGAGGGGGGTTGATGATAGAAATATTTTCGGAGTGGAAAAAAATTTGAGGCATTTTCTATCTTTTTTGTGAACATTATGACTTTCAAAAAGAGTCATATCATATATAGGACAATCAATGTCAAAAAAGATAATAAAAAACAGGGGCGTCGGCAAGAATTTGACGTTGGGGAGGCGAACTGGATCGAAAAGGGGGGAGGGGTCCTAACCAACTAAAATAAGACTTCAGCCAAAATCTTGATATTTTTATTTTCTGATTAATAAAGAACAATTAAACATGCAACCAAAATAAAATGTTTTATGTGATTTAAGTTATATTTACTATAGATTTAAAAAACCGGAATATTTTTAATTAGCTAGGAGCTGGTGTTTGTTTGTTTGTTTGTTTGTTTTTTTTGTTTGTTTGTTTTTTTCGAAACGGCATAGAAAGAACTTTGAAGGGTTTATGAGGTAAAGATTAAAATACATATAATTTTCTATTATTGTATAATATTTTTTGTTACTCGCCGAAAGAATGCATAGTTATGAAATTAAAAATGAACAGGGTGATTAATCCTTCATAATCCCCCCATTTTTGAAATGCAGAAATGTGTATGACATTAAAAAAAATCATCTGAAGTTGTTTTAAATAGTATTTGTTACCCAGTATTTTAGTATATTGCTTTAATTTTAATAGCTTACAACTTCGATTCATCAAAGATTTCCAAACATCGATAGACCAGTTCATTAGACAATGAACAGGCCTGTTATACGCGGGGGGAAGGTGTCAGGAAGGGGTGCTCTAATTTTTGACCTATTTCTCCACTTTTTCTGAGAATATTTTTTTTTTTTTTTTTTTTTTTTTTTTTTTTTTTTTGCTTAAGTTTCGATATGTAAAAATTCACTAACTTAGACGCTGCTGCCCCCCCCCCCCTTTTCATCTTTCATACACACTTTCTGTTGCTGTCAGGTAGAAATCGGGTAAATTCGAAAAGAAAAAAATTCCGACAACTTAGAGAGCCCCCCCCCCCCAAAAAAAATAGAATTTCCAAAAACGTTGCTAGCTGTGGGCCTGATGAAGAATTTGTAGCAAACTTGCACGTAGAGAGATGGATACCATGCTTATTGTTTACAAACGCCGGGTACAGGTATATACTAGTAATTATACACGTACATGTACATCCCAATTTGCGTCTGTGTAAACAATAATATATATATATAGATATAGATATAGATATATACGGTATGACTGGGTAATTTTATCACATATCATTTTAGAAATAAAATCTTGAAGTACAACCCACGACTCAATACATTTTCTGTTCTGAAAATCGTTTATCTTTTCCTGATACATTACATAACATTCACACAGTATTTAACTAAAGACAATTTCAGCAATTTTTTTTATACGCCATAGTTTAACAATTAATACTATGGAACAATAAAATTATTTCAGTAATAAGTGCATCTCTCTCTCTCTCTCTCGTTGTAAACTACAGAAGTATTGATATGACTTCGAAATTCCTTTAATATAGGGATAAATATTGTGTGGTATGTGATTATTCCGCGATGCTTTGGCTGACGTGTGGTTGATTACCAATTATTAAAGAAAACCCAAAATCATTAAGAATTTTTATATCTATAAGAACGAAAAAAGGTAGAACTTTCTAAATCTAACAAAGGGGGTTCCGAAAGGTAACTTCCGAAAGATCATACACATAAAGAAGAAAGCACCGCATATAATACTGTGTCTACATCATAACGAAATGCAAAATCTACCGCACGGAATGCTAACAGGACCGGACATAATATTTAACGATCAGCATCATCATAATAACAGAAATACTACATATCATGATGAATATACTGTATATAATGTGAGAAGTACATAATATATTTTTGTGTTTACTGCATATAATGTTAGATCTACCGCATATAATGTTAAAAGCACCTCATATAATGATAAAAACACCTCATATAATGATAGATGTACATAATATAATGACACATCTACATCATATAATGAAAGAAGTACTGTATATAATAGAAGTTGCACACGATAAACTGTAAAAACTACTTCATATAATTAAAATAATACCACATATAATGAAGAGAACACTGCATATAATGTTTAATCCTCATATAAGACAGTCCCGGCGTTCCATATTAAACTGTGTCAGTTATTTAAATGCGGAGTCGGTAAATAAATCGGTTATTGTTTTAAATTTCTAATATCTTTGAAACGTGATTGATTTTAATTGTGTAATTTACAGGAAAGTCCTTCCTTTATATAAAGTAATAAAACAAATAGAAAGATCTTTTTAATTTTAGTTAGTCTGAACTTATAAAAAAAAAATACGCCATATATGACTTTAATGCAAAGAGTTCTATGTATTGAAATTATTTTTTTAGGTCCTGAAGATAAAGCCCCTCCGAGATGATGAGGTATTTGATAAGCTGGTGTCCGCGGTCCAGTACGCTATCGATACGGACGGATACCACTGGACATTTTGGAAGACGGGGGGAGGCTGGGGGGAGGTCCTCCGTAGATATAAACCTTACAAAAAGAAAGAAGGTAAGTACAGGTTAGTCCGAAATATCTGACGTTTTCCAAGCTTTTTTCACGATTTTGATATTTTACGTGCCAAGAAAACGTCAGAACCGGTACCATTACGAAAACTGGAAAATTTCACCGTCTCCAACCGGAGCTGATTTTCGATACTTGCGAACTGAATTAAATGCCGAACTTACAATTTATCAGTAGCACAATGTTTCTAGTACTCACCAATATCGATGAAAAGACAATATCACTCCACATTTCGATACAGATCTTTAAAAAAAATGCACGAAATGAAAAGAAAACTCGAGGGTCTGATAAAATGTTTTCACCAGAATGTATATTTCATTTATAAACAAACCCATAAAAACGATCGATGTTGGTGAGTACTAAAGGCATTGTACTATTATATAAGTAACTGTTGTGAATTCAGCATTTAATTCGGTTCGCAAGTATCGAAAATCAACCCGAGAATGCTGCATCCAGTTGGAGGCGGCGAATTTCCAGTTTTCGTAATGGCGCCGGTTCTGACGTTTTCCTGGCACTTAAAATATCAAAGTCGTGAAAAAAAGCCTGGAAAACGTCGGATATTTCGGACAGGTCAGCTAGGAGAGGTCCTCCGCAAATAAAAGTTATAAAAAGAAATATGGTAGTAAGTACAGGTCAGCTAGGCGCTTATTTTAAACAACTATTGAAGATATGCGTGGGGATTTGCATTTGCACATCGATGTGTTCGCTTCAACAAATCTTGAACAAGGCAATTAAAATTCGTCATTCTTCTGATTTCTTTATGTTTAATTGATATTTTTTATTAGACAAAGACACTGGGAAGAAAAAGGCTGACGATGACGATGTAGAGCCTAGCGCAAAGAAGAAGAAACCTGCCTTGAAAAAGGAAGATTCGAAGCCAAAAGGGCGCGGACGAGGGGGAAAAGCAGCCGCGGCGGCAGCTAAACCCGCGGGTAGAGGGGCTAAGAAAGCCGAGGAAGAGCCGAAAGCACCTGTGGGTAGAGGTCGGGGGCGTGGGCAGAAACGAAAGGCCGAAGATCCTGCACCTGTGGGCCGGGGACGTGGAGGAAAAAAGAAGAAATAATATTTAACAATTAAAGTACATGTATACAGAGTTATGTATTTAGGTTATTATATACTAAGTACTCATTCGTCTGAATATATAGATGAGCCTTTGAAATGTAAACTGCGATGGACGCCTAAGTTGAAAAAAAGAGGTTTCCTATAGGATGTAGTAGTTTTTAGTATTCCTCTGCTATTAGTTTGACAATGTTGTTTTGTTTTTGTTTTTGTTTGGTTTTTTTTTTTTTTTTTTGTAGCAAATTTGGAGTATATTTGTATTTATTTTTATCACCAAGATAATAAAATGTACATGGTAGCTTATGACAGTTTTATTTACGTTTCAGCTTGTAATGAATATCATGCGAGTCTTGCACCCATATGCACAATGATGTTTAACATGTGCCATTTTTTGTAGTTAACTAAATAAAAATAAGCTCGTATATGCCTTATATATTTTTTCCCGAAATTAAATTTAGGGATAGGTTGTTGTAAGTAATTTCAAAAAATAATTTTCCCGACACACTACATGCCATATGAAAAGATTATCCAAATCAATCACCGTGCCTTAATGTCTGTGTGTTAATTATGTTCCCCAAACGAACTCTTCTTTTTCTTCTTCTTTTCCTTACTTTTTTCCGCGAGAATTCTTGAAAATTATTCATCCGATTGAGATGAAACCTTTTTAGGATTAATAAGCATGTTGTGTAGGTGTTTGGAATGAAGGTCATTTTGTGTGCACATGCTTTCACGTGCGCGCGATGTGTGAAATTAGTGATATATTTGAAATAGCTTTAACTTTCTTATTTTTGATGAAATACTTTGACACTCAGTATATATGTATATAATATATAAGTGCTGTTGACAAGATGACGTAGATGAATTGGCACATGCGCTTTGCTCTGGTCGGCTGATACAAAAATCTTAATGCTAGTAAGAAAATCCAAGAATTAGAAAATATACTGAAATCCGATTGGCTAATACTCATATGTCTTTGTTGGCGTTGTTTTCCGAAAAATACTTCGGAAAATGAAATGTAAATCTATAATACTTCTGAATTGGCTTATTTTACGAAGCTTGTAGGGAATGGAGAACCAAAAAATGAAGTTGGGGGAGGGGGTGTTTGGGAAACAATTACAGTTACAATTAGCACTAGGTTAAATGATGACAAAATTCATTTTTCATTTGTGATAAGAAAATGTTGCAATGTTCAGTGTTGAATTTTGCCAGTGATGTAATTAGCTCAAAGTTTGGTTCTGAGAGTTACCACTAGTCATGCTTGCAAGGGATTCATCGTCAGATTTCCACAAATCATGCGCGGATCCATGTAGTATTTTTTTTCTAGGGTAAGAGGGAGAGGTCCACACCAGCTCAAAAATATCGAACTCAAATTTTTTTTTGGATAAGTAAAAGAAAAATTAAAGTGCACCTCCAACGGAAGGCACATGATACGCCCGTCAAATGTTTATTAATTATTATAATCAGAAGAGTGTTCATTGAAGAAAAACATGTCAACCTTGGTACAAAGATTTCAATGATTTTTTTTTTCCCATACCTAATATTGATTAGCATCTCATATATATTCCATATATTTCATGCTTTAGTTATTAATAAGAACAAAAAGTACGCTGTACATATCTCGACTGATTGTGTTAAAGTTACACAAATGCCCAATCTGCAGCTTTGTTTATTGTATTTTTCTGAATGATGAACAATGCCCCAGCATATTAAAACGTCAAAATGCTAATCATTATGGTCATTATTAGACATTAAGACTGGCTCTTAAGTGTATCAATCTGTCATCATCACGAGAAATAGCCCTCTGCATTTTTTTTTTTTTTTTTTTTGAGATATAGAAACTAAAATAAAAATATTAGATTTTACAATATCAAATTAATTTTGATAACTTTTTACCAAATTATTTTTTAAATAAAGGCTAGCCATCAAGAACTGTTTTAATTTGACAGACACTATCAATTGCAATTAACCGGTCAGATCCCTCTGCCCAATTCCAAAGAGGTATAGAAAACATCTGCTTGCTTGATCAAAGATGCTCTAACATAAATGATTAAGACAGTCTTCTTACATTGAACTCAAAAATTCATCTTTAACTTGACAGACTCTTATCAAAATGTCTCACCATGGCTTACTTTCATGGGAAAAGTAAAATTTCTCGTTATTCCTAGAAACAATAGAAATACTAGTATTATATTTCATATATAAAGCTTTACAGTACATCATGAATAAAAGTGTATTTTCTTGATGTAAAATTTATGAATAAGGTTACTGCAATACTCTTACATGGTGCAACACACTTCTACATAACATGCATTAACTGGCTAAGTTTGCTGATTCTAAGTCTAATAGTTTTTCAGTTACGAGTCGGGCAGGGTTTTTGTCATATTTGGCCATCTCATATAATCTTCAATAAAAGTCACGGTGGCCTAGTTTTAATGCGCGACACACTTTCCTTCTACCCGAGATGTATCAGCTTACAAAATTTGATTATGATATTCTAGGCCTCATAGTACACGTATTTAAGTTCGGAGCCAGATATGAAATAGTTAGCAGTCGGGCGAACAGGAATTTCATACCATAAAACGACATGTCTTAAGACAGGTGTGTTAAAATTATAAGCGCACAAACAGCTTGCATAAACCCAATAATTTTTTTTTTCGGTGTGTGTGTTGGGGGGGGGGGGGGAGGGGGTCTCTTTACTTCATATGTACATATACTACATGTAATGTGTTGCTCTCGATCGATCCTTACCCCACTATTTTTAGGGAGGGTGTCCGTTCGTTTCCAAGTGTGTGTGTGTGGGGGGGGGGGGGGGTTAAGGTCATTTTTGGTTGCTTTGCATAGAAATTTAATAACTATTTTCATTCATCACCCGGTAACGAGTGAGAAGAGACGAGATCCTACTATGTATAGGATCCTCTATCTCTCTGTTTTAATGTAATTCCTCAAGGAGGTATACCGCAATAAATGTTTATTTTCAATTTCATGGATGAAAGGAATTTCTTTCGACATATGATTTCATCATTAAAGATATACATGTACTAAGCTCTTATTATTTTTAAATTATTTATTTATTTATTTTTATTATGATTACTTTTAATTGTTTTTTTTTTTTAATTTTTTAAATTTTTTGTCTATTTTTTTTTTCGAGAAAATATTTTAAAAAAAGGGGTTTTTTTTGTTGCAAATAAGACATTTAGATGCTCAGGGCTAAGCCCGTTAAATGACTCCAAATTCTTCAATCGTACCCAGTTATGGATACGAAGAGTTTGGGGTCAAAACGGGCTTAGCCCCTGTGTTTAGGTGCTTAAAATTTGTTGCATATAAATGCATAATATCAACATCTCATAAAACATGCCAAGAAAAGTCAGGTAAACATTTTAATTTTTTTTCTTAAAGTCATATAATGCGTATTTTTGATAAGTTCAGACTAACTAAAATTAAAAAGATCTTTCTATTTGTTTTATTACTTTGTATAAAGATAGGACTTTCCTGTAAATGACACAATTTAAATCAATCGCATTTCATAGATATTAGAAATTTAAAACAATAACCGATTTATTTACCGACTCCGCATTTAAATATCATACACAGTTTAAAGTCAATTTAACAATAGAAACGTAGGGTTATTCAAGTTCAAAATCGGTGAAAATTTTTAATTTGAACGTAAATAACAAATATCATGTTCATCTACACTCAATCTCATATTTTTATTTTTTCTAGCTCAGATACGCAATATAAAGCTTTAAACAATTTTCCCTACTATGAAAAGCGAAATAATTTTTTAATTTTTTTTCAATCTTCAAGAAACGTTTTATTTATAGGAAAGAAATATTAAGAAATCAAATTTTAAAAGGAATTGAAATGAAATCAAATTGCAAAATAGAAGAAAAAATTGCTAGCCATTCATTTAAAGGTACGGTTTGTGCGTGTCTAACAAATGGAACACGGGAGGTAACTCCTTAGCGAAGTTATCTGGATCATCTAGAGTTACGTGGCATGTTTGATGACGTACTTCCTGGTTACATGTAACTACGGAACATATTTATACTGCTGCCGTGTTGTCAACCAGTTGACAGGCAGAAAATAGGGACTGTTTTATTGTTTATATCACTTAAGCAGTATTCATATCACAATGTTTGATGAAGCAAGCATCTATAACCTTATTCCTACAGAGGAAGAGAAGAAAATTAAACAGCCAAGGTAATACAAAGAAAAATATTTTTCGTTTCTGTAAATCTCATAGCTTTGTGCACCACGTAAACGGTAATTGTGAGTTTTTCGTCGCATAAATGATAAAATGTATATAGGTAAAACTTGCGAATATATCTATACGAACCTATAGGTATTTTATTCAGAAAGAGCTTAAATGTTAAAATATTGCATGTGTACCAACTGCTGAAAATGATTTCGACATGCAATTATCTCCGAGTTAGAATTTTTTTTTAAACATCTATTAATTTTATCTATGCATACTTTGGGGAAACAAACCCTTCTAAGTTATCATGTGATTGTACAATCTGCATTCTAAATGACTCTTCAGTATTATTCAATTTAGAGAGTTCTGAAATGCACAAACTCGCCTCAATAAAGTCAAATCAAACTTTTAATGTAACTAAGAATTGCCACTATAGATCCCAGTGCATAGTAATCATGTGAATATTGTTTATCTTTATGAATCAGGTACAATTCAAAGTTCCGTGATACAGTGAAACAGGAATATGCCTCAGGTCGAGGAGACCATAAGACCATGGGTCAGGCCAAGGTACCAGTCCCAACTACAGATGATTTCCTAAAGAAACGTTCCAAGGATATCATTCTACCTAAAGGTATACATGTATTTAATTCATATAGTGCGTCTTTATACAGGCTTGCAAATCAATTCATTAAAATAACAAGTTATAGACTAGGAATTAATGCATGTACACTTATGGGAAATTTACAGAAATCTTGTTCAATTTCTAATAAATATACAGGTACTTGTAATATTATAATGATATAGAAAACTTTCAGTGCAGATGGAAATAAGAATATAATGCTAGTACCAAATACATGAATAATCGTAATACTTTTGTTTCTGAACAGATCTTCCCCCAGATCAACAGTTCCATTATCCCGATGAAAATAGAAGGAGGCCCCCTGTTCCAAAGGTGGATGATAAGCCCCTCATGGGTCTAAAAACCTCCAAAAACTTCATCACAACAAACGCTGTTCAAAACATAACATCCGTTCCCAAACAACCACAGAAGGTATATGTAGACACAAGAGGTGGTCACAAAAACTTGCTGGAGCCATCTGGCTTAGAACCTGTCTATACGAATAAGAAGGTAAGAACTAGGAAACATGTTTCTTTCAGTTTAGTTCTGTATCAAAGGTGCTATGCTTTGTTCTCTTCTAAATATCATATTTTAATATACAATGTCTACAAAAATTTTCTGCTGTAAAATGAAGAAAATTTTTAATTTTGATATGATCCTAAATAGGACTTTGGAGAAACACCGAAATACCTGACCAAAAGAAAGGAAGAAATGAAGAAAGCACAAGAGGAATATGATGCTTATGTAGCCGAACATTTCAGACGTGGGGCCATGAAATCTCTATCTCAAGAAGAGAGGGCAGCTATACTCAAGGGACTTAAACAAAACTGGGAAGAGATTCATGACCAGTATCAAGGATTATCAGTGGTTCCCGACACAGCACCCAAGAAGAACAGGAAAGAACGAATGGAGGCAGAAATGAAACAGCTAGAAAGAGACATTGAAACAATTGAAAGGCACAAAATCATCTACATAGCTAACTAAAAAACAGTGTTCTGTGTCTTTTGATATCTGAAATTTTCTATATATATATTATTTTATTGAAGACTAAATTTATCAATTGAGGAAAAACTGTGAAAACTTTAGTCAAACACCATATATACTTCATGCAGAAAATCTACAAAATGGATTACGTGTACTTTAATGCTTTAAACTGGAAAATCTGAATTATGTTGAAAAGCAATTTTCTCCTCAATATATTTGAACATATATATAATACACTTGATATCAACTTCTCATCATAATTCAGGATTTCCTTGAAAACAGAACACATGTGTATTGTTAATTTTATGAGATACTGAGTGCAGGAGAGAATTCATCATTATGTTCATGTTGAATGGATATAGTAAATAAATAAAATCAACAGTCTCATGGTTTAATTTTTGAGAGAGAAGAAATACTAAGTACAATTCCATCATTCATGTTTGTGCATGGTTATTATGTTATTATTCTAAACAAAATGTTCCGAGTATCCAAATTTTTAAGCAAATGTTATATGCTTGCCACCTCTGAAAAGTGTTGCTAAATTTTAACAAAGTGTATGACTTAGTTTGATCCCATTTCAAAATTATTGCAAACAAGCAGATCCACTTGTATAAAAAGTGCTATCTGCGTGACATAAGTGATTATTGGGCATTTTAAAATGAATCTGAAATTTTATCTCTCGATCTTTACATGTGGTAGCAGCATAAAATGGAGGACTGGAAAGCTTGTAACTTAAAGGACCAGCAATCAATAGGTCAGGTCATTAGTCCGCAATTCATGACAAGAGTAACACTTGATTCTGACAGCTTTTAAAATGAAGCAATTGGTCGACACTATTCAGAGATGTAAAATGGATATCCCCCCTTTTTTTTTGTCATCCGATTGAAAGAAGCAGCATTTAGTTCAATAGTATTTTGATAGAATATTTGTATCAATTTAATTTTTCATTCAAAGTTTCACAATAATGGGATTTTAAGTGACAAAAAGTTGTAGAATTTTGAATATCATAGAGAGTTTACAATTTCTTAGTATTTCAAAAATTTATTATTTGCATAATTTATAACCAAAATAGTTCCAAAATTTATACCAATCCAGGCATCTATCGTTTGTTTATATCATATGTGCTTAATATTATTTCACACATAAACTGGATCAATTATAAATTCAATCAAAATGAAATAGTCATACAGCTTAAATGCAAAGGTAAATGTCAGAAACCTACAGAAATCCATTTCTGCAGTAATTGTAGACACCTCAGAATACAAACTGGGAGCATATCAAATCATATTCTTCCACTCTTAGCTTTGCTTTTTTCAGATTTTGAAGAACTGTACAAAAAGATTTCTTTCTTTAGAAATATATGTTGTTAGTGATCATGGTAATTGGCATACCAGATCTTAGTAACTCTCAAGATGGAGAAATTTCTATCTACCGGTATTAATATTTATTGATTTTTCTACTGAGAAATTTTGAAAAAACTCAACAGGATCTTTGATGTCTGTTTTTTATTGCACACGGTTTTTAACATGCAAAATTATTTTAATTACACATAAAAAATTTTATACACACTATCAAATTCAATCTACAATTTATATTACAAATGTATTAAGAGTGTGAATGATTTACACCACCACTCAGATTATTGCATGACTTAATGGAAATAATGACCAGGATTATATATATATATATATATATATATATATATATATATATATATATATATATATATATATATATATGAAAATTAAAAATAACAAGGCAACAATGTTAGTAAAACGTAAGCGCTTTCATTATACTTCTTCAGACGTTTTACAATGATGATCATCAGGTAGCGTTATAACGTCACATGTTTGAATTGTTTTGAATTGTAAAACGTCTGAAGAAGTATAATGAAAGCGCTTACGTTTTACTAACATTGTTGCCTTGTTATTTTTCATTTTCATATTAATTACCGGACACTGTGATATTTCTTTTCATTTTTTGGATATATATATATATATATACATAACATGTACATCACATTTTGGCCCAATCAAGAGTAACTGCTTCCTAAAGTACTGTACTTCAGTACTTCAATTATTCCCTAAAATTATTGCACATTTCAGCTACATGATACCTTTTTACTAGATAACTATTCAGTTTTAAAGAAATTGTTAATAACCATAAATATAAACTAACACCCCCCCCCCCCCAATAGTTTTTAATCAAGTTCAATAAAATCAAATCTCACTTATACAAGTAATTTCATGTCTTGAGAGGATTTTCACCACATTACAATATGAACCAGGTAGCAAACTCAAATAGTCAGAGTGTTATCTATAAATGTATTAAAGATCCTAAATTTAAAAGCTTGGCACCTACATGTAGTAATGATATACACAACACTTTAAAGAGTTTACACAGGTCGAGACCACTAGATTTTCTGATGTCAGCATAAATCTGCATGTAAATTAGCTATCTGTTCACTTGACCGACTGTTGAATGAGTCGCAATGCATTATGGGCTACTACAAGTGTCAATATGAACTCAGTCGTGTTGAAAATAAAGGGCAACTTGAATTGTCCCTTGGAAACTCATTTTTAATTCTTTTTTGATATTTATGAAAGAAATATTGAAAATGATGTACAATTTTTCATTTCTATGCTCACATTTACAAAATTTGCTTTATGAAGCCTTATATCAACTTGTAATACATCGGCATAAAGTATTGTTCAAAGTGACGTAGGTGCTATTGTGTCGATAACTGAGTGTGTTTTTTTTTTTTCATGTGATATACATGTACATAGTTTTAGACAGCAGTACAAGGTGTGCAATTATTATTTAATTCCTCAATATCATTGAAATGTTTTTATGTACAAACGTCAAAGCACTTGTGCCGTATTTGAAGCAATATTAATCATCTAAAACAACTCCAATATTAAATGTGAGCATGGAACAGTGCCTTTGGAATACATGTATAATCTTTCAATTTCAGTCTTATAAAGTAAAAAAGAAGCTGTACGGTGTTTCTGGTGACCAAGTAAATATTATACAGTAATCTGACGAAAACCAGATGTCGCTGTTGAATCGTAAACATATAGTAGACCGTCATGCTTTGCGATTCATTCAATCGATTGGAGAAAGGGTTTGACGAAAACATCATCACGTGTTGAAAAGTGCCTTCCATAAAAGGTAGTGTACCCGACCTGTTACATGATGCAAAAGCATAAATGCACGACTTTCATTTTATTGGCAAATATTTGGAAATACAGCCCACCTACCTCAGCTATATTACTGTACCAGTTATATTGTAAAGTTACTAAAATTAGCCCACTTAAAATTAGAGCAGTATTCCTAGAGATCTGATAAGCACCATCATAAATTAGTAAACTTGGAGCCAAACTTTTATATGTATTTGTTTTAGTCATCTTGAGGCATTAGCATGATTTTGATTAAGCAGCGAGAAGGAGCTAAATGTGATTACCACTAAATTAAGTTCATTTACAGTGTGTCCTTGTCTCTGATAACAAGTTTGTTGGGTACACCAGCCTTACTACTACAAGAATATCATTCCTGAGATTATTTTCTGCATTCAATAACATGTCTATACAAAATGGCTGAATTCTTCAATGAATATATATACCATTTATATTGTATATAACCTAATTATTTCAGATGTGGGTTTTTTTTTAAATTGCTTTTGCCACAGAACTTTCAGATAAGTAACAAATAAGATAAAGTCTGATGTACAGTTTCAGCAATCGTTGCTACCATGAAGCAGGACTTATAAAGCATTGAGAATGAACTGGATTTGATCCAGCTGAATTGTCAGTTGTCCATCATGAGAGCGTCTACAGCACTCTGGGCCTCCATTCCCATGGCTGCTGCGTCTACAGCCTCCTCGGACCTGTCTAGTCCTCGGGTCATCTCTCTGTCACTCCTCCTCGACAGCTCCTGTTCTTGATAGATCTTCATT
Organism: Saccostrea echinata; assembly: GCF_033153115.1. Lineage (NCBI taxonomy): Eukaryota > Metazoa > Mollusca > Bivalvia > Ostreida > Ostreidae > Saccostrea > Saccostrea echinata. The sequence continues at coordinate 13,108,588 of NW_026889777.1, forward strand.
TCTCTCTCATATTGTTCTTTCTCGTGCTCATACATATCAAAGTAAACCTACAAGATTTCAGATGTATTTACTTGCAATTATAAATTTCTCTTCTCCTCTTATATCCATAGGTCTTACTTTAAATATATAAACTCCATATATTTCAAGGACTAGATTCTATGAAAAAAATTATATTTATAACAAAATATCTATGTCCCTTGGCATGAAAAATTTCTCTTTGAAATTTGAACTTCTATACCTATGGTATAGGAAAGCAGAGTGTAGGAAAACATGCATGTTCACTCACAAAAGAAATGGGGAAAAAACATTTTCTCCCAACTCTCATCTTGTAATTCATCATTTTTGTCTTCATGTGTCACTCCCACATTATAGTAGAAGACATGCTTACTGATAGGCTAAGTAGAATTGTTAGAGTTCATGATACAAATGAGTTTAACTTGTTTCTGCTTTTAGAGTAGTCCGCGATCCTTTTTGTGTGTAAACAAGTAAAACAAAATGAAAGCATATCGCATACTACCTTTTTCTTTTCTGGTTTGAGAATATTCCACTCTAGTGCAATTCTGCGAGTTAATTCATGGTTTGATATTTCTTCATGTTTTTCCTAAAACAAAAATTACAATGAACTTTTAAAAGTGATGCTGAAAAAGTTTGGTCTTACACACAGCAAAGGCAAAATGGAATTAACCAGAGGGTATTTCACAAATTCCCTTAGTAACAAAATTACTACTTTAATATATTACTAAATGAAAACCTGGTACAAACTAGTCATAACCTGATATGCACTTTAAATATATGCAGACATTTAATAAGCATTTACATGTATGTTGTACTTACGCAGGTAATTTATAAATCTGGTGATATGATTAAGTTCAGTATCCCCCATAATTTTACTACAGTGAGGACTCGTTATTACGGTGACGGTTTTATAAGATAGAACGCTTATTACATTGTAAATTCAAAGCACAAAACCATTTCTTAACAAATCTATACAAAATAGAACTGTTTATTACGATGTCCTAAAATGCCGGGACTCAGTATTATGATGTAAAAATTCTGTCCAAAAATTTTTTTCACTCCGTGTTTATTCAGTGTTGATCGACGGTAGACACTTAAGGAGAAGCTAAATAAACACTGAAACACCTGTGCTCTGACAGAGTGTTAACTTGCAGGGCTGTTAGGTGATTAGTGATGCTTAACTGCACACACCTTGACTGTTCTAGCGAGATCAGCAGAATTGGAGAGGTGTCAAAGCCATTGTTAAACAATTAAACTGTTCATTTATAAATGTAGTCTCTAGTTTTTCTATCTCTGTTAAGTTAATTTTATTTATTTATTTTTATTTACTATGGTTAATAAGTAAAATTAATTTATTAAATAAAAGGTTACATTTAATCGTATGCATGTATGTTAAATACATAATGTGTAATTTTGTTTGCAGTTAAACTGCGGAATGGACAGCTTGGGTATCAAACATAATTTTGGCAAAATTTGAACTCCAATAACGTTTTAACAGCTTGAAAAGTGGCTTGGACTACCTCACAGGTGTCAGCAGAAATAAAAATAGATAATTGCTGAACTGCTAATTGAACTCTGTTCAGTAATTTAAAAATTCAAATTTATTTTGACATTTAGCGTGTTTTCAAATCCTGTCCATGAATATGCCTATCACACTGCCCACTTTCATCAGTTGTTCACTGCAGCTCTAAGCTCATTGAACACCAAAAACCGCCAAGTGATGTATTGTTGTTGTTTATGTAGTAACGATACAAAGACATTGAAAATTTTACAAACGCATTATCTAAGGATGTGCGATTTTATCGGTATACCGGTATATCACGATTTTTTATTGCGTGATACGCATCGTGATACGGAGACTAAAATACCGGTATTTCGTACATAACTATAAATTCTGGAAATTATTCATTTATTTGTTCAAACTATGGAATGACTATTACAGGAAGTGTAAAAAATGTTGAAAACAGTTAAACAACGGCATCCAAACGAGCTTTAGATCAAATTAATAAAAATTTTAAAAATAAAGTTATGTTTTTATAGCATATTTTTAAGAAATATTTCGGAAATTCATTTGAAATTGTAGTAAAAATTGTGTGTAAAAATATCACGATTTATCGTGATATTTGTGGGAAAAAATCGTGATATATCACGATATGAAATTTTTGCCGATACCCATCCCTAGCATTATCTAGACAGAAACGAAAGTAAAAGTAAACAGAAATGGCGGCAGATAAATGAAGATTGCCGAAGTTTTTATAAAAAATGTGCACATTTCTTTTAAAATGAATGAAATAGAAGAAGTAGCATAATGAAGATATCTATTCAAGATAAGTTATTAATAAATTATATGTATATAGCATTTTAATGAAGAATTTGAACAGAAGAAGGAAACAAAAGGAGAAAAATACATCTCCTAATACAACAACAAGCTTTCAAAACGATGTTTTACTGGATTTTATTGGGAACTTTTATTACGTTGCCCTCGGTATTACGATATTTTACCGTGACAAAATGAACATTGTAATAACGAGTCTGCACTGTATTATTAAACACACCTTAAAGTAATCCTCGGCTACTGCTGTTCTCCGGTGCTGACAAAACAACAAAAAGGCATTGGCAGGTTTCTTGGGACCCACAAAATCCTTCACTTTCTCCATCTTCTTCTTAGATTTACCTGACACATTAAAAAAAATAATAATAATCTCCATATAAGTAGTTTCAAAGCCAGTTTAATGCAATTTAAAAGGTTTGTAATTTTTTATTTGAACTTTTACATCTACAGAGTTATGTATCCTGATTGTGTGTAAGCTTGCAGTAATGTATTAAGGAGAACAAAACTATAGGAGGAGGAGGATTTTGAAATAATTCTGTATAATAATCAAATCTTATTAGCCATGACAACACTTTTTAATGGAATCAAAAACTGATTAGATTTGTATCTTGATGTCACCTACTTGTGCACCAAGTACTAGTAACACTGAAATCAGGTAGGAGAAGAAGCATGACTTAAACAGATTATTACCTCAGTCCTAGTATATTTTTAACAAGAAGTCTGTGAGCCAATGCTCACTAATAATACCCCCGCTCTGATGTGAATACACAAGTTCAGTTATGGACAAACACAGTGATAATCAGGAAATTGACATCGGATTTGTAAAAACTGAATCCCAACATATGGCATGCCTAAACAAAGAAAAAATTTCAAGCATCTGCGATGAGTAGTTGCTGAGAAAACTACGACCAAAATTTATTATGTATGGTACAGACAGCTCATGGATAAACAGGAAGTTGACATCGGATTTGTTCCAAAAATGAATCCTATTATATGGCATGCCTAAACAAAGATTGTGCTAAAATTTCAAGCATCTGCAATGAGTAGTTGCTGAGAAAACTATGACCAAAATTTGTTATGTATGGTACGGACAGACGCACGGATAAACAGGAAGTTGACATCGGATTCGTACAAAAATGAATCCCACCATATGGCATGCCTAAACAAAGAGTTTGTTAAAATTTCAAGCACCTATGATGAGTAGTTGCTGAGAAAACTGCGACCAAAGTTTGTTATGTGTGGTATGGACAGACGCACTGATAAACAGGAAGTTGACATCGGATTAGTACAAAAATGAATTCCACCATATGGCATGCCTAAACAAAGAGTGTGTTAAAATTTCAAGCACCTGTGATGAGTAGTTGCTGAGAAAACTGCGACCAAAGTTTGTTATGTGTGATACGGACAGACGCACGGATAAACAGGAAGTTGACATCGGATTCGTACAAAAATGAATCCCACCATATGGCATGCCTAAACAAAGAGTGTGTTAAAATTTCAAGCACCTGTGATGAGTAGTTGCTGAGAAAACTGCGACCAAAGTTTGTTACGGACAGACAGACAGACAGACAGACGGACAGACAGACAGATGGATAAACAGACAGACAGACAGACAGACAGACACACAAGGGTAAAACAGTATACCCCCCTCTCCTTGGAGCGGGGGTATAATAACCATATCACCACTATCAAAACCTATACACAGAATTTAGCTGTGTACAGATTTCTTACCAATAAATTCTGCTATTCTAAAGCCCAAAAGCTGGACATTTTCTGTGCATTTTCAGGTACATATCCTAAGTTAATACCCTAAGACATTTAATCTAAATTTCTTGTTTTTATTTTAAGTACACATGTACTCACTGGAGGAAACCTGCCCCATGTCTGCTAGAACTCGAGGACTAACAGCAGAGATGATGTCTGAAGAATGTTTAACCCCTTGTGACCTGTAATCGCTGCTTTTCATTGGTCGAACTGGGTCATATATCTTATCTTCCTGTCAATAAATTTAAAACCATCAACTCATTTAAAACTTTTATTTTCACAATTAAAAGAGTATTTATGTAATGTGAATATTATTAAGCTGGTATCTGACATACACATGTAAAGCTGGAAGTTTTTTGATTGTGGAGACTCATGCATGCACAATAAGTCACCATAATCAAGTGACCTTGGTACAAATGGTTAAAGGTATCAGGTAAAGTAATCAATTTTTGAAAATTTTACAAAAGAAACAGATTTTTTCCACTTACATTGTTTTTTTTTTTTTTAAAAAAAAGCTAGTAAGAATACAGATAACTACTTGTCAATGAGAGCTACAGTATTTACTTACTTCCCACATTACAGGGATCTGGGCATTTCTGTAATCATCTCCATGATCATCTAGACGATTTGCCAGAAATCTGAAAACAAGTGTTACTTAATTAACAGTTTCTCATATTTGGTTATCTAATATAAAAACATTTTTTCATTGCAATAAGTTCTTACACAGAAAGGAAATACTTCAAACACTTGAACTTTTATTCTATAAAATGAAGAGTAATGCCAATATCAAGAACTCTGTAAGAAACACTCTTAACACATCACATGTACACCATCACATATCACAAAACTATGCATTACATGTATAATAAAAAAAATATTATCAAGAAACACAGGTTAATGCTAATTTGGTACAATCAAACCTCATTACATGTATCTTGAACTCAGTAGAACCAACAAAAAACTTTCTTAAAAGGTTTTGAGATATTGAGGTTAGAACACACATTAAAAAGTGGTTGGGACTTACTGTATTTTGTGTTACATGAGTTATTAGAAGAAGAAATTATGACAGGTATATAAATTCATGGTCCAGATGATAAATAATGTCAATATTAAAATGATTTCATGTATAATGTATCCCTTATAATCTGTAATAAACCATGAAATGCTGCCTGGTTATAGATTCCTTGTCTAGTATGCACATCCATTTATATTGGCATCTTATTCATTATTATTCATTTTCACAGCATGATACACATATCATGTATATATTTCATAGACATGTGCACAAACAGGAATGTTTTATACATAGTCCGTGATACCACAGGAGTCAGCAGTTTCATCATTTATCGTGAAGCTCACTGATATGATTCATACTCGTTTCTCATTTATTTTCACTTATTGATAAAATTGCAAACTCCTGTACTGGTACAAGTAGGAATGTAAATAGATAATCATAAGTATATATCATGTATTTATAAGTGCATGGTAATAAAGCAGTATTTCAGACCTCCTCTCTCGTTTGTATCTTTTGATGAGTTTCTTCACATGTTGTATCCTGTTTACAATCTTCTCATTGGCCTGGAAGGAAAAGGGAAAAAATAACATTTATATCAGCTGTACAAGTACATGCATAAAAAAAATCATTTATCCATTTCAGTGCTTTATTTACTAATCCACCTTTCACACAAATTTTCGTACATTTAATTAACATTCACATGCTTAACATGAATCTATATCAACCAAGTTTTTATAAGAATTAAAAGAAAGAATTAATGATAAAAAAAATAGCTTTGTCAAAAAAAAAAAACTGGAGAAGAATGGTTGTTTTACCTGTTGTAACTGTTCACATTTTTTCCTCAGTGAGAAATATTTTTGTAAAAATACATTCTCATTTGTAAGAGTCTCTAGTTGTGCTTCAAGTGCTTCCGTCATTGCCGATATCAACTTCAAAGCTTCAAGTTCAACCCGAAGACTTCGCAAATTTTTCTCAATTTTTCTAGGATTTCTAGATTTATGTATTCCGAACCCGATTTATTTAACCTGAATTTCCACTTCGAACAGGCCCGTAGGAAGCAATTTCACTTTGAGGGGGCACAACCATACATTTTCAGTTGGGGGGCACTATACATCAACTACCAAAATTCCTTGACAAGCAAAAAAAAAGGGTCATCGGACGTTATTATTGAGGGGGCAATGCTATGTTTTCTATTAATTTAGTATATTCTATATATCGGCAAAATTATTGGGGGGGGGGGGGGGGGCACGGCCCCCTCCGGTTCCTACGGCCATGTGGAAAGATAGCTTTATCAAGATAAAATAAACAAATATAATTATAAATTTTCATAGAGACTATAATAAGTACATAGAGGATATTCAATGTTTTGATGTTTTGTAGATGAATATGGAATTAATTTCACGAGCGGAACAGGATTTTTTGATATTTTCACGAGTGCGAAGCTATCAAAAAGTTCTGTCTCACGAGTGAAATATAATGTAGTATATAGATTTATATCTGACGCGGATCCAGGAATTTTTTTCAAAGGGGGGGGGGGGTCCATCCCAGTCAAAAAATTTCCATGAAATTTCTTGACAAGCCAAAGGAAGAAAAAAAAACTTAAAATCTATTTCCCATATTACGTAAAAAAAAAAAACCTATTTCGAGGTGATGATGATGGGGTCCACGTTTTTTGGGGGAGGGGGTGGGCGGGATGGTGGTGGTTCCAAAGTCATTTTTATTTCCTTCAGTATATATAAGACTCTGCAAATTCCATGCAGCCCCTCTAAATTCGTGCATGTATATATAATCAATAAATCGCAATTCTTAAATTGCAAACCGTTTAGTATTGATAACTAGTCCACAGAGTTCCTATTACGTACAACATGTATGTAACGGTGCGTATATCATGTACATATTATCCTCGAGCTCATGCGCAGATCTAGAAGGGGTCAGGGGGTCTAGACCCATCCCTCTAGGATTTCTGGCCATTTTTACATACATGTACTTATAATAACAAACCCAAAATGATCTTGGACCCCTCTCTTTTTAGAAAATCTCGAATCGACAATAGTACCAATATCTTTATGACAGGGGAAAAGACTTAATTAAAGCTGCTAACTACCGGCCTGTTTCACTCACAGTAGTTGAATGTATGGTAAGATCCATGATGACCTAATTTGCACACAGGTGCTTGAGGACAGGACCCCCCCCCTCCCCCCGATATAGACATCCCGGGCCTTTTCGACTTTTTTCTCATAAATTATCTTTCAATGACATATTTGTGATATAATCTATACCTACAATTCGAAAAATTACCTAAAACAAACATTTTATAAAATCTGCCCAAATCAATATACATTGTATATAGAGTGGGGTATTAATTTTTATAAAATGTTTGTTTAAGCCATGCAATTTTCCGAATTGATGATATAGATTATATCACAAATGTGTCATCCATAAATAACTTATGAGAAAAAAGTCGAATAGGCCCGGGGGTCTATATCGGGGGGAGGGGGGGGGGTCCTGTCCTCAAGCACCTGTGAATATGCAGCAAGATCTCAAAAATACATAGAAAGGCATGGATTACTTACTGCTCAATATCAATATTAAATTTTGAATATATTAGGTGGAGGTAAATGCAAAAGTTATCATGACATGTTGTAAATTTTGCATTAACCTCCACCTAGTAAATTCAAAATTTACAACATGATACTCAATATGGAGTCCGGAAAAACAGATCATACAAGTCCCAGTTGATTCTGACGCCAAGAATATGAATCTAGGTGACCAGACAGACCGCATATTTTTGAATTTATCCAAAGCTTTTGATAAGGTCCCCCGCGAGAGACTTCTCTATATGGCACACTATTATGGAGTCGTAGGGTAGACCTACACTGCAGTGTGCTAGGGACTTCCTTAGTGGCATGAACCAGCGAGTGCTATAATACATGTAGATGGGAAGAAGCAAAACCCCCGCCCAGTCAGGAGTGCCTCAAGGGAGTGTGCTCGGACCGCTGATGTTCCTGCTCTTTATCAATGATCTAAAAGCACTATTTCTCATAACATATATTGAAAAATACCAGCGTTACAGGCATGGCAACTTGACCTTTGACCTACTTTGCAAAAAATATACTCCGGACAGTTTAGTTCAACTGATGTCATTTTAATTTTAAGAGGTAGGGTTTTGATAATAGCATTTATACAGCATTTATATTTATGTTTATGAGTTCATGACACTGTACTTTAACTGTATGAAAAACAGTTACCACACAAGCTGAAAATTAAATACATACTTTGAAAATACATTGCCATTTGGGATCGGTTTCTGAAAACTGACAATTGCAGTAAAGACAGACTGAAATCTCTTTTGGAGGATTGTAATAAAATGACAAATAATTATTTCTAATACTAGTAATTTCAATTTCATTATTCATTTTACTTGATATTTGTATTTGTTTGTCAGATTTTGTCGCAATCTTACTATCCTTGTTTTTTTAATTATTATCATTTTTATTTTTCTTTTAGGCAAAGGCCTGATCTATAATGCTAGTAGCTAAGAAATAGCTGACCACTCTTAGATTTATTTACATCTTATTAAAGAAGCTAAAAAGCAGGCAAAACTCTAGCTCTTTTTTTTTGGTTGTGTAACCCCCCCCCCCTCCCAACACCCACCCCGAAAAAAATAGGTGAATCCGCACATGAATCTTAAGCTTTAGTTAATATTTACAGATAAAATATATCTAATCTTCTTTATTTATTATCTACAGATAAAATTTATCTTATACGGTATCCTCAATATTATCCATAGATAAATTCTATCTGTTCAGCTCTTTATCCTAGCATCTACATATAAATCCTAAAATATTGAATTGTGATTTGTTCCCTAATATTGAAAAGAGAGAAAATCTGCAACGTCATAGAGATATATTGATTGACACTAAGTATATAAAGATAATCAGCGTAAACGGAAAACAACAGTAGTTTTATGGCTGATTTGCATACAATATATCTTGATAATTGAATTCAAAAGAAGTCAGTCAGTCATACCTTTAATAGCCGAAGGCAAAGGCAGTTTAAAATCGCCCTTTCCTTACTTTTACAAAAGTTAAAACTCGGGTTAAAATATGAAATTCGATCCTTTGGTACCTTAGATATTTAATGATTCATAAGTAACAATGTAAAGTAGGCACAACTAACTGTATTGCATAAAGGAAAGTTTGTCGCCATCTTCAAGACGAGACATAAAAAGTTTACTTCATTTCTTTGACGGTTTTAAAACTTTAATTGTGCATAATGTGACATGTCAGAATTTCAGAAAAGTCAGACACCCAGGTAAGTTAATTAGATGAATATACGTTTTAAATATATAATTATGATTTTACCTTTACTTAAAATAAATCGGAACTACATTCATTCAACAATTCCGCTGACTAAGATTTGAATGGATTTTGTAATGAACATATATCGGTATCAAACTTTATTTTGTTCGTAATCATGACGATCGATCTCTGATAAACTTACACGCAGAAGGAGTTAAGAATTTAAGACAATCAAATAATCCTTTTCCTAAAATAAAACAGCTATTAAGTTGTGTTTCTATAAATCTGATAATATAACCCTCAACTTTTCGAAAAGGTGTTTGTCCGTCCATATAGGTAAAATTTTCACAAATTTTTCAAGATTGAACCATTTACTGAAATCTTTTTAATCACACTAGAAAAAACAGACAAAATTCAATGTACGCAAAAAAATAGAATACTCAAATTTTATTTAATTATTATTATACAATATTAGAAATTACCCGTGAATCTGCATCATCAACGTTTTCACAACCCCCCCTTCTCTCTCTCTCTCTCATTAATAATTGATTTTTTAAAAGTTGTTTTTCAAAGATTTTTTTTTTTTTAAATTATAAAACATGATTAAAATGCAAATAGAATATTAAATATTTTCATTTTACGAAAAAAAAAAATTCAGGGATCTTAAACTTTTCAGCACTGAAACCACACTGAGATAGGCCTAATGAAACATTGGTATAATATACACTTATAAGAATACTATCCACCCCCCTTTCTATATATTAACACAACACAACATAGGTGTGAGCCAGACAAGCTTTGCAGGCAGCCGGCTTTTAATAATTTTATTAACATTCTTATGTAACAAGACAGATTTACAAATCCTTATTATTTAAATAAACCATGACATAAACAATTATGCAAAATATCCCCATAATCGACATTAAAAACCGCCCAGGAAAAACCATAGATAAAATATATGAAAAAACTATGGAAACCTGTGTCCGAACGCAAGTGTTAAGTAATGTCTAGGGGTGAATATCGGACTTATTCATATAAAAAAAAAATTACAAATATATATTTGAATTTAAACAATCTCGTCAAAATTAAATAAAAAAAAAAATATAGTGCCCCGTGCACTGAGAAAGACTGGCTTAGAATGACCTTAACTTTACGCCACTGACCCTTTATACTGGCCTTCCTATGGCCCGCCTTGTATTACTACGCATAGCTATTCAAACACGTTGCTATCATACAACGTTTTCCCGCTATTCTCCGAAACGCGGGAAAACTCTATTCTTTGCACTATCTGCACGTGCAGATAATTTTGAATTGTTGGTTTAATTTAACGTCTCTCTAAAAAGTCTATATTTATTAATCGTAGTAAAATGTAGTTAAACATAAGTCGGCAAACTGATATTATATCGATTTCCTACATCCGGAAATTATATCATTATCGGTTTTGAGATTTATTTTGCCTTCTTCATGGTGATTTCAAACCGAGGCAATAAACAACATGGCTGTGTGATTTGAGGTTAAGGAATTTAAACTTTCGATTTTTTTTATGAAGAAGGTATATAACCAAAATGATCTCTCATTTCAGAGGGTCCGCAATTTATAATCTGCGAACTAAAGGAAGTATAAACGATTGTCAGTTGTTTATACTCAAATATTTTCTTTTAGTAGCGTTAGGTAATCGAATAATAATGTAACTGCAGTGCTGGCTCAGCGGGGGATATTATCCACTCGTCTTACATGCCGGACTCGGAATTTTCAGTTTTATTTAAGTCCTAGTATATTAACAAAGAAGTTTTGAAATAAATGAAGTTAATATTATATACATTGAAATCCTCATTTTAATTTTTTAACAGAATGTCTAGGAGCGTAGCGTGGCGTCGCACATGCAATGACTTAGTGTTCTGGCGACAATGTCAGGCCTTGGACTCCACGATCTACATCCTCCGCGAGACCGGTCCTACTGGCTTCCTCCTGAAAGAGGAGGGGGAGGCTAAACCCGTCAAGGTGAGGGTCCATATAATGGTGTTGATAGAATGTTCTATAATCATATAGTCTTTTAAGAACCCAGTTTAATGATTAGAATTCATTACATGTATTGGCAATGTAGCAAAATAAACATGGGCAATAACTCGAACTCAGTTTATTTACTATGAACAATTCAGAGAGCTCCAAATGTCAACATGGTGTATAATTAAAAATATGGAGAGGTTTTGTCCCGATATACATATAGCAGAGCTCCAGATAATTTTTTAGCCCAAAGTGTATTTACTCCCTGATTTTCAAATCAATGCAGATTTTGATATTCAGCAAAGTGATTAAAGAGTATATTGTTAATATATATGCATAGTCTTTCTATATTATGTTGACGGTGCTACCGTTGGGGCGAGCGCAGTGTTCATTTCATTATTATGATCTGCCTCTTCAAACTGCACGAGACATTTGGAACGTCTAGACTGTGACGTCACATGACGTCGTATGTTAGCTGCATTTCCATAAACAAAGTTTAAAAAGTGCAAATATTTTAACAAAGAACGTTTAATCTACTATCTGCATGCAATATCCATTAAATTAAGGTGAGTTTATTTTGTGTGAATTTTTAGTTGTTGTCACCGCGTGAACGAAGTTAGCAGCGAGAACAAGAAGCGATGCATTGTGGGTCAAAATTACTGCGGAAAAAAATTCTATTGAATGAATGTGCAGTAGTCCGAATTTTCTCTTCGCCCAGGCGTTGTCGTTAGAGCTCGCAGTGACGAGCGGCGCTTCGCGCCGCTCGCTGCGCTCGCTATAAAGAAATCGATTTTAATTAATCTAAATCATTGAATTCTTTCTCCCTAACTGGAAATTGTCGTCGCCATAACTAGAATAGTCCTTGTTATTGAAACGCTTTTAAATTAATATTATTTCGCTTTGAAAAAAAATCAAACACTGAGCTAACCTCAATTGATTTCATATCATTAGCTAAGTCGTATGTGTATTATTCAATCTGTCATACGCAGTACTTTCGAAGTGTAATGCTTATTTATGATTGCTAATGCATTACTGTACACCCAGTTTTAATTTTCAATGTGTATTTTGTAAAATTCTATGCATATTTCTGCAAATACGCATCTTATCTGGAGCTCTGAGATAAATTATTTTAAATATTATTTTACCAGTTGAGAGTAAGCCAATGACCTCCTAATACATAAGGGGTTTCCATGAAAAATCAACCCTATATATAAATCAAAAATATCGGTCCTGTACATCATTAATTGACATGCCTAGGAAAAGTTAAAATAAATGCTACCCAGTAAGTTATGGTATTTCCAATGGATAAAGAGAACTGAAAGCAATCAAGTCTACATTGAAGAAAACAACAGAAAACAAATATACTGTAGTGTTGATTATGGGTATTCGGAACTGGTAATATCACTCCCTATGGCCTAAGGAAGACCCCTATCTTATTAGAGGTCACAAGGTCAAAGGTCAAGATCGTAAATTCATACATTATATATAAACATGATATACATGTATTAACTATTGCCGAGCGACACTGCCTTTTGTGAGTAAGGTCTATACTAATATATTACTTTTAAGGTGACTTTCATACCGGCTGCCTCCATGTATGCTCTGCTTCCTGAATATGATGACATAAAAATATTCTGATATCTTCTGGTTATCTATTATTTAATATTTCACAAACTGTCAGTGTTTGTTTACAAACATTTTGGGAAGTTTTAGATAAAGTCTGACCTAATGATTTGTTATTTTTCAGGTGTTTTTAGGTGATCCACATTCCTGTACTTGTTCAAACTTTATGAAGGACAGGGACCTCTGTAAACACATTTGTTGGCTGATTTTGAAAAAATTCAAAGTTCCACAGGATAATCCAGGTAGTTCTTGATTCAGGTTTTTGCATTAATTTGCTTGCAGGTAGAACATTTAATAATTTTTCTGGCTTTTACATATATAATAATAATTTGCAGTTCAAGCAAATTAGCCAAAAAATGAAATTTCTTAATTATCTTTATTACATCTAATAAACAGAAAGGAAAAAATAAATTTGAAAGATAAGTTACAAGAACTTCAAAAATTTACCTGTTGTTCAAAAATTTAAATTATTCAACTGAATGGATCATCATATCTCAGAAGAAAATAACTGCTTGACTGGAGTCCAAATGAAAACAAACAAAACATTTCATTGTTTTGTTAAGTTTTGATAAGTACCACAGTGAGGTTTGACATGAATCGTATAACATGTATTGGTCACCTTCAATTCAGTTACATGGCAACTTGGTCTGGTGGAGAGAGAAATCAATGAGATTTTGTTTGGCACCAGACAGCGTAAACCTCAGAGAAGATGGGCAACATCTGGTCCACCAGATACAACTGGGCAACTAGCTGATGGGCGGCCCACGATTCAACAGAGAGAAATCAAAGAAGAAGACTGCTGTCCAATCTGTCAGGATGAGCTTCTACAGAAACACCAGCCTGTTACCTTCTGCAAGTATGTAAAGAAAATGAAAATGGAGGAGCTTATTCACTCAATAACCATCCATTTCCCTTCAAATACCCCTGTGTGATTTTCCATCTGGAAAAAACCCTGAAATTTATTTCAATAGAATTCAGATTTGATGTTTTTGACAAGCTGTTTTCTTTCCTTAGGTTCAGTTGTGGTAACAGCATCCACATTAAGTGTATGAAGATCTGGGCGGACCACCAGAAATCATCTGGAGAGAAGACCATTAAATGTCCATTCTGTCGAGAAGACTTTGGCCCTTTTGAACTTCTTAAACAGGAGAGTCGTAATGCCATGGGGGTCCCCACAGGAGGTAGAATGGACCGTCACCTGTACACAAGGTGTCAAAGCTGTCACACTTCACCAATTGAAGGGAAATGCTACAGGTAACTACAGAATTGGTGGAAAAGGGACAAGATTTAAATAATATGAATTGATGTTATGGGATTCCATGAAGCTGCATGCATATGATCTTATTTATAAGTGTAACCATAAATATGATATGTCATTTGTTCTATCAGAGGTTTTGAGGTCAACCAGTCAGAAGACTGAAGTAAGTGTTTCAGTTTTCTGTGTATGACTTTTGAATTCTTTGAATACTATAAATTATTTATTTGACAGGTGCACAGCATGTACAGATTTCCACTTGTGTCAGACATGTTTCAACACTTCAATTCACACAAGCCACCCATTTGAATACAGACATGTAAGTACCAATTCAATAGAATTCAGAAAATATGTCAAATTCAGTTCTCAAATTCAATTCTCAAATAAAAATTAGAAATATTATTTTCAACTTTATAACTTTCCAAGATTTATGTAATTTTGTAGAAAATATGCAGAGAAATGCTTCAAAATTTAAAGAATTCTCTAAACATGCTAAACCATCCGTTATTTTTTTTGTTGCCTCTGTTTTGCAGAAGAGGAACCAGAGATGGAGGCCTGCCCAGAGAACATATGGTGCAGTTCTGCCAGAGGCTGTGGCTAATGACCTGCTGAACAGAGAATTCACTGAGGGAGACTATGAACTACTGACTCAGCTGGACAGGTAATTACATGTAAAGTTTTGATGAACAACATAAAATTCTTCCTTACTCTAAGTTATGTATTTCGTAAAAAGCAATTTGAAGAAAGGGCTCTGTTGGTCACTATTTGGTCACTATTTCATTTGGGGGGGGGGGGGGGGGGGGAATTAAGTATTTCAAAACTGAAAACATAAAAAGGAAAACCTTACATTAACAGCTAAGAGCATGGATTTTAAGAAACTGGATGCCAATGAAGCATTGAGAACATTTTATTTACTAGTTGATATCACAATAGGGTAAAATGAGGATAATTATTGCATGTTAGTCAAGAGTGAGGGTTAAATGGAGATTTATTCAACCCAGCAAAGTCATACAGGTTTTTCCTCCAAGACACTGCAAAAATATCAAATTTTGAAGGTGAATATATCCTAATATGCCCTTCATATCAGTAAAAATAAAACAGTCTCGTAACTTTGAGTTTATCTCTGACAATTTTGAATAAAAATTTCAAAAAGTGGGGGGGGGGGGGGATTAAAAGAAACATTTGCAAGGTTATCTGATAAGGTAATCTGGCTTATATTTTCAGTAATGCCAACCAGCAGCCCAGTGACATACCAGAGGCTGTAATCAACAAGTTTCCTCTTGAGAAAGTCAGAGAAAGGGGACCGTTACTGGCTCCGGGAATGCAGTGCCGAATTTGTCTCCGGGGTTATGAGGTCAATCAATATGTCAGAAAGCTACCCAGATGCAAACACAAGGTAACAACAAGTTCTTCAACTTCAGGTACATGTACTGAAATAAAAATGCATGGCCACTGTGTAAAAGCATCTCTCAAGAAGACTTTTGAATAACAGTTTTGCCAGAGGCATGTATGCAAGACTTCAGGGACTAATGCATGAAAATGAAATTTAGATAAAGTAACATTTAATACAAAAGATAAGAGAATTAAAAAAATTATCACAACTATACATGTATAGCACTATTGGCCCTTGACATGAAAGTGCATTCAAGGTTCAATAATTTCATGATCGTAACATTGTCACATTAGATTTATCATAATTTGCATATTGTTACTTGAGAAATCACCCCTTTACTGGTGAACAACTATAGTTTTTTACACTGGGAATTAGATGGACTTTTGTTTCAATGTTGAGGAATCTTGAAACATGGTAAAAAACATAAGAAGTCTTGAGAGTTTAGATGGTGGATTGAGGATAATGCATACCATTAAATTCAAAAGAAATTTAACATATTAAGAGTACTTTTTTTTTATGTACAGATGTTTAATACAAAGAAATGTTTATAATATTTGCTTTACAATATTGTGTACATGAATTTTTTTAATCCTCTTTGTGCATTACTGCAGGAAAGGCCACAAGAATATATGACATTTTTATTAATAATTTATTAAAACGTGTCCAATTTTTTTTTTCTGACTCTTTGTTTGGTTAAATGAGCTTTACTTTCTTTTTCCCCAGTTTCACAAGGAATGTATAGACAGCTGGTTACTTCACTCGCATCCTACATGTCCAGTCGATGGTCAAGTGGTCTGGGACCCAGTCACTGCTCAGCTGGAGGCAGAGGAACAGGCCGAAAGAAATAGTCAAAGGTATCATTGACAACACACTGTATATTTATACCCCCCCCCTTAAAAACAAAATAATAAATACCTTAATCTGATATAACAGGTCTTCTGCTGTTTCAAAGAAAACTAATTCCTCTGGTATACAAGGTAATGATGTGAGTGAACTCAGTATACCAGGGGTAGGGCTAGTGAGAGTGGACAATACACCTGTAGAGAAGTCCAGTAGTTTGCGAGGGAGGAAGATGGCACAGCAAGGTCGTTTACAGGGGAGGCCGACAGAAGATACAGCTGTTGATCCACTGAGAGCTAGCTTTACTCTGAATGGACTGTCTGTTGGTGCTAATGGGTAAGTATATCTTGATTATTTTATCAGAATAAGATAGAATTTCAGTAGTTCATTGCTAATTCAGTGAGAAAATATCATGAAAGCCATGCTAAAGTTTTTATTGTTCTCTGGTTTGAATACAGTTTTGTAGTGAATGTGTCAAATGTAAGTGTATGTATGTTGTAATTTAATCAATGAATAGGATTTACAAAGCTGTTAAGTTTCATTGTAAGAAAGTTGGACTTCATAGAGATATGTTATATTTCTCTTTTCAGAGGTGATGGAACAGAAAATATGTCTACAACTACTTCTTTACCAGGTGGTCGTCTGCTGGGCCGCTTACAGCACAGAAAATCCTCCCTCAATCAGCGTCTGCAGGAAATCAGCGGCCAAACAGAGGAACAAAAACGCACAGAGGAGGCAGATTATCAATCCCAGTCCTCAGAGCACTTTGCAGGTCAGAATCTTCACAGACAAAATTCTCGTCGCAGACGAAATCTTTCAGATGAGCTATCTCACAATGAAGACTCACATGAGATTCAATCAGCTGTGATAGAATTACCTCTGGGTCATAAATATGACCGCGCGACTACCCATAATGCTATCAAAAACACTTTATCAATGTTACAAGCAGAAAATCTTACTAATTCAGTGTCTAAAACTCCAGACTCGAGTCGATCATCTCGCTCCCCTAGTGTGAGATCTTTACTACATAGTAGACCATCTGAACTACATTCTCCTAATAAGGAATTACCTCCACTATTTGAATCGGATGAGACTAATCCTAACGCTGACACTGATACAATGTCTACTGTAACAAGTCTCGGGGCGAGTAGTTATCGCAGTGGAAAACATCGTATTTTCCAGCGTGTTCCTAAAGAAAACACGCCAGCTGTTGTTAATGATTTTGATGTCTTGTTAACGTCTCTGCGTTCATCTCCAGATTCCAGAGCAAGTCTCGCAGGATCACACACTAGTCTCAGCAGTATTCGCTCAACTCGACTCGCAAATGGAATTATTCTTGCTGAGGCACAGGATGAGGGTGCTGAGGGTAGATTATCTCGGGGTCACTCTGGTGGCCCCAGGACTGGTCTGCCTCCCAGGGCCCCACGACTGTCAGGTATTTCAAAGGGAGCTAACTCTGCATGCATTTCTTCTTTTAGGAAGTGTTTGTCTCAAGTCACAATAATTACTAACAGTGTGTTTGAAAAAATTTTTAGAAATGTTCAGAATCACTCGTTTAGCCAAAGTTGGAAACAATGGACTTGAGACAAACAAAAACACCTAGGTTTATGTTTTAACCTTTCATTTTGTAGCTAATAGCCTGTATATTGCTGAATATCTACAATGTGATTCAGTAGTTATGTGTTGTAGATCCTTCATGCATGAATCCAAATCTTAATTAACTGTCATTTCTTTGCCTCTTCATCTTTCTTTCTTTATTGTCTGTTGATTTTCTCAATAGAACGGAACAGGGCACATTAATGATTTTATATTTGATTTTTAATCGAAAGAGTGGAAATATTTCACTAAGTACTGTACACAAAACTAATATGCTAAATGAGTCAATTTTTACATATACATTTTATAAATAAAAATGCAAAGAAATATTTGCTTTAGCTTTGAGTGTATAGATATATTTCTCTTTTTAACAGATGCTTTAGCTTTTTAGATAAGTTAACTCAACTTTCAAAAGATTTATCTTGCATTGTTGTACATTTTATTATAATTATGTTGTAATATTCATGCATTTTTAGTTTTTAAGACTTGATATTCTATCATGTCATTAATGTGACATGGCTTAAACATGATTGTAATATCAGTAAAACAAAATTATGGGAGTTTGTTCATTAAAACTGATAGCAGATATATGAACATTGGTGTAAATCATAGTAATTGCTGAACTTATTGGTTGATAAAAGCATTAGACACTCTGTCTGACATATTGCTTACTGACTAAAGCTAAAATCATTTGTTAACGCTATATTTATTTAGAACATGAGCGACAGTTGAGGAGAGGATCAAATAGCCAGGAAGGTGACCAAGCGGGGAGCGAGAACCAACAAGGGGACCCATTAATGGAGAGATTACAGGCAAATATGACATAATTACTCATTTTTCAAAAAATGTCTTCAAAGTGTTATTGATTTCAAACTTTTGAAAGTTATGTAATGAGAATATCATTACACATTGAGGCTTTAAATATCTGTTAAGGAGTTGACAAACCATGAACCCTACTCTTTATAATAACAAGATTTTATAGTGTGACAGTCTTCATTCCACCTTGATGTTTCAAGGCAATTGTTATATAGTAACGAATTTACATGTATTATAAGTACATGTAGTGTTCAACACAGATGAGTTTGATATAACAGTCAATTCAACTATATACTATTGAGAAGTACATATTTGAAGTCATACTCGTGCTAAATTTAAAAAACCTCCTTAGTATAGTTATCAATGTATGAGTTGAATTATGGAAAGAAACAAACTGAAGGGGATTTAATCATGTTAAAATTGCTGATTTATTAATTGAGTTGATTTATGGAAAGAAAACATTAACATAAGGAGATTTAATCAGGTTAAAATTGCTGATTTAATAATGAAATTTTGCATATTGTCACACATATTAAATTTTTGAAGCATGTTAGGACCATGTAATTTTGATTATCTCCCTTCTACAGCTCTTCACGGACTTATATCTTGGCAATGGTTCAAGTGCTTCTCCAGACCACCAAGGGAGACCACCAAGACTTGTACGTCGTCAAATTAGTAATCCCACAGCTGTACGTCAGAGAAAACGAGAAAATGAAATCCGTAGGAGGAGGACAAATGAGTTTGGATTGGAGGGTACGAACCCGTACAGCAATTTGACACTGCGAGACATTATACATTAGTTATAATTTATCTGATATAAAAGAAACTGTGATATGGATAATTAACTATGCAGGTGAAATTGACAAGTATTGTTTTCAAATCAGAAAATTTAAAGATTTAATTTTCCTATCTAATAGGAATTATTATTGTATGTTTTATAGAGTTGTTATTATGGCATGCCCTGCTATGGAAAGTGTATTACAATTTTGATTATGTGTTGACAGATCTTGCTTTATATAAATTCAGACTTTCTTTGCTGTGATCCTTGATTAAAGTTATGCTTAGCAGGTTGGGAGTGAAGGAATTGAAATTCCATGTCAGAATTTGTTTCGTATTCCAGAATCAGTATTCGAGAGAAGTTGCAATATAACGTGTAGCTTTTAGTGATGTCATGATATAATGTTATATGATGTTATGTGTAATTGTATTTTTGATTTATGAAAATGTTATCTAAAAACTGTGATACACATTTAAGAGTGTTTTTTTTTATATATATATACATAATGTACTGTGAAGATTCCATCCAACAGGAAATTTTATATTTTAATATCCATTGTGTGTTTTGCCTTTCACCAAGAGAGAGAGAAAGAAAGAATAAAATCACTATATTTAGGTTGCAAAAATACATACAAGTATATAATATGTTCTGCTGAAAAAGAGTTGGAATGCTTTCATTTGTGTAAATGTAAAAATCATAATCGTAATTCACATAACTATTTTGTATTAATTGCACCAGAACACTGATGTTTACATCTCATTCACAGTATTTGGTGAACGTTTTTCAGTATTACTTAAACATGAAATAGTCTAGTCAATCTAGCCAAAAAAATTGAGCTCAACCTCCAACTTCTTACAACAAAAATTATTACTTTTACGATTATTAAGTTCAAGTATATTTGAAATATTTGTAGTAAAAAGTCTAGGAAAAAATCTAATGAGGGGAAAACATAATTTTGGCTTGTTGTAAATCTATCCATATATTAGAAGAGAAATGCTCATTTTGCAAAATAGTGTGATATGGTTTAAAGTGTTTGATATTACGATAGATCATTTGTTCAATAGATAATATCAATATTTAATGAATGTTTTTAATACAGTTATATACTTTTTGGGTCATCATTTTTTTTTTTGAAAAAATAACTTTAAAAACAATGGTCGGTGAATGCAGTTGTTTTAGGGAGGGGGGGGGGGCACTATGTTTCCTGCATTCTGATGATTAGCCTCAGCCAAATATTTTATCATGAAGGGGAAAATGCAACAAAGACTCGAAAATGTTGAAAATGTCGAAAATGCTGAAGTATCTGTAATAATCTTTTTTGCCGGGTATAAAAATACCATTCTGTGGAGTATAATTCACTTCCTCTATCTCCATGATGGAATAGTGCTCTAAGACACGAACTAAAATTCACTGTATGGGCAACAGCTATGCCCCCTTTTCATATTTATGTACCCAAAATAATGCTTTCCACTCTTCAAATTTTATTAGATTTTTTTCCACATATACCCGGTATTTTATGGTTACTTTCATTATTTATTTATTTTAACATTTTCTGTTACAATTAGTTTGATATTAATTGATAAATTGACTTAACTAAAGTAAGTGTTTCACATTCATAATCAGTTTGAAGGAATTCTCCAGTTTGAGTTGGAAGTGATGTTTAATTAAACCTTTATCTTGATCATGATCACAAAAATTTTACAAGAAAATAATGCATTCGTTTGAAGATGTTTTATATTTATTATCTGTTTGAATGGCCTGGACTATGTTTTATGTTTTTGTTGAGAAATAAAAATTTATAAACCATATTCTAACCAAATTCTTTTTGAATCCTTTAGTAACCTGACAATCATCAGATTTGGAAAAATGCCATTGTTGCTAAAAATGTCATCCTGGATAAATAAAGGCTTTATTTTAGTATAATTGGAAACAGGCCGGTACTTTATGTTTCTGACGACGTTTTTCTTTTTTTCTTTTCTTTTTTTTTTTTTTAATTTTTAACTTTTTAAGAAATGCTTGCTTTGTAGCACCCCATACAGAAAAAAAAATTGGTTGCCCCCCTCCCCTCGAACTGAAAATGCTTCCTAATGGCCTGTATTTCATGGAAAAATAAGAGAGATATTTATAGTATCATTAAAATTATTCTTACGGGCATGTATTTCATGGAAAAATAAGAGAAATATTTATAGTGCCATTAAAATTAAGGCAAGGTTATAAGCTTGCACATGCGCTGAATTCTGAATTGCTAATACTTTAAGGACTGTGTATAATGTAGAGATATATTACCTATATTCAAAATGAAGCCCCAGACATCTCAGTATAAGTATTACGTTATGTATGCATTATATATGTAGGTAAATTAGTCCTAGAGATTGGACATATATGAGAGGCAATGAGATTATAAATTTAAAATATTCCAGGTTCCAAATCCAATTTTATATTTACAAGACATTTTCATCGATTATTGACTAATTAATCCTAAAGGGGGTAAAGCTCCTATTTTAAAAATTTCCGTAAGTACAATTTTTACTTTTTAAAGCAAAAGACGGTTCTTTTCTGATAAAACCGGTATTAAAGCACAAATATTAACGTAAAGTCTTTAATTATTATACTGTATTAATGTAATATAGACGTTTTTATTACATTTTCAACAGTGAAATACTGTAATTTATATATTGAATAAAAATGGTATTCTGTCACAATGGGAAAGGATATCAAAATGATATCCTGTCACAGTGTGAAAGAATATCAAAAACTCGGCATTTACACTCTCGATTTTAATTCCCTTCACAAAGAGTGTTGTAAAAAATACTCGCTGACCTTATAAGATAGAGAGAGAGAGAGTAAATAAAACATCCTAACAGAGACTAAAACTGCCAGTTTCTCTAGATATGCTGTTGAAGTCCATGTTTACGTTTTCAATCTCAATATTTTATGACGTCACGGCCTGTGATACGGCGTTACAAAGGGAAAAACAAAGAAAATGTGATTAACAGAAAATTCAATCTTTTGTGATTGATTATGGAATTTATTTCACTCGTGAGACATGTTTTTTTTAAAATATATATATTTTTTTCACTCGTGCTTCGCACCTGAGAAAATATAAAAAAAAAATCATGCCCCATGCGTGAAATAAATTCCATATGTAACTACAAAACATTAAATAACATCTATTTATTCATCTACATAATATAGCTCAGTAATATGTATAAAAAATTGTCTCGTTTAATATTAATAATTTATTTTATTTATAGAAACATGACAATGACAATGTCGGCGTAAACACTTTCATCCATTTAAGTTTTCAATAATATTCCTGAAAAATAAAAAAGAAAGATGAACCATTACATGCAGAAACCATCAAATTAGTGATATTCTGGAGGAAAAATAAAAAATGCAAATTTGCCACCATATGAACAGTTATCATTCTCCTTATTACCTTGTATCCTACACCAGATAAGATTCCTCCTTTACCACCGTAGTTACCGCCCATCCATCCTTTTCCTCCAACCATCACTCCTCCATATCCATAATTATCCAAGCTACTGCCCATTAATCCTTTTCCTCCAAGGATGATTCCTCCGAGTCCTTTACCACCGTATTTACTGCCCATCAATCCTTTTCCTCCAACCATCACTCCTCCATATCCATAATTATCCCAGCTACTGCCCATTAATCCTTTTCCTCCAAGGATGATTCCTCCGAGTCCTTTACCACCGTAGTTACCGCCCATCAATTCTTTTCCTCCAACCATCACTCCTCCATATCCATAATTATCCCAGCTACTGCCCATTAATCCTTTTCCTCCAAGGATGACTCCTCCGAGTCCTTTACCATGTCCTACAAGTCCTTTGCCACCATAGATGATTCCTCCATATTCTTGGCCGACATTTAATCCACCGTAGGAGGGATTATAGTAGTCATCACACACGGCTACAGAGAACAGAGCCAGACAACACAGCAGCTTGATCATCCTTTGAAAAAATAAGTTTTTTTTTACAGGAAGCATACAAGCCAATATTGCAGGGTATTTAGAGTTAAGTTGGAAAATTCATGTTTTAGAGATACAATCCTCAATCGTCGGGAAATCATTTTTTTTTTAGAATGAACGTGATATAAGTTTTAAATCTTTTTATGAAGTATATATGATAATTGTTTCAAATTGACAAGAGGTTGAAACACATGTGTACATAGGACAATTTCTCAAAATTAGTATCTTCAGCTCAGAAAATTATGCACAGATATTTCCATTTCTATTTGTTTTCTCTGTGATAACTCTTTGAAAGTTAGGAGAGTTGATTTCTTGATCATTCTACCGAAATGCAAATTTCGCCAAGCAAAAGGTCAGGAGCTAAGAAGGCCTAATACCGGTATGCATGTAATTCTCGTGCGGCTGTCTTTGTGTTTGACGTCAGTGGGCGGGGACTATTGAAATTGACATGTGAGGCCTCGTGTAATTTAAATCTATTAGTCTACATTTTTAAAATCTAAATTTACAATTTTATTTCACAGCGAAATGGAAATATAAGGAATCACTGTCTAGTTAGTAGAATATGCCAGGGACATCAACGATAACTGGAAACGTGGGATATCATTTATGCATCCCACGTTTCCATCTATCTTTGATGCCCTGGCATACTCTACTAACTAGACAGTGATTCCTTAAATAATTCAGATCCCTTGGATTCTCATTGAGGTTTATTGTGAGAACAAATTGTTGATATTTTCAAATAACTGAGAAGTTACTGATACAGGTAGGAATCATTTAATAAAAATAAAAAAAAAACTTTCGGAAAAAACTTCAAAACTAAATTATAATTTTGATACTAGTAAAATAAACAATTTTTTCAATGCATTATATAGTATACAAGAACATCTTTTAAAACAAGTAAAAGAAATTCTTAAAATGCGTGAGAAATCGAGAGAAGCTTGTGATATTTATATAATTTTAATTTCATGTTTATATATATATATACCGTAGAGAGGATATTCAATGTTTTGTAGTTGGATATGGAATTTATTTCACGAGTGGGACAGGATTTTTGATATTTTCACGAGTGCGAAGCACGAGTGAAAATATCAAAAATCCTGTTTCACGAGTGAAATAAATTCCATATCCAACTGCAAAACATTGAATTTTCTGTTTATTACATTTTCTTTGATTTTTTCCCTTTGCCCTTCTCTTTTCTTAACACAGTGTCATATGCTGTGGCGTCATAGTTGTAGCAGTTAAGAAGTCATAGCTTGGCAGTTGAGATTGAAAACATTGTGACATAGATTTAGCAACATATTTGGGAAGAAATTGGCAGTTTTAATCTCTGTCAAGATGGTTTAGTTTCTATCTCAATCTTGTTACAGGCAAGAAATTATACTTACTTTGATATCCTTTCACACTGTGACAGAATATCACTTTGGTATCCTTTCACACTGTGAGAGGATATCACTTTTATTCAATGAATAAATCACAGTATTTCACTGTTGAAAATGTAATAAACTAGTATATACATTTTATATTCCATGTTAAGCATTATATTCTTTCTGTTCCCTGAATAATATTTTTTTTGTATATAAAATATTGGTTCCTCAACTAGTGCTGAAATTTTTAACTTGGGCTTCTTCAAGTCGAGTTTCTTAATATTTAAATTGTCAAAAGACTGTAAACATGACAGGGAATCAAAAACGGACTAGAAATTTAAAAAAAAAGTCCATGGTTCATTCAATAAAGGCAAGATCTCTTCAGGCTTCAGCTCGACATGTTTTACTATGCAGCATAATAAAGATAGAGCAAGTACCGAATTAAAATTGACTTCTTACCTTGTGTGATGTGACGGATCTGAGAGAAGATTCTGTGAGGACAGAC
The DNA here is from genome assembly GCF_033153115.1 of Saccostrea echinata. Taxonomy (NCBI): domain Eukaryota; kingdom Metazoa; phylum Mollusca; class Bivalvia; order Ostreida; family Ostreidae; genus Saccostrea; species Saccostrea echinata. Next base: position 13,134,180 of record NW_026889777.1, read on the forward strand.
TGATAAAGCTCTCCTATTTATACTGCTACTCCAACAAAATTTAAAGGTTAATTCTGTATTTTCAATACCCACACATCCAGGTGATTTATTGAGAAATTCGTTAGTGTTAAGAGGGAACTTATCATTTTTTATATTTCAATGATACTTCCGGGTTTTAATTTATAAATGTTGAAATCTTACGATTCTCTTAATATAACCTGTTATATATACCTGTTGTCAAGCGAAAATTTACAAAATAAGAGGTCATAAAACATGTTAATTTATTGTAAACTCAATTAACACATGCTTTTGTAGCAGGTGCCACTTTTAACAAAAAATGAAGACGGAGTTGCAGATTCAATGATAACTTTTTTACAATTCGTTTCATTAATTTTAATTCACCAAGGAAACCATAGACTTATTTAAAAAAAAAAATCTTAAGGTATCCGAGGTTTTTGGATTGGAGGGTACCAACCCGTACAGCAACTTGACACTGTGGGACATTATGCATTGGTTATAACTTATCTGATATAAAAGTAATTGTGATATGGATAATTAACTATGCAGGTGAAATTGACAGGTATTGTTTTCAAATCAGAAAATTTAAAGATTTAATTTTCTTATATCTATTAGGAATTACTATCATATGTTTTATAGAGTTGTTGCTTTTATGCCATGACCTGCTATGGAAAGTGTATTACAAATTTGATAATGTGTTGACAGATCTTGCTTTATATATTCAGACTTTCTTCGCTGTGATCCTGACAATGACAATGACTTTATTCTAATTAAACTGGTTACAGTTGTAGAGAATAATAATTAAAACAAATATAAATGACAATGCGCATTGCGTGGTAAAATTAACCAGGAGAGCGAACTCTCTCGATAATCTTTTGTACAGATTTACATAGCTTCATCAACTGTTTCTTTTTTGTAATTTTAAACAGATTCTCAAATTTGTATACATTCGGATTCACCGAATAATAATTAGATAAGTATAATGCATGACCTTGCTTGTTTTAATATTGCGTCAGTACAACTGAATTATTTTTATAATAAAACTCATTACCAATTTCTTTACAATTACATAGATTACAGATTCTTTATTCTCTAGATATACCGTGCCAGCTCCCTGTTTCAATAGGGAGCCTAGCGTTACCAGTTCTAAATTTACAAAAAATTCTCAGAAATTTCACTGGTAAAATGTCAAAATATTTCTCAAAAGACTCTTAAATAACCTATAATTAAGTGCTTTTGGTGAATTGGACATTTCACTATACCATGACTGTTTAAATTGATCTATAAGAGTATGATATACTTTACTTTTTAACCACTTGACATTAATCGTATTAAACTATATGATAAACCACATTCATTTAGAATTTTTTGTACAAATTTACACCATGGTGTTTCGTTTTGATTCATATTTAATGTCAGGAGTTTTGAAGATATTTTGAATTGTTTGATGCAATCAACTTAGCCCAAAAAGTAATAATTCTTACCTAAATATTAATCAACAATAGAAATCTTCCCAGTTCACCGTATACCATTGAATTAGGAGTAGATGACTTCACATTTAAGATATGTTTACGAAATTTAAGATGTAGTGTTTCAATTAACAACGACTTATTAAAACCACATACTTCACAACCGTATAACAAAATTGGTTTAACAACTTTATCAAAGAGGTCAAGCTTGCATTTAATTTCATAGATAAATTGTGTCTTCTACATTTGCTAACTACTCTATACATTGCTCTTGTTGCTTTGTCATACAAATCGATCTTTTATATTCAAATGAAATGACGCACTTTAACAAAATGTAACACAAAGATATCGGTACTCGCTAACAACTTCCAATGGTACTTCATTATCTAAAAAGTAAAACTATATTGTGGTTCACTTTACCTCTGCCAAAAATAATAATTTTAGTTTTGTTAAAATTCACCTTTAAATTCCATTTTTCACAATATTTAGAAAAAATATCTAATTGATGCTAAAACCATGTTGGTCTTATGAGAGCGAAATAGTATCATCTGCATATAACAAGACATACAGTTTCATATATATAAGTAATACTCTTTTCTGTTTTATCTGACAATGTTTATAAACCATTAACATCATTTACAACAAGAAATTCTTCTAAATCATTGAGATATAGTGAAAAAAGAATAGGTGACAGGTTTTCCACCTGTCTTACCCCAACAGTACAAGGGAAAAAATCAGAGCTTTGTCCATTACAAAACACTTTGGACTTAATATTTTTATACCTATCTTTAATTATTTTAAAACACTTTCCATCTATATTAATCAACAAAATCTTGTTCCAAAGGCCAATATGCCAGACAGATTCAAAAGCCTTTTCAAAGTCAATAAATGCACGATATAATTTCTTCTTCAATGATTTGTAAATTTCTATTATAGAATATAAAGAATATATATGATCCTGAGTGGAAAAATATTTGCGGAAACCAGCTTGATTTTCCAGTATAACTTCATATAAGAGAAATGCTTTCTGTATATTTACTTATTCTTTCATTCAGAACAGAAGTAAACATTTTACTCAGACAACTAATTAAGGTAATTGGCCTATAATTCTTTGGATCAGTACCATCACCTTATTTTTATATATGGGCATTATATTACCAACCAACCATTGTGATGGGAATATACCTGACTCAAAAATTTTGTTAGATAAACATACAAATAGTTTAAGTAGGCTTACTGTGGTATTTCTGTGGTATTTTTAATATATTCATCAAATACTTTATCTTCACCACACGCATTATCATTTTTAAGCATGCGTATACATTTAGATACCTCTTCATATGTAAAAGGTTGATTTATATCATGATTTAATTCTACATTTGAGAGAGTTTGAAGTTTCCTCTGTTAATACATAATCGCTTTCATTATCTGAAGTTAGATTACCACATTCCTTAAAAAATTTTAAAAAATTCTCAATGTGAGCATTACATTTTGATTTACTCTCATTAGTATTTAGAGTTTTCCAATATTCTTTAAGATTTGTTGTGCGTAAAAAATTCAATTTCTTTGTCATTTCCGATCTGTGTTTATTTCTTGCACACTTAAAGCTGAACATGACTCGTAAATAGGCATACGCCATTTTCGATAATATAATCTTAGATATCAGCATCAGGATATACTCTTCGCATTCGTTACACCTGACTGCTCTATTGTCACGGGTATCGGCGTGGAATGGCGACCCGTGTTCGTGCTGGTTATCTTGCATTACTTTTTTTTTTTTTTTTTTTACATTTTATTGCAGTTACGTATATTTGTGTTTGTAGACTGCACTGACCTGTGCAACTGTTGTAAATCTCTTTGGTATCTTACTTTCCTGCATTAGAAGAAGTATTACAGTTATTTTTGTCGCTACCAAGTGCTATATAGCATACGCCCGTATACACCGGTGACGATTGATTACACTGAACAGAGACCAAGTGAGCGGCTTTATATACAGGGGCCCTCAGATATAGCGCAAGTCCAATTGAATATGGCGGACAGATTCTTTTTACGAAGCGTGTTCAGCTTTAAGTTTATATTTATACTTTTTCCCAGGTTCATACAGATATACAACTTCCATATTTTTTATACATCCTTTTTGCTATTCTATAGTTTTGCCTTGCAATCTTACATTCAGTTGTAGACCATGGTTTTTTAAAACTACAGTGTTTCTTTCTTATACTTGTATTCACAACACAACAACTCTTTGAGTACCAAAAGTTTCTCTAGCACTTTCCACTAAGATTTCACAAGTTTGACTAACTATTTATTCAATAAATTCCTGTGATGTATTTTCTGTTTTTCAATTTTCTATTTCACATTCTAATTGTAAAATTTTGTCTGACTTTAAATCTACCGAAAGTTTATAAGATAATAAGCCTTCATTGTTCCATTTTCGTACAATTTCAAAATCTTGTTCTTTAAATGGCGAACTATTGCTTGAACAAAGAAAATTTCCAAATAATAGACACAACAAAATAAGGCTATGAATATCAGATAAAAAAGATGAAAATGGTAATACTTGCATATCTTGTTCATACTTTAAGAAATTTATATTGGCTATACAATAATCTACAACACTAGTCTGCTTACAGGTTAATTCTCCATTAATATCCCCCTTTGTTCTACCATTCAAGATATAACAATTTTTACATATATCATTGAGTTTTCTTCCATATTGATTAATTGTTTTATCTTTTGATTTTCTTTCTATTGAAAAACCATACTTTTCTAAATTAAACACATCTTGACTTTCTTCTAGTATTATGTCTCTTTCTAATGCAGTTAAATCATTTTCAGTAAAAGAAATACAATGTATAGTCTTTCTCGATGGACGTTCTACTATTAAAATCACCTAATATACATACACAGCTATATTCAGTTAACATCATAATGACCTCTTTTTCAATTTCCTCAAAAAAAAGTTGTTGATGAAAAAACGTGAATTACATGGGGGTACGTGAACATTTCCAACTACAACATGTTTATCAATTCCCAATGAACTTTCATTAATTTTTAACCATAAGATTTGGTCACATTCATTTTCAATAATGGATACATTAGGTGCATAATTATTTTGGACATAAATAACTAATCCACCTGATTTTCGAAATGATAACACAGATCTATGTTTACTAAAAGCTGTGTAATTTTCTAAATTAATTAAATCTGCACTATCTGTTTTTGTTTCCGAAAGACATATGATATCATATTTATTGATGAAATTTGTAAATTCTTTATCCTGTAATTTTGAAGTAAGCCTACACACATTTAGACTGATTATTTTAAGTTTCTTTTCCTTTTCGAGAGAGATATTCTTGCTTGTTATGGTTCCTGGATGGATTGTAGACTGCTCTCCATGGTGATCCTAATAGCCGTTTCCTTCAGTAAGCCTTTCCATTGCCTGTGGTACAAGTGGAACAACGTTAGGGTTTGCTTGCCTGTTTTCTCTGGTTAGCCCCTCCATTAACTGTGGTGGTGATGATACAACATTGAATTTAGCTTGAGTTCTGTATCGTGGTGTTCTTCCATAGGTTGACATACTGCTATTACTTTCCATTTGAATTCCTGTATTATCACCCACTTTCATGATAAAGGCGGTAATTTCTTCTGCTTCTACTCGTTTCCCATCTACCACTAGTTTGGTTGGTATTTCATCAATTTCCACTCTTTTCCCGTCTATAATTAATTTATCCATCACAAGTTTGGCTTTTTTTCCCTTTTTTTTAATTTTATATTTTTATTATTTTTTTTTTTTTTTGCTTTCTTGTATTAAGGGTAAAGTTGTTTCCTTCTTTCTGCAACTTCTCTCGGGAATTGCTCGTTTTTTTCTTATGGTTTTTCTCGTAACTTGTTCGGTGCGGCGTTTCTGACGGATTTTCGATCTTTGAAACGAACAAATTTCGCAACTATTGGCCGATGTTTAAATAATGATTTTCTACCAATTCTATGGACACGGTGAAACTCAATGTCTGACATAATTTCTAGTTCATTTTTTATGAAGGCTTTAATTACTTCTTCTGCGTTTTCTTCTGCTTCTTCTTTTATTCCGTCAAAAACCAAGTTGTCCCTCATTGAACTCATTTGTAAATCTAAATTGAGTTCTCTTAATTCACTGACTTCTGTTTTCAGTGCTTGAATCTCTTTAACTGACTTCTTGATTACATTTACCTCTTGTTGACAATCCTCGTGTAGTTTCCTATGAAGGTCAATCCGTTTTCTAGGTCGTTGACCTTGGCTTTCATTTCTTTCGCACAGTCTAATTCTACGTTAATAGTGTGCACATTTTTTTCTAGAACATCTAGCCTGTTCTCATTTATAGTAAGCTTATCTAGCTTTCGGTCGATTGTCTCTAATTTATCCACAAGGGTTTTCATAACGTCTTGCATATCACCCTGTGCTGGTTCCCGCGCACTAGCCGAATTGTTGATTTGACCTACATTTCCCATTCCCATGTTATTCGTAGTTGGGGAGACATAGCTAACAAATTGCCCGTGTGGGGGCCACATGAGCCCATGAGGAGAATACGTAATAAATTGGGGGTTTCCCTGATAGCCCTGATAGCTTGGTGTAGACTGTTGTATTGGTATTAAGTTATTACTTACATTATTGCTATTATGTACATTGTTTTCCATTGTGGGAGCTATAACTGGTGCTCTATTTGTTTTTCTTGGTATCGACACGGTTGAGTGACTTACATGAAATTTTTCCTCGCTTTCACCACTTATGTTACCATCTGAATTCTTCCTTTTCTTTGTTTCCTTTTTCTTCTTGGCTTTAGGCATTCTTTAGAACGTCTTCACTTATCTTTCTAATCATATCCCGCCGGTGATTACACTTATATTTATCAAAATTCGGAGCAAAACTTGAAGTCCGACATTATTAACCCACGCATGCGCCTTGATTGAAATAATGCTTAGCAGGTTGGGAGTGAAGGAGTTGAAATTCAATGTTAGAATTTTGTTTTGTAATACAGAATTCGAGAGAAGTTGCGTGTAGGTTTTGGTGATTTCATGATATAATGTTATATGATGTTATGTTTTATGGTATTCTTGATTTATGAAAATGTTCTCTAAAACTGTGATACACATTTAATATATATATATATATATATATATATATATATATATATATATATATATATATATATATATATATATATATATATATATATATATATATATATATATATATATATATATGTACTGGGAGATTCCATCCAACAGGAAAATTTATATTTTAATATCCAATGTGTGTTTTGCCTTTCACCAAGCGAGAGAGAGAGAGAGAGAGAGAGTAAAATCACTATATTGAGGTTGCAAAAATACGTACAAGTATATGATATGTTCTGCTGGAAAAGAGTTGGAATGCTTTCATTTGATGTATATGTAAATGTAAAAATCATAATCGTAATCTACATAACTATTTTGTATTAATTGCACCAGAATACTTATGTTTACATCTCATGTTTTATACAGTATTCCCAGTATTTTTTGAATGTTTTTCAGTATCACTTAAACATGAAATAGTCTAGTCAATCTATCAAAAAAAATTGAGCTCAACCTCCTACATCTTACAACAGTATACAATTATGGACTCTTTCGGTGGTGAATATGGTTTGTTATTCACCAGAAAAATATCAATATTGACCGAGGCGAAGCCGAGGTCAATATTGATATTTTTCTGGTGAATAACAAACTATATTCACCACCGAAAGAGTCCATAATTGTTTTGTTATATAGTCCGGATTTGAATAAATAAGACATTGAAGGCTGCATGATGATACCACTTCCATTTACGAACTTCTGTCGTAGAAATTTTTTTCAAAAATGTCCAGATTACAAATTATAACTTCCGTGTTTTCCTTTTGCTGTTTGTAAGACCTCGTAATGTTTAGAAAATAACACTGCAATAGGCTTGGCTAATGTTTTTCCTGCTCAGACACACAGCTGGCTCCGGCCGTTGCAACCATTGTTTACAACGTTGTTTGAGGTGTTGATTGTGACGTCAAAATGCCGCTGCACACGCACCGACCCTCCGGTGAATACGGCTTCAAAACCAGTGAATATGTAGTGTTATGAACTGTTTGCGTTTGTATAGATTATATAGGGACTATAAATAGACTATATAATAATAAAAATTATTACTTTTACGATTATTAAGTTCGAGTTTATTTGAAATATTTGTAGAAAAAAGTCTAGAAAAAAATCTAATGAAAGGAAAGCATAAGTTTGGCATGATTTAATGATCTATGGAAATTACTACAGAAAAAGGGGCTTAACCTTGTAAATCTATCCATATAATAGAAGAGAAATGCTCATTTTACAAAATAGTGTGATATGGTTTAAAGTGTTTGATATTATCAAACGATCATTTGTTACATAGATAATATCAATATTTAATGAATGTTTTTAATAGAATTATATATTTGTTTTTTGGTCATGAATTTTTTTTGAATAATAACTTTAAAAACAATAGTCAGTGAATACCGTTTTTCTAAAGGGGGCTATAAGTTTCAATTTTCCTTGAGATTTTATTTTAGTGTGTAAAAATAATTTTATTCCTATATTTCTGTATCCTAATATTAAATGATGTTGAAAAACAAACACATTTAGATTTTAAAGACAATATGTTTCCTATATTCTGAAGATTGGCCTCAGCAAAAAAAATTTATCATGAAGGGGAAAATGCAGCAGACTCAGAACTGGGCTGAAGTATCTGTTATAATGTTTTTTGCCGAGTATAAAAGTACCATTCTGTGGAGTATAATTCACTTCCTCTTCTTCATGATGGAATAGTGCTCTAATAAGACATGAACTACATGTAAAATTCACTGTATGGGCAAGAGTTATGCCCCCTTTTCGTGTTTATGTACCCCCAAATAATGCTTTCCACCTCTCAAATTTTATTAGAAATATTTTGTGGTTACTTTCGTTTATTTATTAATTTTTTTAAACACTTTCTGTTACAATTAGTTTGATATTAAATGATAAATTGACTAGACTAAAATAAGTGTTTCACATGTGTAATCAGTTTGAAGGAATCCTCCAGTTTGAGTTGGAAGTGATGTTTAATTAAATCTTTTTATCTTGATCATAGATCACCTATTACAAGACAGTAATGCATTCGTTTGAAGATGTTTTATATTTATTATCTGTTTGAATGACCTGGGCTGTGTTTTATATTTTTGTTGAGAAATAAAAATTTATAAACCATATTCTAACCATGTGACAATCATCAGATTTGAAAAATGGCATTGTCGCTAAATATGTCATCCTGGATAAATAAAGGCTTTATTTTAGTATTATTGGAAATGGGTGCTTTATGTTTTTGATGACCTTTTTCTTTCTTTCTTTTTTAATTTTTGGCTTTTTAAGAAATGCTTGCTTTGTAGCACACCCTACTGAAAAAAAAAATTGGATGTCCCCCTCCCCTCGAACTGAAAATGCTTCCTACGGGACTGTTTTCGTGGGAAAATAAGAGAGATATTTATAGTAGCATTAAGATTAATGCAAGGCTATGCTTGCACATGCGCTTGATTCTGAATTGCTAATACTTTAAGGACTGTCTGTCTATAATGTAGGAATACATTACCTATATTCAAAATGAAGCTCCAGACAGCTCAATATTACGTTATGTATGCATTATATGTAGGTAAACAAGTCCTAGAGAATTGGGAATATGAGAGGCAATGAGATTATAACATTAAAATATTCCAGATTCCAAATCCAATTTGATATTTATAAGACATTTTCATCGATTATTAATCCTAATGCATAGGGAAAAAGTTCCTATTTTAAAAATTTCATTTAAGTACAAAGTTTATGCATGTACAGTTCTTTCCCGATAAGCAGACATACGTAAAGTCTATGATTATTTTACTGTAGTACTGCAATATAGACGTTTTTATCCATCTACACGTACTTTATATATAGCTCAGTGATATATATAAGAAGTTTCTCGTTTAATATCAATAGTTTATTTTATTTACAGAATACATGACAATGACAATGTCGGCGTAAACACTTTCATCCATTTAAGTTTTCAATAATAATCCTGAAAAAAAAAGAAAGAAAGATGAACTGTTACATGCAGAAACCATCAAATTAGTAATATTCTGGAGGAAAAATAAAAAATGCAAATTTGCCACCATATGAACAGTTATCGTTCTCCTTATTACCTTGAATCCTACACCAGAATAGATTCCTCCTTTACCACCATAGTTACCGCCCATCAATCCTTTTCCTCCAACCATCACTCCTCCATATCCATAATTATCCCAGCTACTACCCATTAATCCTTTGCCTCCAAGGATGATTCCTCCGAGTCCTTTACCACCGTAGTTACCGCCCATCCATCCTTTTCCTCCAACCATCACTCCTCCATATCCATAATTATCCCAGCTACTACCCATTAATCCTTTGCCTCCAAGGATGATTCCTCCGAGTCCTTTACCACCGTAGTTACCGCCAATCAAACCTTTTCCTCCAACCATCATTCCTCCATATCCATAACCATCCCATCTACCGCCCATTAATCCTTTGCCTCCAAGGATGATTCCTCCGAGTCCTTTACCACCGTAGTTACCGCCCATCCATCCTTTTCCTCCAACCATCACTCCTCCATATCCATAATTATCCCAGCTACTGCCCATTAATCCTTTTCCTCCAAGGATGACTCCTCCCAGTCCTTTACCATGTCCTACAAGTCCTTTGCCACCATAGACGATTCCTCCATATCCTTGGCCGACATTTAATCCACCGTAGGAGGGATTATAGTAGTCATCACACACGGCTACAGAGAACAGAGCCAGACAACACAGCAGCTTGATCATCCTTTGAAAAAATAAGTTTTTTTTTTACAGGAAGCACACAAGCCAATATTGCAGGGTATTAAGAGTGAAGTTGGAAAATTCATGCTTTAGAGATACAATCCTCAATCGTCAGGAAATCATTTTTTTTTTAGAATTAACGTGATATTAAGTTTTAAATCTTTTCATGACGTATACATGTATATGATGATTGTTTCAAATTGACAAGAGGTCGAAAACACATGTGTACATAGGACAATTTCTCAAAATTAGTATCTTCAGCTCAGAAAATTATACACAAATAATTCAGATCCCTTGGATTCTCATTAATTGAGGCTTATTGTAAGAACAAATTGTTGATATTTTCAAATAACTGAGAAGTTACTGATACAGGTAGGAATCATTTAATAAAATTTAAAAAAAAAACTTTCGAAAAAAAAACTTCAAAACTAAATTATAATTTTGATACTAATAAAATAAACAATTTTCAATGCATTATATAGTATACAAGAACATATTTTAAAACAAGTAAAAGAAATTCTTAAAATGCGTGAGAAATCGAGAGAAGCTTGTGATATTATATAACTTTAATTTCATGTTTATATATATACTAGTATGTACATTTTATATTCCACGTTTAGCATTATATTCTTTCTGTTCCCTGAATAATATTTTTTGTATATAAGGTTCCTCAACTAGAGCTGGAATTTTTAACTGGAGCTTTTTCAAGTCAAGTTTTCTTAATATTTAATTTGTCAAAAGATTGTAAACATGCCAGGAAATCAAAAACGGACTAGAAATTAAAAAAAGTCCATGGTTCATTCAATAAAGGCAAGATCTCTTCAAGCTTCGGCTTGACATTTTTTACCATGCAGCATAATAAAGATAAAGCAAGTACCGAATTGAAACTTACTTCTTACCTTGTGTGATGTGACGGATCTGAGAGAAGATTCTGTGAGGACAGACTGATAAAGCTCTCCTATTTATACTGCTACTCCAACGAAATTTAAAGGTTAATTCTGTATTTTCAATACCCACACGTCCAGGTGATTTATTAAGAAATGCGTTAGTGTTTAGAGGAAACTTATCATTTTTTATATTTCAATGATACTTCCGGTTTTTAATTTATAAATGTTGAAATCTTACGATTCTCTTAATATAATCTGTTATACCTGTTGTCAAGCGAAAATTTACAAAATAAGAGGTCATAAAACATGTTAATTTATTGTAAACTCAATTAACATATGCTTTTGTAGCAGGTGCCACTTTTAACAAAAATTGTAACAGAGTTGCAGATTCAACGACAACTTTTTTTTTTACAATTCGTTTCATTAATTTTAATTCACCAAGGAAACCATAGACCTATTTAAAAAAAAATCTTAAGGTATCCTACACTGTATACATAAATAGCAAAAAATTTTTCTCCCTAACAAAGAGTCAATTCAAAGAAAATGTCTTATATTCCAAAGATCGGAGTAAAAGAAAAAGTTCTAACAAGAGAATTTTACAAAATTATCTCAAAATGGATAGATATGACCTTAATTATTTATTTCATATAGAAGCCTACGAGAAAAGTATCATTTTCATAAATAAAATCCATGTATATATATATATATATATATATATATATATATATAAATACATGGGATAAACCATTTGTTGAAGAGACACACAAAAAGGTTTATTATATAATTCAATGATTTAAAAATCCATAGGTCATAAAGAAAACACGAAAATGTTTTATATTATATAATTCATTGATTTAAAATCCATAGGTCACGACAAAAATTTTAAACTCATTTTATAAGCATTATTTAATCTGAATATATAGTATACTAAAAAAGCATTTTTTTTTTCTCTATTATATACATCAGCTAAATAAAGAAATTCATGCAGAATGGGTGATAATGACATTGTACATATGTCGTTTACTGATTTTTATTTGAAAATTAAAATAAGTAAACGACTATAGTCGTGTACTTATTTTAATTTTCAAATAAAAATCAGTAAACGACACATATATAAATTGCCCACTTCAAAGTCATACTGCACACAATTGCATTGACTGGAAAGAGTTGGTGATTAAATCTTAATATCACATACATGTATTTTATAATTGATATTAATATTACAGAAAAAATAAAAATAAAGAAGAGAAAGCTTGTCGGATAATAATTCTTCCGAAGTTATTTGGTTTGTTTTCTTTTTTTCATTGATTTGATTTTGATAAAATACGTCATAAACAAATACTTTCAGAATATTGTTGAGCGCACACACATCTACACGTATCTCCCTCCGAGTATTATTACATGTATAACCATGTGCATTATTTTCTGACGGGATACTTTGTATTCTGTATTTCTGTATTTTTTATGTAGAATTAATAAATTCTTTACGATATTCTTTATTTTGATAAATCTATAATAATTGTTTAATTTGATAAGCTATTTGTTAAAGAATAAATTTAATAAAACTGAAAAATAAAAATTATTAGCGGAAATGGCATGGAAAGCCTATAAATAAAAAATGCCGCAGAAAACTAATTAAATTTAATACAATTTAATTGCGGTGTTTTCATGAACACTTTATGAATAATCTCTAATTCGGGGAACATATCTGCCAGATTTTTTCCCCGAACAGCTTAAAAAACAATTATGCAGTGATTAAGAGGCACTCTCAGGGGAAATCAGGTAGAGGTTACAGGTATTTACCTGGATGATGCAAGATTTTAAAAAAACAGGGGAAGAAAATTTCATTACTCTTTCACTATTTTTTTTTCTTTTCATTAATATCGAGTTGCAACACAGTATGCAGAGCAGATCTGCATTGCATGAATATAAAAAACAATCAAGTATTGCTAAATTCATCATAAAATGCCATGTACCTAAATCCCAGTGTCTAAGACAGGAGACGGGGGGGGGGGGGGGGTCATATACCAACATTCAAAAAAAGTTTTCGAGCTCCCTGGGTCTACTTTCCAGCTTGAAATGTAATCAGTTTTAAAACTGGGTGCAAGATAGTCACATTCTTTTTAAAGACATACAAGCCGGAATAATGTATTTTAAAATGGAGGGTAAAATACGACTCATAAAATATGAAACAAAGAAATACATTTAGTGGGCTAGAATTTAATATTTTCCAATCTGTATGAAACTTTAGACATACGAAGATTGACCGGTAAAGTCGTCTAGAGTGCAAAATAATGAACTTTTTACTAAATTTAGTACATTTTTTAATCAATATGCATAGCAATTTTAAACTGATGTATGCTCAAATAAACAAAAGATGGGATTCTATGTTATGTGTGGTATCGCCTTATGGCGCACGTCGTGGATAACATCAAAATGTCCAAGCTAACGTCAGGTTTCATCACTGCTAAAAAGCTGGATAAGCTTTGGGATCACTCTACCCGGCGTCTGTCTAGCTATCTGTCTGTCACACCTTATTTCTTGAGACTGCATGTAAGAGGTATGGATATGGTATTTTTGCCAAGTATTGCTTGGAACTACATGTACGGCGTTTGTTAAATGCCATGACTACCGTCCACTGACCTTTTAACGTGACCTTTGACCTATTTTCAAAATAGTAATACAGCATATTTTTGCATTATTGAGAGATACGTCTGTGTTATTTAGCATGTGTATTTAACTGTTTGTCATAAGACATTATGTGGACGGAAACAATGTGCTAGAGAGTGTTACAACGATAAGCAATGCAAATCTGTGAATCATAATAGAGGGACACTCAGAAGCAACCTGGATCAAGGTGATTTAGAAACCGATGAAAATTTAAACGGGATAGTTGGTACCCTTGTATCATCAACAAATTTGTCCGTAGCCTGCCTCAATTTAGAAGTAAATCGTAGAATCTGCTCTAATGGGAAAATATATATTGCTATAATATAAACTAGAGGTACTATGAACACCAAGCTCTCAAAATGATACCCCTGCTTCCATAAGAGTAAAATGGCAAAGACCATGTTTTGCTACGGGAAACCCCAAAATATCTGAAAATCAGATCAGAACATAAAATAGAAATCGCACAATTACGCTACATGTATGTAACAAAGATTCTGTGACAGTTTCATTCAATTTTATTCTGTAGTTTAGGAGAAGCTGCGGAAAAGAGATAGTTACCCCTAATACTAAAAGAGGAATGGAAGTGTCCATAGTTTGCTATGGGTGACCTTATTTATCTGCCCGATCAAAACAAAAAATTGGAGGTGCACAATGGCACTATGTGATAAAGATTAAGTGAAAATCTCAGTGATGTAGAAGTTGTGGATAAAATATCGGTGCCCCACTCCCATGTTAGAGAAAGAATGGCAATGTCTATGTTTTGTAAAGAAAAACCCTAAATATCTGTCAAATCGAAAAATAATAAGAAGGTGCACATTGGCACTATGTAATAAAGATTCCGTGAAAGTCTGATTAATTTTTTTCAGCGGTATAGGAGGAGTTGCTGATAAGAGACGGGTACCCTCACTAATGGACGCACGGAAAGAGCCCCTCCCCCATCACTATATACCGCCGCTTTTCAAGCGGGGGTATAATAATGAGAAATGACGAAGGAAAAATTGCACATCACATTTATAATAAAGTTAAATTGTTAGTTTGAAATAAATGAAATGTCACGGGAACATTAAGCTGACGTTTTTGTTCACGACTGCATGCTACAGAACATTTACAGACAGATGGACATTGGTTGACAATCTCTAAAAAGATAGAAAATGTGAAATATGTATATCAGATGAGATAGAGGACGAATTTCACTTTGTATTAAAATGTCCTCAATATGAAGAACCAAGAATTAAATATATCAAGAGTTATTATTTAAAAAACCCACCAGTATTTAATTAAATTAGTACAGTAACTGAGTTCCACAAATACTAAAGAACTATGTAACCTAGGTAAATTTCTGTATTTTTCTTATCAATTAAGAAATGATGTTTTAAATAGTGTACAATAAGAAATGATAATGCATTAAATGCTATTGTTTATGTAATTGCCACATGTAATGTATATTGTATAGCATATACTACACTTATCCTGTGCAAATTTTATGTATAATTATTTATGTACATATATTGTACATATACCTATGAGATGTAATGTCTCTAGCTCCAACAAGCATTCCGAGAGTATTTGCATTAGCAATACTAATCCCCTACCGGCAAGTGTAATCTGGTTCCCCTTTAAGAATTGAAAATGCCTTAATTCTGTCAAAAATCAATGAAGCAGGACGAAATGCAAACTTGATCTATAACTAATCAAGGTAAAGTCACATACCAAAAATCAGATCAATATATGAAAGCGTTTAGAAGAAAATTGCGGAAAACCCGTAAAAATTGAAAAGGCCGTAATTCCGTCAAAAATCAATGAAGTGGAACGAAATGCAAACTTGATCTGTAACTCATCAAGATACACTCACATACCAAAAATCAGCTCAATATCTGCAGGCGTTTAGGAAAAAAGTGCGGAAAACCAAGTGGGACAGACTGACAGACAGACAGAGGGACAGACGGACAGTCGGACAGACTCAGAGGAAACCTATAGTCCCCTCCGGTTCCACCGGTAGGGGACTAATAAAACACAAAGATTCGGTAGTGAAAGTATAATGGCAGATCTGAAAAAAGACACATCAATTAATGGGCATCAGTATTTCTCTTGTAATCAACATTTTGATGAAGTACAAAGTGCACCTCATTTCAGTTTTCTCTCTCTCTCTTTTTAAATAGATACTAATTTAACCTAAGTTAATTTCCCATATGTATTGAATTTAAAATGAACATATTTTATCGATTTCCGCTGAAGCTCTTGCATTATGTCTTGTGTTACCTAATTAAGATGAAAGCCTAAAAATTAAACTTATTAAGATGTAGGCCAAAAAACAAGTGTATGAATAATTAAAAGCTTAGCAACATCAATTGCAAGAAATATGTCGTTAATAACTAAGTAGCTATTTAGAAGTGTTGACTGAACATGGTAATATGCATTTTAGGGCAACTTATATATTACCACGAAAAAGAATTTGGAAATTTCTAGTGAACTTCTTGCTATTCATATTTGGAACAATGAAGAAATGTTCCTCTGTCCAAGTTTCTTTTGCTGCCTTTCATGGAATGAAGAATGTATCGATTCCGGAATATGATAAATTGACAATCATCGGACCGAAACAATGTGCTAGAGAGTGCTACAACGATAAGCAATGCAAATCAGTAAACTATAACAGAGGTACACTCACGTGTCATCTGAATAATTTTGAGCTGGATCCGGTTGATTTAGAAAGGGATGAAAATTATGTATTTATTCAAAACATCACTGGAACGAAGGTACAGTTCAAAATATATTTTTGCTACTTCTGTTTTATTAAAATGATTTTTTTTACCAGATATAATTTACTACTTGAAAATGTCAACATCTTGCAACAGGAGAGGATTAAAATGTGACGGACCAGACCGGAATTCGACCCCTGGCACCCTGAATCTCTAGTCAGTTGATCTACCAACTGAGCTATCTGGCCTCTGGCGATTGAATCCGTCTGATCGCCACATTCCTCCCTTCTTAAAAGTCTTCGCACCCGACGCGGAATACACGAACCCAGGCTCTTGCCTAGTAGGTCTTTTACCCGTCACTCCCAGGGCATGGTACGGCGCCTAATCTAACCGACAGGGAGGACAGTGGGACGGACCAGACAAGGATGCAAATCCTACTGAGCTTCTTGGGTTCGATTCCCGGTCCAGCCATACATTTTATCCTTTCCTGTTGCATAATTTGGTGCCGTTGACCCTCATGGACTTGCAGGTGGAAGCAACTGCCATGGGTAAACAAGAACTTGCATGGTTTGTGTCTTTTAAGGCATTAAGGAGGGAGGAATGTAATGTTTTTGGTTGTGGATAGTGGCCTGAGTACCTCAGTAGGTTTAGAAGACATGACTAGTGATGCAGGGTCCCTGTTTCGATTCCCGGTCCAGCCACAAAGTTTATTCTTTCCTGACATTAGTGCATTGTATACACAAAAAAGAGTATCAGTATTCTAATTATTGTCAGGATTACAAAATCACGAATTAGAGAAATGATTTCTTTTTATTAAGGAGTGTTTTATCAAGAACCTTCTTTTGTCAAAGAATTGAGATACTCAAATTTACAGAGTTGCGTCGTTTTTAATCTCCAAATATTGAAAAGATTTTAGGATTTTAAAAACTCCATAGATTGACCTACTCTACTAGGTAAATGAAAGATCAACTCATCATCTCCATTATAAAATAAATTTTGAAACTGGTCCTAGGAGTGTTTTTAAATAATCCATTAAATAATTCATTTCCTCTTAAATCCATTTTTTAAAGATCCATTTATTTATGTTTATTTATTTATTTATTTTGGAGCGCACTGGAACGATTCAATTCTAAAGAGAATCCAATTAAATTTCGATAAGAAAGTCTGAAAGTCAACTTCATTAAAACATTTTTAAAATGGATAAAATTTTATAAATGGCTTCTATGAACTCAGCAACTTCCATATTTCGTACATTTGTGATGCTTTACTATATCTTACAGAGCTTAGAATTCTTCAGATTTTTAGCAATCGAGTGTTTCTAGTGTTGAATACTGTACACATGTGGATCTTTTTTTCGAACCGTAGCATAATGAAAAAATCAAAACTGTTTATCGAAGAGTAGCATTTAAAAAAGTAATAATTCTGACCAGAACTATAGGAGTAAGCCTCTAGCTTTATGGGATTTGACCACTTGAACAACTCGTATTTACATCCCTATAAAATTTTTTTTTAAATGATACATCATTTCTTGATTTGAGGAGTATTAAAAAAATAGACAGACAGAAGGCGACATTAACTCCTTTTGTTTTCGATTAGTAGACTTTGCTCAAATTTCATATCTTCAATCTCAACGAATGACATTGGTTACGTTCCTTTTCAGAACATAGTTTAATGCATTTCCACAATTTTTAAAATGAAACAAAATTTCATGATTAATTATTGTTTGCAATGCGCTAGAAAATCGTTTCATCGTGATCAATTGTAGAGAAAAACCAGTTATTGCATAATTTTTACTCAATACAAGCATGTCTTCTATTCAAAAGCCTTAAAATACATGTACAGTAGATTCTCGTTCTTCAGGACGCCAATAATCCGGACTCTTCACCTTCCGGATGACATTTGATGGAAACAGAATAATCATACAGTTATATCTACCAATTATACTTATATTTGATTAAAATTACGTATGACTATTTCATTCGGTTGTGTGTTTCCAGATGTGAATGGTCGCAGAAAGAACATTTGATTACAATATAACTTTGAGTCATATTTCTCGAATATGTTGAAATCAAAATATTTACAACAAGAATTATTCATAAATGAACCATTTGGTGTAACACATGTAATTGGGAAAACATTTTAAATAAAATGTGCAGATTTTCTTTTCTTGAAGGAATTTATGGGGCCATGTTGGAACCACAGCTGTAAGATGTACGAGAAGTGTTTAGCGATTCGAAATTCATATCGATGTTTGAAGAAGGGTAAATATTCAGTCATGCTATAAAGGCGGATCTAGTAAACCCTTTTTCCTATATTTGTTTGTTAAACTTGTATATACTCTCAGTTTAGTTCACATAATATCAGTGCTGACCCCCCCCCCCCCCCCAACAAAAAAAAATCTTGTCAAAATAGTCATCATGCATAGCATCCATGAACTACTCCCCCCCCCCCCTTCTGAAATTTCTGGATCCGCCACTCAGGGGTGTGCAATTAGCATCGCCCGACGCCCAGGGCTACCATTTTTTGGGGTCGGGCTAGTTGTTCTCTGCATGCAGGTAGCCCCTTGGGCTAGTAAAAATTAAAAATACCAATGTTATAAATGAAAATCACTACCGGTATTTTCACTTATTTTTTGCTATTAAGTTCCCAACCAATGAAAAATTTCCAGGCAGAATGCTCCTATTGTTCGTAAATCTCCATAATCTTATCCATTTTGCAGCACTTCCTGACTTATTTACTTCCAAAAACGATCGTTTTTTTTCTAATCCGAATTTCCTCCATTCATGTGTTTATGGTAAATAAAGGCAGATATCTATTATTTACGATCACTCAATCAACTGAAAGATAAGTATTATGTGATTTACGTGTACATAAAATATATTTCCAGTGTATTTAATAATTTAAGATAAAAAAAAAAGATTTCACTTCGTTTTAGATGAGCTAGTGCAATATGCACAGAGAAAAGGAAAAAAAATAATTTATTTAAATTCATTTTTATTTTCTATCATAATTATTAATTTATACATGATTCAATTTTACTAGTGAGAATAAAACTTTAATTTTAAAAAGAATTACCTTAAACCCTTGACTTATTCAACAATAATTTATTTTTTCGTAGTTGTTACATTTCCCACCTACATTTGGGCTAGTAACTTTTTACTGTGGGCTAGTAACTTTATTGCTGCCACTAGCCCGTGGGCTAGTACTTGATTTTTTTAATTGCACACCCCTGGCCACTGCTTATGAAGTTTAGTATTCTAGCAAATTAAGGAAATAAACTGTGATCTATAATATTTTTTTTTTCCTGAAGCAAGAAAAAAAAATTTAATGAAGAAAATTTTACTAGTGGCACATAATTTGTTCAAATGAAATGGCTACCCACGGAAGCCCGTTGAGGCCAGTTCAGAGAAAGAAATATTTTTTTATTGCGTTTAAACGCAATAATTATTGCGTTTAAACGCAAAAGATTGCGATTAATCGCAATGTATATTGCGTTTAAACGCAAAACATCTTTTGCGTTTAAACGCAATAACTTTTGCGATTAAACGCAATTCTTTTGCGTTTAAACGCAATAATCCTTCCTTATAAGGCTTTGTTTTGCATTTAAACACAATGATACTGTAGTTTCAAAATCAAACATGAACAAGCATTCTGAGAGTATTGCATTAGCAATACTAGTCCCCTACCGGCAAGTGTAATCTGGTTCGGTTCCCGTAAGAATTGAAAATGCCATAATTCCGTCAAAAATTAATGAAGCGGGAAGAATTGCAAACTTGATCTATAACTAATCAAGGTAAAGCCACATACCAAAAATCAGCTCAATATCTGCAAGCGTTTAGAAGAAAATTGCGGAAAACCCGTAAAAATTGAAAAAGCCGTAATTCCGTCAAAAATCAATAAAGCGGAACGAAATGCAAACTTGATCTGTAACTCATCAAGATACACTCACATACCAAAAATCAGCTCAATATCTGCAAGCGTTTAGGAAAAAAGTGCGGAAAACCAAGTGGGACAGACTGACAGACAGACAGAGGGACAGACAGACAGACAGACAGACGGACAGACAGACAGACAGACGGATGGACAGACGGACGGACAGACTCAGAGGAAACCTATAGTCCCCTCCGGTTTCACCGGTAGGGGACTAATAAGTCAAAGCTTATACATGTACTAGGATCCGACACTTCAACTTTAAGAAGATCCGATTTGTTCTGTGTCTTTTTGCAAAACTTTCCAGTTTTTTAAAATTGTAGTAAAACAATGGCATCCTAACAACCTGAATGTCTTAAATGTATATGAACCCAAAACTCTTAATGAAGTCTCTGATCAATCGCTTACGTATATCACAACTTATAGAGAATGTTTCTGTGTTCAATTTGATACATGTAGTACACATCGATCAATCTGTTTTCATTTGATTTTGATCTCATATAAATCCATCACATATGTTCTTGTGTTTACTGTATGCAACCATAGGAAGGGTTATGAATGTACATGTACATTTACGTCTAAATACTTCATCATGTTGTACGTAATTCCAACATTTCCTCAGCCCTTTCCAAAAATCCCTTTATACATGGGTTAATCTTGTGACCGCAACGTAGGGGACAGTTTTTTTAACAGAGCAACTGACCAAAACTTCATTAAGAATGTAGAGAATAATAAGCTTAAGACATGTCTCGTTCTTGAGTTGCCTTTGTTTTTACAACCCGACATTTTTTTTCTCCTCTATAAATTCCTATTAGTGATTTATCCTTTCAGAGAGCGTTTGCTCGGAGAAATCTGATTCTATAAAGCTAGACAATGCACAATTTCCTAATAAGTAAAAAGAGAAAGAAATAAAAAATATAAGTGTGCGTGGGTCCATTGTACTCTGTAAGATTTGATACAAATGACTGACTTTAAACACAAGGATTATTGGCTTTGAACGCAAAATTAATTGCGTTTAAACGCAAAAGTATTGCGTTCAAACGCAAAAATTATTGCGTTTAATCACAAAATTATTGCATTAAATCGCAGAATTATTGCGTTTAATCGCAAAAATATTGCGTTTAATTGCAATAATATTGCGTTTAATCGCAATATTATTGCGTTTAAACGCAAAAATCATTGCGTTTAATCGCAAAAATATTATTGCGTTTAATCGCAAAAATATTAATGCGTTTAAACGCAAAAACTATTGCGTTTAAACGCAATGATTATTGCGATTAAACGCAATCTTTTGCGATTAAACGCAATCTTTTGCGTTTAAACGCAATACTTATTGCGTTTAAACGCAATAAAAAATATTTCTTTCTCTGAACTGGCCTCCAAGGGCTTCCGTAGCTACCTTATTAAAGGCGATTGATTTTAAAATAAAAAAAAATTTGAAAGCTTGTAGACATCCTTTGTATTTACTGGATGAGGAGGGAATGTTTTGTTACCGCTTAGTAACAACCCCTAAACGGAACTGGACGGAAGCTAATGCATTCTGCGCAGAGGACGGGGGAGGATTGATTTCACTTCCGTCTAGATTAAAGGCTGACAGACTTGGACATGGAATAAAGTTTTTAGGAGAAAGTAATATATATGTACAAGTATTAAGTTACCTCGAAAGGAGTCAATAAAAAAAATGTAATTGTTTCAACTAAAATTTTTTCCATAGATGTTCACGCAGATGTTTTAAATAATCTTACAGAAATGACATCACCAAGCCTCTTGTGCATATTATATTTAAAGGAGATGGGCAAACAAGGCGTGTAAAATGCCTATAGCTTCAAATGTGTAAGTCATATTCAGCTTGTGAATTTAGTATTTAGACTTAAGGTCCTATTATTGAAAGGTATGAAATCATGATAAAATTCTCTGCAGAAATTTTTTTTCGCCAAAAATCATTCTTCTGAAAAAAGAATGTGGTATTTTTTGGGTTCGAATCCAAGTAATAATAATTCAGAGTCTCAATTATTTCTTGGGACTAGCATTATAACAATTTCGCTATACAGCTCCTGACAAACATGGCATTTGAATAATATTTTTGATATGACCCTTGGCTGAATGGACTTCAAATTTTCTGGGAAAGATACCAATGTTGTGTCATAAAAGTGTATTTTTTAATCTAAAGTGGGTCTTTGCTCCATGTTTTCGTTATCCGAAAAAGTGTACATTGTTATTCATACTTTTAGTATTATGTTTCAGAAAAAAAGGGAACAAAGACTAACTCATATGAAAATAATATGTTATAGTATGTACCCGGTAGAAATGATCATTTTTGCCCTCTTTGGAGTGTGTGTGTGTGTGTGTGCGTGTGTGAGGGAATGTGTGTGTGTGTGAGGGTGTGTGAGGGTTAATGTGTGTGTGTGTGCTATTTCATGGACAAATAATTACATTCTTTGTAAGATTGTTGCAATTGTGGAGATTTTACATAAATTATACGTTCATGTTATCTGAAAAATCAAAAAAAATTTTGACAAGTTGAGATTTAATTTTTTCACTTATTTGTTGTACAATAGGCATTTTGCTTGCCTTATTCGCCCATCTTCTTTTCAAAATGACAAAAATTCCCGTGGAAACAGAGGAAAATTATTAAAAAAAAATTTCTCAGTAATAACAACTGCGTGGACAATCTATTTCATTATTTTACCTTTGCATTTATTTTACGAAACTGATTTCTGAAGAAGAAAAAAAATGGTAAATCGGTTGGACAAACACCCTCCTAGCTGTCACGTTGGGAAAAAAAATAGGGATGTTGGTTCTTTTTTCATTTAAAATATTTTTTCTCAAAAGGTGTTCCAAAGTGCATATTGCTGATTGCGTTTGTCTCCTCAAGTTTCTAGGTTTTAAAAATTGCTGTCGACAAGAGTGGTTGAATTTCTAAAAAAAAAAAAAAAAAAAAAAAAAAAATTTGCAAAATGTTAAAATAATTTAGCTGCTTACTCTGCTTTCAAATCCAATATTAACCCGCAGGAGTCAGTTCAACAGCGACAGATCTATGCTATGCAATAGCAAAGCTTCTAAATCTTTATCCTTTTAATTTAAAAAGAACAGTTTTCGTTTTCTCTACTTTTGTTGAATGTTAATTAATTTTTGAAGAGGTTCTTGTGATTGGTAATCTTTTATGATATCTTTTAGTAATCAGATTTTGGATTGGTTTAAATGATTTAGAAGAAGAGAGGCAGTACAAATGGAGAACAGGTTACACAGCGGACATTGGGATTTACAACTGGTACAGAGGAAAACCCAACAACAGAGGCCAAAACTGTCCCGATAATGCTGACTGTATATATATGAGAACTAATTCGACGGTCTGGGATATCCGTGATGCCTGTTGTTCAGAGGAGTTGAAATTTGTTTGCGAGATAGGCTTATGATCTCTAAGAACTGTAAGAGGAAATGTGGCTCGAAAATAACCGTTTGTTAAAAAAAGCAGAATCAGAACGCATCGGGTCTTTCAGAGAAATTTAACGTTTTTTTGAGGCCCAATGTTCAGAGAAACACAGTGGTCACAGGGGAACACGGATATTTGAACTGTTAGATTATGGATAATGACCTTAAACTCTCATGTAATGGCGAATCGGGTTAAATTATCTAATGATTTCCTCATTTTCATTACTGACGTCACAATTGGTTCTCATGAATTTTCTTTTTGACATCACCCTATGCAGTTCATGTACATGTAAAAAAAAAAAAAGTTAAAAAATTACAGATGATAAATATTTGATTACGTTACCATGGTTACGCTATATACAACTCCAAATCATTATTCGTAGGGACAGTAGTCCCGGAGAATTGACAGTGTATGGAGTACATGTTGTATGTATTCCCGTAGAATACCTAAATTTCGAACCGTTTACCATGTTTACGTTTAGATGGGAGGTTTAATTATGCCAAGAAATACTATACGGTAAATTATGGGGAAGTTTTTTTTTAATTTATAGGAAATCTTCCAGGGGGAATACTTTACTGTATGGGAAGGTTAAAACATAAGAATTTTTTTTTATTTATTTTTTATTCATTATCAAAAATTTCCATCAGTCTTGTGACTAGCTAGCTGAGATTAAGTCACAAGAATCGATACCTTGGATTAACTAAACATTTTATAAATGTACTAAAGTGTATATGATGTCACTTAAAGGATTTTTTTTTGGATTTTTCTATTGTCCTCAGCCTTTTACTACTGGTTCCCCTGAGTAAGATCTTTTGATGCTACGGAACACTCCACCAAATCAGAAATGGGATGGAAACCAATAACAAAATTAATATCAAAACAAAGAATAATCCTATCACGAACACTAATTTTCTGTTGCTGAATATTCCACCACTTTTGATCTTCTTTGTGATTGTTTTAAAAGCACGCGCCTGAAAGGATAGCATGAACACAATTATCATATACAGCTATATTTTATATATTATTAATAATACTTTTAGAAAAAAAATTGATGCATGGGTAGTAGTCCAAGTTGAGAGTAGTCCACAATAAATATTATGTCTGTCTGATTAGGAGTGGGAATTATATATACATATTTTTTAAATACTTTTTGTTTTCGAACAAATTTTTGTTTGAGTAGATAGAAAAGTATTTTAAATCTTAATTGGATAATCAAACGCTTCTCAAACATTAAAAAAAAAACCAAAACCGAAAAAGTCTATTTGGTTGTCAGGAAAGAGAATTGAATTGTGCCTCATTTCAACTAAGTAATTTTAAAAGTAAAACATAGAGGAATAGATCAAATGTCAAGAGTTTAAGGGTTCAATTTAATCCCACACAGTAGATAAAAATGTCGATATATGATATATGACTGAGGAGAAAATACATGATTTTTTTAGGGGTGGTGGGGTGGCCATCACTTCCTTTAGCTAATTTTTAATAAACGGAATCCATCAACTTAAGTTTTATGCGCAGGGTTTAATAAACTCTTTGCGATACAAGGTTCTGTTCCCTTTCAATTGGATATTTTAAATCGAAAAAATGGCTAAATTTGGAAATATTAATGTCTTACATTAATGACTTAAATTAGTTTTACTGCTGAGTAAAGAGAAATATTAAAGGTATATTCTCAACTTTATGCATCATTAAAATCTTAATATTCAATTTTTGTTTTAAAAACAAAAGCTCGAAAAATTCAACCTGTATCTCATTTGGGATTTTTTTTACCTAAATTTTTTGGAGAAAAGAGTAAACTTTCAATTGGGACAGGGTCGTTTTACTTAACGTGGATGCAAGGTTTATTAAGCCTTGATGCTGTTGAAAAAAAAAATGTACATGTACCTTCTTCGACAATTTCTCAGCCGCTCTCTCTAGAGACTCTAAATCCTCATTTTGTCCCAACAATTTCCCGATACTTGTATTCAAGGCTGCATTTATGTCCCATAGGTCGTCCCGTATCTTCCTCAATTCTTCCACATTCTTTTCTTCAACCTTTGTCAAGAGTAATAACTTTACTATCATAAAGTTATCATATGCACATGTCATTTGTCATATAATTACAACATTATACAATATACATATAAAAAAAAATTAAGCACCTGATATTCTGAAAAAAAGTTTATATATTTTTTTTAATATATTCGATCAGTGCATATTATCTATTCAAGATATATTACTAAAGTCAGGTACTCTTCACACAATTGCTCCGAAGAAAATAGTTCCATTCATGATCAGTAGATAAAACATTAGAACAAATATTAAGAATAATCATGTATATTTAATACGTTAAAGAAAACAAAATTAACGTTAAAAGATTTTAAGAAAATCACTTTTTCCCCAGAAAAGCAAATAAAAAGTTTTCATATTCCTACGCTCGCTGCCTCCTCAGTCTTTTTCACGAAAATATATAGGTCACACTTCGATTGATTATGATAAATCTTTTCACCAATTATATTACATGTCATGATTGTCATGATTATTGTTCGTTAATTGCCGTATATTGTCTTTTGAGTTAGAATGTTAATCATTAACTGTGTGTGTGTTTTTCTCTCTCTTTTTTCAAATAACGGAATGGTTATTATGGTTAAACACTTCTCGGCAAAGCAACGTGATTTTCCGAGCTCGGAAAGATCTTCGCACGTGTGTAGACCTAGGCTATTTGGTCTTGCAAGAATAGGTGTGTGCACCGTTCCCTAGTGACGCTTAGATCAGTAGACTGGGTATCAATACTTGCTACAGACATAAAGAAGTTTAGAACTATACACCAGTTTCATAACAAGTGCAGGTTTTTTACTCAAGGTGAAGCCTTATACGGGCTAGAGGGGCTGAGTTATGGTCATCGATCTATCACGAAAATGTACTAGTTTTGTAAATAAAAACATTTCTAGAAACAAAAATGAAGTTTATCTTCAAAACGTCTGTATATTCAAAATCAGTATGTGGTGGAGGAATATTCAGTGATGCTCCATAGCCGCAACCGATCTCGCGCTTTCCTTTGCGTTTAACAACGGCCGTCAATGCATCACTGGACGAGTTCATTGATTACTTTAAAAGGTGACAGGTTGGACCATCTTTAACATCTGCCTATACTTTGAGTGATAGTACTTTTTAATAGCACAAAATTAAAAAATAAATTAAAATCTATCCTTGATAGATCTATAGTTTTGCTATTTATAAAAATGGGCTATCTTTGATAATCCATAACGGCTTGGACTTGTTTTGATTTTTTTTTTACAGAAGATTCTATCATTGGAAAGTTAGATGGTACACATGTAGCACAGGCCCATAGTACGCGGGATTTTTTGGGAGTCCCCCCCCCCCCATCACTTTGAAAACGTTGCTATAGACCTGTAACATGCTATTTGGATTAAATATTCCTGAAAATGAGTGAGGCGTTAAATACATTTTTAAAATTATACGATTAATTATATTTAGTTTATGTTCTATGTGAAATGAAAACCATTTTTATGCATGTGCAACTTTGTGATAAAGTCACTACATGCATGTAACGTTATATATGTACATGCAGTTTGTTTCCTACTATATGCATATTTTACTCAACAAAAGATGTTGAAACTCAGTAGCCTAAATATTATGTCATTTTAGGATATTTATGTATATGGCACTTTTATAGTTGACTTTCTACAGCTTGAGTATCTCTTACGTTTTGTCAGTAAATACTTGTTTTTTTTATTAGAAATCATCTGAACACAATGAAAATTCGAATAAATTAAAAGTCGAATATCTTGGATATGGGGTAACCCATATCTATTCTTGTTTATTCAGCAGTAAGCATATCATATTAGGCCTTATATGCTAAAAGCACGAAGAGGACTAAGTAAGTATGTAAGCATATTATATAATTCACTATATTTTTCTTTTAATATATAAATACATTGCTTGTACAGCTAAGGGGGAAGGCAATTAGATATATAAAATAATGTTAATACCGTCCAGTGGCGGGTCCAGAGGAGAGGTTATGGGGGTTTAACCCCACTCCCCCTTTTGGATTCGCTAAAAAAATAAGAAAGAAAGAGAAGACAGTCCAGTCACTTTTAACAATATAACATTTAATAGTTAATAAGTTAAATGGGTGCAAAGCATCAAACTGGCCGCCAAAGTGCTTAATGCTAAGCATTTTAAAGTATTTCAACAAGAAGGAGCCCAAAGAAAATAACTTTCAAAGCAGAAAAGATCTAACTGCAAAGCTTATTTTTAATTTTATTGCATTTAGATTACTTTTCTGTGCAATTTTTAAATACATGTACTTTAATTTTCGGTGAATTGTCAAATATTAATAAAAATAAATTGTTTCATGGATATGGAGATTGGAGAGAATGTATAGTATCGTCATCATTTTATTTATTTGTTTGTTTGTTTGTTTTTTTTTTTGTTTGTTTGTTTTTTTTTGGTTTCAAGATGGAGAAAAATTTAACATATATCTAAAATATATTAATTATAATATCTCAATGATTTCTGACAAAAAGGACGTACAAACTTGTTATGTGCTGAATGCTGATACCCAGGATAGACATGAACAATAAATGTGAAAATATCATTGTGTCTTTAATTTTGCAATCTATAATAATAATTTTTGGCACTGTAATCAATATCTGGAAACTGCTTATGTTTTGCGTGTATATCTTGTGCAATCTCATGTTGGGGAGCAGTTTATGTTAAAAAAAAATGTTATAAAATCACAAATTAATAAATATCTGAAAAGAAATGAAAAACAAATTGAAACGCAAAAACTATTTAGACTATAAAGTATTAAGCAAATTAAAAAAAATTATTTGAACCTTTTATGTATGTTATCAATTAAGGAATGTTTTTAAGTTTTGTGTGAGTTATTGGTGTGTAAATCACACA
This sequence comes from Saccostrea echinata, assembly GCF_033153115.1. Lineage (NCBI taxonomy): Eukaryota > Metazoa > Mollusca > Bivalvia > Ostreida > Ostreidae > Saccostrea > Saccostrea echinata. The sequence continues at coordinate 13,163,039 of NW_026889777.1, forward strand.
GACTTGTCACGTAGGCATATTTCATGTACGTGCAAGTCTGTGTGATTTACACATGGCCGTAGGAACCGGGGGGGGGGGGGGCACGGGGGGCCGTGCCCCCCCCCCAATAATTTTGCCGATATACAGATTACTATAGTAAACATAGATATTATATGTTTGTGCCCCCTTAATGAAAACGTTTGATGACGATGACTTTTTTTTTTGCTTGTCAGGAAACTTATATTAATTAAGGATTAATGGAAAAATAACGTCTCATTTCCCCATGTGCTCATTCTAACATAACTTTAACCTGCGGCCGGTAAAAATACAGTGCATGCTTTTCCGCATGACGTTTACAATATAACAGACTGGTTGAAAGTATATGCCGAGTACAAGAATGCTGTGGTTAATTTGCCCTGAAAATTTCATAGAAAAAAACTGAGAAAGTGGGGTTAAAATCAATACTGATATAAATGCTAGCTCTAAGATATTAATATGAAGTACAATTAATGAAGCAAAGTGATATTTATCTTCTTCTCAGGCACGTAGCAACAGGGGGGTCTGCCCCCCCCCCCCATTTTGTTGTAGAATAGTCAAATAAGGGTTTTGTAGTAGTAGTTTTGTAGTTTTTTTTTTCAGGTAAGTTGAATATTTTTTCTCTGGCTACCCCCCCCCCCCCCTCTTTCAAAAACGATTCTACGAGGGGTGATCAAAAAGTTCGCGAACTATCTCTATATTTACAAAACCACAATTCAGATCAGAATGAAATTTGGCACACATATAGTCATACACATGGTTTATAAATAACATATGTTAAATAATGTTTTGCTCCTTGTTTGTGACGTCACAATGTGAAAATGACGTCAATATGTAGGTCACTTGTGACAAAAAATGGTTGACTCAGTCGTACTCGAGCAACGAACGGCTGTAAAGTTTAACGTATATCTTGGAAATTCTTTTGCAGTAGAATATGATAATTTGTACAAGGTTTATGAAGATAAAAGACTTACCAGAAGTTCAATCATTAATTGGATTGATTGTTTAAGTAAAGACAGGGAGATGATTAAAAATGATGTTTGTTCGGTTGCCCAGCGAAAGCAAGCTGGGGAAAAGATGTGCCATTAGTTGAGCAATTTGTAATGAAACATCGTCAAGCTGCAATTAGAAAATGATTGAATATCTTAACAATAATATAATTATTAAATCCCTAAAATATTGTTTACTTTAGACTTTAAACATATGAGATATGATAAAAAGACGGCGTCCATACTTTATCCACATTGGATAAACGACACTCTAGGGACAGAAGACTCGCGTTGTGATGGGTCACCATACTAATTCTGGGAAGGGATATCTTTATCCACCCATTCTATTGCCGAGATTTGGCCATTTCTGACAGATGGACTGTACTTGTTATAAAGAATAACTTGCATGGTAAGAAATATAAGACTCGGTAAAATCTTTTAGCTTCTCTGAACAAACTGCCACGGAGCATGTCACGTGACTGCCTGGATCACGTGATTCGCGCATGGGCAGAACAATGGCAGATGTGCATTAAAATCGGAGAGGACCACTTTAAAAAATAATAAACACTGAAACCTCATTTTATTTCTTTTAAGGAAGTAATTCAATTAGTTCGCGAACTTTTTGATCACCCCTCGTACGTCCCTGCTTCTATACTAATGGATGGAAAACACAAATACATAATCTATCAGATAAAGCCCCCCCCCCCCTTCTCCCCTTTGTACCGCCATGTTTCAATTATTATGGTAACATATATGTATATAGATAGATGATAATTTATTTATAAGACATTGATTGAAAAAAAAAATCATATTATTATTCATTAATCCATTTTACATTATTAATTTTATTATTCAATCTTATTTAAATAATTGTAAAAAATTTTATTAAAAAAGGTCACTTCACTCAAAAACATTTATATTGACACATTCTATGAAAACGAGACAGAATCATATATACGTAAATAATATAAATAACATCAATTATTAAATCCTAATAATTAAAAAGTAGCATAGCGATAACACATGAAAAAAAATAATCTAATGAGAAAATAACAGTACTTCTCACCATTTTTCATCTGCACTATTTGTTGTACGCTTTACGCATATATACTGTCCTTGTACGCAGGGTCATTCTGACTGCCATTCTTAGGACAAAATATCACATGACCAGGAAAGCGCAATTAAGATCAAAGGTCGAAAAAATATTTTCCCTGCCTTAAAGGTGTGTTTCGCTGCAATTTTTCCATGACATCGTCAGCCAATTGGCATATCTAATTACTCTCACTGACCGCATGGAAATTACAATGTATAGCTTTCTTTGCGCATCTTAAGGTGTATTAAAAGACTGTATATATAGATCAATTCAAAATTTAAGCATCTTTTGAGCAAACATACAGCTTTACTAAACTTCATAGTACACGTATTTTGCTTCTAACAAAAAATTCTGGTTCAAGAATTAATTCTTTCCGCCAATGACCTCAAGATTACTTTCTTAAATATTGTGACATTCATCTCCTTCTGTTTACTTTCGAATACATTACAAAATTGTCCATTTTTTCTTTTTAAATTCAGGTATTTATAGACATTTACTTACAAAGTTCTCTGTCCTTGCAAGCTATATCGACGTTCTCGTAAATCTTAGTATAAGAGAGACGCATAACCAATAACGGTCAAAGATATCTCCTTTACGACGCGTTTCATAATTGCAATTAATGTTTGCCTAGACTCATTCATTCGCTTTTTATTTCCTCTGTAAAGAGATTCATAGTTTAAAAAGAAAAGTAAAATACAATACCGTTTACTCTTGAATGTTCCACACAAGTCGAGAGTCGCACTTATTAACTTTCAGGCCTGTAAAAGAAAGGGAGGGGGAGCAGGGGGTATAGTATTCTGCTTTTAATTAGTAAATTTTCATTCAAATGCTGCCCCCCTATATTTCTTGCTGTAAAGTCAATCACTGGAAAATTCCAGGACTTGGACAGTTTTTTTGTTTTTGCTGGTTAGAAAATTACAGGATTTGAACAGTTTTTTTTGTTTGCTCGTCAGATTTTTGGGGGAAGTTCCCCCTCCAGACTTTTGAGACCGTTGCTAGTACTTTGAACTTTTAACTCTAAACTACAGCAGTTTTAAGTTCTGATTTAATTTAAGTCCCTATCCTGAGTAGTAGTTAAAAAGGCTTGGGATTCGCGCCCAGAAAAAACAAAGAGAATTCTCTGAAAAGGCAGATCCAGTGCCCCCCCCCCCCCCCCGTTTGAGATTTTTTTGGTTTGCTTTTGTATATTTTGTTTGTTTAGCTTGCATATATATATACTCTCAACTAAAGCGACACGTAACTAAAAATTAAATGAAAATGTAAAACCAAAATTAAAAAGACATTCATGTATCTTAGTTTCAAAAAATCTCTCTTAAACAATGGGAAATTTCCATTTTGAACTCCACCATTATATACGGGAGAAACAAAAAATGTATAAAAGCACTAATTAAAAGTTCCTGAGTTTGATAGCTGCCCCGGAGTTAAAAGTAGCCGAAAATATTCCTGATGCTTAATAAGGCTAAAACCTCGTAGTGGCTAGATTTATACCCCATGAGTTATAATTCTCATGTTGATAAAACTTGCTTGATAACAGTAAGAATACATACTTTCAATCCTAATTCATATTCTCAAAGTGACCTGTACATTCTGGACTATTGATGTATGGAGCTCCTAATTAACATAAACTCATTGACAAATGAATTAAGATATCAGATTCAGATGCTCCATCGGGTGTACATACTACCAGTCATATATCAGATGCTGACAGTAACAGAATGACTGTACAAGTTTAAACAGCTTTACGAATTATAACTTCTTATCCCTTGCAAATTCCTCACAAAGAAAAAACCATTTATTTTCAACAGATTACTAGTATTAAAATATCTTCATTGTAATATATATCCAAGAATTTCTTCTTTGCACTGTTATAAATTCTTTATCTATTATATGTCTGGATGAGGGTAACAAATACAAATATTGTGATCGTATTATATTTAATTTGTTCATTCTATTCATTGCATAGATAAAACAAATTTTATCAAATTCTACAATTGTACAGATATCCAATTTCAAGCATTCTCATTTTTCCATATTCACAAACCCAGTAGTGATAATCAATACAGACCAATTAAGATAAAAATATGCATACAATAAATGTACAAGTATGTACAAAAGCAAGATGGATACGTCTTTATATGTATTAATGATTACTCCTTACTACAATGTACATAATGTTAACAAAAACAGCCATAAATAAACCTTATAGTCATTGTTACACTGTAGTTTTAATTAATTTGAACTGACTAATACAATCCATTACCCAAGATGCCCTCACACTAGTTATCACGGGAGTTCTGATTGGCTGAAATTGACAATTGTTGTCATGGATGATAAATATACAGCAGGTTTCCATGCCAGCAGGAGCGTGGTAGGGTATGGTGAGGTCTGTTTCAGGAATGTGGCCTGGTTTGGGCTCTCTCTGAATCACATGACCCCCTCCTAGTTTTACCAGATCAATAAGCTCCTCCTTGTCGGGGGTTGGGTATTCGAAATTTCCAGAGAAGTAAAACTGGCATCCATCAAATAATCCTGGCAACTGTTTAAAGAAAGAAAATTATTTTTATGCCCCAAAGAGCAATGCCTTGAAGTTTGGATGGGGGATGTATTTTTGGGGCAAACCTTACTCATAACTTTTGAAATATTCAACCTGGATAAAATGACCAGAGGTTGTGTCAGAAACTTTGGGTTATTGATAAAAAATTGGTGTTAAGCCAAAATCTGCTTTAGAGATGTTTTCAACTGGAAAACACTAATCTTGTGAAATTTATCTTTAAAGTTATGCCTTTGGCAGATTTATCAATATTTCTTAATCTTAGATTGTAAATTGAACTTGTTTGGTAAATTCACAATCTATATAACAAGACAATAATCTTATGAGAGCGGATGATGCTTATAACACTAATGCCCGTATTCATACCTATGGCTTAGGTAAGCTAGGTTTATCAAGTAAGCCAGAGTCAAGTAAACCGGATTTAAATCCCACTTGAGCTGAGCTCACTTTAACCTCACTTGTGTTTCACACTGAAAATAAAACTGGGTTTACCTAAACTGCAGTCAATCTCGTGTTTTGACAGCATTTGGTATAATATTAAGCAGAGAAAGAACCAGAGACACAGGAAAATGAAAAAAAACCGTATATTTTCATAGAAAATCTTTCATTCCTTCACGGAAAAGGTTTTACTAGGAGCGTCCTCCTACTTTGAGTAGAGACAATGTTCTCACCATTACATGTACTATCAATAAATTAATTCATTCAATATAACGAATGCCCCCACTTACTCTATAATTTAATTTTCTAAGAGAGCAAAAGACACAATTCAAGGGCAGATACAGGAATTTTTCTTCTTTAGAGGCACGGGCTTACCCACTCAAAATAGAAACATCTTCCAAATTAATTCAATATTTTTTCAAAGGAAATAAAAAGCACCAATACTTATTTTATCACTTTCATTCTATGTGGGTTCAAATCCTCCCCCCCCCCCATACACACACACAGCTTGCCTTTGCAATTACACACAATAGAGAGCGAAGTTGCAAATCGGAGACAATGTAAAATCATCTTTAAATTTCCACCCGGGAATGGCATTGAACATTGATGTATCACCGGGGAAAATAAGTGTAAAACTTTCCGGCAACAATGAAACATAAAAATGCTAACGATGGAATAGCACTTTATTATAAACTTAGGTCGGTAGGGTGAATTCTGGAAATCCAAAAATTAGACCCGAACAATCCGAAGCCTAGGACTTACATGTACCTGATTAACAGTGTTGCATATAACATATAAATAATAAAATATAACAATGACATTTAGCACAATTTTGAGCATGAGTGACAGATGGCTTAGATAGAATAACTCATGACATGTTGAGTAAATCGATTAAATTGACACATTTTGAGTTACATGGTAATTAGCATAATTAGTCTTTTATGTTGTTTTAAGTAATTACAATAGATTAAAAGTATATTTCAAAGATAGTTAAAACAGGCCACTAAAATTGTTTTTATCAAAATTTACACCGTGATAGATGTAACACACTTCAGTATGTTCATAATAATTAGAACAGCATTTTGAGAGAAGTCCAAGAACATCATATAAATAGATTTGCTATGTCATGTATAATTTTGAGTCGTCTTTTAATTTTTTCCACCTAATTCATCTTATCTATCCAGTCCTCCAGTGTTAGAAGAACAGTAAATCGACATTTAAACCTACCCCAGACCAGGTTTAGGCTTAGCTTAATTTGTGAGCTCAGCTCACTTCTGAGAAACAGGTATGAAACGGATTTAAAAAATGTAAGCTTTTCTTAGTGGTAAACCTGGTTTAAACACAGGTGTGAATACGGGCATAAGTATTATTTAAAAAATAGTGATATTTTATACTCTGTGTAAAATTTTGTGCCTTATTTACCTGCTGTTGACGATTGACTCTGCCTTTCTGTGCCGAATGGGATTCAGGATCTGAACTAGTTCCCGGGATCTCAAATGCCTCCTCGCACACCTTCATCCCATACTCCAGACACATTTCTACCCCTGAAAGAATCCATAGATAGAGGCAGGAGTGTAAATTTCATAATAAGAAGCTGTATACAGCAATCAACAGAGAGAAAAAACAAAAGTGCAATGTAAAAATCTTTTAATCATGTTTCATTGAGAGTTTAAGGTTTACCATCCCTCTGTCCATTCACATAAAATTTTGCTTTGTGAATTTTCCAAATCTAATTTATAATTAAAGTGGACAAATTTTCATTACACCTTGCAGGGCAAAATTTCACAGAAGTGATCCACAAAGGGATTAATGAAATTACGGTAAAAGTTACATGTACTTTTCTTAGCTGAGGGAGAATCCTCCTTAAAGGCTACTTACAGTTAATGTTCAGCATCCACTCAGTTCTAAAAAAAGTCCATATTTACAACCCAATCATCAGTCAGTACTACTTACAGTCCATGTTTACAATGCAGCATCCAGTCAGTACTAAAAACAGTCCATGTTTACAATCCAGAGTCCAGTCAGTAATACTTACAGTCCATGTTTACAATCCAGCCCTCAGTCAGTAATACTTACAGTACATGTTTACAATCCAGAGTCCAGTCAATAATACTTACAGCCCATGTTTACAATCCAGCCCTCAGTCAGTAATACTTACAGTACATGTTTACAATCCAGAGTCCAGTCAGTAATACTTACAGCCCATGTTTACAATCCAGTGTACAGTCAGTAATACTTACAGTCCATGTTTACAATCCAGAGTCCAGTCAGTAATACTTACAGCCCATGTTTACAATCCAGCCCTCAGTCAGTAATACTTACAGTACATGTTTACAATCCAGTGTCCCATCAATAATACTTACGGTACATGTTTACAATCCAGTGTCCCATCAATAATACTTACAGTTCATGTTTACAATCCAGCATCCAGTCAGTAATACTTACAGTCCATGTTTACAATCCAGTGTACAGTAAGTACTACTTACAGTCCATGTTTACAATCCAGCCTCCTGTCAATAATACTTACAGCCCATGTTTACAATCCAGCATCCAGTCTATAATACTTACAGTCCATGTTTACAATCCAGCGTCCAGTCAGTACTCCTTGTAGGTACTTCATAGTCCGAGGACAAAGTCCATTCTTATTACAAGATGTCACTATGTGGGTCACTGTTAGAAATAAACAAATGCAAAAATAAACCTTCTTTTTTTTAAAGAATTGCCTCTTGTTTGTTTTTAATTGTTTTGTTTAAGGAGAAAATTTCAACTGGTTTTCAGCAGAGACTGAAGGAAGAAGACTTCAAGACCTTTGTCAGCTTGTAATGGACAGTTACAATCCATTACAAGTTGACACTGTTATATAGATTACCTTGAATTCTGATTATAAAAAATTAAAAATACATTAAGAATACAAAATCAACAAAAAAAAATTGAAGACAAAGCATGAGAAATTAGTATGAGGACAATTTTGGTAAATTTCGTTTTAAATTATACAATATACATGTATAAGGCCATCTTTCAAAAATTGTTTGTTTGCCCTCTCCCGACAGGCTGGCTAGAAATGGCCCGACTCAAAACCTTTTTTAACCTCCAGGTGATGATATATATTTTAATATTTTATTCTAATATATTTTGAAATTTTCAGCATTGATAAGCTAATTTTCTGGAGGAAAAATTTACCCACCTAACTACACCCAATTTTTTTTTTACCCTGAGTCAGGAGAGGGCAAACAAACATTATCTTAAAGATGGGCTAACTACACTATTTTTACGAACTGTAACCTTACCCTCGTGGGAGAAATCCTCAGTGACCTTAGCCTGGAGTTTGGTGGCACACTTCTGTAGTGTGATTTTCTGGTCTCTAGACAGGCCTGTGCTAAGGAAACATGGACTTTGGTATGAAAGAGGGTCAACCTTTAAAAAAGAAACACAACCCTGGTAAGACCAAGTGGTCAACAAGAAACCTAACTCTCGTAAGACAGAGGAGTCAAGAAACATAACTCTGTAAGTCAGAGGGGTAAAAAAAAATGACTCTGTAAGACAGAGAAGTCAAAAAACCTAACTCTGTAAGACAGGAGAGATCAACAAGAAACCTAACTCTGTAAGACAGAGGAGTCAAGAAACATAACTCTGTAAGACATAGAGATCAACAAGAAACATAACTCTCGTAAGACAGGAGAGATCAACAAGAAACATAACTCTCGTAAGACAGAGGAGTCAAGAAACATAACTCTGTAAGACATAGAGATCAACAAGAAACCTAACTCTGTAAGACAGAGGAGTCAAGAAACATAACTCTGTAAGACATAGAGATCAACAAGAAACATAACTCTGTAAGACAGAGGAGTCAAGAAACATAACTCTGTAAGACATAGAGATCAACAAGAAACATAACTTTGGTAAGAAAGAGGGGTCAGTCTGTGAAAAAAAAAAAAACCCAGATGTAATAAGAGATTATGAAGTCCAACTCAATGAATGTTCTATATAAGTAAGTTTAAGTCTCACAACAAATGTACATGTAGTGTATATCCAGGAAAGTTTGAACATAGTTTCACTCACCCATAAAATGTGGTCAGATATTGCATATCATGTAAGTCATATACGTACATGTACCTGAACATATTCAATATTCCAAGTTGCGTAATTAATTCATTATTCTCTGTTGTATGGGTTATTAGTTTCCCTCTCTAAATATTCATATATGTGCATGTTTGAATCACATGTTGACCTATACTAAAAGCTCATCTTTTTTTTGATCTCCTGGTCTTAAAAAGAAAGGCCCCTTTGAATTTAACTATTCAGTAAACATCTTAAAACTGTGATCAAACTGAATAAAACTCAAACCTGGACAGCTGTATGTGTTGTTATGTCCTGAGCCTTTGTTTCCAGGGCAGACATTAACTCTGCATTACTCCCAGCTAACTGGACAGGACTCAGACCTTTTATATTTCTGTAGAAGAAAAAAGAGTATATTAATATTACTTTCAAGGTTTTTTTCATGACCCAAATCAGAGACAAATAGATGCAGTTTCCCTTTGGAAATGTGGTATTTTTATTCCCAAAATGTACTACATTTTCCCAACACTCTTTAAGATTTCCATTATAACATTTCTTCCAATATGAATAATATAAGGCTACTTTTAAAATTTGAGTGCAAAACACTGACTTTTACCACAAATCACTTTAAATAAAATTTTATCAAAATCACCCTAAATGTATTTCAATCAAGCTTAAATGTAGAAGTACATTTTTCGGCATTATTTTCTTTATTAATTTACACTATGTACAAGGTCACAAACATTCTGCGAAAATTTATCCCAGTGTACTTAAAGTACATTTAAGGCATAGAGTGGCAATGTAAGAAATTTGCACAATTTCCTACCCGTGGATTAAACAGAAATTGTGATTCCACGGAATTATGACCCTGTGGAAAAAAGTACAGCACAGTCTTACTAATAGCTAGTAAACAACTGCCTTATAACTGACCTAGCATTTACTGAAGCACCATGTTGAACAAGTAGTTTGACACAGTCCACCTTTAAATGTCTGACAGCATCATGTAATGGCGTCTCGTTCTCAGTTCCTGGGACATCAATCAGTGCCCCAGCAGTTATCAGTCTCTCTGCTATCTCCACATGGCCATAATGACAAGCCTCATGCTGTAATTAGAGCCCAAAATTTATAACACTCGTATACTTATACATGTAGTCTACATTCTAATATTTGGCATGGGTTATTCCCCTTCATTTGCAATTGGTAATTCTCAATTTGTTTTAAACAACCTCTCATTTTTCAAATACTTGCAGTGTTTTATCTAAACCATTCCCAAGGGGAGCAGCACTCTCTTCCTGGGGACACCCTCTGCTCTCTTAAAATGTTCTTAATGACCTGACTTTTTTAGTGATTGTATGTATACATCTTTTTCAGTGAACAAAATAGTTGTACATGTATTTACAGATTTTGAATGGGATCTTGGGATTTACCTGCCTCCCTCTCCTTTTCTTGCATGAATTTTTGGAGACATTAGCATTGAAAGGCATGAAAAATCAGGATAAAGAATAAATGAGGACTTTTTTTTGTAAAATATCAAACTGTTCTGTTTGCACCCTCCTAGAATTCTGCTTAGGAAAATCTTCATTGAGATATTAACAAGTCCCATCATTCTACAGAAGTCAAAGTTACGGAAAGTTTGTGGACTATGGATGATACATGTTAACTGAGTGACTAATATATGTAAGTGATCCAATGATGAAATGTTTGCCAAGTCATTCATCTTTAACTTTTCTAGAAAAGATCCTGCTAATCATTTAATTGTGCTATTATCACCTAGGCATTATCTTGAGCAATGTAAATTAAACTAGAAAACTGACCAGTCAGCAAGGGCCCCGCCAAGGGGTAGAAATATAAGGGTACAGCTTACAGAATGAGAATTTTAATTGATTACAAAAATTTAAAAATATATGAAGAAGAATATGCAATAACAACTGTATTTATAAAATTTCAAGATAATTCCTAAATATCCAACAACCTGTAAAGAGTATCCCTGTATTTACATAAGGCAGTAAAAAACATCATATCTATAATAACTCAATTAAATGTATATTTAAACAAGAATAAAGCATGTGTTTTATAAAATGCCAGCCTTCAGTGAATACAAATATCACCCAGGCTTGACCTTAACTTAAAAAAAAACATCAGTTGCAGACAAAGGTTAATTTATCTTAAAGTGACAAATAAAGATAAGTCTGGAAAATTTTCTGCCCCAGACAAGATAATTAATCCCAAGGGATTAATTGTACTGCTCTCTCATCCTTTTCTTCCAAGTTTACAATAAGAACTCTTCCAGTAATGATACAATGAGTTTATTATTGGACTACTCATTAAAATTAATAGTATTCTTGAATTTACATAAGGCAGCCAAAAAAAAAAGAAGAAATAAATAAAATAAATAAATAAAAACCAAAAAATAATAAAAAAAAACCCATATCTTTATGTATATCTTGTTTTTAGAATTCAATAAAATCATAACTCATTGTATATTTTACCAAAATAAAGTATGAACATTATTTAAATCCACATTTCAGAGAATGTAAACATCATTCAGAATTGACCTTAACTTCAAAACAAACTTCATTTGCAGACAGAGGTGTTAATTAATCTCAATTTGACAGAAACAGATAATGCTTTGGATTTTCTTCAAGAGGAAAGTTAATTAATCCCATGGGACTAGTTGCAGCTTTCATAGTTTACAATAGGAACATTCTCAGCAGTTATCTCTCTTTGCCCTGGCATTCATTCTAATGTAAAGTTAAAGGCCAGCAATTGGGTATAAAAGCAACCAATCAGTGAAAATGGTGGAAGTTATGAATTTTCTGGTCACATTCAGATTGCAGCACTTATTTTGCAAAAATCAAGATTCAGCTATTTTATTATCATTTCAAAATTGTTATGCCAGTTCCTCTCATCACTGGGCATTATTTTACATATAAATACTTTTTAAATTTTAATTTTGGCTTCAAAAAATTGAAGCAGGGCTGATTTTGTATTTCAAACTAGAGATTGGCAGTTTGTGGGCATGATTTCTGTTTGTTATTGTTTACACCGGATGTTGACTCAATCACATTGCAAAGGCATGTCTGTGTAGTGATGGCGCCAAAATGAACCAACAATGTGTATTGGTACATGTTATTCTCTGTTAAAAGGAATAAAATATTTAGATTTACTCACATTTATTAGTAAATCCATTGTATTTCAATTTGTTCCATTTAAAATGAATGGTGAATATGAAAAATAATTCCCACAATCACAATACTGCCCAGTCTGAGTGAGAGAAAACTCAGTTTAGGTAACCATCCCCAGTGTTAGTCTTGAAATAACTCATCCCTCAGATCCAAAACAAATATTTTCACTCCAAAGTGTTCATTACATTATGTCAAAACTGAAAGCTCAGTAATATTACATGTATAATGTCTCCTGAATAATCCTTCGATACACATGTTGTTCTTCAGTTTCATTGCACTCTGAGTCTGACCTGCTCAGCATTGACAGGTACAGAAAGGATCATCTTAATAAACATTGAATTAGTTAACCAAGGCATAACTATTGAATTTATATAAAAACTATAATTACAAACTTTCAAATATATTGATGAGTACAATAAATTCTATTGTTTATATAGCGAGTTATTGTTAACGTGATTATAAAGATCCTTTCTGTGCCTCGCAGGCAGAGCACATTGGTAGAAAAATGCGGGAAAACATCCCCGAATCATCACCTTGAACTTCTGAATCAGTAATATTACTCCCACAGGTGGTCCATGTATGGAATGTTGTCAGGATTGGGAAACCAGCCCCTCACACATTTTATTACACAATCTGGCATTATGTCTCTACGATGCCACACTAAATTCCTGTATCTTGGGTCTTGTTCTAATGCCCTTCTTTTTTTCTCAACATATCTAGGGTGATTCCAGATATCTCTATGATACATCATAGTCCAAAATCTTTTGTACTTTTCTTTGCGTAAATTTCTGTTTCTTCTATGTTTTGGGTGAGGGTCAGTTTCCCACCACATCTGCCTATTTACTTCATCAGTGATACATGGTCTACAGAAACAATATATACACTCTGAACTATTAGGATCCTGTTGAATTCTGAAAGGTTCATTTACGAACTCATTGTTGTCAGTTATTTCTTCTTCATGTTCTGGTGAATCGGTCTGAGTCTCGACATTCACTAAAGAGTTACTATTTGAAATTACGGCTGAATCAAAATCCCAATCAAAGTGATGGAAAACACCTCTTATATTTTCTAACTGATCATCACTCAATTCCATTAAAACCTGCCGCTTGCTTGCCATTTTTAGATTTCAGATACTGTCAAAGTTTTCGTGCGTAAATGTCAAGTTACTCTGATTTAATGCCCATTAGCAACTTTAGCCAGTGCAGATGCCAAACAATGATATCGGAGGGGGACATAGAGGAAAGATATACTATAATAGTAATCAATAAATTAGTAAATAAATATTACATGTAAAATGTCATTTTAAAAATTGTTTGAAAGATGATTGTTTTGGATTTTTTTTTTATGAAATTCCCCTGTTTCCCCAGTTCTAAATCATTTCATCGGGGACAAATATCACTGTTTTTTATTTAAATAAAATTATATTACCCCAATTGTTCCTACCAACCATCGCTCCATAAAATGTCACTTGGGTTCAGAGTTCATATTGCAATCTCTTTTTTCAGCAGCAGGATGTTTCATTTTCTTTGGTAGGGGGGTTTAAAACTTTTCCAAAAATTAAAGGTTACTTATTAAGAGTTTTTTAAATAAATTAATAACAAATCTTTTGACATTCATTGAACTTTATTTGCTCTGCTTTTCAATGAATTAGCATCCATAATAAAACCAGAAAAATCATAGAATTTTTTCAACTTGAAATCCCCTTGCACCAATTGAAGTTGGGCTAATTGCTAGCATTCAATGATCTCTAAAGTTTCTGAATTATTACTGATCATACAATATGGATTCTACAACCAAAAAACGTCCACCTTCATTTAAAATATCAATTCCTGGAGATGACCAACAAAAAAATGAAATACTTTCTCTTCTTCATAAAGCAAGAGATATTTTAGTGAGACAGCTGAATCATCCTGTAAATAATGCAGAGATCCTAGAAAAGGTTTTGAAAACATTCTTAGAGAAATATGACAGAGAAGATGAAGAAGCAAATGTGGCTATGGAGACCTTGGACTTGAACACATACATTCAGGTACAGGAAAAGGATTCTAACCAGAAAATTTTCCTTACTGCAGAATCATCACTAAGACGTTTAGTAAAAGTGGTGGAAAATAATTCCAAATTCTGTAATGGTGATCTTTCATTAAAAAAGATTATCAAAAAGGGACATGTTGCTGCAGCAAGATTTAATTGTAGAATTCAAAAACATCATAGCCTTTTGTGGTCTTCATCACCATACTTACCAAATAATGAATATTTGGTGAATAAAAGAGGATTTGCTTGTAGTGGAATGTTGCCTGTTCATTACGTCAGATTTTCAAAGGGAGCTAAAATTGGTACCATCAACCAAAGTAATCGTGACAAATGCTTACAGAATATCTATCCATTTATTGAATCAGAATATGAAGACAGTATTAACATGGCGCTTTGGGGAGAAGTAGGATGCAGCGATGATGACGGAATTAACATCATGACAGATGCTCGGCATGGATGTAGAAAAAATGCCAAAGACTCAAGTGTTGTGGCGTTAGGAGAGAAAACACACCAGGTAATAAAGTGTGAACATGTCACCAAAGCAGACGATCCAGTATCTCAAAGACACGAGAAACTTGGAACGGAGAGAATTTACAACTATCTTGATGAGCAAGTTGTTTCAGTTGATGTTCATATCCATGATCGAAATATCTCCATCAATAAATTTGTTCGAGAATTAGGAGGACAACGAATCAAAATGATACCTGGCATGGAGTTAAAAGTATTAAAGTGAAAATGAAAAAAATTTCAAGTGGACCAGCATATCAGAAGGGGAAAACTTGGTCTGAATATCTATATGATAAAGTTGAGCCAGTTGCCACTCACTGCCACTGGGCAATTAGAAACTGCGATCAAAATCCCCAAAAATTACAAGATCTCCTTTTGAATATCATTGAACATTATAAAGGAAATCATTCTAATTGTCATCCTACATCACGTTGCAGAACAGATCCAAATTATGAGCCATCGAGACTTGTAATATGTGATAAAGTGTCAGAAAAATTGTTACGTGGTGTAATAACTAGTTCAAATTTGTATAGATACCCACAGGATTATGTACTTGCAAAGGATACATATTATGTAGAAAGTTTCAACAATACTTTGAACATGTTTCAGGACAAAAGAATTGCATTTAGTGACAAGGGATACAGAGCGCGATCAAATCTAGCAGTCTGTCATTGGAACGAAAATGTGGACAGAGAGTTCACCTCTGTATGGAATCCACCCAGAGCAAATGCTCCAAGAAGTAGAAAAGGAAAAAAAAGATCTACAAACCCCTTACATTCAACTACAGAGAAAACATCTGGAAAAGACAAATATCTGCACTTTTCTCTTAAAGTTGAATCATAAATGTCTTCAAATCAGTAATTTATAAAATATACAGTGAAACAGATATCAATTATAAATATTTAAAAAATCTTGTAAGTTCAAGCAGTTTTTTTTATTCAGGATTATTTAGTAAATTGAGCCCTCTAAACAAAGTGATTCTTTACACTGAAAGAAGAATATCGTCTGCTAGAGTGCACATGTAGATTGTAGCATGTGGTAATGTTTGCATGACTGATAACAATTCTAAATTTAAACTGCAGAGGAGTGAGCCATGCCTCCTTGCCATATATGCTAAATTGCCGTCGGGGTGTAAAATTTTCTAGGTCACTACCGGCCTTTAAGGAATCTACCCACCACCCTAGCTCCAAACTGGATGACATAGAGAACCAAACTTAGCATCAAAATATGTCTTACTGCCTCTTCAACCAACACACCAAATTTTAACTTAATTGGTCAACTACAAAAAAAGTTATTAGAAAAAAACAAAAAATTTGTGGACGGAAGAATGACAGACAGACAGACGGACAGTCAGAGTGATTACTATAGGGCACCTGCAAATCCTTGCGAGGCCCTAATTAGACTTCTAATTTAACTAATACACAATTGCTGTAGTAAGTTTTGACATGTTTTCTCACCAGTGGTGTCCAGCCCGCATTATCTCTGTTGTTGGGATTTGCTCCAGATGAGAGAAGTGACTGCACTTTTTCTAAATCCCCCTAAAAGTAAAATTGGAAAATTATTACATCACAAATATACATTAATGTCAATTGTGGTCATTATTAAGAATCTCTGCTTATAATAAATTCTGCCACAGACAACTGAAAAAAAAAAGCAATTGAAAGGAAAGGTTTTTATCACTTTCAATCTCAGTGAGATTCTGCACAATTTGTCTTATAATTTTCCACCATATCAACTGGTTTCTGAATGCTTCTGGATGCACTCTGATCTCTATAGAGCTAACTGCTTTCTGATGTTGCCTTAAAAAAGCTGAGGTTTACAACATTAACTTTGATATAACCCCCAACTTACCTTGGAGTGATTTTAAATTAGCCTTGAAATGACCCATAACAAACCTTGAATTGACCCACATGTAACTTTGATATGACCTAAAATTTACCTTGATAGAAACTACAACTAAACTTGAAATGACCTTCAGTTAACTTTAGAATGACCCACAACAAATTTTGATATGATACTTTTGATATAACTAACCTTGAGTATGACCCCCAATTAACCTTGATATGAGCAACAACTAACCTTGATACAAGCCACTTGAAGTGGGGTTTCTCCTTTAGCATTCTTCTTGTCAATGAGAGAGTGACTTCCTTTCCCAGAACCACTCAAAGAAGAGTTTAAATTATCCTGATTCTTCTGTTGATGTGAGCTAATCCTTGTCATTTTTTCGGATTTTTGAGTTGTAAAAGAAACATCTTCTGTACTTAGGCAAGCTGGAAAGCTTCTTCTAGTTTTCTTTCTGAATATAAATCAGCACACGTATATACAACTGATGAACGTTTAGTGAAACAAAATAAATATCTAGTGTTTGCAGAAAGTTCAAAAGTTTTTGTTTGTTTAAAAATGCCATTTTAAGTCAATTTTGCTATAATAACATTTTGCTGTATACTTTTGAAGCCAATTTCTTTGAAAGAACACCTAAAAGTCCAATCCAAATTAAATATAATTCCTAGTTTTTAATAATAATAATAATACTTTATTTATAGAGGGTAACCTGATTAGTGCAAGTAGTCTTCCTCGGGGCCTTAATAACACATATTCAAAGTATGTATACAATAAACACATAACACAATATGAGACAATGAAATATAAACACTTTAACACAACAAAATAAATAAAACATTGGAATTTCATTAAAAAGGTGGAAAAAAGATTTAAAAAAAAAAGAATTTACCCTATGAAAGGTGAATCTGATATTAACACCAACAGAATACCTGTCAATAGAAGTAGAAGCAGCTCCAACACTTCTCCTGGCTTTTTTGTTGTCAGATGGCACTGTGATAGAGGAAGTAGTTTCACATGCACCAACACTCCTCTTGGCCTTCTTCAGATGGTTAGATGGTCGACTTGACGTTCTTTCCTCCTCCTGAACTTCAAATACTTCATGTGGACCACTTCTGTCACCGCTGTTTTGTTCATTAGAAGACATATTGACTTTTGACACATTCCCTTCATCTCTTTTCTGCAAGGATAAATCTTCATCATCTTCCTCGTCATTATTCTGGGTCTTTCTTACTCTTAAAATTTTAGAACCTTTTGATTTTCCCATCTTAAATCTTGACTCTCCAATAAGCTTGCCTTTTTTAGACTTTTCACCAGATTTATTTTCAGTACTTTTATCTGCTGAACTGAAATTTGCTGCGGCACTGCTGCCATTGTCAATGTTGGTTTCATCATTGGTCTCCATATAGTCAAAGAACTGGGTCATGGTGGTCTGGTCTTCTGGTTCCGTTGACCTAGTTTTCCTTCTGACTCCTGGACTTAAAGCTTTCCCCCTCGACTTATTGCTTGTCAAGTCATGATTACATGTAGTTGTGCTGTTTGATGGCAAACTTTCTTGACAGGGATTTGACAACTTTTCCCCGATTTTTGATGATCTAGATCTTCTTTTCTGTTTTCCTGATAAGATATATAATTTTATCAGAACTTTGCTTTAAATTATTTGGATATTTACCATATGGCATATACGATGTTGTAGCTTTAGTGTAATGACTCCTCCCTTGCAACATTTGACATATTGAATTGAATTTCTTTTTTTTTCCCCAGACACTTCATCTTACAGCATGTGTACTGCACATTTAAATCAAACTTTCATAATTACTGTACACAATCATATACATTATTATTATATATGTATGTATAAAGCACATTTTTACTTTTTTGATACATTTGAAAATGAAAGAAAACAATACACTTCATACTTCATGCAAATGAAAAAAAAGTCATGGATTCAAATTCAACCAATCAGATTGCATATACTGTGTATATCAATAAAGATTCCAAACCTGGACCTATTACACTCAAGTTCACAAGGTAAAGCAACCCTCTCAGTCTAACTGATATCCTTAAGCTGAGTTTCAGAAAGGGAAGATAGCCTTTTGCAGAAATACAAAATGTCAGTAACTGTACAGTACCATTCTTAGAAATACAAAATGTCAGTAACTGTACCATTGTTACGTGAAGCTTCCTGTTTGTGAGATAGCTTGGTTGGAGTAGAGAGTTCAGGACTCACAAAGTCGTAAACATCTGGGATGGCATCAGATTTAGTCGCACTGTTTTCTACTTCAGGTTCTATTATGTTTTCTGTGCCAATAAAAAAAAAATGCACAACTTAAGACGAATTCCGTACATTGTTCTATAGATTTTCACCATTCTGTTAGTGAATTTCACCAACTTTATACATAATTCAACTTTTTTTTTTTATCATTTTTCTTTCTTTGCTGTGAAAGTTCTAAATCAAATTCATCACTATTTTCCTCAAGATTGCTTCATATACAAGTACACTATTCTTACTCTTAAAACTCTCTTAAAAGCTCAAGCAAGTAAATAACAAAATTTATTGACTCGTCACTGAATTCAAATTAACAAACATTGCCTTAATTTGGACTGTTCACAGTTTACCTGAATCATTGCTCCCTGCGTTGTTCAGAATCTGACCAAGTCGTTTACAGAGGTTCACAAGGTTGAACAGCTGCCTGTTCACCTGGGCATCTTTGACATGAACAGGAATGTGACATACCACACAGCTTTGACCCAGCAACTTCTCACAGCAAGCACTGTAGTGTAAGATTAGAGATTTACCTATTCCTCACCATGTCTTAAGAAAATGAACCATTGAGCATAGAAAAAATATATTCGTTTCTGCTTTCAGGCTGAAAAAATTAGGTTAGGTAGGTAGGCTTTTTTTTAAAAAAAAAAATTCTCCTGGACTTCTTTAAACAAAGCATCAAGTAATATTGATGAATTAGTGTTTATAAAGCATTTCTTTGACTATATAGTGTAAGTATTTATTCATGGAACAAAAACTAAAAATTCAGATCTTCACTTAAAATTTTTTTTTTTAAAAAATAAGGTTGGTCCTATAAATTAGGGTTGATTGAAAAAGCAGAAACATTTCTTTTTCTAGGCCTTACAGAGAGAAAAGAATTCAAACCAGTGCTTCATGCAATCATACATTGTCAAAAAGAATGACCCCCCAGTAGGAGAGATAACTCTTACCATCATAAATGACAATAATTATCAAGCTATAAGGCTATTTCTGTCAAATATGCCTCACAAGGTATCATGATGAAATTGTGTTTCTTTTAATCATAAGTTAGAATTTTTTTGGAAAAATCATTACTGTTTAAGGCCACACCAATTTTTAAAATAGTTTTTTGGAATTTCAAAATAAAAAGTGAGGCAAGAGGGCAAAATAATTTTACAAATATTATTTTTCATTTTGAGCTTAAAAATTATGAAGCTAGTGAATACAAGTAACATAATTTTATTTAATGAATAAAGCATGATTTCAAAGAGCAAGTGCTTAAAATATAAAGACTTAAAATTATTAGATTTCATTTGCATACCACATGAACTTATGATTTTTAACTTTTTTTTTTGACATTGTTTTCAATAAACAAAAAGTTTCAGGTTTCAAAGACTTTATTTTCATAACAAGTTATGTTTTGCTATATCAAATAAGGTCTTTTTGAAGAATTTCCTCTCCAATATTTGTTGCCCATTCTATCAAATCATTAAATAAATTCTGTAGTCTCATTTGCCTGTAATTTTTCCAGGGAGAGAATAATTTTTGGAAGCATTCATAAAATGTGCAAATGCGTCTACTTTCTGTTTGTCATGTTTTGAATGAGGTACGTGTTACATTGGAATTTAGTTTCATTTCTACAAATGTTCTGTTCAGTTCCGTGCAAATTCCTAGGGACATGTCCGGTCTTGAAATCTTGAAAAATTTTTTTTTATTTTGATAGAGCAAACATCATCAATATTCACCAAACCTTTCGTGGACTTTTTGAAGGTCTCTTTATAGTAACATCAAACAGTGCTTCAAAAGTTTCCTCGGCTTCTAGTTTGATTGCAGTATAAGAAAAAAATTCACATCTACTGTTTTCAACTATTGACGTATCGTACATATAAAGAGTAGACAGACATCGTGAAAAACTTCACACCTTGTTACACAGTATGAGTTACGAAGTACAAACTTTCTCAATCCAGCGCTTCTGTCATTCCTCAACCACGTGTTCCGAAGTCTTTTGTGCGTTAGGTGCAAAAAGTCAAAAAAAAAAATGTACTCGATATTTTAAGATTTTTTCTTTCTGCTTTGCAGCAAATTTAAGTGGGAAAAAAAATTATTCCAGTTTAATAAACCACTGAGATGAGAATTTTGTTTTGGTATGCTTGTCCCTCTATACTCTCTTTTATGGTTAGGCCAAACAAAAAAATATGTGTGGTTCCGGTTACACCTCCAAAAAAATGAGGGTAGGTAGGTAGGGATTTTTTTTTTTTTTTTTAACAAAATGATTTTCTTAATTTTTCTAAATAATACTTATCACTACTTTGCAAATGACATTTAGATGTGGTGTGATAATATACTAGTCAATATTGGTAGGGTACACCTACATGCTAGCTTGCTTTGGATTTAACACTAATAAACACTTGCACTATGTTGTGCAAGGGGGCCGTCATTGCTGAAACTAAAACTTAGACCGGAGCCATTGATGGAAATTGGGGAAAATTCCGGAAAAAATATGAAAATTGCCAAAAAAAAAGTTTAGGGTCGGGGGTATAAAATAGGGACGGTCGGGTAACCGGAACCACACATATTTTTTTATTTGGCTTTAGTTTATTCTATGCTTACCTGCAATATATATGTTCACATCCACCCAAGGTACAGGGACTTCCTGCTAGGCTGCCACTAAAATAAAAACATTCAACACATTCATTTTATTTCTCAGCTAATAAAAATTTTGACACGTGATACTTTGGAAACACTTTTATGGTAACACTCATATTTTTTCAGCTAAATCAAGCTATTCTGAATAGCTTAGGCCATCTTTAAAAACTTGTTTGGTTGCCCTCTCCTGACCGACTGATTAAAAATAACCCCAAGTCAAAACTTTGTAAACCTCCAGGAAACAATTTTTTTTAAGCATTCTGGAAAACAGATTTTGAAAACTCAGCATTGACGTTGAAATTTTCTGGGGAATAAAAATCCTTACCTACCGACCTACCGGTATCCAATTTTTTCATCCTGGGTCAGGAGAGGGCAAAAAACATTAGTTTAAAGTTTGCCTTAATAAAGTCATATACTTAATTCAAGCTATATAGCTCAGGTCCAGCACAATCTCTTGATTTAGCTATAAAGCTTGATTTAGCTATATAGCTTTATTAAGCTATTCAGAATAGCTTGATTAAGCTATTTTATCACACTTTTTTCTTAAACATGTTAAATGTGTTATTTTCTCAGCTTGCAAAAAAAGTTGCACCTAATTTGGTGCAGTGATAATATTCAACCTTGAACTCTTCTGAAAATAATGCATGTAAAAATCACTCATCAAATTGCGTCTCCTTAAGAGACTTTGTACTCAAAGTTCTAAATGTTTTGGGGCTATACAAAGCAATTGATACAGTTACTTCTGCAATGAAATTATAAACTGATTGGTATAATTCAGTACAATGAGAAGCAACTTATACTTATCCATGCCTCAACGCACACAAGGTAGTGTACAGTTACTCAAACAATGGAAATACATCTTTTGCTTAAAAGTACAAATGTATTCAAATGCTGCAATGTCAGAACTATCTTTGATTTTGATTGTTGTTTTGATAGCTCATAGTACATATATGAATAGTCAAATACTTGCGACTTTCTGTCTATTTCTTACAAAAAACATTTTTTTGAAAAACTACATATAAATAGCTTTATCAAGCTATTTTATATAGCTTAATAAAGCTATATAGCTATTTCAAGCTATATAGGTAAATCAAGAGATTGTGCTGGACCTGTAGCTTAATCAAAAGATTGTGCCATACCTGTCATAAACACACATATCACAAATATTGTTCACTACCCCCTTTTTCACTATAAAAAGTGAAGGAAAATGAAAAATTTTTTACTCTCTACAAAACAAGACCAGGTCTAGGAAAATCACTATATTTAGCTATATAGCTAAATCTACCTATATAGCTTTATTTACCTATATAATATAGCTTTATTTAGCTATTTCAGAGTAAATTTCTGTTTTATGAAAAGCAGACAAAAAGTCGCATAATGAGGCAGTATTAGTTTTCAACTTTGAAATGGACTGAAAACAATTCACCAAAAACCCACTTTTAAAAATGTTTCTCCTTTTGTGCAATTGCAATCAAAGATCTAAAAGTTTTGGGGCTATGCATAACAGTTAATCTGTGAATAAGCAGCTACTTTAACAAAGAAAAGAAGTTTTGGTCAACAAGATAATTGATTGGTAATAATTCAGCACAATGCAATGCAAGGCAATCACACTTAGTCATGCCTCATCGCACTTCCAGTAATGGACAGCTATCCAAACAATAGAGATGCATTTTTTGGTTAAAAAGTGTTTAAAAGAGGCAATGTTTTTACTATCTATGCCCTAGGTTGTTTTTATCAAACCTTTTTAAAAAAATATCAGCCATAATTTTCATGCGACTTTTTGTTTGCTTTTCATAAAACAGAAACTTATTCAAAAATAGCTAAATAAAGCTATATTATATAGGTAAATAAAGCTATATAGGTAAATTAAGCTATATAGCTAAATATAGTGATTTTCCTGGACCTGAAGACTAGTCCTTGTCTGAACATCCTGCCACAGGTTTATTTATATGCATTTTTCTTTCAAAAGAAAAAAAAAATAAAATAAAGTACATGAAAAATAATTACCAAACACTGCATCGCAAATCGTTTTCTAAGTCTTTTAAAGTTTGGCGAGTATTTGAAAAGTCGAACATAAACATTCTTTTCGATTTCGCGCGTTTCAACAACTGGAAGTACTAATTGCCACATATCAATCAAGTTCGGTGAGGGTAAAATCTTTCCGGAAAACATAGGGGGCGTATTAAAAGTTGAAATTAGAATTTGACTAAAACTTGATTACAGTCAATTAGAAGTATCTTCATTTTTCCAGTATTTTATTGAAAAAAAAATCCTGGAGAAAAGAAAAATTGGAAAGGGCTAGATTTGTTGGAAATATCCTATGAGGCAAGCACCACCCATCTTTAAAATATCTAATTTTATTTCTAAATAAACAATTGTTAAACAAGGATATTGACAATAATTCAGGCACGTAGTGTGGTAATTCTTGAAAGGTGGCAGCCACAATAAAAACAAAATAATAACTTACCAGAAAAAAAGGAAAATTATGCAAACTCGAAAATCCTATTTCGGGGGAGGGGGGGGGGGAGTTCCAACTTCTTTCACAACTAAATTTCATTCATATACATTACCACATTACACTCTGTCACAGTAAATTCTGTGCATTCACCGTAATTATTTATTTTCCAGCGTAACATTTTGAAAATAATGGAAGCTTCGTGCAGAAACTTTTAAACAAATATAACAAACTGGTCAGAGAAACAATTCAGAGAACTGTGGTCCTCCCACTTTGGGTCTTATGGCATTTTGTAACTGTCTTGTCCGTCCATATATTTGAAATAATATGTTCTGGTGCAGAACATTACAGCATAGTTATCATTTATTTATTTTTGAAAATTAGGCCAAATTTCAAGGACTTGATTGATTGATTAATTGTATGTTGTTTTACGTCCCGTTCGAGAATTTTTAACTCATATAGAGACGTCACCATATACCGGTGAAGGGCTTTAATTTTAGAAATATCCTCTGCACTCAGAGCACTTGGCAAAGGAACAGTTGCGACCTATTTTTTTTTTTTATCGACTTAGGTCAGTCGCGGTCCTGATTCAAACACACGACCTTCCGATCATGGAGCGAGTGCTCTACCGACTGAACTACCGTGATGGTCCCAAGGGCTTGAAGCAAGACTGAAATTATAATGATATTGTACATTTGGAAAGATCTTGACATAGGTATATTACATGTAAAAATATGAAAAGTCCTATCTTTTCAGAAGCTACGGCCAAGTTCAAATATTTGAAAAGTGGGTCAAACTTCAAGGTCGAGGTAAAAAAAAAAAAAAGATGAAATTTTTAAACGTTCTAATTTCAGCGATTTTTTTTTATTTTTATTTAAATAAGTGTATTCAGACACACATAGAAAAACACACAATACACGAATTACACTCTCCAGAATCCAAGCGCCTATGTATAGATACATCAACTGGTATCCATGGTACATAAAGAATTTATTTTTCATTTCGCATTTAAAAAAATATATATATATATATATCCAAATAACATTCTGTACGTTTCTTTGTCACTCAAAAGTGATTCAATGAATTGTGATTTTGTTTTTAATACTTCTTATTGACAATGAATATTAACGTGTCCCAGTCGGTCGATTCCCATACGGTTATGTTGGAAAATGCATTTTGAAACCTTCCCTCTTGGTGTCCGTGCATTTAAGCGATGCCGCCATAAGTATCCCATAATACACAGTTCAACATGTCAACAACAGGAAAAGGATGTTAGCGAATGGATGAATTTGTTTTCTTAATAAATCAACGTTATTTTATGCAATTTTGGCAAAATATTATCATCTGCAAGAAAATAAAATATCAATGGTTCAAATACTTTCAGATGGTAAGTATGAGATAATAAAAAAGACGAAATCCTGACATGTAGTACCCATTGAACCCGATTTCTCTGTTGAATGTATGTCTGGTTTGCACACTTTAGGGTAACAAAAAAGGGCATGAGGGATTAATTAATCACGTAATAGGTACATACCTACGAAGGTATCAAGTGTTTACAACGTTTTGATTTAAGCAACCCGTTTGGAATAATAAAATTCGGAAGTAATGATATTGGAGACAGTTGAGCTGTCACCTGTTTGGTGTAGATACATGCACTTGAATTGTTAATGAAGCATGTCAGCATGGTTTGAATGTAAAGTAAGAGATCTTGTTAGATATCTATAGATTTAGCTCTGTTCTTGTTGGTCATGTATGTTTTGCTCATAAAGAATTGATGTAAGCTTGAAAATTTGTTTAATAATGTTTGAATGATAATTTGTGTTAAATCTGTACACATACTGATTTAATGTTTGTTTTTGAACCATCTCCCTGGATTCATCATGTTTTGTGATAGGAACTCGGGCTTAAAGGGAACAAAGTATGCACATTTTTCGTATGTTTTGATATCTTTCTGTAAGTCGTTCACTTGCATAAATGCAAATAGATTAATGTTATCTGGAAGATTATGATGTAGTGCCAAAAGATTTTCTTCTGCATGATTCTAAGTAGCTACTTACAGTGTATACAAACAAAGAAAAGCTAGATAGTGTTATTTCTTTCATTTTCTTCATACTTTCCAGAACTTTCTGTCATTTTTCAGCCTTTCTGCAAATAATCAATTGTTAAGTTAATAACCTTAATTGTGAAACAAATTTATTACAGGAATACATCACGATTCTGAGTCTTATGAAGTCATCTCTTTGATTTCTATTCCAGAATTAAAGACAATGTGAAATTTAAACATGGGTTGACATAGTGTAACTTGAGTATGGTCCAACAAAATCACCAGCAGCAAATGAGATTAGCAGATTAATATAGGCAGTGGAGAAGATTCGTCATGGCCGAGGCGGGGTCATCTAAGGGCCCCCTTTATGGAGCAGTGGATGACCTCTCCCTCCCCTTACCCCCTTCTCCACTAGCCAACCAGTCATTTGAGTACAGACATGTGAGAGAGAGGAGCAGTAGTGAATCAGATTTAGCTGCAGAGTCTCCGGGATTGCTGTCCTATCTAGCTGTGGATAAAAATGTCCTTAACCTTGGTAAGATGACGAGTGTCAAGGTCAGCTGGGATATCAAGGAGGAGATTGGAGCTGATGATTGGATAGGACTGTATCAGTCGGGTAAGTCTCCAGGCCTTCATCATTAAAATAGGGGTTTTTAAAATCATATTTTTACATGTACATAAGAGTAAATGTATAAAGATACAGCAAAACACGGTTATAGTGAACACACTTATAATGAATTTACGCTTACAGTGAAGTTATTTTCCTTTCCAATAGTTTTAAAACGCATTTTGAACTGAACAGATGTAACAAATTACATTTATAAAGAATTAAAATTGTTGATCCCCGACACTTCACTGTAAGCATGTTTTACTGTACCTTTTTATCTCAAACTCTTAGAGACAAAAAAACTTTTGAGATATGTCTGAATGTTCAAGATAACAAGGTAAAAACTCAAAACAGGAACTGTATTTGGAACCATATACTCACTTTGTTTTAGGCCAAATAAAATAATTCTGTGTGTTACCTATTGGCTATTGCATGGGATTTTGAAAAAGGGTAGGTAGGTGCATTTTTTATGGTATTAGGGTGGGGGGTTGGAGATTCAATATCTATTGAATGTAATGAACAAGAAATAATTCTAGATCTAATCAAGGACTCTTCTAGGCCTAAAATTTAGGGAGTCTTCACCTCTATCTCAAAGCAAATTAAGGAGAAGTTTTAAAAATTAAGTGGGTGTGGGCTTGATACACCTTTGATTAACTACTTTTACTTCCCCCTATTTTAAAACATAAAAAAAAACATCATTATTAGGCCAAATAAAAAATATGTGTGGTTCCGGTTACCCGACCGTCCCTATTTTATACCCCCGACCGTAAAACTTTTTTTTGGCAATTTTCATATTTTTTCCGGAATTTTCCCCAATTTCCATCAATGGCTCCGGTTTAAGTTTTAGTTTCAGCAATGACGGCCCCCTTGCACAACATAGTGCAAGTGTTTATTAGTGTTAAATCCAAAGCAAGCTAGCATGTAGGTGTCCCCTACCAATATTGACTAGTATATTATCTCACCACATCTAAATGTCATTTGCAAAGTAGTGATAAGTAATATTTAGAAAAATTAAGAAAATCATTTTGTTAAAAAAAAAAAAAAAAAAAAAAAAAAATCCCTACCTACCTACCCTAATTTTTTTGGAGGTGTAACCGGAACCACACATATTTTTTTGTTTGGCCTTATTAATCAATATGAATTTAAATTTTGTAATTAAAATCTAATTCAAATCTACCTATAAAAATAAATATGCAGCAAACCATATGGCTCAACATTCTTTAGATTTCAAATGACTATATATTTCCTCTACCAGGCCTATGTTATTCATAGAATTCTTCAAAAAATGATTGGATGATATTTTATTGATATTCGTCTGGCCCATATCAGTTTACTTCCGTGATGCAGTAAGCTCATTGACAATGTCGTGACATCTGTAATTGTTTACAAGATCAATATAGCATTTAAATGTCTTAAATGGCATGAAAATTATTTAATAGTTAATTTCAAATCATCGATTGTCATTTATCAGATGTATTTTGCATCACTAATTTGATACGATCCCATGTTGATTCCTGCTGATATTTTCAGGATTGGTACTGTGAAAACGGCTCTACAGGGGACAATTCATAACATTTCCCTCTCTAAATAATTTAAAAAGGATGACTTTAATGATTATATTTTTGACATGAAACAGCAAAGGACTCAGACTTCTTGCATCCAACAATAGGGGCAGGAATTTGGTTGAAAAAAAAAATAGGATGGCTTGGATAACCGGAAACACACATATTTTTTTTTTGGCCTTATATATATATATATATATATATATATATATATATATATATATATATATATATATATATATATATTTTGTACACCTGATGTATCTACATTAGTTTACTGTATTCATTAGGACTCAGTATGTAGGGAAAATGTAAGGACTAAAATACTGTACTTTTTGTATGGTAAAATTGGACCTCCACAAGATTTCTTTTATCAATGACTAAACAGTTTATGAGTAGATAAAGTATCATTGCTGTGGCATTTTGAATATCAGACAGAGTGGCATTATTGCAGATTGTTATAGGATACTTAACATACAGATAAAGAAGGAAGCAAAGTCATTTAAATATAAGGATTTCAAATGTTCATCAACAAGATTTTTGTATTATAATCCTGTATTTATATTTAGGGGAGACAAATCCTTCAAAGTTTCTAGACATGAAGAATCGTGGAGGAAATGGTGGACAGACAGGAGATTTACAATGGGATCTGTCAGACATCACGTACAACTTTACAGCAGGTAATTGTAGTGACCAATGGGATCTGTCCGACATCACATACAGTTTTACAGCAGGTAATTCTAGTGACTAATGAGATCTGTCCGACATCACGTACAACTTTACAGCAGGTAATTCTAGAGACCAATGGGATCTGTCCGACATCATGTACAACTGTACAGCAGGTAATTGTAGTGACCAATGGGATCTGTCCGACATCACATACAGTTTTACAGCAGGTAATTCTAGTGACTAATGAAATCTGTCCGACATCACGTACAACTTTACAGCAGGTAATTCTAGAGACCAATGGGATCTGTCCGACATCACGTACAACTGTACAGCAGGTAATTCTAGTGACTATTGAGATCTGTCCGACATCACATACAGTTTTATAGCAGGTAATTCTAGTGACCAGTGAGATCTGTCAGACATCACATACAACTTTACAGCAGGTAATTCTAGTAACTAATGGGATCTGTCAGACATCACTTACAACTTTACAGCAGGTAATTCTAGTGACCAATGGGATCTGTCAGACATCATGTACAACTTTACAGCAGGTAATTCTAGTAACTAATGGGATCTGTCAGACATCACGTACAACTTTACAGCAGGTAAGTCTAGTGACCAATGGGATCTGTCAGACATCATGTACAACTTTACAGCAGGTAATTCTAGTAGCCAATGGGATCTGTCAGACATCACGTACTTTACAGCAGGTAATTCTAGTGACCAATGGGATCTTTCAGCCATCACGCACAACTTTACAGCAGGTAATTCTAGTGACCAATGGGATCTTTCAGCCATCATGCACAACTTTACAGCAGGTAATTCTAGTGACCAATGGGATCTTTCAGCCATCGGGTACACATTTACAGCAGGTAATTCTAGAGATTAATGGGATCTGTCCGACATCACGTACAACTTTACAGCAAGTAAGTCTAGTGACCAATGAAATCTGTCCAACATCACATACAATTTTACAGCAGGTAATTGTAGTTACCAATGGGATCTGTCAGATTTCATGTACAACTTTACTACAGGTATTTCTAGTGACTGTGGGATCTGTCAGACATCATGGACAACTTTACAGCAGGTCATTCTAGTGACCAGTGGTATCTGTCAGACATCATGAACAACTTTACAGCAGGTAATTCTAGTGACCAATGGGATCTGTCAGACATCAAGTTCAACTTTACAGCAGGTAATTCTAGTGACCAGTGGGATCCATCAGACATCATGTACAACTTTACAGCAGGTAATTCTAGTGACCAATGGGATCTGTCTGACATCACATACAACTTTACAGCAGGTAATTGTAGTGACCAATGGGATCTGTCCGACATCACAAACAACTTCACAGCAGGTAATTCTAGTGACCAATGGGATCTGTCCGACATCACATACAACTTTACAGCAGGTAATTCTAGTGACCAATGGGATCTGTCCGACATCACATACAACTTTACAGCAGGTAATTCTAGAGACCCGTGGGATCTTTCAGCCATCATGTACACATTTACAGCAGGTATTAATATCAGTCATAATAGTGGTATTACTTTATATTAGGTAAATGTAGTGACCAGTTAATCAATTGTATACATATCAAAGATCAAGATTTATTACATTTTCAATAGTGAAATACTGTGATTTATTTATTGAATAAAAGTGATATTCTCTCACAGTGTGAAAGGATACCAAAATGATATTCTCTCACAGTGTGAAAGGATATCAAAGTAAGTAAAAAATAATTTCTGACCTGTCATAAGATAGAGATAGTAACTAAACATCTTGATAGAGCTAAAACTGCAATTTTCTTCCAAAATATGTTGCTAAAATCCATGCTATGTAATGTTTTCAATCTCACAACTGCTAAGCTATGACGTCTTAACCGCTCAACTATGACGTCAAGCCTAGCTATGACACTGTGTTAAGAAAAGACAGAGGCAAAGAGAAATTCAAAGAAAATGTAATAAACAGAAAATTCAATGTTTTGTAGATAAATATGGAATTTATTTCACTCGTGAGACAGGATTTTTTGATATTTTCACTCGTGCTTCGCACTCGTGAAAATATCAAAAAATCCTGTCCCACTCGTGAAATAAATTCCATATTCATCTACAAAACATTGAATATCCTCTATCTACATCTCTTATACATATGAAATTAATATTGATATGTATCATACTATAGACAGTATACTTCACTTTGAGCTGTATGGAATCCATGTCTTCAGAAGAATTCAATGATTAAAAAAAAATAAAAATCCCCAGAATACTTCATTATTATTGTTAATTATAATTGTTAATCCTGTTCATGACTTAGTTCTAACATGTATGCATGACAAAAAATGAAGATATGAATTGAGGATTTCCTGATCAAACTATTTTGTATCTGCTGTTGGGAAATCTGCCAAGATTTAGTCGTGCTCTATGAAGTACATGCACGTGCTTGAATAAGGGTGTAGATGACTCTGTACAGCACAGGAAATTGTACATCCTTTATTTGTTAATTGGTTATGAGATCTTGAATTAAGATGATAAAATGTTCAAAAAGAAAATAAAAAAATAATAAAGTTGTATGATCATGATGATTCCTAGACAAATGAATGAGCCTTTATTATATTGCATGTGATATGTCATGGCATATGGGTACAACTAGTTGTATTTAATATTCTTATGGGAAAAAAAAAGAAAAGAAAAAAGAACTAGATAATAGTTTTCTGAGCATTTTATTCTTGGTATTTCTATCAGTATTTGACAGAAACCTATAGCTTTGTGTTACAATTAATCATCATGGTTATTTGTTGTTGATTAGGTGAAACAAAGATTTGCTTCAAGTATTACCTCGGCAGTAACCAAGATCTGGTGGCCACAAGTCCCTCTGTCAAAGTTGTGAAACCTGCCTCTCCAAAGGTATCTCAGTTGTTGTTATTAAGTATTGTTAATTTCATTATAATTTTTGTATATTTGGACACTCAAATTTATGGATGATAAAGTTTCAACAATTTTTGCAATAAATATACTTGGAATGAAAAAAGGAGAGAAAAAAATTACCTTCTAAGTCTGTAGTCTTATTCCAAAGCCAGTGAGAAAAAAGTAATATACATCGATTACATGTACTTCACATGTAGAAGTACATTGTAGGTATAGATAAAAATCTGAAT
This sequence comes from Saccostrea echinata, assembly GCF_033153115.1. Taxonomy (NCBI): domain Eukaryota; kingdom Metazoa; phylum Mollusca; class Bivalvia; order Ostreida; family Ostreidae; genus Saccostrea; species Saccostrea echinata. The sequence continues at coordinate 13,195,128 of NW_026889777.1, forward strand.
CATTTAAATTTCCAGGAATATCTTAAGTTTTATAAGTGATGTCTTTTTCTTTTTTTAGGAGGAATCTGTTGAAAATGGAATCACAAGCAGAGATATAAATAGAAAAATAAAACTGAAGATAACGGGTAAAACTCTTACTGAATGATATAGAATAAAACTGAAGATAATGGGTTAAACTGATAGACATAAAATAAAACTGAAGATCACGGGTAAAATTGATAGTGTCTGATAGACATAAAATAACACTGAAGATCACAGGTAAAACTGATACTGTCTGATAGACATAAAATAACACTGAAGATCACGGGTAAAATTGATAGTGTCTGATAAACATAAAATAACACTGAAGATCATGGGTAAAATTGATAGTGTCTGATAGACATAAAATAAAACTGAAGATCACGGGTAAAACTGTTACTGTCTGATAGACATAAAATAACACTGAAGATCATGGGTAAAATTGATAGTGTCTGATAGACATAAAATAAAACTGAAGATCACAGGTAAAACTGTTACTGTCTGATAGACATAAAATAACACTGAAGATCACGGGTAAAACTCTTACTGTTTGATTGACATGACTTCATAGCAGACATGATTCTAGTGAATTCACTGGTACAATGAAGAGATGAAAATTAGGATTTTGAAAGGAAAAAGTTACAGAAAACTAATTTGCAAATACGCACATACACACATCATCAGAGTTTTAAAACCAAGTGGTGAGACAGTTTATAAACATGAAAGGACCTTTAACCACCAGTATTGATTTGATATGCATGTAACTGAAATATATTTTGAAAGTTATATTACAATCCCTTTATATTGTATGATGGTGCTTTTTTTAAGGGAAATAACTCTCACAATACCTGCAGAACATATGCCTATTCTCAATACAAATTACTTCAGAATGCAATAAAGAAGTTTAATTGTGTAGTTTATATTGATTAGTAATTTTAGAAATGACTATCTGAATGTTTATTCTTATATTTCCAAGTTTGCATATATATATATATATATATATATATATATATATATATATATATATATATATATATATATATATATATATATATACATATATAGTTCTGAATGAAAAGTAGTAAGCTTCTGATATGTTAAAATATCAAGCAAATATGTATCTTTTGACCAATGACTTTTTTAACTTGCTCTAAAAATATTTTTCAAACAATGCAATATGATATTCTTTATAAATATTTAAAAAAAATTAATTTCCCCCCAAAATATGGTAAACTTTTGTTATTTTGCAGACATTGAAGCTGTGAATCTGAAGAAAGGAATGTTCTTTAACCCAGACCCCTATGTAAAGATGACTGTGCTACCCGGAAAAATGTGTCCAAAAATGAGTCACCACCTGAGAGAGATACGCACTGGTGTGTGTAATTCTACAACAAACCCTGTTTGGCGGGGGCAGGTCAGTGTTGAATTGTTATGATACCATTCCTGTATTTTTTAAATGACGCAATACTTTTGATGATGCTTTGATCACAAAGCTGTTTGATAACAAGTTTGACATAAAGAATTTTTCTCAGTTGTTCAGGATGAAACAAGAAGTCGACACTATACAGAGTACAGGAAAAATGATAGAGTGATCAGAGTGATCAATTTCACTTTTTAGCTTTCTAGTTTTTGATAGTTTTTCTTTATGTAAACTGTAATCATTTACAGTAAAACAGAATTAACAATACCAATCTACAATTTATTGTAATCAACAGTTATTAATTGAAAAGCAAGGCCCAATTCTGTGAGTAATATATTTTCAAAAAGAATTTAGTTATGTTGAAGTAATTTGAATGTATTATACATAAAGAGAGGACCTTGAAATACTGATATAGGTAGGGGTATTAAATGAAACAGTATTTACCAGTAATTTTTGAACACCTAGTCAGTATGGTACCAATTGGTACGGATACCGAGCAAGTTGTACTGTTTAATGTCCATAAAATTCATGTTAAATGCCACTTAAAATTTAAGTTTTATTAAATCCTATTCTTTAATGGATTCCTCAATTCATATGATTCACCCCCACCTGATATTTATCATTAAATAATTCATTTCCTTTTCTAGTCTTTTTCCTTTGAGTCTGTTCCCACAGATGTTCTGGATTTTGAAATCAAAGATAAATTTTCTAAGAGTCGGCCCTCCATTAACCGGTTCCTGGGGAAAGCCACACTCTCTGTACAAAGAATCATTGATAAGACAGAAAGAGAGTAAGTATCCTTCAGACTGTGTAATAGACTTGAAAAAAGATTACTTTAATACAGTAGAACTTATCTAATCTGGTCACCACTGGTTCCATAGAAATTTGTCGGATTAGACATCCTGTATTTGACAACATTATAAACAACTGAATTCACTGAAAGGTGAATTGTATATTTAGATTCCGTGCATTGGCAGTAACTTTATCAGTGTATTTACTTCATCTCCTTCCTGCCTGGAGGTTATTTTAATATTTATAAAACCAATTTTATATTTGCTCTCAGACTGTTAATAATGTTGTTGTTGAGGGGACATATATAGAAACATTATTATGCAATAGAATCCAAGTTTAAAGTATTCTAAGCATCAGCAGAATTATGAAAGCATAAATTATACTTACGTGTAGCATATTGGAGGTTAAAAACTCTAATATCATACTAAAGCAGAGTGCAGGAATACATAGAAATTGAGTCAGCTGTGCTAGCATGAATAATGTGTTGTTGTCTATTGTTCTTTTGTACCTCATTTATATATGGAAAAAAAGAGTAAAACACAAAAAAATTAGTTAAGCTGCTTTATGGTTACTTCAATACAAACATGTATCAGTACAAATATGTACTATGGTACATATACATGTAACTATACAAACATGTTATACAAACCAAATCATGTATTTTTACATACATGTAGTGTACCCATATAGCAGTGCACATATAGCTGTATAAACAGGCAGTTGCTTATTTATGTAACAAAAACTTTTGCTTAAATACATGTATATAATATCTGAGAGCTAAAAACATGGATTGCCTTTGTAAGAAATTAAAAATTTTTTTTTTGGTGAAAGATGTTTACTGTTCTTTTCATGTACACAATTACTGTATTATCTACATAAAAAGAGAAGATAACATCCATTGAGATAATGCTTGATCTCAAAAATCCTTGAATGATTGTAATTGTTGTCAAGTGTCTCTTCCTTAATGACAGTGCAAATTTATATAAAAGGATATCAAACAGATACACATATTTCAGTTAAAATATAAAAATATTATTTCATAGGGTTAATTAATAATGTATTAATACAGTTGACATAAGTAAATCTGACATTACACACAAACCTACTGACGGTCAAACCAGGATAGGGAAGTGGTTATATATATGTGTACAGTAAATCTTAGTACTATCCTCCTTGACACAGCACTTACACATGTATCACTGTCATTTACTTCCTTTTATACAAACTAAAGTTTTGTTACATTCCAATAAGAAGGTAAGAAAGTCTATGAAGGGATATTTTTTTATTGCATAATAAGTGAAAGATTGTCATATCTTTTTTTTCTAGAGTTTATGAAATAGTTTATATGTGGTATTTTATTTCCCAGTATTCATCCACTCTAGAAAGTGTATTGTTATAACCATACATGGATATTATTTCTCTGTGGTGTTCTTAGCAATGCCTAGTATAAATATGTTGATATTTTGGATTTGTATTTAAACAGACCTGCAGAATTCTGTCTAGATCTGACAAAGAGGAACCCCACAGACAATGTCAGTGGTACTCTTAAGTTTGGTGCTGATGTGATAGACCTGGAGTTCAGATCAGGTGAGCCAAAAGAAGGAGAATAATAATAATAGTTCCTGTTAATAAAAGTATAACATAGAAATAACAGCTGTTTGTCTCCATAAATACATATATTAAATTGAATTACATACCATCCTAGCTGTACGTTACTGGCAATTGTAAAAAGAGAACCAAATATTAGCACATCTTTCTGCTCCCTATTATTTGTGATTGTCCAGTTTGATTTTTTGACTGCACACTTAATATCGAGTAATGAAATTAAGTGGTGTGATATGTAGGAAAATTTTCCAAGCAAACAAAATCTAAATGAACTGAGAATTGATCTAGAGGTATGTTATGTATACATGAAGCTTTAACCTGAATCATTCCTTATATATACCTAGGATTACAAGAATCAACTAAACAAAGTGCAGGCATTGAAAATCCTGAGTCAGTGTCTGAAAACGGCTCCATTTCAAAGGATGATTCAGTAGATGACCAAGAGGATTCTGGGATATCCTTAACGCAGTTATTAAGGGACCGTATCAGTGGTGAAATTGAAGACGATGTAATTGAAGTGGAATGTGATAATGTTCCAACTGAAAGTGAGGGTACCAGTCTACCATGTGTACCAGACATAGTGTGTAATTTTTCTGAGGATACAGAGGAAACTCGGACAGAAGAATCAAATCAGGGTGAAACATGTGATATTAGTTCAGGTTTGTCCTCTGCTGTGCCATCAAGTGGAGACAATTCCAGTGGATCAGACGTTTCACCTCAGATAGTGAATAGAAATGGCCGTGATCCACTGGAGTTTTTAAATTGTGCCAAAAACAAACAGGAGGAAGCTCCTGAAGTGTTAGATAGCTCTCTAGATAGTGAGGTAAATTTAGTCATGAATGACATACCCCCCAAACCACCTGTGCTCCCACCACGGACCTATAAGGCTCCCCCATTACCCCCTCGGTACAAGATGACCGATGCCCCTCCTCTACCCCCTCGAACACCTGAAAGAGGGGAGAGACCTACATTTCCTGCTAGTGGAGTAGGAACTGTGCAAATTTCACCAGACACTGTGTCAGAATCTAGGTCAGAGCCCCCCACACCTAGACCTCCTAGCACAGATGTATCAAGGACTTGTCATAGTTTGGAACCTCCCCCCTTACCACCCCGTACTTATAGTCCAATCACTGTGTCTCATAGTAGTCCACAACAGCAGACGGTGGAAACTGAACAAGAGGAAGGGGAGGGAACAAGTTCAAACAGTTTGGAGAGTTCAGGGGATTCTCAGGAGTGTGGAGAAGAACAGGAGACATTAGAGTCATCTCCAGCTGGTGTTCAGGAGGCAGAAATCTCATCCCCATCATCTGAGACAACAGATGAAGTGGACAGTCCGAGGAGGTCATGCCCAAGGGCTCTGAGATCTGAATCTGAAGTGCATAATAGACCTAGAAGTGTTGTGACTAAATTACCAGCTAGACAACTGACAAACAATAGCAATGTGTTTTCACAGGTGTCCATGATGAGTGGCACAGAGTCAGCTGTGTCACCTGAAAGACTCAGAAACTCGAGCACAGTGAGTCGATCTGTGGAGTGTAGCCCAAGAACTAGTCCGAGTCCTTCTATGCAAACTTCATATAGTGATTCAGTGGCCGAACAAAGGAAATATGCAAGTCGACATAGTATAGCTGCACCTACAGAAAGAAACTTTAGAAATAATGAAACCTTTGTTACTACCCCAGTAAGGGCTCCTTTGGATAGATCTGCCAGCTCTATATCAGACTCTGGAACTCCACCACGCATAATTCCTAGAAATGCCCTCAGTCGTGTCTTAAGTGATGAGGAAAAACAACAAAACCGTGAACAAATTGTTCAGCAACTACAATTATGGACCCAAAAACAAAAAGAAAAATCTAAGCCTGATTCAGAGGAAGATTCCGGTGCCGTGTTATCTACCGATAGTGAAAACCAGACAACCAGTGATAAACCAGACAAACCATCTACTTCAGCAGGTAATGCCACACCTAGCAACTCACCAAGACCTCAGCCAGGTGCCGGAAAGTCATCAAGTGCCAAATCTGGAGCCAGTAAATCTGAGTCTCGATCAACAGTTTGGCAGCTCAGGCAGTCAACCAATAAAATAGAACCTAAACAAGCATCCACAAACAAAGGTAAACAAGGCTACTATTATTTCACTTACTGTATACAGGGTTATTTTCGCCCAGTGTTATTTTTACCCTTTCACACTTGCAATCAAATTTGCCCCATTTTAAATTCGCCCAGTCACAGTTCTGTATAAGAAATTATACTGTATTCTTTGAATTTGCCCCGTTTAAAATTTGCCAAACTGAGGGTAGGGCAAAAAGGACGACTTAAAACTGGGGCAAAAATTTCCCTGTATATAGTATTTTCATGCAGGCTTAATTTTTGTTGTTTTCTTGGTATAAAGAGACCATAATTCATGTCCAACATTAAATGTTGAAATTGTGATTAAGACTTCACTTCCTCAACCACAAAATCAAATCCCGACCAACCAATTTTCTCAACCCATGAAAATTTGGCCTGTAAAAATAAGTGATTTTACATTATCAATGTGCATTAAAAATTTTTTTTCAACACTTGCATAGTCTGGCTAGCAGTGGCAAAATTTAACTAGCGCACATCACATTTTACTATCCCCCTTAAAAGTGTGAAAAATAAAATGACAGTTCCATTTCATTCTTTTAAATTAAACCAAGGCTCATATTTAATTTAAAAAATTAAACTTCTATGAACTGTCATTTTATTGTCACGTGACACAACGGCATCCATGCAAAAATATTTGATCCAGTAATAAAACTGTTTTTGTTTTACACACATGGATGCAGTTCGATGCACTATAAACATTTCATTACATTATATTCCTAACTGAGTCATGGTCCACTGTCTCCCTATCTTTCTGTTTTATGCAGAGAGCTTCTTGATGTCAGTGACAGTCTTTGTCTCAATTTTTTCTTCTTCTTTTTTTAGCCATTTAAACATGGAGACTAGGAACGACAAATTATAAATAACCAAACTAAGCATGGACAGAAAGATAACAATCGTTGAGAAAGTCGAAAAATGTTCAATCAAGATTATTAATATTTTCAGATAAAATTTTTTTTAAAATACTGCGATGGAAATGGATAATTATTGCTGAAAATTTTACGAGTCTGATAGGGCTGACCTACATTTACTAGCCTGACCAAATTTTTACTAGTGTTTGGGTATCGTGCTAGTGCTTTTGGTGCACACTGCAGTATTTATAAGGACTGTTATTACTGAAATTCAAGCCCTGTTTTGAAGTTACACTGTTAAGATTTGCTTGTTGCTTACATAAGATAATTGTACAAATAAGGATTTGATGATGATTTTGCCATGACTCTTATAGAGGGCAGCCAATCACCACTTCCAAAACTGCCTGCCAGGAAAAGGTACCACAGAGTGGATCCACCCCCAGGGGATCAGCCCCTTCCTCCTGGTAAGTGATCCTAATCAATTTTTCTAGGTGGGGGTCTCTTTAGAAGAAGAATGCTTTATGAACTATAGGTATAATATTTCATTCTTCTCTGTGTATTGTACATGTATTGTCTTTTTCAGTTCAGTTCATTAAAATTTTGTGAAAATTAACTATTCAGTATCATTATGTTGTGAACTGAGTTGGTAAATGTAGAGTGTATATACATGTATAATTTACCTGTTCATGTCTATAAATCCTTAAATAACTTTCAATTACTGCCTTCATTTAGGTTGGGAGGCTCGAGTAGACAGTCATGGCCGAATATTCTACATTGACCACACCAACAGGACCACCACTTGGCAAAAACCACAGAGTGGCCAGCGAACCATCCAACGCCGGCCGACCATCAGCTCCGAACAGCGACAACAACTGGACAGGAGGTATGAATTAATAGGCAGTGGTGTGTGCTGAGGCGACTACATTCATGTATTCTATTCATACTTTCTTTGTTGACTAGCTCTACTGAAAATCATCATTTTGATTGCCTTGCAATTTTGTGTGTACATATAAAATTCACATGTATATTTTGGAAGTGTGTACATTGTATAGAATTTTTAAAAAATGGAAATATTGATCTTGTTATGGTTGTTTGATATTAAGAATTCTTCACTGTTTGACAGGGAATGACTAGCAATGTTGTGTTGTTATAATATTTTCTATCATTTACACAAAAATTTCACAAAACATTTCAGATATCAGAGCATCCGTCGAACAATCAACCAACCTCGATCTGAACAGGACACTCCAACCGAAAGTACTTCATCAGGTGAGTGAGGTTTTATTACAGGTGAAAAAATGGAAAATATTCAGCATTATTGAATTGGTCCTACTCTTCACTGATCATGAGTACTTCTGAAAAAGTGAATATACATATTGTAGATTCATTTGAAAGTGTAAATTGAAATTAGTTGATGTCAGTTTGTATAGAGTAAGAGTTATTTTCACCAGGCAGTACAAATTTATGAAAAATATAAATTGATATAGTGAATTGTTTCTGGATGACACTTGTGATATAAAATTTGGACACCAGTTACATTTGATAAAATAGATTGCTTCTCATCATATGTCAGAACCTAGAGTGTTTATATATGAATCTACAGTGCGCAGCAATATTTTTTTTTTCATATTTAACCCCCTTTTTCATCAACAATTGACTTGTTTTGACTTTCGTTCTTGTTTATACATGTAGGAGGAAGTGACAATAGTCCACAGACGTCAGCACAATCTCGGGTACCCCTTCCCGTCACCTCCCCGCCCCCTTCACGAAGCCCTGCCCCAGAGCCTGGGGACAACAGAATGCCAGCTGTCAAGTTTCTCACCCGCTCTGATTTCTTCCCTCTTCTGCAGGGCAATGACGTAAGATGGAAAATTTTATTTTCATCTTAATTTGGATGAGAAATTGACATTTTGTAAATTATGATGAGCTTGAACATTTATTAAATTAAGATTCCATACTTATGAAAGAAGGAAAAAAAAACTTCAAATGTTAATTGAAAACTTTTGCTATGTATACTGCAATCTTCTTTTGATTATTTATGGTGTTATTTTGCTGTATGCACAAAACACCAAAGTACCCAATTTGGAAACCTAAGTGAAATTTCATACATTATTTTTAATATATTTGTATCATTGTAGAGAGCAATGGCAGAATATAACCGTAATGGTACACTCAAACACATGATCAGTAAAATCCGCCGCGATCAACACAACTTTGAAAGGTGGGAGAAAGGAGGAGCTTAAATTTCAATTAAGAGTTGCCTTTATTCTTTGCTTTTTGAGTCTATTAGTTAATGCTATAATCTTTGATGAAATGTGCTTCCCATCATAGATACCAGCACAATAGAGACCTTGTGTCATTCCTGAATCATTTTGCTGACAGCAGTAAGGAACTGCCAGCTAACTGGGAGATGAAATTTGACAGAGGAGGAAAAGTAAGCTACATATACATATATCAGTAATATGTTGCTGTGAGTTTAAGATAATGGGTGAATGTACAAGTTCCTGAAATATTTCACCGTATGTAATGCTGTGTTCTGTACATGTACTACATATTCTGTGTGATTTGTTCTTTTTGTTAATTATTTGTGCTTTTTAACACTAGTGCTGTATATGATCGCAAGAGTTAATTAAAATTTTGAAAAATACATGTTTCTCTCCAAGTGCATATACATATTTATACAGTAACTTCTCAACATGTTTTAATTTATTTATTAAAAAATAATTAGAAAGTAAAAGAATGACATTTCTTGTTGTTGTAGACATTTTTCATTGACCACAATCAGAAACTGACGACCTTTATTGACCCCCGTCTGCCAACAGATATCCCACCAATCAACACAGACTTCCTACACACGTCATTATTGTTCCGTAACCGCGGGAGACGTGAGGGAAGTGATAGCCCAGTCAGAACCAATCATGCAGTAAGAATTGAAATTACTGTAAACATGTACAATTTAGTTGTTTATTATGGGTATTCTCTTTTGTCTTTCTTCAAGAATTTATGTTTCAGTCTACAGAAATTGAGTTTAACATATTCTGAATTACTTTGAAAGAATGGAAAAGAAATATTTTATTTTGTAACAAATGCAACAAATAACACCACTTACAACAGACACTGGCAACAACATACACTCCCCTCCAACTGTTTCACCCCAGTTCTTTTTCTCTCTCTACTGTGCACCTCCTTGTGTTTTTTGGTCTTCCTTTAGGAGCCCATGGTAATGCAGTTCTCATGCTGGAACTAGTGTCTCTTTGGAGAATGTGGCCTTTCCATTGTTGTGCTTTGATTGTTTTAGATGGTTCTTATTCTCTGTCATAAAGTTATGGATATGAGATCTTACCTGACCAGTGTATCTTCAGGATTTCCAGAAGGCATTTGTGATTGAATGCATCTAGCCTTTGATCATCTTTCTCCTTAGTTCTCCAGAGTTATGAATACGGCAGTGATAATAATGGGGCCAGATTAGGGGATCTTGGATTATGCATGTATAAGAAAAATCTCAAAATCTTAAAAACAACAGGACCACAATTAGTCATATACTTATGCAATGTAGATTCAAGTTGTTTAAAGCATGGTCTTAGGACTAGGTTGGGGCTACAGTTAAGAATTTTTTATCCAGAAATATATATTGATATGCAAGAAGAAGAATGCTACAATTTTAAAAGTTGGCAGTTTGATATCAAGTGTCAATATACAATTATTGAAATCACAGACTACAATTTGGTGACTACAATAAGGGGTTTAATTTCTCTATTTGCATAGAGAAGGTGACTGAGTTGAGCTTTATGGACCATGGGCCTATTGTTTTCTTGTAGTCCCTAATCCAAAAATATTGATGTAGAAATTACATCAAAGCCTTCAACTCTGTATGTTTATTGCTAAAAGGTTGACAACTTTTTGGTTTTTTTTAGCCAACACCTCCTCCTAGAGCCCCAGTACCTGATGAGCCAACAGTTGTACCAACAGGTAAGGTGTCCTTTTTCTTAAGTTCTATATATTTCCACATGGTTAAAAGCACTTTCTTCACCACTAAGCATGATTCTTTGTGAAACTTCTAAGTTGTATTTGTGTTTATGTGTCAAAGCATTTTATGAACATGTCACAGCTCATGAGCTTATTATATACATGTACATGTATATGCAGTATGTAAACACATTATGTGAACATTTGATCATAGACACGTATTTTCAGATGTTGAAAATATTTATAGATAAACAAAAAAAGAGTGGTATATTATGTGGTATGTGTTTTATTCTTTTATGAATATATGCCAGTTATTTGCTAAAATGCCTGTACATGAACTTATAAAAATTATCCTAGAGGCTATGAAAAAATTGATTGCAGAGTCAAGTAAATTGTGAAAGGTTGTGAGAAAGTTTGAAAATGTGCATTTGATGATTGTAATAATTTACCACCAACTCTTATTCTAGATCAGAAAATGCTTTATATAACTATAACATAGTGCATGTATATTTGTGTTTTTACATTGTATAAATTTATTGCTTGGAGATGTTGACAATGTAAGCATTTCAGGACAGTAAAGAATTACTTCTCCCTGCAACAGCATTGCATATGTAGTCTCTTGTTTTCACTATAGATCTGTCATTCTCAGTATTCATTTACATGTACAAATGTACATACTGACTATTGACAATGTGCCTTCTAACACAGAAAATATATACATGTCAAACAGAAATACAGTCATGTACTAAAGACTTTTATTTTATAAAGATACACTAAAGTCATTGACAAGTACATTTACTTGGACATCATATCAATACAGTGTAACAAAATATTGATAAAGATTAACTGCAGTAGTCTTAAAGTTTATTTTCAAGCTAATTGAAATGAAAATTGAAATGAAAATTGATCTTGTACAAGTAAATTGAGTTTCTTTTAAAGTACATTTTTTTTACATTGATTTATGGATTTATTCCAAGTTTTTATGAAGACAATTTTTTTGTAGCTTACAATGATAAGGTTGTTTTGTTTCTGAGACAAGCCAACATTGGGGAGATTCTTCAAGAAAAGTACTCTGCTTATAACAACAGTACCCGGTTAAAAGAAAAGATCAACAAAATCCGTAGCGAGGGGACTGAAGCCCTAGACAAACTGAGTAACGATGTGGATCTTATCATTCTGCTCAGGTCTGTGTGCTTTTCTCAATTACCTCCCCTTTCTCAAAAATAAAACGTGTTGAAACTTTAAAAAAAAATTATACATGTAAATAAGTAAATATTTGGAATGAAATTTAAACCTAAAAGTGTAATTAGGGCCCCACAAGGATTTGCAGGTGCCCTATAGTACTCACTCTGTCTGTCTGTCCGTCTGTCATTCTTCCGTCCACAAATTTTCTGTTTTTTTCTAATAACTTTTTTTGTAGTTGATCAATTAAGTTCAAATTTGGTATGTTGGTTGAAGAGGCAGTAAGACATATTTTGATGCTAAGTTTGGTTCTCTATGTCATCCAGTTTGGAGCTGGGGTGGTGGGGTAGATTCCTTAACTTTACATTAGAATGAATGCCAGGGCAGAGAGAGATAACTGTTCCAATTGTAAAGTATGAAAGCTGCAACTAGTCCCATGGGATTAATTAACTTTCCTCTTGAAGAAAATCCAAAGCATTATCTGTTTCTGTCAAATTGAGATTAATTAACACCTCAGTCTGCAAATGAAGTTTGTTTTGAAGTTAAGGTCAATTCTGAATGTTTACATTCTCTGAAATGTGGATTTAAATAATGTTCATACTTTATATTGGTAAAATTTACAATGAGTTATGATTTTATTGAATTCTAAAAACAAGATATACATAAAGCTGTTTTTTTAATTTTTTTGTTTTTACATGTATTTATTTATTCTTTTTTTTTTTTGGCTGCCATTGTAAATTCAAGAATACTATTAATTTTAACAGGTAGTCCAATAATAAACTCATTCTATCATTACTGAAAGAGTTCTTATTGTAAACTTGGAAGAAAAGGATAAGAGAGCAGTACAATTAATCCCTTGGGATTAATTATCTTGTCTTGGGCAGAAAATTTTCCAGGCTTATCTTTATTTGTCACTTTAAGATAAATTAACCTTTGTCTGCAACTGATGTGTGTTTTGAAGTTAAGGTCAAGCCTGGGTGATATTTGAAAACACATGCTTTATTCTTGTTTGAATATACATTTAACTGAGTTATTATAGATATGATGTTTTTTACTGCCTTATGTAAATACAGGGATACTCTTTACAGGTTGTTGGATATTTAGGAATTATCTTGAAATTTTAATTTTATAAATACAGTTGTTATTGCATATTCTTCTTCATATATTTTTAAATTTTTGTAATCAATTAAAATTCTTATTCTGTAAGCTGCACTCTTATATTTCTACCCCTCGGTGGGGCCCTTGCTGACTGGTCAGTTTTCTAGTCTTTATGCAGTTGTGTGTTTATTAAGTTGTTTTCCCTTTTTTTCTCCAAACAGTCTATATGAAAATGAGATTATGTCTTATGTGCCTCAGAACCTTCTACAAGCCAGTGTACCAGGGGATTCCCCGGGGGAAACCCCTCAAGGATCACCAAGTAAGTTTATTTTTATACCACTTTTACATCAACTTACCTGTTAAGTACATGTGTATGATTAAGTGGCATGTGATGTTTTCCCTAAGTGCTGAATAAAATGACTCGAATCATCAGTGTACATGTACCAATAATAAGAACTTAAGTACACTGTACATGAATGAGATGCATTAAATAATGCAATGGTATCTTGAGACAGGTGTTTGGTATTGATATAATGAGAATCGTTTCAACAGCGACTAAATTTTTTTTACAGATGTACAGAGAGCTAACATGAGAGTTCATGCTCCATACAAACGAGATTTCCAGGCCAAGCTACGCAGCTTCTATAGAAAGCTAGAGAGCAAGGGTTACGGACAGGGACCTTCCAAATTAAAGTAAGAATGTACTGCGTATCAAGACAAGAATGGTCATGGTACCTAAGTAGTTAGAAAATAAAGCCTGCCTGTAGCTTTTTAGAATTTTTTGAAAAGAAATTAAACGTCATGTTCAGCTTTTTAAGTGGAACGGTGTGGGATTTGTAAACTTGATTGTCCTTTTCTCATAGATACAGTATTGCTAAAGACTTAACATGACCAGAATATTAGATTCATTTACATACATATACATCTACTGTATGTGTTTATGATCTGATTCAGGCTAATGGTGAGAAGAGACCATGTTTTAGAGGATGCTTTTAACAAGATAATGGGAACGACAAAGAAGGAACTGCTGAAGAAGAGCAAGCTGTACATCACGTTTGTAGGAGAGGAAGGGTGGGTATTCTATACTGTGTATACAAGCTGTACATCACGTTTGTAGGAGAGGAGGGGTGGGTATTCTATACTGTGTATACAAGATGTACATCGTGTTTGTGGAGAGGAGGGGTGGGTATTCTATACTGTGTATACAAACTGTACATCACGTTTGTAGGAGAGGAGGGGTGGGTATTCTTTACTGTGTATACAAGCTGTACATCACGTTTGTGGGAGAGAAGGGGTGGGTATTCTATACAGTGTACTGTACATCACATTTGTGGGAGAGGAAGGATGGGTATTCTATACTGTGTATACAAACTGTACATCACGTTTGTAGGAGAGGAGGGGTGGGTATTTTATACTGTGTATACAAACCATACATCACGTTTGTAGGAGAGGAAGGGTGGGTATTCTATACTGTGTTTACAAACTGTACATCACGTTTGTTGGGGAGGAAGGGTGGGTATTCTATACTGTGTATACAAGCTGTACATCACGTTTGTTGGGGAGGAAGGGTGGGTATTCTATACTGTGTATACAAGCTGTACATCACGTTTGTAGGAGAGGAAGGGTGGGTATTCTATACTGTGTATACAAACTGTACATCACGTTTGTAGGAGAGGAAGGGTGGGTATTCTATACTGTGTACTGTACATCACGTTTGTAGGAGAGGAAGGGTGGGTATTCTATACTGTGTATACAAGCTGTACATCACGTTTGTGGGAGAGGAAGGGTGGGTATTCTACACTGTGTATACAAGCTGTACATCACGTTTGTAGGAGAGGAGGGGTGGGTATTCTATACTGTGTATACAAACTGTACATCACGTTTGTAGGAGAGGAGAGGTGAGTATTCTATACTGTGTACTGTACATCACATTTGTTGGAGAGAGGGGGTGGGTATTCTATACTGTGTACTTTACATCACATTTGTGGGAGAGGAAGGATGGGTATTCTATACCGTGTATACAAACTGTACATCACGTTTCTAGGAGAGGAAGGGTGGGTATTTTATACTGTGTATACAAACTGTACATCACGTTTGTAGGAGAGGAAGGGTGGGTATTCTATACTGTGTATACAAACTGTACATCACGTTTGTAGGAGAGAAAGGGTGGGTATTCTATAATGTGAACTGTACATCACGTTTGTAGGAGAGGAAGGGTGGGTATTCTATACTGTGTATACAAGTTGTACATCATGTTTGTTGGGGAGGAAGGGTGGGTATTCTATACTGTGTATACAAACTGTACATCACGTTTGTTCGGGAGGAAGGGTGGGTATTCTATACTGTGTATACAAGCTGTACATCACGTTTGTAGGAGAGGAGGGGTGGGTATTCTATACTGTGTATACAAACTGTACATCACGTTTGTTGGGGAGGAAGGGTGGGTATTCTATACTGTGTACTGTACATCACGTTTGTAGGAGAGGAAGGGTGGGTATTCTGTACTGTGTATACAAACTGTACATCACGTTTGTGGGAGAGGAAGGGTGGGTATTCTATACTGTGTATACAAACTGTACATCACGTTTGTGGGAGAGGAAGGGTGGGTATTCTATACTGTGTATACAAGCTGTACATCACGTTTGTAGGAGAGGAGGGGTGGGTATTCTATACTGTGTACTGTACATCACGTTTGTAGGAGAGGAAGGGTGGGTATTCTATACTGTGTATACAAACTGTACATCACGTTTGTAGGAGAGGAGGGGTGGGTATTTTATACTGTGTATACAAACTGTACATCACGTTTGTAGGAGAGGAAGGGTGGGTATTCTATACTGTGTATACAAACTGTACATCACGTTTGTAGGAGAGGAGGGGTGGGTATTCTATACTGTGTATACAAACTGTACATCACGTTTGTAGGAGAGGAAGGGTGGGTATTCTATACTGTGTACTGAAATCACTTTTTATTCACAAGAACTTTATTTTTGCGTAATCATGCAAGACGGTATGCTTGCAAAAATTTCATTCTCATTTATATTAGTATTCGTTAAGATTATTTATAGCAATATAACCACAATTTGTGAAAATTTCATCTCGCTAATAAAGAGTTAATGACTGTCTTGTGAAAATAAGGTGTCACGAGAATTTAGTAATCTACAGTATACAAAGGTCGTCAGGACAAAACTTTGGAAGGCAACTAAAAAAAATTACATTTGAATTGATATTCTTGATGAAGTAAAGACAGATTTGCCTGTAGGATTATGACTATGTTAATTGTTTGTTGTATATTTTAGCTTGGATTATGGTGGCCCGTCACGTGAATTCTTTTTTCTTCTTTCTCGTGAACTCTTTAACCCGTACTATGGACTTTTTGAATACTCTGCCAATGATACGTATACTGTACAGATCAGCCCAATGTCTACTGTGGTGGAAGACGCTCATGAATGGTAAGTTTGAAGTTTTTAAGGTAGCCATACTGTTTGGTTGCTAAAAGTAACAGTAGTGTCTACGTTTATTGTGTTTTGCTTTGAGTAATACATGTATGTGTATGTGTTGATTTGGCTGGCTGTTCTCAAAATCTTAATATGTTCCCCAGAAAATTGATTGTACATGAGTAGGGGAATGCATGGTAATTGATTTTTGTTAGCTCTTAACATGGCTTTAAGGATTATTTTATTTTGTTCTTAATATTTGTATTTTTTGCCCATTCCTAGTACTGTACGCATTATACAAAACATGAATTTGTTAACAAGTTCTGTTCTGTGTTACTAAATTTGGGCAAAGACAAAATTGGTTGTTTTTTTTATATGAAATCTTCTCTCGCAGTGTATTCTGCATTACCATAACATTAGTGATATATATTTTGTTACCTATGTACTTATGTTTTACATGTACATGTATGTTTGTCACCTTTTTTCAGGTTCCGTTTTGCTGGCCGAGTTTTAGGACTAGCAGTTGTACACCAGTATTTATTAGACGCTTTCTTCACCAGACCATTCTACAAAGCTCTCTTAAGACTGTAAGTAATAGTAGTACAGTTTGTAATTCATCAACTTGGAATCAAATCATTATCAAATATTTCAGTTCAAATCATATACATGTACCTGTAAATATACAGTATACATCACAGTGAAATTAATATAATATCATCAGGAATGGTTTCACAAACATTGCTTTCACATCACACGTAGGAAAAAACAACTTTTATTTAGATGTACATGTAGACATAGAATTAAACATAAGTTGGTGGAAATGCAAGACTTAAGTGTAAACTGAGGGAATCATACACTGGTTGTTAATGTTTTCTACTTTGTCAATATTTCCAGGCCCTGGTCCCTAGCTGATGTGGAGACCTTGGACGCCGAGTTTCACCAAAGTCTGTTGTGGATTAAAGAGAATGACATCTCGGAGGTCGACATGGACCTTACTTTCTCTGTCAATGAAGAGGTGTTTGGACAGGTAGTGCACAAATGTTGAAGAAAAACCTTTATTGACTAATTATGCTGCACAGACTGAGAGAAACCTATATCTTTAGCAAAAAAAAAAAGAGAGAATGTGACTGATATTTTCTTTAAATCTTTAGGAAAAAATGTAATATAGGATGAGAGTAATTGATAAATTCACAATGATATTTCTCTTAGAGGAGAATGGTACTGCATAAAATTAGTTTTCTTGGATTGGAAAATGGGTAGGGTGCAATGGGAGCAGCATTTGTATTTCACAAGTTGTACCTGAGTATAGTCTGCATCACAGTAAAGGGATCAAAGAGGAGTGGTACATTAATTTTGTATTTTGTATTTGTGTCACCTGTACACCTAGCTCAATAAGACAATATATTTCAGGTGACGGAGAGGGAATTAAAACCTAACGGGAAGTTGCTCCCTGTGAACGAGAGGAACAAGAAGGAGTACATAGAGAGAATGTCTAAATGGAGGCTGGAAAGAGGGGTCACAGAGCAGACGGAGAGTCTCATCAGGGGCTTCCATGAGGTATAAACCTCCTCAGTAGAAACTGTTTATAAGGGGCTTCCATGGGGTACAAATATCCTCAGTGGAAACTATCAGGGGCTTCCATGGGGTTTAAACACCCTCAGTAGACACTGTTTATTAGGCCTTCACAAGGTACAAACACCTTGTTAATATTTCATACTGGAAAATCTGTCAATCATGGGTTTATTTTTGCCAGCTCGTCTTCATATTTGATGAGCAAATTTTAAATTAATTTTATACCCAGGGTTTTTTTTGGGGGTCGTAGGGGGCTTGTAATAGGCCCCATTCCCAATGGTAAAAAGTAGGTGTTTTTCCCAATTTCATAAAAGAAAATTCCCAAAAGAGAATCAAAACAAACAAATATGGTTAAAAAATGGCTGAACTCATTAAAGTTTATCAGGAATGTGTTCAAAAAAAAAAAATCTAAAAGGCATGCTCCAAAAACTGATTGACTGAATGTAAAATAAGTCAATAAATACCTTGCAAATGAAAAAAAAACTCTTATTTGAATTTATTTACAAAAATATTAAATATGATATTCTTCCCAATTTCAACCAAAAGTCGCTATTTTTCCCAAATGGAAAGGCCCAGGCCCTTGATTTTAAGACCTAAAAAAAACCCCTGATACCTCAAAGAACATAAATAGTGTACATACATAAGCAAATGTAGGTCATAAATCATGAAAAAAGCAGATTTAAGCTGGTTCAGAATCATTTTGTCCAGCATTTAGGCAAAAGATACACATGGCAAAAGTTCTGTAACTTGGTTAACTACATGGGTATACAAATGATTTCATTAAACTTCCCTGAAATTGAGTTACCGTCAAACCTCTATCTTGAACTGATGGGACTGAAAAAAAACCCCCAAACTTTGAGATATCTGAGGATTTGAGATATCAGGGGTAAAATACTTAAAGAATAAGTGGTTGGACTTCCAAATCGGTTCAGCATATCCATGATACTCAAAATATTAGTGTTCAAGATACCGAAGTTCAACTGTATATCTGTATTTTTGTATGTTTCATGGATTGATTTCATTTTAAGGTGATAGACAGTCGGCTGATCTCCATGTTTGATGCAAGAGAACTGGAGTTGGTGATTGCAGGATCTGTGGAGATCGATGTCAAGGATTGGAGAAAGAACACAGAATACAGATCAGGTGAGAGACACAACACCTATGTTACTAATATAGCATGCAACTTCCAGTGTCAGTATTCACTATATTCATGCTCTCATTAAGTTGTGAATTGTATATTTGTTTTAGGGTAGTTCAAACACATTAAAGTCAGTACTTATAGAAATAGAAGCAGAATATTATACCTTCAAATTTCAAACTTCTACAATACTTCATTATCTGTCATAATTTCTTAAAAATGCTTTTTGGTGCATGGTTCATGTAAATGTATGTAATTACTCGGGTAAATTAAATGCCGTAAATAAAATTTCACTTTAAAATAAAATTTGTCAGTAACTTTAAATTTAAATTTGACTGTAACTTTAAATTAAAATTCGACTGAAACTTTAAAAGAAAATTTGACTGTAATTTTTGTATGTCTTCTCTTGGCAGGATACCATGACCAGCATCAGGTGATTCAGTGGTTCTGGCAGGCCATTGAAAAGTTTGACAATGAGAGGAGGCTACGATTGTTACAGGTAAAAAAAGTATAGCTAGCATAGCTAAAAAAGTATAGCTAGCATAGCTAAAAAGTATAGGTAGCATAACTAAAAAAGTATAGCTGGCATAGCTAAAAAAAGTATAGCTAGCATAGCTTAGAAAAGTAAAGCTAGCATACCTTAAAAAAGGGAGCTGGCAAAGCTAAGAAAAGTATAGCTAGCATAGCTAAAAAAGTATATTAGCATAGCTAAAAAAGTATAGGTAGCATTACTAAAAATGTATAGCTAGCATAGCTAAAAAAGTATAGCTAGCATAGCTTAAAAAAGTAAAGCTAGCATAGCTTAAAAAAGGGAGCTAGCATAGCTAAAAATGGGGAACCTATGATTGTTTATATGTGGATCACATGGCTCAGTGCTGCTGTAAGAAGTCTTTGTTGGCAGTGTAAAAGTGTTTGTTGGCAGTGTGAGAGTATGAATGTTTGTGCTCGCTGAATGGGTAACAGTTTTGTTTTGTAGTTTGTGACGGGAACCTCCAGTATTCCTTATGAGGGATTCTCTGCTCTCCGAGGAAGCAATGGCCCTCGTAAATTCTGTATAGAGAAGTGGGGGAAAGTTACCAGTCTCCCAAGGTGAGATTTTCTTAATTTTGATGTTTAATTTTCAATTTGAAGCAGCTTAAAACTTTCAGAAAAAATGTAATTTGAAAGCAAGTGCAAAACATACAATTGTGATAGTTTTTGCCTGAATACCTGTATTTGAATGCATGGATGAAAGAAGAAGAAACTTTGTTTTAAAATTTATGGTAAAGTTTAGGTTTTATTAAAAGAGTTTTATATTTCCAGAGCACACACTTGCTTCAATCGACTGGATTTACCTGCTTATGCATCATCAGAGATGCTCTTTGAGAAACTTGCCACAGCTGTGGAAGAAACAAGCACATTTGGAATTGAATGATACTTCTCAAAAAGAGTCTTTCCCCTTGATGTTGGGATCTGTTTTCCTTAATAAGGGTATAGACCACTATTTGGTAATTAAAGAACCTCATAATAATATGAATACTTGAAAAAAGCGACAATAGTTTTTTATTACCATTGTTAGCTTTTTATAATTGATATATAAGTCTTTCATTGAAGAAGGATTAATTGCATGGTTAAACAAATTAATGGAGGTTTTTTTTAATCTCAACCCATTGATGTTTGTTAATTGCAAAGGCATTCAATGTATTTTGTAAGCTTTATTGTCAGTGAAGGGTCCTTAAAACATTCTGAGGACTAAGAATCTAGACACTAGTCAGCATGACATATGTGATAATGTTTGATTTGAGATTTCTTTTGATGCAAATTGACTTAGATGTGTATGTACTGTATTTTTTTTTCTTTTTGTGGAAAAATCGTAAATAATTTTGTGCACAGATGTGTATTTTATAAATGTATTAGAACATCTTAAAGAAATTTCGCTTAAAAATTTTTCAGCTGGAAAAGACAGTATTAGCTTAAAGCAACTGACGCTCATTAAGTCTTATTTAAATTGATACAATGCAATTAGGAAAATTAGAAGGGAATTACAAATATTAACAATAGGCATTCACATAATCCGTGACATTATTTTATGGTGAATTATGGTTGTGATTACTAGTCTCTTTATTGTATCATGTGCGAATGTAGTATTCTTGCCTTGAAATTTTAAATCTTCGTTAGACACTAGAACTTGTGTAACTTCAGATGTTATTCTTAACTAATTAACAAGTTCAGTGGCTCTGTGTTAGATACTTACACATATGCATTATTATTTTACATGCTAAGTTTCTGGAAACATTATGAAAGCAATATGATGTGCAATGAATTTTGGATAAAACCAAAGTTGTAATAACAAAGTTTTGATTCAGTTGATTTCGATGATGTGTCTTATGATTTTTGGGTGAATGTTTCTACAAATGAGTGTATTTTTTTGTTTAAGCTACAGTGTTTAAAATTGAAGGCAGATTTCATAAGGACTGTTAATTTTAAATATAAGAATTAATTTGGACTGAATTTCATAAATGGAATATTCCTGGTCAGGATATCCTTGTCATAAAAAAAATCCAAAGAAAAGTTTGAGAGGGTATATATTTTATGTACTGTGATAATATTTGATATTGGTAAAAACAGTTTATATAGCTTTTTTGGTTCTAACAGCTTTGAGTGGTATTAATGCTTTAAGAATTTACTTTTTACACAAATTGTAAAATGGTATTACACTTGTCAATATCAAACTCTCCTTTAATGCTTCATTTTATGTAAGAAAAAAAATTCTGAGAATGCTTATTTAAAATAAAAAATCAAAAGTAATAGAGGAAGTTAAAGAATTTTAGTGAGTTTGGCAAGTCTGGTTTCTTGCTGTATCATATGCGGCCCATATTTAGAAGTGTAACGGAAGCCTCTCTGCTGTGGGTATCAGGGAATGGATTTTATTATTTTGTTGTTATTTGTTAGCTTTTGTTGTACACAAGTGTTGTGATTTCTCCCTATTTTATTTCCTCATATGTGTATATATACTGTACGTATACATACATGTATGTATAGACTGTGCCAGTATATTGTAGTTTTTGTTATACACACAATCATGATTGGTGTTAACAAAAAAGAACCTTTCAGAATATTAACCAAATGTATATCACTGTGTATTGTTTGAGAGCATTAGGTGCAAGTTTTAACAATCACAGCCTGTAAATATTAGTAAATTAAACGTAAATGTAGAAAAATATTTTATCAGGATGCTTTATATAATGTAACACTCAAATTCATCACGCTTACATCATTCCGTTGTGTTCATGTTTAGAGAAAATATATCAATGTTGATATTTATTTTGTTATTTGCAGCCATATATACAGTTTTAGTCATATATTAGCCTTTCACCTTTTTTGTAAGATAATATTTTTAAGCCAATAAATATCGTTGAACAATGCTGAACTCTTCATTCTAAGAGATGAAAATGAAGGTTTTGTAATAGGCTTATTTTGTTCTAATGACATAATTGTAGAAAAATATCATACTCTGGGTTATTTATATTTTCCTACTATTTTCATTCCTTAGAGGTTTTAAGAACTATTTTTTTCTCCCCTGCTTTTTTTCATTAAATGAGTGTTTAATGAACAAAGAAATATGTTGTCACAAAGTTTAAGAAATACATATAATGAATTTTGCATGCCTGTTATAATTATTGAATGTCTCTGTAACTCTTTATTTGAATCAAAGGCACATTTGATCAGAAGAAAGATAATATTTTATGAGTACTGGTCAACAGTTAATAGGAAATTTACTGCATGTTGATGTTGAATTTTTCTATTGGGGTTGGGAAGTGGATGGGGGTATGACTTCTTCAAATTTACAATATTATCGTGGAGAATTAAAAAAAAAAAGGTTTTGAATGGTTATTTGATTGGAAATATCGTATTTGATAAAAGAGGAACACTTGTTAGAAATCTTTAAAATGGAAAAATAATTTTAATTTGTAAGTAGGTAATGTACATGTATATGATTATAATTAGCAAAAGTTATATTTATGTTATGTGTTCATTTGGCACAAATTGAAGTGGCAACAATGTTTTTTGGGGGGTATATTTTATGTTTGGCTGATGCAAAATGTCATTTTTTAAGCTAGAAATTCTTGCCACAAAATGTTTTTCCTAGCAATGATTTTTTGGTTAGAAGAAACAGTTACTAACTTAAGCTTTAATCTAAACCACCACCAAAATAAATTTTTTGCGACAATTACAAATCTTGCAGTTTCAGAGGAATTTATTTTACAATTTTCATGTACTTACTTATATGTTCTCTGATGTATATCAATATCATGTTTGAAACCTGCTCATGAAATTATTCAATATTCCAAAGGGCAAATATAGTTGATAAATATACCTCAATAGCTTCATTATGCATTTCTCACGTTCAGCTTCAGTGTCACTGGGATAAAACGTTCCAGAGAAAAAGAAATTATTTCTTTTTGTCCCTGTATTACTGGGTGGAACAGAAAATTTCATATTTTCAACACAAGAATGAAAAAAAAATTATTTGTATCTGAAGATAAATTTCTATTTCAGGTTTAATTACTCTGACAGTTTCAAAGTATGGTTTAGATGATGATTCTCGAACTAGAATAAACTATTTAAGAAACTATGTTTCCCAATAATATTATTCTGTTTTGGATGAATGAATAAACTCGAATTATTACTTTCAGTGTTATTATGTGCAAAGGATAACTGAAACACATTTTGTAATTTTTTTTTACGATTATTCATATTTGTATATCTATGGTAACAATTATTTATGTGCATTGTAACAAAATTGTTGTTTATGTTTTATAAATATAAATGAAAAACATTTCTGTTTGCTTGAATGTAGGAAGTTATCAAAGGATTACTTAAAATTCCATTAAAGCAGAAATTTGCAAAGACAGACGATGGGAGACTTGTATTTTGTGCTGATAGCACACTCCGAGTTTCAACTTTTTAATAGAACCGGGGCATAGATGTAGGATGTTTCATTTTTGATTTACACTATTTGTATGCGTGTAACATATCTTCTGGTATTACTGGAGATGATTTAGCAATATCTTATTTTCAATACGTAGTCATTTGAAATTTAGTAAGGAAAAATTTCAAGAACTTTGGTTATTATTAGTAATACAAGAATTGGTTATCATTAGTAATACATAAATATGCGAGAATAATATTTTTGCAAGCATAATTACACGGAAGTAAAGTTCTCGCAAATAAAAAGCGATTAAGAGTATTGTAAAATTTGATGCAAAGACTGGCGATTAAAGTTGAAAAAAGATGAGTTGCAAACAAAAATGTATGGAAAAATACCTCTATATTTCAATTTGGTGCTCTCTTTATGCTTTTTGTTACAATTCTTGTAACCAGTATTTAAATAACTAAAAGGTATCTGCCGTAAGACAGCAGACAGAGACCCTAAATTGGCCTCCTCCATCTCTTCGAAAAATAAAGCCTTATAGAGGGGACTTATTGCTCAATCTCAGTCCGGTGAGATGCTGCTTACTATATTCTTCAAGTGATTACGGTCGTTGTTGTAGAGCGAAACTCCCCCACCCCTAGTGAGACTCCTCCCCCCGGACGTCTTGCTCTAGAGTGAGCTTTCCCTTCTTGGGGTTGTCCAACTCTAGAGCCATACTCCCCCTCCAGAGCGCTACTTCCCCAAAAGTATTAAAAGATAGTAAGCCTATCCAACTTCTTAGAAAAATATTTCAAACATCTTATGTTTTTTTAGTAACTTATACAAAATTGTGCTCATGCTGTATTTCTAACTTTTATTTCAAACTATATTTAATATGAATATGGTGTACTTATCTCAGCCATACATAGTGATAAAAGCCATTCATTGCAAGAGCTCAAAGATACATGTATATCGTCCGGAAACAAGTGTTACACAAAGACAGAATAACAGTCGGCCGGACGGATGGACAAACGAACGGTCAGACCCAAATGAATATCCTTCACTGTGAAATCGGGGGCAACTAGTGTTCCGCTATAAATGTTTCGTAACTAAATAATCTCTATAAAGTGATTTTCGTAATAGTAAAACAAGATCAAATGAAGCGGGAGCCATACTCTGGGGGGTGGGGGGTGGGGGGGGGGGGGAGACTGACTCTACAACTAGAGGTAGAGTAGGTCTTTCCGCTGGAAAGTGGGGAACTAGAGAGATACTTCCCCGGAGATTCTTCTATTCTAGAGTCCTTCCTCCCCCAGAGGGAAGTCCCACTCTAGAGCAAACGTCCGGGGGAAGTCTCACTCTACAGCATGACTACCGAGGGGACGTCTGACAATGGAGGAAGTCTCAGTCTACAACATCGGTCGACGGGGGATACTTATTCTTCCTTGGAACCTGATCCAACCTCTGGAATTTGCGGGGTTCATGTTTTATGTCCTGTTCACAGAGTTGTGTTGTTCGAAGTTTTTTGAGATAGATCGCTGTCTGTTATCTTCCATTTTTCATATGAAATATATGAAAATAACAGTAACCAAGCTCAAAAGTTCATTCAAATAATACAAATCAGAGCAGAGCAAACACGGACCTCTTAAACAGGGTGGGATCAGGTGCCATGGAGGAGTGAGCATCCCCTGACGATTGGTAACACCCCCGTGTGCTCCTTGTCATGATCGGGAAATAACGGAAAAATCCGTAGACCATTCAGTGTGTAAATAATGGACAAAGAATTAGTATGAAACACGTCAGTCAGCATTTGACTTAATGGCAAGGTCATTGTATCGACCATAGAACAAACGAAATAATGACTTTGAATGAGATTGTTAATATTCTTGTTTTATCAACTTGTTGTCAATAACTTATCTCGTTTTAGAAATTGTTCATTCGTAGAGCATGCTCTTGCTTATCAAATCAACTGGGAGATATAAACTCCATATGCATGTGATAAGGGTATATTGCTACTTAAGTAAGGGAAGTTAAAGTCATCACGTTTTTTATAAAGCTTTGTTGTTAAATTACCATTAAGTCTTTCCCTAGTTAAATAGCCAAATAATATAAGAAATAGATGTGTCAGATTCTGTTGTATCTTTTATTTCAAGCTCACTTGGATATATATCGTGTCGACATATGAATAGAAGTAGGTATTTTTAATTGATAATAGGTTGTCGATACATGTATATCAAAATGTCGAGTTGACGGCCACAGCAAGAGTACGTATATATAAGGAAATGGTAACCAATAATTAAAATGTTCATAATGACAATTTTTAGTCGAAATTTTAAAGCATTTTTAGTTGAAACCACAAGACCATTAATTTCTATTCTTTACTGAAAATAAAATAAAAAAAAATATACAGGAAGATTTCCAAAAATTCGAAGATTTTTGCTTTTAAGGAACTTTTAGACCCTTTGCCGTGAAGAAATTTCTTACGGTAATCTACATTATACAATATTTTGCGGTAGTCTATGTTTATAAATACGTTTTATAAAAGTGCGAATTTTTGCAGAGAGTTGCTCTTTCATAATTGTCTCAAGCTCTGGTAATTAAATTTCATGTTATGTTCTAATACTTTTATGTGTAGATTTTGATGATATTTTTTCTAGTTATTAATTATACTAGAATTATAGTACTTTTACATGTAGATCTGTTAAAAACTAATTATTATAATCTATAATTTGCATATAACATTCTTTTAGTACATCTTTGTGTTGTTGTTTAATTATTGAGACTTGCTCTGGTTATTAATTATACGAATCCTCTAATTTTCACGTATATTACGATTTGTTGCCGAAATCTTTCAATTAATCATTACAAGGATTTTAAAATCTTGTTAATTTAATTACAATTTCTTTGCAAATGTAATTTAATTTGCGAATGTAATTTAATTAAATAAAAAATTACAATTAAAGAAAACGCTCTATTAAACTAAAGAAGGAAACAATATATACAAAGCAATACAAACAGTTAAACATGAAAGTCGAATAATATTCATATCATATATAGTTACAATATCTTTTACGGTTACATTTTATGTTCATTAACTGTTCAAATGTTGTGTCCCCTAACCTACATCTATCAGATCTGAAGGTTTTTCCTGCCAAATTGAAGATTCTTTCCAATGGGACAGATGTGGCAGGACTACCAAGATACGAACAATCAAGTTTACTCAATGATGATCATTTCCTAGCCAAGAAAAAAGCGGATTTTCAGACATGTCACAACATGACTATTCTACATATTCTTCAACCTCAACTTGTACAGCTCCCCCAGAAAAGAAGCAAAAAAGGTCTTTTTCTGAATGTTGTGGAAGCATATTCGAAGCATTCCCTGACTTTCTGACATATATGACAATTTGTGAGCTTTTTCAACAACTTGTTTCAAAGAACAAATGAACAAAAATCACTACTGAAATTGACAAAATATTGTTGATATATCAATATGTTGAATTAAAAACCACAGCAGGAGATTTCCTTTCATTTTAAAGTTTTTAAATAAATTCTGTTGCTAGAGAATATAAAAAAGAACGGCTAATTAAGGAGCAGAATTAGAGCAAAGCGGAATTTCAACAGAGTGTTAGAAGACCTGGTCTCTAAAGACTACATGAAATATATGGAGATAACGAACAGTATTCAAGCTCAAAAGTCCATTAAACAATACAAAATAGGAGCAGAGCAAACACGGACCTCCAAACATCAGAGGTGGGATCAGGTGCCATGGAGGAGTGAGCATCCCCTGCCGACCGGTCACACCCGCCGTGTGCTCCTTGTCATCATCGGGAAATAACGGAAAAATCCGTCGACAATTCAGTGTGTAAATAATAGCCTAACAATAAGCATGAAAAACGTCAGTCAGCATTTGACTCAATGATAAATTGTATTTGCTGACAAGGTCATTGTATCGACCATAGAACTTACGAAATGATGACTTTAAACGAGACAGCTGATATTCTTGTTTCATCAACTTATTTGTCAATAGTTTACCTCGTTTTAGAAATTGTACATACGTAGAGCATGCTCTTGCGTATCGAATCAACTGAGAGATATATACCCCGTATGCAGGTGATGAAGGTATATTGCTGCATAAGTAAGGGAAGTTGACGATTGAAAAGTTAAAGTCATCACGTTTATCATAAAGCTTGGTTGTTAGATTACCATTAACGTCTTTTTCAAGTAAAATATCCAAATATGAAACAGATGTGTCAGACTCTGTGGTATCTTTTATCTCAAGTTCACCAGGATATATTATCGACATAAGAATGGAAATAGCCATTGTTAATTGACAATACGTCGTCGATATATCTAAATGTCGAGTTGAAGGCCACAGCAAGTGTTTTCTTCTTTTCACGTACAAGATTTTGGACATATAAATATTGTCATCGAGTGACGCCTGCATCTTCAGAGTACTTTTGTGTTGAATCAGAATGATTTTTGTTGATGACTAATCACAAGATAGGAAAATCTAGAAAGTTCCATTTTTATTGAAGAAGCAGTTGTCTATGTTGTCAAAAAGCCTGCTCTTTATTTATCGTGAGGAATGTTTGTGTGGTTGTATGGTTGCATAAAGCGTAGAGAAATCATTTGTTATCATACTATTGATTTTTGAAAAGTTTTGTGATTTTAGATTTTCTGAAAGTTTTTTTTTGGAGTTTTTGAGAATCTACAATAGAATTGTTTACATTCCTGTCTTATATACATGTATATGTTGAATCATAGTACAACTTCAGGTTCTCCTTTGCTGCAGTCAAAATTTTGGCGTAAGGACAGGGGCTTAAGACAATGTGATAATCTCTTTTTCTGTATATATAGTGTATATGAAGTTAGTTTAAAGCAGTTTAATCAAAGAAATTTAGTTTGAACATAATTAAACTCACACAGAGAAATTCATCAGAGCTAACGTAATATAAACAGAATGTTTATAAAATATGAAGGTTGAATTCTCATTAAATGTTGTTAACTTACAATATTAGGGCTTAAAGTCTTAAAACATGTTGGTATAATCTGTGAAGTAGGCAGAAGCGCCACCTGGGATCATAAAAGACAGTATAAACATTGAAGAGTTACAAAGAGTATAACTTGGTACAACGATAAAATCACGTACAAAAGGAATAACACATTATTACAGCTTACAAACATTTATACATATAAGCCAAGTAACATCACGATTTCTATGCATTTTCTTAACAATTAAATATGCTATAGTGAGTTGACTCTATCTGATTGACTCGAAGTAGATCACATATTCAAATTTAATGTTTTGCCGTGGATATCGGCGTGGGTAGCTCTGTCGGTAGAGCACCTGACTAGTGATGCAGGGTTACCGGGTTCGATTCCCGATCCAACCATACATTTTCTCCTTTCCTCTTACAAAAGCCGTTGACCGTAAGAACTTGGGTTGCGTCTTCGAGGACGAAGACAATTTAAGGAGGGAGGAATGTAATGCTTTGGGCCGTGGATATCGCCTGGGTAGCTCAGTCGGTAGAGCAACTGACTAGTGATGCAAGGTTCTCGGGTTCGATTCCCGGTCCAGCCATACATTTTCTTTTCCTGTTACATAAGAATAAAACAGTATACAGCCTCAAATGCCTTAATGCTTCAAAAGAGAATACTGACCCCATATTTTTAAAAACAATCTTCTGGGAAAACAACAACAGTGATGAATTTGCAATAGCCGATATTGATTGCATGTTTCTAAAAACAATTTCTTCAAATCTTATTACTAATTGTAATGACATAATGAGCATGAAATAACAATGTCGACTTCTTATATGAGAAAATACTCTATGATTGAAAGTTGATAATCAAAATATTTTTCCATTAATTGATAAAAAAAATTAGATAACAATGTGGTCTTTTTATTTGGTACAATCCCTAGATATACATGTATACCCTTATTAGAGAAAAGTATATCTTATCGACCTTGCACTTTATGCACCGTCCATATGCTTTCTCTAAGGTCTATATATCTGCAATCTCTACCCAGAGTTATCGTTCCCGCTTCGCTCCACTAATACCTCTGTCAACGTCTAAAAAGTAGTACGGAAAATGGAGACAGGTGACCTTTATCACAGGAAGATTAACAAGCGCATTACCTTACGTATCTGTATATGTGTCAATGCTGCAAGTTATTTGTCTTTAAAAACTAAACCATGTTGATATTTATCGGCAATGCGTTTTAAATTTTCCAAATTCTCCATATCTGTCTACATGAGTGATGCAATATCCCGCCGAGAAATAATCCCTTGTGAGATACGGTGATGCAGACTTATCTCTTTCTAATTTTCGTAAATAAACTTTAATTTAAATTTTAAAACTAAAATATTATATAACTTTAAAGTTTATAATTTGTTATGCAATAGGTCAAAGTAAGTTTTGCCAAGAATCCTGGCATTTAGACGTTGACAAAGGTGTTGTAGCGCAGCGTAAACGCCTTCTCGTGAGAGATTGATATATCTGGTGTTTAACCTCATCAAAAAGCTATATTTGTATATCAATTAGTTCATTTTCCGAGTCGTACTTTGGACAGTATTATCAATTTATTTTTGTTTTTCCCTATTGTTTCCAACTATTTGATCAGCACAAACTAGATCATCTGCTGAAATATTAGGTTTCGAAAAGGCTTACTGATGTGTCTTAAAATGGAGAGAATTTACATCGAATCAGCAATAGTACTACTTCAGGATATTGTATCTAAAAATCACTAATTATGGTCCTGCCGTTCTGAAAAAAAAAAGATTTTGAAACATACTTGATGACGTCACAAAAGTCATATTGTTTGTATGCAGATACTAACTCATCTGTTATGTGGTATCATTATAAATACAACGTAACGATGCCTTATATTCAAATCTACTCGATAAAGGAAACATAGTTGCTTAAGATATTTTTTTTTCATTATCTGATACCAAAAATACAGAAACAGATGTAGTCACTCCCTAAATATATCTATCTTAAAGAAAACATATCATAAATTTAAGCGAAGTTAAGTATCAAGTCTCACGTGTTTCAACATTCGTTCTTTAAGTTTGACATTTATCTGTGATTTTAGATCACATAAGCGACCATTCAGAGAATTAATCGATCAATTATCTAAAACCCACTGACGTATGATTTTAATTCCAGCTTCAAATGTAATATTCTGAAAGGGGATTTAAATGTACCTATCAGCATTTTAACTAGGCTATTTTAGGCCCTATGTATGTGGTTTTCAGAATTACTTATGTCAAATACAACCTATCATTGTTTCGTATTTTGCTTGATATGTTTTAAGCTAATTATTGGGCTAACTTAATTACGTATTATTCCCGATCAATATATAGAGGGTCGACATTAGATTGTTGATTAATTAATTGTATGATGTTTTACGTCCCATTCGATTTTTCACTCATATAGGGACGTCATTTGATTTTGTGGTATCATACTGTAGTATGATATTTTAACATTTCTTGAAGATATAAATTCGTTGGTCTCTTTGAACCACAAAAAAATCCAAAGTTAATCCGATTTTGAAAATTTGTGATTTCACAGTAGAAGGGAATATAGGTTCTGCGCCTCAATGTGTGCTCTATGTTACATGCTGAAAAATTGGCAAAACAAGCTAAGCACCACTTTTGTGTTGTTAATATCAAAATTTCCCTTATCAACATAAAACGTTTGTAAAAAGGTTTGAAATTATACACAAATCTGCTTCTGTTTTCTTTTCTACCTTATCTTGCCTTACGGAATAGAAGTCTTATTTTTTTGGATGTAAGAATTTCCTTCAAAGTTAAAATTACGCTTTAATAAAATAAATTTAGGTTTTTGGATTACAAATGAATTGCGTACTGCATGTTGAAACCTGATTCTTTTGATTTTCCACATTTAACAGCTATATAAATAGGACATTATCTGTCAATCAATTAGGATCACGTTTGAAACTAAACTGTAACAAGGAGAAGCAATATAAATAAAGGTTGTAGAGGATATTATAACAGTTCTCAAATCTCCCAACACCATGGAAGAACAAATCACAGGAAACGCATTTTACTACATGCCTTACACAGCAAAGATAGGATTTAATAATAACAGCAAAGATGAAATGAGTGTCAATGATGTTTCAGAACAGAAGTGGCTTTTGTTTATTGCTAATGGATATTCGAGATATCATGGCTACATAAGTTTAGTGATATGCACCTATGGCATTATTGCAAACAGTGAATATGGTTATTTTAAATATGAAAGAGCTGCGTTCTCCCAGTAATTATATCCTAACTCTAATTGCAGTCAGCGACAATATTACAATGTTAATATATATACCACAAGTTCTTCTCTTCCATATGAATTACACAGATGTGCCTCTTTCCCAGTATTTTTCTTACAACAGAGTTGCTTACAGGCTCTTAGCCTCCAAGATAACCTTAGCTTCTCATAATGCCAGTGTATGGCTTGGAGTATCCCTAACTTTTTACCGGTTTATCCAGACTAAGAACAGACGTCATATCCATCGAGCCACGCGAAACATGCAGACAGTTGTAGTAGTGTCCATTGCCCTGCTCATCTCTGTTGTTTCATCATTCCCGAATTTTCTCACAAACAACATCGTGGAACATACTTTAACCAGCAATGAGACTATCTACATCATAAATGCTACCATGCCTACCAGTGGTGGTTCTCGTAACATTGTGGACACTAATGGCCTATTATACGCCATTGTAGGTAAGTTGCTTCCTTGCATACTGATGACAATGTTTGTTGGGGCTCTGGTGCACACTTTACTGAAAAGAAGAAGTAAATTTTCATTAACTTCCAGTAAACGGTCCATCATCATTGGGAGAACAAATAGGCTTCTTTACGTCATCGTTGCTCTATTCCTGATCACAGAACTACCACAAGGAATACTAGTTCTGATGCGTGTCTTCGTCTCTGGACTGTACGAAAATGTGTATATTCCGCTTGGAGACTTCTTTGACGCCATTGCTTTACTTAACTGTGTAATTAATTTTGCTTTGTATTGTATCATGAGCAGTAAATTTCGAAACACATTTAGAGAACTGTGTTTTAAAAAATGTATTTCACGAAAATCCAATTCGACCTAAAAAGAATCATGTATCAATTTGATAATAAGTGTTTGTTTAAAAGAGATCATGTATCAATTTGATAATAAATGCTTGCTTAAAAGAGATTGATGTGTTTTGTTTTCTTTTAGTATCAGCAATATATATAGGAGTATTGCATTTTCATCTTAAAACATATCACATATATGTTTGCTATTTTTCTTTAAGGAATTTTATTATAAATTTTGTTTGTTTTTTGTGGATTTTTTTCTTCTTAAAATCAACTGAAAAATTTGTCTTTACTCGAGTTCATGTTTTTGTGATAAGGAAGTATTGATATTTATTCAATGGTAATAAAGTAATAATAAGAAGACTAAAAAAAAATAGGTTGTGTAAATTTCAATAATCATCAACTAATTATGCTAACAAGTGCTGTCGAGTCATTCCGAGCTGGTCTTATATGCATTTAATTCTTTATGAATTTACTAATACGAATTATATTTAACTGAAACTCACACTTCCCTTCCCAAAGATGATTTTTCTTTAAAAAAAAAACTTTTAAGATTTCAGTCAATATAAGTGAATTTAATTTACACTTCCTATATCAGGCTTCAAGATCATAAACTGAGAACATACTTAAGTCAGAATTTAAATACGTGAAACTTTTGAAATAATTTTTATTTAACCAGAATTGTTATCATGGGTTTGAATTTAAATATTATACACTAATGCAACTTTAAAAAAATATAGATAAACACTGAGATTTTTAAGATTAAATATTGACTTAAGTCTGTTCTCAGTTTATGGTCTTGGAACATGATTCTAAAACTTAGAAAAAAACCTTTAAACAAAGTATAAAAATTCCTATACAGTGAAACATAGCATGGGCCAGTAAATGTTTCTCCAAACTTCCATCTTTACTCCTAGCAAAAAATTTATTGCTGTGAAGAAGAAACATCAGACGCACTGTGCTAGATATGATTCTCAAAACTCAAAAGAAATTTTAGAAAATTTGAAAACTCATTTTTTCCTCCAAAATTAGAAGCGTCTTCCTTACACCTTTTACAATTATTCTTCAGGATAAATTTAAGACTGTCTTTTGACATCAAAAGATAACAGATTCAATAAAAATGAAACTCGGAAAGGAAAGTGAATATGACTTTTTGACTTTATTTTGTCCTAAAAAATATTGATGCTTTCAAAACGTTTGACATTTATTTTATCAAGAAAGAATATGGCATGGGGAAGGACCGTTCAGGAAATATTACATCATTTAATTGTTTAATTTCTATAGTTAAAACAGAAAAAAATATCCTCAAAAAGATTCATTGAAGGGTCTATTTTCCTCAGGAAGAAAGTAGCTACAGCCGTTGCCTACTTCAATTTTCGGATATGTTGTGTACAAATCTTTGAGAAATGATATTTCCTAAAATCTTTCTTGGTGATGCATGTGACCTATATTGTCTGAAGATAAATTCCACAGAAAATTGATGACTTCTGCAACTGTTAAAGAAATTACGGGAAATACCCAGGTTTATGACGTCACAAGTGATATTTAGGAGGTCATATAAAAAGACATTATGATCTTACTGCATGGCCTTTGAACAATTCAGAGAGCATGTGTGTTAATTTCTCAAAAGTTTTTGGAAAAATGACCAGATTTGTATTGAAACCGTACCTTCTTTTCATATCTTGAGATTCGTCACCTACAAAGATAATTCGTTAAAAACGTATAAAAACCCATTAAACAAGTAGTTAGAAGCTGATATTGAAAGGATGTTGGAGTCCCTCAATAATGATATCTTTGTAGTCATTAGAAACAGATCTTCCTACATTCTGTTGTAATTGCGATGGACATTAATTGTGCCCCTTTATTAGCTGACATGTTTATATATTCTTATGAAGCAGAATTTATTCAAAACCGTCTACATTAGAAGAAAACTCATGCTGTGGCATTCAATTGACATTAAGATATATTGACGTTTTATCAACTAAGAATTATAATTAATTGTCTACTCAGTATATCCCAATGAAATCAAAATTAAAGAATATACCATATCTGTTTTGTATTTGGATGTTTTAAGACTGTAGACGTTAATGACCAGCTGACAACTATACCATATGACAAACGGGATGACTTTAGCTTTTCCATCGTCAACATTCCACTGTCACTATCCACTATCACTTGTGCAGCTGTGTTGGCTGTGTATGTCTCCTAGATGATTAGGTACCCAAGAGGATGCTCTATGCAAATCAGTTGTGCTATGGCTACTAACAAAAACATTGATGTTACACGCAGCTAGGATAAGTCTCTCTGTAAAATATCACAGTGCTCCATCTAAGTAACTTCTCTGTACTACCTAGATATGACGTCATAATAGCATATTATTAAAATGTTATTTATTCATAGTGCATTATTGCCTGCGATACTTTGATTATTCAGCTTAAGTCAAGATTGATATCACTCTGTGTCTATGTAATAATAAAAATGATTCTTATTGATATTTAGCCTATTACAATCGTAGTTTACACATTAAAATAAACTTCAGACACTTTATGATGTTTGTACCCTATGATCACTACTTGACATTATTAAAAAAGTAGACCAGTATGCCAAACTGAATCAGAAGTTTTGCTGACTTCACAAAACATATCATGTTCTGCCGCGTCTAATCTCATACCCATCTTCATCGATATTTATTGTCTAGACAACAGAAATGATTATCTACAAACTATGATTCTATTCACATATTTCCATAATTTCCGTTTCCTTAAAATGTCATTTAGTGGGATGCATTGGAGTGATGGTACATGCAGCT
The DNA here is from genome assembly GCF_033153115.1 of Saccostrea echinata. Taxonomy (NCBI): domain Eukaryota; kingdom Metazoa; phylum Mollusca; class Bivalvia; order Ostreida; family Ostreidae; genus Saccostrea; species Saccostrea echinata. Next base: position 13,231,120 of record NW_026889777.1, read on the forward strand.
TGTTTTTTCTTTCTTTTCTAAATGTGGATTCAGCTCTGATTTATGAGAGAAAGTTGCAAATTATAATAGATATTGTGTTCTCAGAAATCACCGTTTTGAAATTTAGCCCTTAAAACTTTGACTTTCTGTAGCTTAAATTTAATTGCGGAGTATTTATGATAACATTCGATAATACTCGTTTTTCTGATAGAGATAGGGAGAGCATTTCCCTAGCATTGAAGTGAAGCAGGGGAAGAGTGAATATGAAATTAAAAAGGATTTGAACGCAGGCTTCTAAACTCTGGAGAGATATTTTCCTACTGGTGAACATATTTGCATGAACGACACACCAATTCCACCAGTAAATCAAATGACAAGAAAACACTAATTATTACTTGTAAACCCAGGTAAGTTTCTCATCGTCACTTGAAGGGCATTACAGAAACAAAATAACAAAGACAGTATAATTTAAACTATCATCTCTAAGACAAACTTTCTACGTACAGTATCTGTCTAGCCACTGTGCGGGAACACTTGTCTGATAGCCACGCAAATAAGTAATTAATGCACTGAGCATGTTTAAAGGTGTGTGGTAGGATCAAAAACACTAAGACTAGATTATTAAAATTCCAAAATTTAATTCGTTTAAGAAAGTATACCATGTATGTGACTAGAAGCCAATCCAAAATCCAATATCTCCACTTTGAAGAAGACATGGCCTATGTTTCAACCTACCAAAGAATGCACCCTGTTATTAGCAGACCTATCTCATATTCATATGAAGCAGAATTTATTAAATAGAAAGACACTTGCTTTGGCCTTCAGCTCGAGATTTAGATATATCTACGACGTATTATCAATTAACAATAGTTACTTCCATTCATATGTCGACTCGATATATCCCAGTGAATTTGAAATAAGAGATACCAGAGAGTCTGATACATCTGTTTCATATTTGGATATTTTACAAGAAAAAGACGTTAATGGTAACGTAATAACAAAACTTTACGATAAATGTGATGACTTCAACTTTTCTATCGTCAACTTTCCTTACTTATGTAGCAATATACCCTTATCATATGAGGTTTTTATCTCCCAGTTGATTAGATACGCAAAGAGCATTCTCTAAGTACAAACAATTTCTAAAATGAGGCAAGCTATCGACAAATAAGTTGCTGAAACAAGGATATCAACAGTCTCGTTTAAAGTCATCATTTCGCAAGTTCTATGGCCGATACAATGACCCTATCGGCAAATACAATCCACCGGTATCATTAAGTCGAATGCTGACGAAGACGTTTTTCATACTAATAGTTAGGCCTTATTTAACAATTGTCTACTGATTTTTCCGTTTGTCCGATCATGACAAAGTGCAGACAGGGGATGCTTACTCTGGCACCTGATCTGATGTTATTTTTTAGAGGTCCGTGTTTGCTCTCGATTTGTAATGTTTCGATGGACTTTTGAGGTTGATTACTGTTCGTTATCTCCATATTCCATTTTGGGAACTTTGAGTAAAATTGTCCGGGTGGTAATGGAGCAGTTGATAATGTTGAAAGTAAACAAACATCAGACAGACGGACAGACGAACAAAGAGGGTACATACTTTACTTTTATCGTGCCAATACTTAAATAATGCAATGTCAATCTCAATAAACAAGCATTTTTGCATTAGCAATACTAGTTCACTACCCGTAATCTTGTTCCATTAAAAACTGAAAATGCCGTAGTTTCATCAGCAATTAATTAAGGTGTAACAAAATGCAAACTGCAAAATCTATAACTCATCAAGGTAGACTCACCTACCAAAAATGCCTTTCTGGAGAAAAGGAAATCCAAAATCATTTCATCAATGCAAAAAAGTGATTTATTCATGATAAATACAAACATATCGTACATACCGTATCAGTGCATCTATTTATTTGTTGGAAGGGTGGTTTACAGAGTAAACGTGCTTAAGAAAAAAAAGAAACATCCATGCATGTACAGTGAAACAAAAGCTATGTGTCTCACATTTTCATTACAAAATGATTAAATGATTTTTTATCTATAAAAAGATGCAGTTTACAAGACATATTGCTGCAGGTATTTCAAATGGTGGTGTGAATATAAAAGCATGATAAGTCAAACAATAAAAATATTACTTACTAATTTTTATTTGATCAGGCCACATTGAAATATCCAGAAAAAAGCCTATTTTCGAAATCCTAGGTGTTTTGATTTCACTAAAATTGTCCGAGGGTCCTCAAGAAAGTTCCGTTACAAACAGGTTTTCATAGTAAATACTCGTTTTGCTTGAAAGATTTCATGTTTTAAATTCTTAAAGCTACTAGGTTGTGAAATTTCGTGCAGAATAAATTATGTCACATGTAAAAGATATTCACATTGAAATCAGGAGTACGCATTGGTACTGACTTTTTTATGTGGATAACGAGGAAAGAGGATAAATTACCTAGTATTAATGTGATCCTACACTAAGGGACATGTTACTCTGAATATCACTCCAGGAGAAATTTACGAAGAATTTGTCATTATCTAAAGAGATTCTTTGGAATGAAGAATAACAGTTTGGAGGTGGGTTAAAAAGTTTAAAAGTAGGTTATCTGGCATAAAAATGGCCACTGTGAAGGACGCCCAAAACACCAGCAACCGAAAAGTATGTGTCGTGAAAAAAGTGAATGAAGATGGAAGATACACAGTTACAGACATAGCTGGAAGACTAAGATATCTGAAGGGAGTGTTAATACAATTTCGAAAGATGATTTAGGACTTAAAAAGATTTGTGCTCGAGTATACCGCATTTGCGGACAGAGGAAGAGAGAAAGACACGTTTGGAATGCTCAAAGAAAATCCTCAGATAATTTAAGAATTGCAGTTGCAGGAAGTTATCTAATTTGTTGATAGGACATGAGACTTGGATCTACATATTTGAAACACAAAAAGGGTCAGACAATGACAATGGAAAAGCAAAAAAAAAAAAACAACAAACAAAAATGCCTAGTAATTTGCAAACGTCAACGGAGTGCAAAGAAGTGCATGAAATGTTGTATATAATATTTTTCATTTCTTGTGGATATGTTATACAATTACTATCCACGTCACACACATCTCTAATTGGAAACACTTATAAGAAAGTTTTTTTCCCGAAAATTAAAAAAAATCTACAAAATAAAACGACCAAGCACTGCTTTAAGATACATTTTAATATACCTAGTGGATGATGCTTCAGAGCTCATAAAAGTTAAGGGGTTAAGTTTCTGGACAAAGAAAAGGTGCGGGTGCTTAAGCTTCACCCCATTTCCCTGATTTAATCCTTGCGACTTTTTCTCTTTTTCCTTGCCTAAAAATACTTTCTGATCGAACGTATAACAATAGAAGTGCCCTTGGAATTACTAGTGTTTAAAAAATATCCTAAGGGCAGAGTACTCTGGGGCTTTTTAGGAGTGGGCCAGAAGATGAGGAAAATGCGTTTTTGTACAAGGTGAATATTTTGAAGGATTTAATAAAAATTTGAGAAAAAAAAAAACCCCAACATTTGGTTTGGTTAAATGTATGTGCTATATAACATAACATGTTGAAAGACCCTCATATTCATGATAATTATATTCATTTCAAGAGTATGTACGAAAAAAGTATCTCTAAATTCATGTATCTTTAGCTGGCTTCAGCTGGCTAATCAGGTCATCCATCACAGTCTAATCTTCCTCTTCCACTTGGGATTCTTCTGAGGTGTACGTCTTGCTTCTCCCGATATCTTTATCATCGCCAAATTCTTTACTTTCTGCATATTTCACACTGGTTTCACTTGAGAAAAGTCAAAGACAGAGATTACACATTTGTATAAAATCAATTTATACACTGACTGTTTATGTTCTAAAGCTATAACCGATTTAAATTAAAATATTTTTGTCTCATCCTTGCATTTCAGAACTCTCTATACACTGCACACAAGAGAATTATGATTTTGTGGTATTTTTATGCAGATATAGTGATCAGAATAAAATAAATTGAAATGTACAGTTTAATACTTAATTTGCAATCGAATCAAGCATTCACAACACTTTAATAGACCAAGGTGAATAGATAGAACACTTCATGTGCAGGTATTTTGCCCACTTAAGTAAACAACAGTGATCTATGCTCATCAGTACTTCATTGTCTTTGAACATTTTTCCTGGGGGTAAATGCAAGGCACCCTATGCTGAAAATGTGATAGATAAGCTCAATGCTTACACCTTTACACACTATAATTTTCTCAATGTCCAAGAAATATTTTCCTCTAGTGTATAGAGGGTCCTTAAAATATTTTCTAGTTACGCGTCCGCCTTCGCGTTGATTTTTGACACACGAGATCAGAACATCCCTACAAAATCAGTATTCTAAAAAGGATGATGTGGTTGTAACATATTGATTCTTGTCATTCACGAGAATCTGGCGAATTCGAAATATGCTTGGCATTTCCAATCTTAATTGTGCATAGAAGTTTGTTTTTCTACGAGAAAAAAGATAATTATGGATAAAATCCATTAAATGATATTATTTTAATGACTATGAAGTGTGTGTACTTGTGAATAGGTTGAGATGTTCAATGACAAGTGGACACTAAACAAGAAAAAAAAACCTGGAATGGTCTTAAGTTAAAAAAATCCTTCAAGGTAAGAAATGCAGTCAAACCTCGTTAGCTCGAACTCCGTGGGACCGAGATTAAACCTAGAGATATCTTAGGATTCGAGATATTAATGGTTAAATACTACAGAAATATGTGGTTGGGACTTCCAAATCACTTCGACATATCCATGGTATTCGAGATATCGGTGTTTGCGATACCGAAGTTCAACTGTATACTCAGTCATGCTTATTTAGAATTCTGTTTGTTTGCGAACATCGAAAAAATTTCACTCATGTTTAGACGTCATTAAATGCCCATGTAAGGTTTCTCATAAGACTAGTACTCAGCAATAATGACCATTGAGAAGAGATATTACTTCTTTTTTGCGCTATTAGCTGTTGCTATACGTGAATCTTACTATACTATTTCATCCGAAAGACCAGTCTCAATGTCCCGTTCTTGGATTTCCTCCTCAACTCCTAAGGCCACAGCGCTCATCTGAGTAACCCTGGGCCTGCTGTTTTAATCGAAGATTTTTTCCTATATATTTCTATGTTTGAATTTGATCACATATTAGGGTCCCACCCCATCCTCAGGGGTCATAATCTGAACGTAATTGAAGCTACACAACTTGAGGATGCTTCCATATAAATATGACTAATCATAACTTTGCTGTACTTGAAAAGGGTTTTAAAGATTTTTCTTACATATTCTTATGTAGAACTTTGATCCCCCATTGTGGCCCCACCCTACTCCCGGGGATTATAATTTGAACAAATTTGAATCTACAAAACCTAAGGATGCTTCCATATCCATATAACTAATGATGGCTTTGCTGTTTTTGAGAAGATATTGAAAGTTTCTTTTCCCATGTATTCCTATGTAAAACTTAGATCGCCAATTGTTGCCCCATCCTTCCCCCAGGGGTAATGATTTGTACAAATTTGAATCTACACTATGTCAGAAAGCTTTCACATAAGTTTAAATTTGAATCTACACTATGTCAGAAAGCTTTCACATAGGTTTCATCTTTTCTGTCTAAGTGGTTCTTGAGAAAATTTTTAAATGACCCCACCCAATTTTTACTTTTTCTTAAATATCTTCCCTTGGAAGAGGGTGTGGCCCTTCATTTGAACAAACAACTTGAATTCCCATTATCCAAGGATGATATGCGCCAAGTTTTTTTTTTTTTGATATTTGCCCAGTGGTTTTAGAGAAGACGATGAAAATGTGAAAAGTTTACCACAACGACGACAACGACGATGACAGACAACGGACAAATTTTGATCAGAGAAGCTCACTAAGTCTTCGGCTCTTGTGAACTAAAAAGGAAAAAAAAGTTTTTGTTTCTTTTCCTTACCTTAGATACTCTAACCTGAAATAATAATATATATTATTTTTAGTGTTATTCAATAAGAGTGGTACAACTGTAGGTTCGATTATTCTCAAGTGGTAAATTATACTTTTCTGATATTGAGTTGAGTTACTAAAAAAGCAAAAGATTTGTTTTGCTGGACGTTCAAGTGAAAATTATATTCAAAGCATCGACCGGGCACAGATCGCCTCTGATCGAACTCATAAAAGCAATACGTGGTAGAAAGACATTGTATCAGCTACTGAAACAGGTAATGGTTAAAAGAAACTAAAACTAATGGTCTAAAATTTGGGTTGGAAATGTTGTTAATCAAATGAGTAACTTCCTTAAGGCAGAGGAGTTTCTCAGTTGATTTATAATGTAATAATCAAGTTAATTTCCCGAGGAACGTTCAGACATTGTATTTGTTAACTTCACATTTCAAACAATAATTTTTTTTAAGTATTACACGTATTCATGTACTAATGGCCCACCTTGATTCGTGACGAGCTGTAACTGATACACATTACTTCCTCAAACCGAGGAATTTGAATTTTCAATCACGATTTTACTTATTTATTTTAAAAAAATTATTTATTGATGTAAGTTTGGCAGTGATCCTGGCACAGGTTTTGAGTAAATTTTAGGAAATAGATTTATGTATAGATATTTCCTTCATTTTTGACAGAGTTGGATACTAAATGATACACATATAAGTGGGAGAGTGACGGTTTAGACTGTATACTTTTAGTAATAAGGATTTCAGAATAGTAATGCTGGTTTATTATACATAGAGCAACCAACACAACAGAATGCATGTTGGAATTTTCACAACATTTCACTGACTTGTTTAATACAATGAATACATTTTCCCCCTGCAAAGTGATTAAAAATCATTTGTGGTGTTTTTTCAGATGTAATTTTAGAAATTGTAACGTATTAGATTAAATTAGTACATAATGTGTATCATTAGACCAATTATGATGGAAATAACATGACTTTTAACCCACTTTGAAATATTTATACGAAATTATACCAGCTAGTATCTTCATATGGAAGAAAAATAGCATAACATGAATACATGTGATATATTCTTTATATCAGGTAGCTAATATAAGCTAAATGTATTTAAAAAAAGCTTAATTTACTTTGAGACGACGATGTTAACCATGATGCGAAATTCTCCCCTCAGCCTGAAGCATTTGTGTCGACTAGAGGAACAATTGGAATCCATCTTTTCCCATAATTCCTGGACTTTTGCAACCCTCTCTTGCAGTAGCAAAAGGTCTTCTTTATAACTTTTCTTGAATTTCATTATCTCTGTTTCCGATTTATTCACCTAATATTGATGGTCAATATTATATAATTATCATGTAACTTTTTACATCTTTTTAAGGTCTTCCGTTTCCAACGGAAGACCTTCTACTGATTCTGATGGTTAAGATTATTCTTATTATTCTTTTTTTTTTTTCCTAGACGCCAACTTTGAAGCTTCATATCTTCCTCATTTCTGAACGGATTTTGTTCAAATTTTCAGAGCTTTTAGACTTTACTAAACACTCTCAGAATATTGTAATACAATTCGGAAATTACCTTCTGTTCACGAGTTATTCCCCTTTGATTGAAATTTTTATGCCTCTGGTTTCCAGACAAAGGCTCTGAAACTGTAATAATTGGAGCACAAAACCCTTTGAAATTGAAAAGAAGAAGCATTGAAGTTGTGCACATCGGTTTTTGTTTTTTGATTTTTGCATTAAAAATGGCGCTAGAGAGGGGTCAAAAGTTAGAACGCGGAAAAGAGCAAAAATTTTGACATATTTTCCTTTATATCTTTAAAACTAAAAATATTTTGTTAAAACATGTAGAATAAAAGTTGTGCATAATAGCAAGAGCTTTCATTTGATATCATTTAAAAGGGGCTGGCCCCTATAATTAGGGATCTAGAGCCCTTGAAAGTTTTCGCTTTATAACTCAGAAACGGTAAATATTTCGATATGGCTTTCGGAATTAAAGTTGTTCTTTAACACCTTATTAATCTCATACAAATGTTGTTTTGTTCGAGTATTGCGTAATATGTCGTAATATGTAGGTAAAAAGCAGGTCCCGTAAACAGGTAAGCGTTTTCAATCGGCAAGTAAATCAGAACTCTTCATGTGTATAACTTTAACAAACTTGCAATAAATTATATACCCTACTGTATTTTATGCTAATTTTCTTCTAAATAAGGTTTTAAACGTGTTCTGTGGTTCACTCATAAATTATTTTTTACAACTTTCTTTTCTTTTTTAATTTAGATTTAAAGGGAACACGTCTTCAAATAAAGGAAGGAATTAAATGTATCTATTAATTATTCGATGCTTAAAGTTTAATATTACTTATATTAAACTTTAAGCATCGAATAATTAATGAACATTAACTGTACGCATTTTACCAGTTTACGTTCTCCATGTTCACCTCGATGTTATGGTTATGTAACACAACCCGCGATCCCACGTTGCCGAGGTCACCAGTGTACCAGGCACCTGCGGTCATAAGCCATGTAAACAAAACAAACATCTGAGAAGACAAATCCATTGTGTAGAAACAACGATTAATGAAACATTATGTTTTTTTAATTTATATCGAATCTTTAAGATAACTTAATCTCATCTTTGATTTAATCTTTACGAATTTTAATCGCTTTCATCGACCTGGTCACTGTTGACACAACAATACGATTAAAAAAAAATATTTCTCTATCCCGTGTTATAGTATTCTATTTCAATTGTAATTGAAAAGGTGCTACGGCAAAGAATTGTATTTAGTGATACTTGTGTAAAGTATAATTTTTACTATCAGTCTCTTGTTTCTTCATTTAATTTTTCATTTAATATTAAATAAACTATATACGTAAAATAATACTTTTAAACAAACAATAATTCGCGCCTTCTTACAGCAGACAGTTTATATTCCGCTCTGTCTCTGTGTTTAACTTCAAAATTTGTAACCCACTCGTCGTTCACACGTGGCCGCAGAGATTAGCGAGCCGCGGTCATATCGGTGTTAAAAATTTAATGCAATGTGTACTCATAGCGATTAATGGAAAATTGTACATGTGTTTGAAATCATTTCAAATCTTAAATATTATTTAATTTCACTCTATCTCACGCTTATTTTTATCATTATCTTATCCGCCTGTGTATTTTTTCATTTTAAGTTTTATGCATTTTAATTGCCGACTTAACCACTAGGTTTGCAACAATTTATTTTTCTGTCTCATGTTTTAAACTGCATGTACACATGCATAATATTGTAAGTGGAGGTGACGTTTTCAATTCTCGGGAAAATCGAAAATTAAATTAATCACTTCTGAGTTTGCATTATTTGCTACCAAACTTACAATTGTATTGTACAGAATGATATACTTATGCATTTCTTTTATTTCGTCGAATAAACAGAATATCCCAATACACGATTTTACGGATACATGCTTGTAAGTACATGCAGTTTTACATGGAAGAGCGCCCAAAGTAAATACATCCTGAGCTTTCAGAATATACATGCTTGTGTACAAAGCAAACGGGTAATTCACAGATAAGGAAAAACAGAAATAAAACATATCTCCATAAATTAAATACACAATCGCAATGATGTTTTGATTGATCAGCATACGGTTTTTTATCCTGCGTCCATGCATTTCGACTATACGGAAAAAAGATCCGATTCGGTAAAATAATAGCAAACGTGGTTGAAAATTGTCGGACTTTTTATCCAAATTAAAAAAAATGTGTTGGTCCTTTGAATGGCAATATATCCGAATAGTAATTAAACAGCCTATCAAATATATCACGGCGTCCATATAAGGGTGAAACTTTGTTTGGTAAATAAAGTGGTTCTTACAAATATGTCACAAATCTTAAACATCTAATTTAAATAATTATTTAATTTATCTAACAAATACTAATTTGGTTCTAAGAAAGCCACGCAGTTGTATACAAATATTCCAAAATAATCTTTCATGTTTAATGGACTGACAGGTGATCAAATTTCCTCTCATTACGATACGTACCCCCCCCCCCCCCCTTTAAAGAATACAATGTTTTTCTTTAGAGCCGAAAATGTCAATCGGTTGGTTTGTTCAGGCACGTATACATATAGGTGAGGGCTCGTGTTGAATTCCGAGAGATATCCACAACCTATTTTAATGTAAACCAATAATCATACGCGACATTCGTTATTCGCGAATCGTCAAATGAATGAAAAACAAGGTCTGCAACGATTAATATCTGTGACTAAGCTTTCCTATTTTATAAACTTTTTAAGGTCTTTTATTTTATTTTAAAACTTAAAAAATGTAACGATTTAATGTGTTCATTGGAGTGGTCAATTGAGCGTCGAAGTGTTTACTAATAGTTTCTTTGGGTGAGGGGAGTTACCATTTTCGGTTTTTGCATTTGATTTCCGGAATTTTGCATTGCACTTTCGACAATTAATAAATTTCACTTTTAACATTTATTATTTTCATTCCTGATTTTTGACTATATTTCCAGAATTTAATGTTAACAAAATAGATGGAATTAAAATTTTGATAGGATATAAATGGTGAATGGCTGAAAATTTATACATTTTATAATGTACATGGTACTTACGGCCTTTGAGCAATAAGGGATAGAAATCGGAGAAAATGATCAGCATTCCACAGGTGAAATGTTAATGAAAAATGTACTTTTTCTTTGTGGAAAAGAGTGAAAGAGAATAATCTAAATGTGGATACTACACTCTCTTTATTTGATACATATGTAGGTTCTGTTCTTCATTATGGATGTGAGATGTGGGGATTTCATAAAGCCCCACATGTTGAGCAAGTACATATTAACTTTTTGAAGAAAATTATGTCGCTTCGAAAATCTACAAATAACTTAATGGTTTATTTCGAATTTGGTAGATGCCCAATGTATGTTCAAAGAAAACTTCGAATTCCGAATTATTGGTGTAATTTGCTCAATACAAATAATTACATTCTGCGGACATGTCATAAACATATGTGAGTATGAAGAACAACAGGGAAATTGTACAAACTGGTTAAATGCAGTTAGAAAGCGTTTTTTAAAACGCTATTTGGTTTGAGTAATAAAATCCTTTAAAAAGAATATTGATGACTACCCTAACTCATCTGGAAAATCTGCAGCAAAATTTAAAATTCTAATGAATCGATTTCGACTTCTTTATCAAAATTTTTCCCGAACTTTTCCGTAGACCTCTGGCTTTTCCCTTTAATTCTGTAACACTCGGAACTCGAGAGTTACCCGCTAGGTGTCGTTTCTGCATCACTTCCGTATAATTTCTACTTTGATATTTCCAAATCTTACATTTCTTACGTTTGACGATGAATACTCGGATTATTGTGGAATGCATAGGCAATTAAATAGCACGATTAAAGACAAAAAATATCTACCGAAACAAGATATAATAACATATTTTGGTGACATGTGGTAGGTATATGATATTTTAGGCCCGATATCCAAGAGAGGTCCAGTGTTAACAAAATAAATGGAAGTGACTTACCTTCTCTATTTCATAATACCGCGGGTATGATTTTTGAATAAAACGTTAATTCTACGGTAATTTTTGATTTTTCATATGGAATACATTGTAAATGTGTACTAAAAGATTAATTTATGGAAAAAGACGAATAAAAATATTCTTGGACCCCGGGGTGTGTATTGGGTGTATATTGGGGGGGGGGGGGGTTCCTGTCCACAAGCACCTGTGCAACATTCAAGCTTAAAAGACCATTCAAACAATATATACAAATTAGGAACAGTGCAAATCTTTTGAAATCAGAGGTAGAATCAAGTGCCATGGATCTGTCATGTTGTAAATTTTGAACTTACCTGTTGTCAGTAAATACAAAATTTACATGTCATGTTGTAAATTTTGTATTTACTGCCACCCGGTAAATTCAAAATTTATAGCATGAGATCACTCATGCTATAGCACTTACCCCGACACGAGACCTTATACGGTCTCATCCAAAGAACCGCTCTCCATGTTTTACTACTTATCCAAACTGAGCATAAAACATTCTCAATGAATCTTTAAATCATTGTGTTGAACCTAACAAATTATTCCGACTCGCTGTATGGTCTGAAAAAACATGGCTGAACTTATCCATTCAGAAACTCAGACTGGGATTGCTCTTAACCAGTGTGTGTTATGGTCTTGATGCAAGGTCATTTGGTCGAGTCAAGGTCACTGACAGAGAAACTGTAATTTCGCTACCGTATTTGTACTAGTGAAACATTGCTGATATCATGCAGAGTGTGACATGGCCCTGACTCAAGTTCAAGGTCACTAAGGATAAGATGTTTTGACTGTATGTATGGACTAAAAGAACATGGCGTGTCACTGTGAACTTTTCAAGTCGGTAACACACAGATTGGGTTTTATGACGAGAGTGTGACATGGCTTGTCATTTGGTCATTTGGAATGTTCAAGGTCACGTACATTCCTTTACAGTTTTTCCTAGCGAAATATTGTAAGTTGCTTCCCCTTACAAGATTGCTTACATGTATAACTTTAGAATGTTGCATGACCTTGACTCAAGGTCACTTCTTCCTTCCGCAGCTCCAACGGAAGACCTATTCGTTGCTTTGCAACGAGCTCGCTCTAGTTCTTATTATTCTTTTTTTTTTCCTAGACGCCAACTTTGACGCTTCATATCTTCCTCATTTTTAAACAGATTTTGTTCAAATTTTCAGAGCTTTTAGACTTTACAAAACACTGTCAGAATACCGTAATACAATTCGAAAATTACCTTCTGTTCACGAGTTATTCCCCTTTGATTGAATTTTGCATGCCTCCGATTTCCAGACAAAGGCTCAGAAATGGTTATAATTGGAGCACAAAACCCTTTGAACTTGAAAAGAGGAAGCATTGAAGTTGTGCACATCGGTTTTTGTTTTTTGATTTTTGCATTAAAAATGGCGCTAGAGAGGGGTCAAAAGTTAGAACGCGGAAAACAGCAAAAAATTTGACATATTTTCCTTTATATCTTGAAAACTAGAAATATTTTGTTAAGACATGTAGAACAAAAGTTGTGCATAATTGCAAGGGCTTTCATATTATACTATTTAAAAGGGGCTGGCCCCTATAATTAGGGATCTTGGGTCCTTAAAAGTTTTTGCTTTATAACTCAAAAACGGTAAATATTTCGATCTGGATCCTGGGAACAAAATTGTTCTATTACACCTTTTTGATCTAATGAAAATGTTGTTTTGTTCGAGTATACCATGGGTATTGCGTAATACGTATTAGAAAGCAGGCCAGGTAAACAGGTAACGTTTTTCATTCGGCAAGGAAATCAGACCTCTTCATGTGTATAACTTAAACAGACTTGCTATCAATAATATACCCTGCGGTATTTAATGTTAATTTTCTTTTTAATAAGGTTTAAAACGTGGTTTATGGTTCACTATTAAATTATTTATTACAACTAGTCTTTCTTTTCTTCTTTTTTTAAATTAGGTTAATAGTGTTCAAAAGCGGAGAATATTAAATCTATCTTTCTACGTTTATTATTACAACAAACTTTGTAAGTGATTTTAAACTGTATGCATTGAATAATTCACGATCATTAGCTGTATGCATATTACGGTCTCCATGTTCAGCACGATGTTTAGTTATGTAACCCAACACGCGAATCCCACGCTGTTGATCGAGGTCACCAGTGTACTAGCCACCTGTGGCCATAAACAAAGCTAGTATTTGTGATCGCGTATAATGTCAATTTTGTACAAAGAGCTATTAATTAATGGAAAGTTATGTTTTTAAATATATCGAATCAGTAAGATTATTTTACCGATCTTTTATAATCTTAATTCCAAACACTGGTGCATAAAAATCATTTTGAATTTTAATCGCTGTTTTTGTCTGTTCACGCAACAATACATTTAAAAAAAGTATTGCTCTATCCCGTGTTGTTGTATTTTAATTCATCTGCAATTGTAATTGAATGGGGGCTTCGGTAAATAATTGTAATTACCACGCATGCTACGCACATATTATTTTTACCATCACTCTTGTGAATGTCCATTTATTATTTATAGAATTAAATAAACATTAACATAAATAAAAATTCCTTCAAATATACATGTACTATAATTCAAGTCTTTGTAATATAGCAAACAGTTTCATCCATCTCTGCCGCTTTGTGTCTTTAAGTGTTGTAGTCCAGTCCTCGTTTACATACACGTGGCCACAGGGAGCCGCGGGCACCTCGATGTTGAAATACATTGTGTACTCTGATAGTTGCTCTACACCGCACAAACAACTAACGTGTACATGCAGTGTAGTAATTGGCAAAGATTGTTTGAAAAATATAAACTCGCATGTGTTCGCTACGAAGCATTCATTTTAAAATTTTATTTACATGTAGATACCTTATAAGAACAAAATAAAGTAAATGTATAACACCCAGAACAATGTTTAAGAATTAAAATACAAATATCGTGTGCTCGGAAGGGAAGATGGCTTGAAAGGGTGTGTCTGTGAATGCTTAGATCTAGCAACACACTTCGCAAAGTTAAGCATACTTGTGTCCAAATCCTTTAAAAGTGGGGGCAATCCCCAATCCTCGCACCCTTCCTTTTTGAATCTAAAAATATATACCATTCTGAGAGTTGTATATAGAGCGGGAATGTTATTTTATTAGTCCATAAAGGCACAACTTAAGAAATGACTTATAAATTTTTTTTAGATAAGATTGTTTCGCGATACAGCTGTGATAAATCTTAGACACTTCTAAAGTTATAACTTAAGCATATCTTAAGATAACTTAGGAAACGTTTTTGAAACAGGCATGTCAAGCATTCAGTCAGATCTATTACGACGTCCATATTACCATATAAGAGAATGAAATTTTGTTTTGTATGTAAAGTGGTTATTACAAATATGCGTGTTACAAAAATGTATGTTGAAATCTTCAAAAGCTATCGAATTATTTGCATACGTGTACTCGTACATATGAACATTGATCAACACTGATCAAGTGTATACCGGGACCCGGGATAGTCTTATTATAGCTCTTGCTTTATCAAATCATTACTTTCATACCCCTTGCATTTAAGAAAAACTATGTTAAAAAAAAATAATAATAATCTGACATATAACAAGTATACATGTAGCGTGTGCAATTTATTTGGCTAGGGGCATGTACACACGTGGTTCGAAACTGTAGGGGGCTACAAATGCGGCCATAACTAGCATATTTTTGAGGTGTTATAAAAAAAAAATAATACTCACAAAAGCTTATAAAATTGCCGTTCTATCGATACCTTATATGCCATGTTTCATCCACCAACAACGCCACGACATCGATGAGAAATACGTTTCTACACGGGCATTTTCTTCGAAAAGGATAGG
This sequence comes from Saccostrea echinata, assembly GCF_033153115.1. Lineage (NCBI taxonomy): Eukaryota > Metazoa > Mollusca > Bivalvia > Ostreida > Ostreidae > Saccostrea > Saccostrea echinata. The sequence goes on from NW_026889777.1 coordinate 13,246,464, forward strand.
AAGTTAATGAATTAAAATAATTAATTCTTTTAGTTAACGCATTATGTTTACCTCTTTATTTGTTGTATGCAATAAGTATAGACCTTACTAATAATGACTGTTTGGTTGTCACACCTGTGCATGTGTCGTGCGAGGTACAGCGGTAAGGTAAATTACAGAGAGTCGCGATGTGCGGGGTGATTCGGAATACCCTAAATGACTGTGGTCCATTGAATTTCTACTAGTAAATCAACCTGTCAAATCTAACATGGGCCCACATAATACGACTAAATTCGTTTCATGAATGAACTGGTTCTTAACAAATATATGTACAGTATACAATATCTTTTCTTTAGATCTGTTTGTTTATTATTTTCAACCACAATCTGCAGTACATGTATAGTTACACGAAATCCATGCACAACGGCGCTACACCTGTCAATCAAAATCACTCGATATTGCGAACTCAGTCTGGTGTTACGGCAGCATTTCCGAAGTGATTCAAAATATTCTATCGGCTAATTCTAATTTTTCGCGTTGAATAATAATATTTTGGAACAAAGTTGGAATTAAGGCTGGAGCTGCATGCTGTGAATTTATCACACCTGCAGTCTGCAGTCTTCCCTTCTTACATGTATATGAAGCATCTGTTGAGTAATGAATCAGAGAGCATAATATGCGGAACAAGTTTGATTGAGATTTTTACTTTTCCTTTAAGATAAAATGATTAATAACATAATTTATGCGTCTAATAGATACATATAAATGTACAAGTATAGCTTTTTAAAAAAAAGAATCTGTAATTGAAAATGTGAAAGTGAAGAGTTTAGGTAATAGTTCTTAACCAAAATTTAATGACAGTTCATTCCTTCCTAGTCTCTATATAACTTTTAATTACGGCCGTGCCTTCTCCCCTTCAAAAGATGTCTAATACATGCTTTTAAATTCTGTTTATGTATCAAGAAATTTCCACAGGTACTTGTGGATAGGATCCCCCCCCCCCCCCCCCCAAATTCAACCCCAATGTTTGTTGGACATTTTTTTTCCACAAATTATTCAATCATGTGTACCATAGGAAAAAATCGAGTACAAGTACCTGTGGAAATTTCTATTTGCCCACGCCCCCTTCCCAGAAAAACTGAAATTGTTTTCTACGGGCTTGACAACAGGTACTTGTGGACAGACCCCCCCCCCCCCCCCCCGATATTCAACCCCTGGGCTTGATGGACATTTTTTCCACAAATTATATTTATTGCACTTACTCATCATGTGTACCATATGAAAAAATCGTGAAAACCTCAAAATAATCGTTCCACACAAAAAATGCCTCACTATGTATAGTTAAAACATTAATTTTTCATATTTCTTGATGAAATTAACATTATAATAAAATTAACACAAAATTAATACCGTATTACATATCACTTGAATTTATCATAAAGCAGAAAATCTGTTCTGCGGGCTTCAAGGCCAGCTCAGGAACCTAAAGATGTCCTCATTTTCCAAGTCCAGTACAGAACGTAAATTAAATGAAATAAATCACACGATCACTGGGAAGAACTCAAAGAAAGAAGACTCTTGAGGAAAAGATATTTTGATTCGACTTATAGACTGAAATGAACCGATATTCTCTTTTTGCCACTCTTTCCTGGTGCCCTGGGACTCTGAATGTAGGATCAGTATTTTTCTCACAGGTCCGTTGTACGGATTGTACGGGGGGGGGGGGGGGGGCAGACCTTCTGAAAATAGTCTTTTGTTGTAGTTTTAATATGTAAATTTTGATTTAGTTGCTGCTTGCACCCTCCCCACTCTTTGTTTCTCTACGGTCATACATAGGCGAATCCCAGCAAAAATGTAATGACCCCCCCCCCCCCCTTCCAACACACTTTTTTTTTAAATGTGTATTGCGATAGGACTTAAAATTGGAAAACATTTTCTGTATATCTCTACATCGAAAAATATAAAACAAATTTTTTTTTATATATTTCCTTTTTAAAACAACATAGATAATTATGCATAGCTAATTAAATACTGAATTAAATATTTATCTTTGCAGACAATATGCTCTGGGTTATAGAACATGATGTGAAAGCGTATCGTAATGTACCTTGTAATCCTTTGGATTTTCAGATTTAAGGCCAATGCGAAAACCCAAAGACGCCGACATTTTATTATGCTACTGTAATCGAAGATCCGGGGGGCATACAGTTTTTGTCATGTCCACCTGTCTATTTGTCTGTTAGACTGTGTTAGCCTCTTTGTCCGCAAAAACTTTAACTATGCCCTTAAATTTGATTGGTTGGAACTACTGCTTTCATATTTCTTATGTGTATTCCTAGTAACAAGGACTTCCTTCAGGTACCAACATATTTGACCTCTTGACCTTGAACTTGGAGTTTGATCCTCTTTCGCAAAATTTTACCAAACTATAACCTTGGCCAAAACTTTTGAACAGTTGGTCCTATGGCTTTTATACTTCACATCTGTATCCCTTGTGATAAGTCTCCTCCTTGGGTATAAATATGTTTGACCATTTGACCTTGAACTTGGAGTTTGACCAACTTTTAAACAACTTTAGCCTTGACAATAACTTTTGAATGACTAGTACTAGGGCTTTTATATTACATAGGTAATTTTCTTGTGACAAGGCCTGTCATTGTATACCTTTAATTTTGACCATTTTACCTTGACCTTTGAGTATGTCCTACTTTTGAAAAACTTTAACCTTGGTTTTAACTTTTGAACAGTTGGTGCTAAGGCTTTTTTAATATCACATGTGTATTCCTTGTAACAATTAAGACCTTCCCTCAAGTACAAACAATTATGATCCCTTGACCTTGGAGATTGACCTTTTAAAGAAATTAACCTTTGCCATAACTTTTAAACTGTTGCTGCTGTGGCTTTCATACTAGTATATATTTCACAGTATATTCTTTGTTCAAGACCTTTATTTGGGTAATAACATTTTTTTTTATCTTTTGATCTTGACCATGGAGTTTGACTTGCATTTGAGAAACTTTTAACTTTTGCCATAAGATGCCATATGGGGGCATCAGTGTTTCAAAAATCACACGTTGTTCAGTATCCAAATCGGGCATAAAACATTTACAATGATCCTTCAAAGCAGTGAGTTGAACCTAATAAATTACGATTATAGAAATTATGATAATTTATTTCGATGTATGGTCTAAAAAAACGTTTATTATACCTCTGTGAAAACTAGCTTACAAGTGAAAAATCACTAGTAAAATAGAATTTGATTGGCCGAGAAGGTCACGTGTCCATCAAGTTTGCCCTGCAACAAAACGTCGTGTTTCACGATTGTGACGTCACAATTAAACGAGTGAGGAGTTAGATTGTTTATAGCGACGCTGCTAACTTCGTTCGCGCGGTAACAACAACTAAAAATTCACCCCAATAAATCACCATAATTAATGGAATTGCATACAGATAGTAGATTAAACGTTCTTTGTTAAAATGTTTGCACTTTTCAAAATTCGTTTATGGAAATACAGCTAACATACGTCATGAGACGTCACAGTCTAGACGTTCCAAATGTCTCGTGCTGTTTGAAGATGCGGATCTTAAAATTAAGTGAACAATGCACTCGCCCAACGGTCGCACCGCCAACATATTTTCGTTGATTGATTGTGTCGATTTAAATGTGTAAAAATGTAATGGTGTTGAATGTAACTGGTGTGATCACACAAACTTGTCACGTAGGAATTTTTTTTAATGAAACGAGGCTATTGGTGTACCTGTAACTTACATCTCTTTCATATCGTTCTCATCAAATGCATGTTTGCTTTATTCATTGGATCTCCTTTGTAATTCCTGCATTTTGGTTAATTCGGTATTATAAACAATTTATTGCATAATAGTGAGGGAGGCATAAAGATTTCTTCGCAAATGAAAAATCATATTTCTCTCGGGCGTTGCCTTCGGGGAGTATGATTTTTCATGGGCGAAGAAATCTTCTTGTTGCCCTCGGGGAATATGATTTTTTATGGGCGAAGAAATCTTCATGTCTCCCTCACTATCATGCAATAAATGCAAACTGTGAACTTGTCAATTCCGAAACACACAAAAGGGTATCGCTTATATCATACAGAGTGTATCATTGCCTTGATCAGGCCCATAGGAAGCAAATTCAGGGGGTTTTTTTTGGGGGGGGGCACAGCCATACATTTTCAGTTGACAGTTGAGGGGGCACTGCTACCATAAATTTCCTAACAAGCAAAAAAAAAAAGGTCACCAACTACCAAAAATTCCTTGACAAGCAAAAAAAAAAAGAAGGTTATCAGACGTTTTTATTGAGGTGGCACAAGCTATAGTATCTATGTCTACTATAGTAATCTATATATCGGCAAAATTATTGGGGGGGGGGGCACGCCCCCCTCCCTCGGTTCCTACGGCCATGTTGATTAAATTTAGGGTCACTAAGGAAAGAATGTTTTGACTGGATGAATGGTCTGAAAGAACATGTGTTAACTTGTCGAGTCGGTAACACATAGATGGGGTTTGCTTATAACCAGAGTGTGTCATGGTTTGATGCAAGGTCATTTGAACGAGTTCAAGGTCATCAACGGAGAAACAACATTTCTTAACTGTCTTTCTACTGGTGAGACATTGCAAGTTGATACCCCTTACAAGATTGCTTATAACCTTAGAATGTGGCATGACCTTGACTCAAGGTCACTTCTTCCTGTTCGCAGCTCCAACGGAAGACCTACTCGTTGCTTTGCAACGAGCTCTGCTCTAGTTCAAATACTGTTTTATTTCAACCTGTAAATTATTCTCACATAAATAAATGCATACTTTAATTTGATACTGTTGCTCAAGATATCGTCTCTCTGCCTCAAGTCGAATGTTGTAGATATTCCTAATTATATGTGTGGTCTGCAAGATCTGTGCGTCCCAGTACTGTTGTACACGTGTTTTGTCAAATACCCATTCGTCATACATTCTCATTCCGATGGTCTTTAAGAGATAAAAATATTCATTTTTGATGTCATAAAATTGTGATATTTTGATCTTTAAAAATAATGTACATTTTTGGAGAATAGGATTGTTTAATTTTCAGTGTTTAATGCATGATAATTAAATTTAAAGTTAGTACTTGATACCTAAATGAAAATACTACTTGCCTGATTGAGCGTTGTTTTGAAAAATGCAAGTTCTGCATTGCACATTGCAAGTCGATTGTAGGTAGTCTTTAAAATCAACTCTTTCGTATTTGCAAATGTGACATTCCACTACAAATAGAGGATCATATTATCAAACAGTTTCATTTAACTTTCATTAAAAAAATCTACTTCAATGATTCAGTTACAGAATTTGAATTATATGTAAACCCAAACCTCTTTCATCTCACAGACTACGGAAGACAATTTTTCGTTGTTTTCTGAAAGTACTGCCACCTTCTCCTCTAAAGATCTGATTTTGTTATTTTTATTCTCCAGTGCGTTTTTATACCTATATATAAACAAGCTAATACCTTTTACCATTATTTAGTTGAATTTCATTGCAATCTTTATGCAATAATTAGCAAAATATAAATTTAGGCAAGGAAAAGGATGCAGGAGACTTTATCATTTTACAATGGCTATTAAAAACATTGCACCCTAAATTTATTTAAAGTTGATCTTACTTTGAACCCAATTTGTGACTAATTTTATCATGTTAAACTTAACAAAAATATATACTACAAACCTTATTTCATTTCTTTCAAGTTCATCGATTCGTTCACGCTCCTTGCTGCAAACTATTGAAACATCAGTGAATTTGTCCTTTACTTCTGCCCACTGAGACTCATACTGTGTCCTTACCCTTTCTTCCATACTGATTTCCTCTTTCGTAAATCTATCAACCGTTGTCTTCAGCAAAAAGATCCTTTCATGAAGTTCGTTTATTCGCGGATGATAATACGATACGTTTCGTATCAAGATCTCAAGTTCTTCTCGCAATTGATAAATATCTTCGAGTTCTAAAATGTTGTCTTCATCAATTGTAGACATCCCACCCAAAATCAACAAAAGTGAGCGAACATTAAAATCAATATCTGCATAAATGTGCGACTGTGGCACACAGGGTAGGGGACAACTTTCCATACTTGCGTATATTTCACACTACTAGAAGAGCTTATAGCAAAGTTTTATTATATAAGAGGGCACTGCGCATAATTACTCAGAAAAAAATAAAAGGATTATGTTTCTTGGAAATAAAGCATTTAAATGTAAATCTACTGCTAAGATTAAAGAGCGTGTCCAGTCATATCTGAAAATGTAGGTGAATTTATTATCCATCCGTATTTTCCTTAAATTTATAGAATGAAATCTTGGAAACGACCAACATCAATGTTAACATTCATCCTGAATAATGATATTTTAACCCTTCTGTTTTAGGGGAAGGAGTACTTATTTATTCATTCATACTTCATTCCCCTCCCATTAGGATTAAATGAAAGCATAGCTACCTATATGCATACATTTATGAATACATAATCATAAATAAAATGTATACAACACAAAATACAAACTAGTGCTAATTGTAACGGGAACCGTTACAGATGTTCCCCAAACGGCTCCCCAATCCCTTATGATGCCTCATTCCCTACAAGCTTCAATAAATTAGACAATACTTTTGTAATATAGATGGACACTTTATTTTTAAGGGTATTTCATTGGAAAACTACCCCGATATAGCCATATGGGTATTAGCCAATCAATTTTCAGCGCATGTGCTTGCACATGTTTTCTACATTTTTCACATTAATTTTCTTATAGTGTCTCACAATACATACATTTGTGTTAAATATTAAAGAATTTCATTGAAAAATAAGAGAGATGTAACCCTTTAAGTATTAGCCAATCAGAATTCAGCATACGCGCATGCATGGCCTTGCATTCAATTTTGATAGTATCATAATGTAGGAACTCTATGTGCCTATCCATGTCAAAAATTTCATCCTGTTTTGTTGAAAACCAAGGGAGTTATAGACATTTAAAGTTTCAACCAATCAGATTGCAGCACACCTGCATGCGCGTGTTTTCAAGAAATTTCCTATATAACATGTTGTAGCACCTTATAATATATACTTATATTCTAAATTTCAAAGTATTTTGTCAAAAAACAAGGAAATTATTGAGATTTTTGTATCAGCCAATCAGAGAAGAGCGCACGTGCATGCGCGTGAGTTCACGCTAATTTGACCATGTTATCTTGTCTAGACTACTAATATATCTTTATATTTTGAGTTTCAAAGCAATTCATCAAGAAATATAAAAGTTACGGCTTCATCAAGTATATCAGTCATTTCACTCATTGCACGCGCGCGCACGTGCATGCATGTGCGCGCAAAATGACCTTCGTTCCGAACACCTACACAACATGCCTATTAACCCTAAAAAGGTTTCATGTCAATCGGATGAGTGGTTCTATGAGAACACTCCCGGACAAAAAAGTACCGGAGAAGAAAGTAGAAAAAAAGAAAAATAATAATAATAACTAGATACTTATTGCCTAGGCAATAACAGGTCTTCCGTTTTCTTGACTTCTTTGAGAAACAAAATAAAACACAATCCTCTCCATAAGATTACTCTAAATAATTAACAAATGTTATCTCAAGGCTTCCAAAGATATGTAAATACAGATTTAAACAAACGGAATTACTTTTCTGTTTTCTTTATGTACTTCGTCATGAACGAAAGTGCTCCAAACGAATAAAATGTTCATTCTACACCTAAATTATTCACAACTGATCATCCCTAAAAGTTTCCATGAAAAACTACTCATGTTTGAGACAACTTCTGCTTTTTTGTTGGCATTTCCGCTGAAAATAATTTGCATGGTCATGGTCTATCTAACATCTGCATTAGCCAAAAAGAAAAAAAACTTTAAAAAGAAAAAAACTTTAAAAATTCACTTTTTTGCATTGCTTCCTGTCACGACCGGAAGTGACGGCAACGTACGATTTTTACATGATGTAGATAAACTGGTGACTGACTATCAGTTCTGAAAGTTTTAGACTTCAGTCATGTACTGTTTTTGAGCAATTAGGTGAACAAAATCTCAATTTGAGGACAGAAAAACACGCGACCGGAAGTGCATTTTTCTTAGATGGTTGACTTCATACTAGACAATTGCAGTCTCAATAACATATGTAAAAATCATTTCAAAAACTTTATCAATAAGCGATATTTTTGGGAAAGTTAAAGATCCCAATTACATAGTTTCTCTCTTATAACCGGAAGTTGTCGTTTTTTGTTTCCAGTGAGACCAACACATATAGAGACTGTGAAAGAGATTCAATTATATCATGCAAGTTTTATTTCAAAAGAGAAAAGTTTAAATTTTTGATTTCTTTGATCACTTCCTGTAACGACCGGAAGTGACGGCTGATGCTATTAACCCAAAGGGTTTTGCCTACACATTAAGTTCTATTACTCATATAAGTTTGGTGTCTTAATCTCTTACCGTTTTTGAGATCTCAGTTTGACAAGTTCTCATTTTGCGAACAGTAAAACACGCGACCGGAAGTGAATTTTACCAAGATATTTGACGTTACTCTAGACATTAGCAGTCTAAATAACATATCTAAAAATCATTTCAAATACTTCATCTATAAGCGATATTTATGGGAAAGTAAAATACTCAATTTATGTAGTTTTTCGCTTATAACCGGAAGTTGACGTTTCTGTTTCCGGTGGGACCAACATATTTCGAAACTGCGAAACAGATGCAATAAAGTGATGCAAGACTTGATTAAAATAAGAAAAGTTGAAATTTTCGATTTCTTTGATCACTTCCTGTGACGACCGGAAGTGACGGCTAACGAATTTAAACATGTTCCACAAATGTACTTGTCATGGTCTATAATCCCTGAAAGTTTGGTGTCTTAATCTTTCACCATTTCTGAGAAAACGTCCGGACATGAACTCTTTTGAAAAAACGGAAATCGGACATATCTGACGACCGGAAGTAAATTTTGCAAAATCCTTAAAATGTTTTTAGTTTATTTAATTTTACATAATCTCTGAAAGTTTCAAGAAAATCCATCCAGCCATCTCTGAGAAATCGCTTGGACAAAAAATGGGGAAAAAAAAAATAATAATAATAACTAGATGGTTTCTTGTTGCTAGGGCAACAAGTGGTCTTCCGACCGAACTTTTCTCCAGAACGCTATGCTATCTCACTTCATTTAATACTTTATTGAAGGTATTTTTCGTTTGCGTTTATGTAACACAGTCTTTCAACATAGATCATAATTATTAAAGGATTTCTGTAGATAGAATCTCTGTTAACAAAGCTTTAAAAAATAAGCAAAAACTATCATACATGTCTTCACGGAGAAAAATATTATTTACAACTGAAAAAAGAGAGAAACAACCTCCCGCCCAAGCAGGATTCGAACGCGCAACATACGAGAAAGATTGGATCGGTCATATCTTTGCAATAAATGCATCAATCAAAATGATGAAAACATACATAGAACTCTTAGAAGACTCTCTATTAACCCTGTAAATTTCAAAGAAAAATATTGAAAAACAAAAAAGTTGCAAATTTAACATTTTTGAATTCACTTCCCTTCGCGACCGGAAGTACGAACGACGAAAAATAAAGGTCGATCACCATATCTCCATTTGATGTTCTATCACGTCAGTGAGTTTCAATTTCATATCTTTAACCGTTCTCGAGAAAATTAACGGACAAAATTCCATTTAAAAAATACAATTTTCCCCAAAAATCGCGAACGGAAGTGAATTTCAAAAAAGTGAGGGACGCCCCTGGAGATATATTCATGATGCATCTTCCCTGAAAAAATCTTTCAAATTGAACCACGCATAGCTGAGATATGGCCTGTACTATGAAAAAAAGAATAATAACTAGATACTTATTGCCTAGGCAATAACAGGTCTTCCGTTTTCTTGACTTCTTCGAAAAAAAAAACAACACAATCTTGTCAAAAAGATTACTCTAAATAATTAACAAAAGTTATCTCAAGGCTTCCAAAGATATGTAAATACAAATAAAAACAAACGGAATTACTTTCCTGTTTTCTTTATGTACTTCGTCATGAACGAAAGTGCTCCAAACGAATAAATTGTTCATTCTACACCTAAATTATTCACAACTGATCATCCCTAAAAGTTTCCATGAAAAACTACTCATGTTTGAGACAACTTCCGGGTTTTCGGTTGGCACTTCCGCTGAAAATAATTTGCATGGTTATGGCCTATCTAACATCCGCATTAGCCAAACATTTCTGTAAAAAGAAAAAAAAAACCTTAAAAATACACTTTTTTTCATCGCTTCCTGTCACGACCGGAAGTGACGGCAACGTACGATTTTTACATGATGTAGATAAACCGATGACTGACTATCAGTTCTGAAAGTTTTAGACTTCAGCAATGTACTGTTTTTGAGCAATTAGGTGAACAAAATCTCAATTTGAGGACAGAAAAACACGCGACCGGAAGTGCATTTTCATAAGATGGTTATCGTCACACTAGGCAATTGCAGTCTCAATAAAATATATGAAAATCATTTCAAAGACTTTATTTATGAGCAATATTTTTGGGAAAGTTAAAAATCCCAATTACATAGTTTTCTCTTATAACCGGAAGTTGTCGTTTTTTTGTTTCCAGTGAGACCAACACATATAGAAACTGTGAAAGAGATTCAATTATATGATGCAAGTTTTATTTCAAAAGATAAAAGATGAAATTTTTGATTTCTTTGATCACTTCCTGTGACGACCGGAAGTGACGGCTGACGCTATTAACCCAAAGGGTTTTGCTTACTCATTAAGTTCTATTACTCATATAAGTTTGGTGTCTTAATCTCTTACCGTTTTTGAGATCTCACTTTGACAAGTTCTCATTTTGCGGACAGTAAAACACGCGACAGGAAGTGAATTTTACGAAGATATTTGACGTTACTCTATACATTTGCAGTCTAAATAACATATCTAAAAATCATTTCAAATACTTCATCTATAAGCGATATTTATGGGAAAGTAAAATGCTCAAATTATGTAGTTTTTCGCTTATAACCGGAAGTTGACGTTTTTGTTTCCGGTGGGACCAACATATTTCGAAACCACAAAACAGATGCAATAATGTGATGCAAGATTTAATCAAAAACAGAAAAGTTGAAATTTTTGATTTCTTTGATCACTTCCTGCGACGACCGGAAGTGACGGCTGACAGATTTAAACATATTCCACAAATGTACTTGTCATGGTCTATAATCCCTGAAAGTTTGGTGTCTTAATCTTTTATCGTTTCTGAGAAAACGTCCGGACATGAACTCTTTTGAAAAAACGGAAATCGGACATATATGACGACCGGAAGTGAATTTTGCAAAATCCTTAAAAAAGTTTTTAGTTTTTTTAATTTTACATAATCCCTGAAAGTTTCAAGAAAATCCATCGAGCCATCTCTTAGAAATCGCTTGGACAAAAAATGGGAAAAATAATAATAATAATAATAATAACTAGATACTTATTGCCTAGGCAATAACAGGTCTTCCGTTTTCTTGACTTCTTCGAAAAAAAAAAAACCCACAATCTTGCCAATAAGATTACTCTTAATAATTAACAAAAGTCATCTCAAGGCTTCCAAAGATATGTAAATACAAATAAAAACAAACGGAATTACTTTCCTGTTTTCTTTATGTACTTCGTCATGAACGAAAGTGCTCCAAACGAATAAAATGTTCATTCTATACCTTAATTAATCACAACTGATCCTCCCTAAAAGTTTCCATGAAAAACTACTCATGTTTGAGACAACTTCCGATTTTTCGGTTTGCACTTCCGGTGATAATAAATTGCATGGTTATGGTTTATCTAACATGCGCATTAGCCAAACATTTCTGTAAAAAGAAAAAAAACTGTAACAATTCACTTTTCTGCATCGCTTCCTGTCACGACCGGAAGTGACGGCAACGTACGATTTTTACATGATGTAGATAAACTGAGGACTGACTATCAGTTCTGAAAGTTTTAGACTTCAGCAATGTACTGTTTCTGAGCAATTTGGTAAACAAAATCTCAATTTGAGGACAGAAAAACACGCGACCGGAAGTGCATTTTCCTAAGATAATTAACGTCACACTAGACAATTGCAATCTCAATAACATATATAAAAATCATTTCAAAAAACTTTATCTATAAGCGATAGTTTTTGGAAAGATAAAAATCCCAATTACATATTTTTCTCTTATAACCGGAAGTTGTCGTTTTTTGTTTCCAGTGAGACCAAAAAATATAGAAACTGTGAAAGAGATTCAATTATATGATGCAAGTTTTATTTCAAAAGTGAAAAGTTTAAATTTTTGATTTCTTTGATCACTTCCTGTGACGACCGGAAGTGACGGCTGACGCTATTAACCCAAAGGGTTTTGCCTACTCCTTAAGTTCTATTACTCCTATAAGTTTGGTGTCTTAATCTCTTACTGTTTTTGAGATCTCACATGCACAAATTCTTATTTTGCGGACAGTAAAACACGCGACCGGAAGTGAATTTTACCAAGATATTTGACGTTACTCTAGACATTTGCAGTCTAAATAACATATTAAAAAACCATTTCAAACACTTAATCTATAAGCGATATTTATGGGAAAGTAAAATGCTCAAATTATGTAGTTTTTCGCTTATAACCGGAAGTTGACGTTTTTGTTTCCGGTGGGACCAACATATTTCAAAACTGCGAAACAAATACAATAATGCCATGCAAGATTAAATCCAAAAAAGAAAAGTTGAAATTGTTGATTTATTTGATCACTTCGTGTGACGACCGGAAGTGACGGCTGACAAATTTAAACATATTCTGCAAACGTACTTCTCATGATCTATAATCCCTGAAAGTTTGAGGTCTTAATCTTTTACCGTTTCTGAGATATCGTCCGGACATGATCTCTTTTGAAAAAACGAAAATTGGACATATCTGACGACCGGAAGTGAATTTTGCAAAATCCTTAAAAATGTTTTTAGTTTATTTTATTTTTCATAATCCCTAAATGTTTCAAGAAAATCCATCGAGCCATCTCTGAGAAATCGCTTGGACAAAAAACGGGAAAATAATAATAATAATAATAAACAGTAGAATCACTATAAGGTCTTCCGTCTGAAACGGAAGACCTTAACTAGATGAGATCTCGTTGCGAGCAACGAGTAGGTCTTCCGTCCGATTTTTCGATAAGATGAGACATGATTTTGACTATGATCTTTGTTAAAAGATAATAATACATAGACTTCGCTAATTAGATTTCATTCTTTTGATTTATATAACATTATTAAAAAAGCTATAGATGACATGCTTTTGGTCCCTCTGAGCCCCTAGTTTGAGGGGTCAGCCCCTTTTTCTTGATATCAACTGAAAGGTCTTGTGATTTTGAAAACGTTTTGTTCAAGAAATATTCAGAGATTTCTTTACGTTGTGGAGATATGCTGAGTTGAAATATTTAGGGGCCACCCCTCCAAGTCCTTAATGGGGCCGTTTGACAAAAATTGAAAGGGTGCATATTGTTTAGAACATTATTCTGACCATCTTTTGTTCAGTATTGCTTATCAAAATATTCAACCTTTTCGAGATATAAAGCGTCAAAGATTTAGCATTCTGGCCCCTTGTGACCCCTTATTATGTAACATATGATCAGACTCTTATCATATATTGTTGTAAATCGTTAAAATAAGCATCTTTGCTTCAGTAATGTATAACAAAATATTGATCGTTAAAGAGTTATAGACGAAAGACTTTTAGCCCCTCTCAGCCCCTAATTTGAAGGGTTAGCCCCTTTTCCTTGATATCAAATGAAACGTCTTGTGATTTTAAAGACTTTTTGTTCAACAACTATTCAGAGATTTCTTTTCGTTGTGGAGATATGCTGAGTTGAAATATTTAGGGGCCACCCCTCCAAGTCCTTAATGGGGCCGTTTGACAAAAATTGAAAGGGTGCATATTGTTTAGAACATTATTGTGACCATCTTTTGTTCAGTATTGCTTATCAAAATATTCCCCCTTTTCGAGATATAAAGCGTCAAAGATTTAGCATTCTGGCCCCTTGTGACCCCTTATTACGTAACATATGATCAGACTCTTATCATATATTGTTGTAAATCGTTAAGATAAGCATCTTTGCTTCAGTAATGTATAACAAATTATTGATCGTAAAAGAGTTATAGATGAAAGACTTTTGACCCCTCTGGGCCCCTAATTTGAGGGGTCAACCCCATTTTCTTGATATGAAATGAAAGGTCGTCTCATTTTGCACAACTTTTCTTCTATATGTTTAAACAAATTATTAACATGTATGAAGATATGAAAGGAAAGATGTTAAATTTTTTGAGATGTTTCCGAGACATTTTTTGAGCCCTACCGAGCTTCGGTGCCTTTTGCGCTATCGAGATTTGGACACCTGCCTGCAAATCAACAAACCTTCCCCTATCTTCACTGAAAATCTTGACTCAATATATTAAGTCGTTTCGGAGGAGTTTCCAGGACAAGTCGACCTTCTGAAAATCAGAAAATCCTAAATATCTCGAGATGGAAAGTGACGTCATCAACGAAAAAAATTTCCAATAAGGTTCAGATCAATACCTATCAGATCTGAAAGTTTCATGAAAATCGGCCAAGACGTTACCGAGAACTTGCGTGCACAAAATCGGTAAGAATAATAATAATAATAATAATAGGGAAAAAGAAATCGAACGAAAACAATAAGGTCTTCCGTTGGAGACGGAAAACCTTAATAATAAAGATGAGATCTCGTTGCGAGCAACGAGTAGGTCTTCCGTCCGATTTTTCGATAAGATGAGATATGATTTTGACTATGATCTTTGTTAAAAGATAATAATATATATAGACTTCCCTAATTAGATTTCAATCCTTTGATTTTATATACATTATCAAAGAGCTATCGATGAATTGCTTTTGGCCCCTCTGAACCCCTAGTTTGAGGGGCAGCCCCTTTTTCTTGATATCAAATGAAAGTTCTTGTGATTTTGAAGACTTTTTGTTCAACAACTATTCAGAGATTTCTTTTCGTTATGGAGATATGCTGAATGGAAATATTTAGGGGCCACCCCTCCAAGTCCTTAATGGAGCCGTTTGACAAAAATTGAAAGGGTGCATATTGTTTAGAACATTATTCTGACCATATTTTGTTCAGTATTGCTTTTCAAAATATTCCCCCTTTTCGAGATATAAAGCGTCAAAGATTTAGTATTCTGGCCCCTTGTGACCCCTTATTACGTAACATATGATCAGAATCTTATCATATATTGTTGTAAATCGTTAAGATAAACATCTTTGCTTCAGTAATGTATTACAAATTATTGATCGTTAAAGAGTTATAGGTTGAAGACTTTTGGCCCCTCTGAGCCCTAATTTGAGGGGTCAGCCCCTTTTTCTTGATATCAAGTGAAAGATCTTATGATTTTGAAGACTTTTTGATCAACAACTATTCAGAGATTTCTTTTCGTTGTGGAGATATGCTGAATGGAAATATTTAGGGGCCACCCCTCCAAGTCCTTAATGGGGCCGTTTGACAAAAATTGAAAGGGTGCATATTGTTTAGAACATTATTGTGACCATCTTTTGTTCAGTATTGCTTATCAAAATATTCCCCCTTTTCGAGATATAAAGCGTCAAAGATTTAGCATTTTGGCCCCTTGTGACCCCTAATTACGTAACATATGATCAGAATCTTATCATATATTGTTGTAAATCGTTATGAGAAACATCTTTGCTTCAGTAATGTATTACAAATTATTGATCGTTAAAGAGTTAAAGATTAAAGACTTTTGGCCCCTCTCAGCCCCTAATTTGAAGGGTCAGCCCCTTTTTCTTGATATCAAATGAAAGGTCTTGTGATTTTGAAGACTTTTTGTTCAACAACTATTCAGAGATTTCTTTTCGTTTTGGAGATATGCTGAATGGAAATATTTAGGGGCCACCCCTCCAAGTCCTTAATGGGGCCGTTTGACAAAAATTGAAAGGGTGCATATTGTTTAGAACATTATTGTGACCATCTTTTGTTCAGTATTGCTTATCAAAATATTCCCCCTTTTCGAGATATAAAGCGTCAAAGATTTAGCATTTTGGCCCCTTGTGACCCCTAATTACGTAACATATGATCAGAATCTTATCATATATTGTTGTAAATCGTTATGAGAAACATCTTTGCTTCAGTAATATATTACAAATTATTGATCGATAAAGAGTTAAAGATTAAAGACTTTTGGCCCCTTTCAGCCCCTAATTTGAGGGGTCAGCTCCTTTTCCTTGATATCAAATGAAAGCTCGTATCATTCTGCACAACTTTTCTTCTATATGTTTTAACAAATTCTTAACATATATGAAGATATGAAAGAAAAGGTGTAAAATTTTGTGAGATGTTTTTGAGATATTTTTCGAGCCCCACCGAGCTTCGGCGCCTTTTGCGCTAGAGAGATTTGGACACCTGCCTGCAAATCTACAAACCTTCTCCTACTTTCACTGAAAATCTCACCTCAATATCTTAAGTCGTTTCGGAGGAGTTTCCAGGACAAGCCGACCCTCTAAAAATCGGTAAATCCTAAATATCTCGAGATAGAAAGTGACGTCATCAACGAAAAAAATTTCCAATAAGGTTCAGATCAATACCTATCAGATCTGAAAGTTTCATGAAAATCGGCCAAGACGTTACCGAGAACTTGCGTGCACAAAATCGGTAAGAATAATAATAATAATAATAATAGGGAAAAAGAAACCGAACGAAAACAATAAGGTCTTCCGTTGGAGACGGAAGACCTTAATAAACAGTACAATCACTATAAGGTCTTCCGACTGAAACGGAAGACCTTAACTAGAAACTCATTGCGAGCAATGAGAGGTCTTCCGTCTGATTCTGAAAATAAAAACGAAAATTCAAGCTGAAAAAATGAGAAAAGAAATTCAGACACTCTGAAGATTTAACCCTAATCGTCAGCGTGAAAATCCAACGTGCTAACCATTAACCATTCACTTTTTTAAATCACTTCCTTTCACGACCGGAAGTAACGGCGATGCAAGATTTTCTCACGATTCAAATAAAGTGATGACTGAATATCAGTCCTGAAAGTTTTAGTCCTCAGTCGTTAACTGTTGCCGAACAATATTGTGGGACTAAATTCTAATTTTGAGAACAGGTAAACACACAGGTAAACACACAACCGGAAGTGAATTTTATAAAAATCTCTGACTGTTCTCTAGACATTTGCAGTATCTACAACATGCATAAAATCATTTCAGGTACTTCATCGATAAGCGATATTTATGAGAAAGTTAAATATAAGAATAACCTAGTTTATCTCCTAAAACCGGAAGTTGACGTTTTTGTTTCCGGTGGAATCTAACATATTTCAAAACAGCAAAAGAGATGCAATAAAGTCATGTAAGTTTTAATTTAAAAAAGAAAAGTTAAAATTTTTGATTTCTTTGATCACTTCCTGTGACAAGCGGAAGTGACGACTGACGCGTTTAACCCAAATGGTTTCACCTACCCCTCAACGTCCATTACTCTTAAAATTTTGGTGTTTTAATCTTTACCTGTTTTTGAGATCTCGCTCAGACAACTTCTCATTTTGAGGACAGGAAAACACGCGACCGGAAGTGAATTTTTTGAAAAAAATATTTAAGGTTACTCTAGACATTTGCACTCTGAATAGCACATTTAAAATTCATTTCAAATACTTAATCTATAAAGAATATTTACGGGAAATTAAAAAACTCAAATTATTTAGTTTTTCTCTTCTAACCGGAAGTTGTCGTTTTTGTTTCCGGTGGGACGAACATCTTTCGAATCTGCGAAAAAGATGCAATAAAGTGATGCAATTTTTAATTAAAAAAAGAAAAGTTGAAATTTTCGATTTCTTTGATCACTTCCTGTGACGACCGGAAGTGACGGCTGACGCTCTGAACCCAAATGGTTTTGCCTACATACTAAGATCTGTTGCTCATATAAGTTTGGTGTCATAATCTCTTACCGTTTCCGAGATCTTGCTCACACAACTTCTCATTTTGAAGACAGGAAAACACGCGACCGGAAGTGAATTTTACAAAGATATTTGAAGTTACTCTGGACATTTTGAGTCTGAATAACATATCTAAAATTCATTTCAAATACTTTATCTACAAAAGATATTAATGGGAAAGAAAAATACTCAAATTATGTAGTTTTTCTCTTATAACCGGAAGTTGACGTTTTTGTTTCCGGTGGGACCAACATATTTCGAAACTACAAAAGAGATGCAATAATGTGATGTAAGTATTGATTTTAAAAAGGAAAGTTGAAATTTAACGATTTCTTTGATCACTTCCGTAAGCAACCGGAAGTGCCGACGACGAACGAAAAGTAGCGACCCGGCTAGTACCTATCACGAACTATAATCCCTGAAAGTTTGACATTGATATCTCCTGTCGTTCTTGAGATTATCCGCGGACAAAATGTCATTTTGAAATCAGAAAATGGTCTGTAACTTGGCACCGGAAGGGAATTTCCAAAAAATCTCTCAGATAGATCAAGTTCATGTTACCACACACTTTTCCTGAAAATTTCATGTAAATCCATCCAACAGTCTTTGAGAAATCGCGTGCACAAAATTAGAAAGTCAAAAAAATAAGAATAATAATAATAAGAAGAAACAGTAGAATCACTATAGGTCTTCCGTTGAAAACGGAAGACCTAATAAACAGTACAATCACTATAAGGTCTTCCGACTGATACGGAAGACCTTAATAATAATAATAATAAGAAACAGAGTAAAAACAATATGTTCCCAAACTTCGTTTGGGGAACATAATTATGAAACTCACGAGAGGAAATAGGAAATAAAAAATTATAATAAATAATTAGATGGATTGATTAAATAGGTAGATAAATAAATAGTTATATATATTTACAAATTTGTGAATTTCTGAATTACATGTTTGTCACCGTAAATGGTGTGCATTGCTAATTTATGATTTGAGAAGGGCCCGGTTGTAACTGTATTTCGTCACCTGCATTGCACAAAGTGCGGCAGTTAAAGGGACATCAAAATTATTGGAATCATTCCAACTGCAGTTACGTAAAAAGGAGCAAGAACAAGTGATGTACATGAAAATATCAAGAAAGATTGCGCCAAAGAATCTGCAGATATCTGGAGTCTGTACAGGAGGATTTGCCATAGATTTTTTAAAATAAAAATCATATAAAAGGAATTGACCAAATAAATCAGACTGAGATTATAGACTGGAAACGATGAAAATAATTTCATTTAATATTTGTCAGTTTTTTGAAAACTGATCTATTGAAGAAAGTACATGTACACTGCAAATACGGGTTTAATAAAAAATCCTACCTTAATTCTTTAGGTTAATATTCCAAAAGGGGCTTATTAAGATATTTAAGGTTCTGAATGTTTTTATGACCTTAAATATTAAAAGGGTATCAGTAGTTGCATTTCAAATTTCTATTTTTATTTAAATATAACTTTATTTAAACGTTTACCTGAAAATCTTAAAGTTCAAGGACAACAATTCTCCTCCTATCCTTACTTTTACATTAAAAAACCTTTGGTTGTAGTACGAGCTCAGTTGTGTGCATTTGCTAACTCTGCACATATCACTGAACACAAACTGACAGCAATGGTATGTTGGTTTGCTTTCTTACATTTTTATTCCTACTTTTCTTGATTTTAGTTTTCATAACTTTTATTAATACATACTATAGAATTTCCATTTTTCTTGAATGGTAAGGATAAATTTCAATTCAAAAACCTGTAATACAATATATTAATAATGGCCTAACGATTTGTATGAAAGATTCGACCTAAGGACAGATTGAATTTGCAAACAAGGTTATTGTATCGACCATAGAATTTACAAAATTTTGACTTTAAACGATATTCTTGATACCGTTGTATCTTCAACTTGTTTATCAGTAGCCTTCCTCATTTTAGAAATTGCTCGGACGAAGAACATCATCTTGCGTATCAAATTATCTATGAGACATAAACCCCACATGCATGTGATAATGGTATATTGCTACATAAATAAGGAAAGTTGACGATAGAAAAGTTGAACCATCAAGTTTATCATAAAGTTTAGTTGTTATTTCGCAATCAATGTCTTTCTCTAGTAAAATATCCAAAAATAATGCATTGAAAAGTAATACTGTTTGGTGGTTCTTTTATTTCCAGAGTCATGTATGAAAATACGGTGATGGGTTTAAGATACCCCCCCCCCCCCCCCACACACACACACCAACGATTGAATGATGACAAAAAACACACCAACGATTGAATGATGACAAAAATTATTCTACCGGATACGTGTGGAAGATTGGTTAAGTCTTTGTTATATATTCCCGTAAATTCTACTAAATAAGAAAGAAGGTATAATTTTGAAAAATCTATCAAAATATAAATAGGTGTTTGTCAGGTTATAAATTCCCATGAAGCCTGAAGGGTTATTGGTCATATTTCACATTTGTGACTGACCTATAAAAGTATTTGCGCAGTTATAATCTAAAATATATATATTTTTTTCATTTGAAAAAATAAAGACTATAAGTTGAACTCCAGTGTGTTGTGAATGTAAAAAGCAGAATTGCCTAGAATTATCTTCAAGATGAAACAAATTCTAGCACCTTTCTTTACTCTTTGCATATCGTGTTAGGTTGTTAAGCAACCTTTTTTTTTTAAATCGTAATGAATTGAAAACATCAACCGATACTTGAAGGTGAATGATATTCTGAACTGTACGGAATAAACACATGTAAACTGATTTATTGTAATGACATATTCTAATTCAGTAATACATTTCTTTGCCCTAATTTTTGTAATTTATATATATTAATGCATTATAAAAATTGGAAAATAATTCAAATTTACTTGCTAAGTGTCGAAAAGACATCATTCTGTAGATTAATGAAAAAGTTATCTTTTTCTTGGGGGATATAATTCCAATTTTTCACGACTTTAAATATAACGTCATGCTTCATAAAGATTTTTTTCAAACACTCAGAAATTATTTCTAAGTAAATTTGTTCTAGAATGTACATTCTTTAAATAGCTAGTTAGAATATCTTAAAGACCTAGCAGTTAAGAAGCGTATCATATCCTGTTTATTAAAATCAGGAGAAGCAAACTTTTATTTATTACTTAGATTGGTTTAAAGATATACTAATATGTAATATATATGGTTGGATCTCTTGATATTTTTCAATTAAACCTACTTAACCTTCTTACGAGATGTCTCCATTCATAGGAATTACTGATCTTGATAAATACCTTGCACTGATCAGGGTATACTGATAACTTGAGTATTTTGCATTTTGAGAGAATTCGCGCGTTTTTTGAAACCTCCCCCGCTTCCCTAGAAATTTGCATTAATTTTTATTTTTTCTTTTGTTTGAGTGAAATAAAATATCTTTTTTTTTTTCTGAAATTCCTCATAGAGAGCTGAACATTTTTGGATATATTTTCATTTTTAAGAAGAAAAAAAAATGATTATCAAATATGACATTTCTATTGTGTGAAGTCCAATTTTTTGCGTACCATTTAGATATGAAATGCAGTTTTTTTATGTGTTGATTTTATCAAAATTATTTTCATGACTGTTTCTATTTCCATTTTTTCCCCTTTTATGTACGTACGATTCAACACGATTCATTTACCACGAACTACATTTGATAAAATTAACTCATTTTCCTGTCTCAATATCCGTATATGTTCATCATTTATTAGGTAACTTTTTTATATTGCCATCAATAGCTCTGTACTTTAGTAGATTTACATTTGTAGATGAGTGATATGCTTAGTAGGTATCATAAAAACACAAATTAAATTGACATTTCGGCCTGGAAGAATGTTTGTTTTGAAAAGAAAACCAATTAAATTCGAAACTGTGAGAAAATATAAAAAAATATTACGTTTTTATTTAATTTTGTAAGAGAGTTCTCCCAGGAAATAGGTTTATATGAAAGACAAAAATAAGGTAGATGAATTTTAAGAAATCTAATTAAACTAGTTATAATTGTAACGGGGACCGTTACAGATGTTCCCCAAACGCTCCCCAACTCCCTTTTGGTGTCTTATTTCCTGTAAGCTTCATTAAATAAGGCAATAAAATTACGCATTTCAAGGGCGCGCATGTGCATATATTTGCATGATGATCATGTCATTTCGTCTATAGTATTAAAACATCCATATATTCGGAGTTTCAAGACATTTCATAAAAAAAAATACTGTACGTTACGGCTATATCAAGTTTATTGATCATTTTAGCATTGCAATGCTAAAAGATTATGTCATCTTGTCTACACTATTAATATACACGTATGATAAAAATAAAAATAAAAAATTTCATCAAAAAAGTTTAAAACGTACGACTCTATCAAGTGTATTGGTCATTTTAGCATTGTACGTGTATGTATGAGCACGAGGGTCATATCATCTTGTCTACACTATTAATATATTCAAATGTACTGAGTATCAAAGCATTTCATCAAAAAGTGTAAAAGTTACGGCTATATAAATTATATTGGTCATTTAAGCATTGCACGCGCGCGCACGTGCATGCATGTGCAAGTTAACCATATCATCGTCTACACTTTTATTATATCTTTACATATTTAGTATTAAAGTTTTTCATCAAAAAATATAAAGGTTACGGTTATATTAAGTATATTGGTCATTTTAGCATTGCACGCGCGCGCACGTGCATGCATGTGCAGGATGACCATGTCATCTTGTCTACACTTTAATATATCTGTATATTCTGAATATCAAACCATTTCATAAAAAATATAAAAGTTAAGGCCATATCAAGTACATTGGTCATTTTAAGCATTGCACGCGCACGCACATGCATGCACGTGCGCACGCACATGCATGCACGTGCGCACAAATTGACCTTCGTTCTGCAAATCTACTTAACATGCCTATTAACCGTAAAAAGGTTTCACCTCAATCGGATGAGTAGTTTACGAGATCACACGCAGACAAAAAAACAAAACAAAACAACTTCGTTTGGGGAACATAATAAGAACGACTTTTTTTTTTTATTAGATTCAAATGTAAATATATAAAATATTGTAAAATGTGAAGATACTGAACAGTGATCAATCTCATAAACCCAAAACGAAACGAATCGTGAAAAAGGAAAACCACGGATCCATGGAAACACCAGAGGTGGGATCTTGCCCCAGGATCATGAAACAGACTTAGACTTAAGTCAAATTTTTAATTGCCTGTAAAATGTTTATTATTTATTAAATTAATCTTTAATTTTGGAGATAACAAAAGTTTTGTAAAGCAATATTGTAAAATAGTTTAATTTTGGCCTGCTTGACTTCTATAACATTTTAGTACAACATAAAGATTTTGACTTAAGCTTAAGATGGTTCATGATCCAGGGGCCAGGTGCCTAGGAGGAGTAAGCATCCTCTGTTGAGCCCTATGTATTGATCAGGAAAACGGTGGACTCCATAGTCAAATTCAGTATAAAAGCAAAGACCTAACAAATGGAATCAAACATGTCAGGCAAAATACATGTACGACCCAACGGTAGGTTGTATTTACAAATAAGATCATTATTACAACCGTAGAATTTGCAAAAAAAACTGACTATACGGGGTAGGTAAAATCCTTATAACATCAACTTATTTGTTAGTAGATTTCCCCAGTTTAAATATTGATCCTACTCAGAGCATGCTCTTGCGTATCGAATCAGTCGGAAGTCATAAACACCATATGAAGGTGAGGCTGGAATATTACTACATAAATAAGGGGAGTCATCCCGTTTGTCATACAGTTTAGTTATTAGTTGGCAATTATCTTCTATAGTCAGTAAAAATTCAAATATAAAACAGATGTGGCAGACTCAGTCGTGTTTTCATTTCGAGGTCACTGGGATATACGAAGTAGACATATAAATGAAAATAACTATTGTTAATTGATAAAACGTTGTTGATATCTCTAAATGTCGAGTTGAAGGCCACAGCAAGAGTTTTCTTCTTTTCCTGTAGAAGTTTCTGAATAAATTCTGCTTCATAGGAATATAAAAAATAATATAAATAAGTCCCACATTATGTATACTGACTTCGTTTGGGGTGAAAAAAATGGAAACGTTGATTGATGAAGCAATAGCGTATGTCATCTCGAACTGACTTTCTTCCATTCCATTGCTGTTTCATTAAGATTTTCCCAGGCATTTGTAAGAACTCCTGTGGACAAAATTTTTCTTCTGATTTTTGATAAACTGTGGTTGAGAGAATCAAGTATTTATAAATTTCCAAAATCTAAAGTTTCTTTGTCAGCTCAAATTCTCTTTAAAATCAAACTTGCTTTGTACGTTTTGATTCAGAATATTTCATACTTCATAACATTCAATGTTTTTGGCACTAGCCTTTTCTTTTCTGAAATACCATTAAAAGATGGTTGCAACACCGCTTATCATCATGTTATATCACAACACGAGGTTGATGATAACCTGCATTAATAAAAAAGCAAAAGCAATAGAAACATTATTCCTTCCTTTATGCTCGAGAAGCTCATATTTGTCAACTGCTTTAGTCTCTTTTAGTCATACCTAAGTTATCAATCTTTGTTTTGAACATATTTTATTAAAGAATCAAAAGGATTGGCTAAAAGTTCTAACAATTTACTGGTTCCTCTCTTTAATCTTTTTAAAGGTTATTAAAAATGGTCAGATTAGTTTTGCGAAATTTACTAACGAACTTCGTAAAAAAAAATATTGATATCTAATACACATGATTTAAAAAAGGATGTTAATCACATTTAGGAGATAGACGACGTTTTGCTAAACCTGACGTCAAATTTGATGCTTATTTTAACCGTCAAAATTATGTGCAAAACAGTCCAGATATATGTGCGAAGGAAAAGGCAACCAGGCTTTCACTCTTTTCTTCATTTTATTAATGGAAAAAATTCTCTCTTGATAACTAAGTATTTCCAGTCACACACATTTGCATATACAGAATGTCATTTCAATTCTGATATTTCCATGAATTTCTCTGTTTGCAATTGATCTTTTTGTTTTTAAAAAGCTTTTTTCGCTTATTTTAAAATTGTTAAGTACCCTTCGAACCAGCTCTTGATTTCCAGAAAAAGTTTTACCAAGTCAAAATATTTGTTTTCATAAAACTTTACAAATGTATACAATGTTGATTATCTTCATATAAATTAATGTTCTATTCTATAATTATGCAAATTATTATGCAAACCTGTTTTATGTAACAAAATTTGTACACTTTTCTCATATTTCTATCGAAAGTTTTCTACAAATGGTTTTCAGATACATTTGCTTCGTATCAAGTTGGTGCGTGATTTGTTTTATGATTAATAAATGTAAAAAAAAAATAATTTAGTGCTTATACTTAATTTGACTACATATTACTCCGCCTACCTGACCAATACATAGGGCTCACGGCAGGTGTGACTGATCGACAGGGGATGTTTACTCCTACAAGACACCTGATCCCACATATGGAATTTCTAGGGGTCTGTGTTTTATTTGTATTGTAAGTAAGTTGTTTTTTTTAATCGATCACTGTTCATTATCTTCACCTATTACATTATTCGTATATTTTGAAAGCATTTTACGAAATCTAGTAAAAAAAATTACTCTTCCCTGCAAATATCAAGGAGAAGCAACTTGAAACTTTGGGAGATTCAAGAGGCTGAAATTAATCTGAATACAGCAACTGAAACCACTTTTTGCAACTGTTTCAGTTTGCATTTCCTCAAAACAAAATTATTCTGAGCCTACACAATACATCATCATTATTATAGGTTATCAAGCACAGTGAATGATAAATTGGCAGCTTAAGATTTTATTTTAAATATGATTTAGATAAATTTCCATTTTAATGGAATGAAGGATCTAGGAACAACATTCAATTAAGTGATAATGTTGGGTGATGAAAAATTTCAATTAGCTTTTAGTTAAACTTGATAAAAAAGTGCTTCCAGGAAAATCATTAAAAGGGTAATTTATATTTAAAAACTGTCATAAATAATTTGATATTTGAACTTAAATAAGAATTCATTATCCAGATGCAGATTCTATTTATTCCAAGAAAAGAAAACGAGCCCCGTTGACAAAAGTTTGCATAATGGTGTAATCCCAAGAAGGATTAAAAACTATGTCACCAAAGTTCGGAGAGTGTCAAATTAAAGTTCAATTTCTTGTTTTTCAATCTTAAAGATACTTTTATCACCTTCAGCACTTCCTTTGAGCCTAAAAGGTTTTCAAAGAATAAAAACTTTATTGGTTGTTGAAAAAAAAGTCACCTTTAAGCTGATTTAAGTCTTTAACCATCTTACAACAAACTTAATACAGTTTTTAACAAATTGGAAACCATCCTTAAGTTATCAGATATTTATTTTTACTTCAGGTGAATTCTTTTTCATTTATTACTTTTCTCCTGTCAATACTAAATTCCGAATTTTTTATCATTTGTGAATAAGTCCTGTGATTTATTAAGTATCTTCCAGAAGTTCTTAACATTACTAGTTAATTATAAAAATATACTTTTAAAGCCAATTTTCACAGGCCCTAGAAACGTATTTTATATTCATTGACATTTCAAAATTTAATATTTAAGATTTCATACGAATGTGGAAGTCCTTTTTGCTCAGTCCAAAACTTGTATTTTAGATTCCTTTTCTTGATTAGGTATATCCCACTGAGCTGGAAATAAAAGGCAACAGAGAGTCTGCCACATCTGTTTCATACTTGGATGTCTTACTGGAGAATGAAATTGATGGCAAAATAACAATAAAACTTTCTAATAAACCTGATGACTTCGTTTTCTTTCGTAAACTCCCTTTATATATGAATTAATATACAATGATCACCTGCGTTACTTCAGGATGCTAGAGCTCGAAGTTCACGGCGAGATACTTTTGACTTGGCGCAACATAATCTCTAGCATCCATTCTAAAAATTCTCAAAATACGTTCCTGTGAATTACTTGTTTACACTTTTTTTTAACGCAAAACAGGTTCCGACCAAATCTTAGTCGGAACTAGCTCGTTTAAACATGGCCTTTGTCCGAGCTATATAAGAAGCGTATTGACGTTCAACCGAGACTCTTACTTGTAGGAGTACACCTGCGTATGGCGAATACATGTCTCCATGTCATACGCAAAATCATGTGCTGCGTACGAACACATTCTAAATCGAGGCAGGCTACTGTGACATATAAGCTGATGTTATAAGGGTATCAACATTCTTGTTTAAAATTTCACAAATTCTGTGATAGATACAATGACTTTCATTGCAAACACAACCTCAACGAATATTTACCGACAATTTTAATACAACTTTTTTCTCCATTATTTCCATGTTGACATGTTTGCGGCTTACTCTGTTTACTCGATCCAGTTTAGGACAAAGGGATCATGTCGGGCCGGTCATTGGAGATGTTCACGCCTCCATGGCACCTGATCCCAACTCTGTTGCTTTCAGAAGTCTGGATTTGCTCTTTTCTCAATTTGTATTGTTTAATTGGTCTTTTGAGCATGATTGCAATTAGTTATCTTCATATTTTATTTTTTATTTCATTTCATTTTATTTAACAGAGTAGATATCAATATGAAACTTTTAAGAACTCAGTTTGAAAACCTCAGGTGCAATTACCTGAAAGACACTAATTCTTCAATTAAGACAATAAATGAATTCATATAAGAAAGAAGAAAGCATTTGGTTGTACAGCAAAATTGCAGAATTAATTCAAAAATTCCTCACTATTTCAGCAAAAACTGCTACCAAAGAAAGAACAGTAGCACTTCGGCTTCATGCATAAAATCATATCCAACTATAAAATATCAGCCTAATCGGATTAAATGATTGCATGATCCTTTATATTCTATAGATTTGATTTGGAAATAACACTGTAGATTTCGTTTATAAATATTGAAGCTTTTGTATATCTTTATTTTGGCTCAAATGAGCACTTCCTTTTTTCAAACACCTCAGACTTAATTCTGTCATGGGGTTGTAATCCCTGGCACGGAACAGAAGTTACAATAAAGGACGAGGAAATTAATTTAAGGCAGTTATACTGTTGGTGGTCTTGAAGAACTAGATATCTCTGTATTGACATCTGTCCCTTACGGGATTAACTTCAGTAATCAACCAATTCTTTACCTGTGGGTATAATTAGAAGCATTGATATATTGAGTGTGCATTTATTTAAATTTGAAAAATGTTCCTTGTTATAATACAAGAGCTTATGAGGGTTCCACCCTAAAATCTATTTGGGGCCTCGAGACAGTCAACACACTTATGTTGTCATAAATTCTCGTCCCCTTTCTTGGCTCTGTCACCTAATATTTGGTGCTTTGATTCCCATTTGCTGTTCATGGGCTTTATTTCCTGACTTCTACAGGATCTATGCAAAACACTTATCTATCAAACATAAAGTAAATGACCATGTTTGCTAAAACAAACTTCGTTCCGTCGAATGTTGATTGACGTTTCTCAAACAAATTTGTTAGGCAGTTAATATAAATTCACACTGAAATTGTCTACGAATTTTTCTGTATATCCGATCATGACAAGAAGCACACAGCGTATTGACCGGTTGACAGGGATGAATACTCCTCCATGGCACCTGATTCCACCTCTGTTTTCAGAGTTCAATGTTGGCTCTGCACACAGTTTTTATTGTTCAAATGGACTTTTAAGCATGCATGACCACTGTTCTTTATCTTGTTTCATTTTAAAAGGATTTTTTAAAAAAATTAAGTCATATATATACAACTACGATGGAAATGACTACTCCACTCATATACACCATTTCAGGAAAGACAAATCCCTCTTAAGAGTTTAGGATATCATGTTTGTGATATAATGACTAAGGCAGGTTTCCAAAGTTGTGTTAATTAACTCTTAATACTTAAAGAAGAAGGTATGGTTTTAGCTTTATTGTGCCCTAAAAATTTAATGTTTTAAAAAGGTTTGAAACTGGCTTAAATATTAGTTGAGTATATGACTGTAATAAATCAGGAAAGAATATAGCATGATGGAGTACCATTCTGGATATATGACGTCATTAATTTGATGCATTTCTCTATTTTAAACAGAAAAAGCCTCAAAATGGCCCATTTCAAGGGTTATTTTCCTTAAGAAAATAGTGTCCACAGCCGTCGCCCACGTTAATTTTTAGATATATTGTGTAAAATTCTTTGAAAAATCACATATCTCAAAATCTTTGTGGGCGATGCCTGTGGACAATATTATCTGAAAGAAAATTCCATTGAAAATTGATGTCTTCTGCAACTTTTTAAGAAAATACGGGAAAATGCACAAATTTATGACGTCACAATTAGCATTTGGAAGGTCATGTGAGAAAAAAGATTTGTATGATCTTTCTGCATGGAATTTCAATAATTCAAAAAGCATGAATTTTAATTTTTTACATCACTTTTATTTTTAAGAAAAACACAGGGCAAGATTTGTATTGAAACCGTACCTTGTTCTTAGTCCTAACGCAAGTCTGGGGTTAACACCAGCGTGAAAAAGAACAAAGTTAGTGCTTGAATGTCGAAATTTGTCAAGAATTAAAAGTACTTATGGAGTGCAATAAAATACAAAAAAGGATGAATAAATTCATTAAAATACTTTTTCCTATTCCAATCTTTAATCTTTGGTCCCGCCTGATCTTTTAATATATGTATATATTATATAAATATATTTAGACTTTTCAAATATCTTGTTAA
Source organism: Saccostrea echinata (assembly GCF_033153115.1). Taxonomy (NCBI): domain Eukaryota; kingdom Metazoa; phylum Mollusca; class Bivalvia; order Ostreida; family Ostreidae; genus Saccostrea; species Saccostrea echinata. The sequence continues at coordinate 13,276,202 of NW_026889777.1, forward strand.
TTAACCTATATACAGAAAATATTTGTCTTGACTTGAAAATTGCACAAACTATTTTTGAAAAATTTGTTGCTTTTTTCTATATGTCTATTTTCGTATAACAAGTTTATTTAACTTAGATTCACAGAAAGATCAACAGTTAATTACATTCAGCGTAGAGAGGGGTAGAAAAGAAAACAAACACAAAAAACATCACATTTACGGGGAATACGGAAACCTGGCACCTTAAAAATAACTCAGATTTTGATAAAAAGTGACCCAATTACCTTTTTTTTCTTGGAAAAAGTCCTCCCTCTCCCTTTACTGAACAGAGAGGCTTTCAAATAAAGAACAGGATATAGAGGGAATTTAAAGCAGTAAAACGTCTTTTAAAAATAAACGATTGATTTTCATCATATTAAGTATTTGTGTAATTTCACTCCATTCTAGTCTTACATTAAAATACAACTGCGCCTTAGCACAGAACTGCAGGCTGGCAAACTGATGATAAAGAGCGGGGGTAAGTCATGAAATTTTTTTTAAATCTCAAATATTGTTAAATTGTTTGTTTTTGCTTGGATTCTTGAAATGATTCAAATATAAATAGTTTATCATTAAATAAATGCAAAAAGTAATATTTTGTGTACATGTAGCAAGTATTACAGAATCGTGAGCTTGTCATCCAATTCATCAGCTAAAAACAAACTGAATGTTATTTTTTTAATTAAATTTGTATAATTTCAAACTTACTGTATACAGGGTTATTTTTGCCCCATGTTATTTTCGCCCTTTCACACATGCAAACAATTTTGCCCCGTTTTAAATTTGCCTAGTCACAGCTCTATTTAAGAAATTATACTGTCTTCTTTCGATTCGCCCCGTTTTAAATTCGCCCACCTGTGAGTAGGGCGAAAGGAGCGAAAATAAAACGGGGCGAAAATTTCCCTGTATACAGTATTCTTAACTTTTTACTCTTATAGTCACTTATTAAATAGGAGCATGCGCACACACGAGTATCATGGGGTAGACCAATCAAATTAGTAACAATGTCTTCAAAAAGTATGTAAATTAACAAACCATTGTTGTGGTTACTAAGAAGCCCAGGATTTAATTTAACTTTGATTCACTGTAAATTGATACTTGTTGTCAGATTAGCAAAGTGTAGTTTTCTTCCTTCAAAATTTTGCCTATTTCTGTCAATTTTGGTTACTTTTATGCCCCGTCACCCTATCTCCAGGAGTCGTGATATGAAGAGACAATCTACACTACATGGGAAAAATATATTTGTTGGTAAAATTTGACCCCTACTTCAGCCACTAGACCATATTTGTAAAAAGGTAATCTACATATACATACAAAACGGATTGATTTTGTTGCCTTATTTTTGAGAATGCAATTTGCAAATAATATCACTTGTGCTTGTTTTAATTTCAGAATGGCAGTTTGGGTAGCTACCACCGGGTCAGACATACCAGAGGGGGCAATAAGAGGTGGATATGAAGCAGATGGTAGACCACTTTTTATTGCCAGGGCAAAAATTGGTGACACTATGACGCCTGGAAAATGTGGATTTCACCTTCCTGGGGCCCATATTCCATATGACATGAATGAAAAAATAATAAATAAATACGATGTCTTGGTTTACCCCCTGAAAAATTCTGGGTTTTTAGATTGGCAGACGGCTTCACAGGGCAATGTGCCACCAAATGCATACATGACGGACCGTGAAACCTATGTTGGTAGAGCGGTCTATCAAGGAAGTTTAGTGCCAGGAAAAATTGCTACTGGTCACCGTCATAGGTGCGCATACATTAGTTATGGAGGGAAGGAAATCAGTTTTAAGGATATGAGGTCCTGTGTCAGATGAAATGAAACCTGAATAAAAGTCGGAACATTTTAATAGATTGGCGATGGCAAAGTGAAAATCAAAGCCTTTGAAGTGCATAGAATAAAACTGCTTTGGAAAGCACCAGTTTTTCATGAACCCATATCTTGAATTTACAATATTTCTAGCATATATATCAATATCTCTGTAACCTCTATTACAACTTTTTTCATCTTCGTTGTAGCAAAATAAATAAAAATAAAACGCACAAAAATTATGTACAGGTTGAATAATTTTTTGGCGTTAAAAGTATTTTTTGTGCTGTTTAAATTGCAGATCTTTTCAAAAAGATCATCCTTATTTACTTTCTTACCTGCTTGAAAGCAAGAACAACAAATTCCTAAACGCTGTCTTCCTAAAATACCTTGTTAACAATAAAACATAAGTGCCTTGTAATGATATATTCAATTTATCCAGCTTTGATTGTCTTTTAGAAAAAACTTATTACTAAAAGAATTAAATATTTGATTGTCCTATACAGTTGAACACAACAAAACGATATATCTGAGACCAGTCACACAATTCGTATACAGATTTATGTGTCCAAAATAAAGCTGACCCGTGATCTATTATGAACTTCCTTGCACTAAAACAATTTTGGAATCTCGGAGACATTTTTTCACATGAAGATAACTTGTTCCGTAATACTGCACTAGAACATTGAAAAGAATTCTTCAAATATTTCAACCTTATATTTTCACATGTAATTCAGAATAAGATTTATACCTAGATTATTTGAATTCAATGATTGAATATTGTGGACTGTTGTAAATTCCCAACTTCAAGAAACACAAGAATTTGTTTTTTCTTGAAATGGTTATGTTGAAATATACAATTGTAGTACACTTGCCATATTGACCGTTTTATGCAAACTCGAAATTTGATTAAGTGTAACTTACAAATGTAACCATTATCTTATACTTCTGTCTATGGGTACCTTTACAAGAGTTTTAAAGATTGTGTTTAATCATAAAACACAATTAAATGCTACTATTCACTATAAATCAATTATTTACACAGCAGATATTGCTAATAAACCATTTTATGAGAATTCATTAGAATGACTTAGTTAAATTTTTTTTTAGATTACCAGTTCACTCAAATTTCATTAAAATATATTTTTGTAAGTTCATCAGTAAAATAAAGATCTAATTTGAAACTGCTCTTTATTTTGTAGACTTTATTCAAATATATGCTTCCGGTAGAGATGTGCCAGGAATATAGACAAAACGACGATATGACTCCATTTCACCTAGTAATGTCTTAAGGCTATAATTGGTCACATATGGTTGAACAGCTGGGATATCCTTGTCTTTAACCTTAAAACGCGTTGGACCGGAAGGATCTGGGGGTCGTAACATAAAGGGTACTTAAGTCTAAGACCATGCTTAAGTAGGACTTAAGTACAGTCTTAAACTTAAGACCGTAACTAGAAACGTGCTAAGATTTGACAATCTTAGCAAAACTTAGGCGGCCGGTAGAGGTGACTTAAGTATGTCTTAACTTTCTTAAACATATATTTAGAACTATTTAACGTTGACTTTCTATGTTAAAACATTCCTCTATTTATATTATGCATTAAAAAAATAATTTTCTATATTTAATATACTGGTATAAGAATTTTAGTTTTTCGTCGGGGGTGGGGGGGGGGGGGTGGGAGTGGGTGGGTGGGGGGTATTCATCACTGATTACAATATCACTCTCTAAATGACATATACATCTAAATGCAAAATATTATTTTTGGGATACGTTTGAAATATTAGTGGGACCTAGGTTATAAACACTAATCTTTATAAGTATATTGTATAATTTTAATTATAAAAGTATAAAAGTAATTTGTATACAGCAATCATGGATTTGTTTGTTCACTGTGAAAAATGAGATGAAATGATTTTAAAAATTGTCGGTGAATTAAAGGATGATGACTAGAAAACAAATAAAGATTTTCTGTAAATTAGATTGAATGTAGACCGCAACAAGCGAGGATTCAGACAGGGTTCACTAACGTTCCAGAGAGAGAGAGAGAGAGAGAGAGAGAGAGAGAGAGAGAGAGAGAGAGAGAGAGAGATTGTTGATAAGTTGGAGATATACGAAATATTATTTTCTGAAAACAATTCTTTAATTTCCATCCTTCATTAAATTGTAAATAAGTATATCATAAAACGTCTGCAGTTTCTGCTTACTGATATGGGAGGGAAAAAAATTCAAAATGTCCCTATTGTTCTGCACTTTTTTCTTTTATTAGAGTTTCAATTTCAGGTACATAGACGTTCGGTTATCGTGCCATGTCTGCGAGAATGACAATATTTTGTCAAACGAAAGAATAACAACAAACGGTAAACTGAAAACATCGCAGTCTCTAGTGATAAACAATATTCACGCATTTACAATGAACCACTAGTGACACTTTGTGACCGTGCAATATTTGTTTTCAAATACATTGTATTTCGAATGATTTAAACAGAATTAACTTTAATTAAATACGAAATTAATCTAACCTAACTAAATCCGATAGGTAAGGACGTCAGCATTAATATATATGTGATTAAAAACGTAACTAAATCATTTTTACAAATATATATATAAATGAATTGAAAAACTAGGATGATTCATAACAAATATTTTGAACATAAGTTTGACTTAGCTAAGACCTACCTAAGTCCGTTTTATGTTACGGTTTAAGACATACTTAAGTAGTACTTAGGCAGGTCTTAAGATTGCACCTAAAACATACTTATGACCCTACTTAAGTCAAAAACTTAGCAAGCTTTATGTTACGACCCCCTGGTTGTTTACCTCTGAATTGTTTTTCTCTTGTCCACATATATCCGAAAAAAAATTTAAAATCCAAACTATTTAGGTCGCACACATATTTTTACATTATACTGGCGTTAAAGACGATGTTTAAAATTGCACGCAATGATTACTTTCAAAATCCTATCATATTTTCCAAAATTTCTTTTACATCTTTAAAAGTTTTCATTCATTTCCTTGAAGTTTTTCAGTACATAATTGAGCAGGTAAGGATTCAGCCATGTACTTGATATCCAAGCACCTACGCAATTTCAAGATAAACAAACTTCGTACCTGTCTTGACGGCTAAAGATTGTGGGGAAATATTATGTGTTTATGAAAAATTGAGTTACAGAAATAAATAGGAATTTCTCTACCAAGTTTTTAGAATTAATATTATTTTCCAAAATTGTAAAACCGTGGAAATCAAAATACACAACAGAAAATTGTCATTGAGTTTCGGAAGTATTTTTTTTCTAAATTTGGTAAATGATTTATCGATAAAATTTTCAAACCCAAAGTTTTACATAAAAGTTCTGTACATTTCTCCCTTTAGGTTTAAAGAATTATTTACATTATCGAACCCTTTAAAAAAATTGATATCGTAATGTTTTGCTTGTCCATTTATAATTCATATTGACTACTTGTTCATGTAGTACATTTGATACCCCATTTTCTGTATGCAATAAATCTAACCATAGGATTTCTTTCACAGTGCAATTCAAACAAATATTTGTATAATCGCCCAAACTCAGTTCAGTTGTGGCAATGACCATGAAAAATGTTCACTATATTTCTTAACTAAAAATGAAGAGAACATATTCGGTAGTTTTCTGTATGTCAACTCTTGAGGAAAAAAATATTTGAATGAAAGGTGGATGGATCAAATTTACAATTGGATTGTGGAGTTCATTTGGTTTCATTTCTCTCTTGTTATCAATGCCTTATTTATGGAAAGTTTATGTTTAGGGGGTCAGTTCGCATAATACCATGCCCAAAATTTTATGTGATCTATAGAAGTTTTTATCTAGTCTCATCTGACCTTCTACTGATGTGTATTTGTTACTTTTCGTCGTTTACTTGAATAAATGACTTTTTTTTTTCATTTTCAGTGCTGCTGTTATTTTTGCCTTACTCCATCAAAAAATCAAGCTCAGTCGCCTTGGCTTCGTACTTACAAATATGACAAAGAAACATAAAAGATGTACCAGTTTTTAAATATTAATCGCAAATAGAAAAATATCGGCTCTTGACACAAATGAAATGTAACGTAAATCACTGTATTATTACATAAAAGAGGTGATTGTTTGGCCCTTTAAAATACTGGCAGCATTTTGAAACCGTTTTGATAAATTAAATCAATGATATCATTGAAAGTTTCGAAAGAATGATTTGCATTCCTTATAGCTGTTGCAGTAAAGGTGAATTTATACTTTTTTCCATTTGTAGAAGACGGAAATTGCATATATTTCTTACAAAACAATTTATTTTCATCAAAGAATTATATAATGTAAACAGAGAAAGCAGCAGAGTTTATAGGGTTTTTGGCAATAGAGTTTTATAACGTAATTCCCTGTACTTTTGAAACAATGAGATATTACAAAATTTCATTTCATGAGAAATAATCTGGTAACTGCTTTTATTAATGTATTTTTCATATTTGTCTTCTGCGATTTGAAGGAATGACGATTATTGGCTAAGATTATGTATGCCCGACAAAGATACAATTTTCTATTCATACCAACAGTTTGTGACACGAGTTTTCTTGACACTTTTATGTTTTAAAATACCTTGAAATAAAATATTACATAGTGAGGTTTTTTTATTCTTTGAAATAAAACACATTTTATATACAGGGGTATATCAAGCACTTTAAAAATATTGGCTTTTGTTTGTGACAAAAAATGTAAGAAAGCACAACCTAACTAAATTTGGAAAGAATACATGCATGATTTTTTTCCTGGGTATATGAAATTATTCGAAGTTTACCGGAATGTAAAGATAAAAGTAATTTTTCGGCATAGTCCTTGATGACATGTACGCTAGCACCAACTTTTAAAATTAAAAAAAAGTGCTTTAAATATTACAAATGTAAATTTCAAGAACAATAAAGTTTTCGACCCCTTACTTAGGAACCGTATGGTAATAAATGTAATGCAACTTTACTAAAAGATTAAATAGTCAGACAGCTTTCATTTAAATCGGCCAATTTCTCTAATAATTGTCATACATTTGTTTTTGCTCACATAGTTTTTTTTAAATTTTCCTTTTTTTAAATAACTTATACCAAAAAAAAAAAAAAAAAAAAAAAAAAAAAAAAAAAAAAAAAAAAAAAGAAAGAAAGAATATTTGAATTTTCCATGTATTGCATTTATAACAGAAATTCTTTTGAAATTACTAGGTATTTTTTTTCAAAACTTACTTTCAACTTCCATTGTACAAAATATATACAAAATTCGTTTAGTGCATGTCATAATTTATCAACAGATTTTACAATAAGAACACGTGTTCAAACACAAGTTTGAGCAGATTAAAATATATTAGATTTTCAGTCTCATTGGTACTATTAATACATTGTAAACCTACTACACTCTTCAAATTCATTTATAGAATTTTTAAAAGATTTTTTGTCCTGTTTACAGCTGAAAAGAAAATGTCGACATACCATATACGTTCAACATAGACTTTCATTTTTCAATATTCCGGTTTTTCCATTTATGCGCATCTGGTTCCATAAGGGCATTTCATTATTGATAGTACAATTTCTTACGTCAATATATCTCATCTTTCCTTTTCCTGAATTTAAACAAATATTTAAAGGAGAATGAGAGTAATTGCCTGTACACTCCTCAATCAACCAGGGACATGTTCTGCTTTTACAAATTCTCGAAGAATTGGGAAACTTGCAAAATGAATCTTCTTCTCCAATCTTCAAAAGTAATGGAGCAAAGGTCCGTCAGGGGGCAAGACCAGAATATTGAGCCACTTAGTACAAATCTCTGTTAACATTGGATTTTCCGTAGGGCATGACATTCTGGACGTTTAATAATTACCGTCAGTCAAATGGTGATCTACATTCTCATTGGTTAAGAAATTCATAATACCAGCAACTTTAGATGGTTGTTGACACTGGTTGTAAACACTGAGATGACTTAAGCCCCACATCTTTACTGTAAGAAACACTGTCATTGGTTCCTTGCTACACTCGTTGACATTTGCCAGATTTTCTATCCAAAGTATATTTCACCCATGAAAAGCTGTGTAAATTTCAGTTTGTTGTAACATTCTATGTAAATTGACCGAATTTCAAATCAAATTTAAAAAATAACGATCAGACCACACTCTAGCATTGTAGTTAAAAGAGTGAGAGATCGGTGTGTGTGTGTGTGTGTGTGTGGTATGTATAGGCATATATGTGTGAGTAGATCTTTATACAAATACATGTTTATTGAAATTAAGAAACATTTTCTTTCGACTGATGTAAGTTATCAACTTTAATCGTTTTCAATTCAAAGCCACTTAAGACTTTTTCATGACCTTTTAATATGACCTGACTTACAGGAAGCCGTTGGAAATCACAACTTACACGACGGTAGCCCCTCTTAAAAAGTCATGAAAATTTTCAACGTCGAAATAATTTATCGAATAGAGGGTACAGAGTTTGATACCCAGCTCTGTAACTGTTTGGCATTAACATGCAAAATTTTTAATACTTATAACATATTATATATTGGCTAAAGCGCTTCATGAAATATGCCGGCATAAAGCGTCGTAGTTCATGTCCCCATGAATTCTCAAAAATTAAATTAATCTCTTAAATCATTTTGCTAAGTTCAAACAAGATTAACAATTTTAAGATATTAATTGGACGAAGAACTTGAACATGAAAATAAAGTGTGTTCTCCTGCTGAATTTTTTTTATAACACTTGAATCCTTAAAAAAGATACTCAAACACATGATTGACATCACAAAGGGATTTGAGTGTTAAGAGTTCAGTGAAGTATCCTTTGTAATACAATTACTGGTCCATTTGATGCTTATGTGACAATTTATGTGACAATTTAGCCTCTCCTGGAGGACAGCAATTACTCAGCTCAAAGGGCTAGGTGAATATTGTACTTCGAATGTTTCAGGCAATCGGGATGCTAGGAGTGAATCGATCACTCAGTAATAACGATATAATGAATGAATATGTATTCCTCTTACTTAATACTACTTTGTTTACACTAATGAGTATATTGACTCATGAAGATTTTTTCCATATGAGTTTCTTATTGACAATATCTTACGATTTTTGGAGACCAGGTCTTCCAACAATCTATTGGAATTCCATTAGGAACCAATTGCGCCCCATTATTAGCAGACATATTTTTGTATTCATATGAAGCAGAATTTGTTCAAAATCTTGTATGTGAAAAGAAGAAAACATGCTGTAGCCTTCAACTTGACATATAGATATATCGACGACGTAATGTCAATTAACAATGGTTATTTCCATTCGTATGGCGGGGCAACTTTGAGCGATCAGAGTTTACCCTCATTTTGAAGACAGCAGTGCTTTGTTTTGAACTGGAAATTACCACTTAACATTGCAAAATTTACACACTTTCTCAACAGAAGGCTCTAGTGAGAACATTAATGCAAACTTAACAAGTTTTCATAAAAAGATGTTTATGGCTCTGCTGAAGTATGTAGTTGCGATGTTCTAGAGAGCATATCAAAAGCATTTTTCTGGAAATGTAAACAAAAAATATTTACACAAAACATGGATTCATTTATGCGTATTGTTTCTTTATCCCAATAACATGAAATTTAGTCAAATGTTAGTGTATTTTAGTCATTTGAAAAAAAAAAGTTTATTTTTTGTTTTCAGTGCTCCTTAAAATTAATTTTAAAATTAATGATTAAAATTGCACACAGTGATTACTTTCAAATTCCTATTATCCAAAATTTATTTTACATCTTCATAAGTTTTCTTTTACCTCTTCAATTATTGAGTACATGGTTGAACAGGTATGGATTCCGCCCTCCACTTGATATCCAATCACCTGCTGAATTTCAATATTTACAAGCTTTTACTTTTATTTGTTTTTATGACAAATTATGATTAAAAATATTTATTATTATTTATAAATTAATTATAAATTATCCACTAAGTTTTAAAAATTAATATATTTTCAAAAGTCGTAAAATATGAAACCAAATTAAACAATAGAAATTTCTCCATTGAATTTTAAAAGTATTTTTATTTTCTAAATTGGTAATTGATTTATCGATGTAATTTTCAAAACCAAAGCTTTGCTTTAAAAGTCTGTACATTTCCCCCTTTAGATATGAAGAGCTATTTACATTATTGAACATTTTTTGTGAATAATTGATATTGTAATATTTGCTTGTCCACTTATAATTCATATAGACTTTGTTCATGCAATACATTTGACACCTCATTTTTCTATGCAATGAATCTAACTATGGGATTTTAAGATTTAAACAAATATTTACAAAGTTAGGTTGTGGCAATGGCGATGAAAAAAAAAGTTTAATATATTTCATACCCTAAAATGAAGAGAATATTTTCGGAAGTGTTCAGCATGTCAACTGTCGTTAAAAAAGTGAATGAAAGATATTAGTTAGTATTGAATATTAACCGCAAATAGAGAAATTCGGCGCTGGATACAATATTGTATGAATCAAATATAACGTACACTGTAAATCACTGAAATGTAACTAACAAAATATGTGATTATTTGGCCCTTTTTTCAGCATTTTCAAATTGTTTTGATAAATCAAATTAATAGCATCATTGACAATTTCGACTTAATGATTTGCATTCCTAAAATCTGCTGTATGAAAAAGGGTGAAGAAAACAGTGATCGATCTCATAAAAACTTCAAACAATACAAATCTGTGAACAGGGCATAAACACGGACTCCTGGAAATTCCAGAGGTGGGATCAGGTGCCTAGGAGGAGTAAGCATCCTTGCTGACCGGTCACACCAGCTGTGAGTTCTAAGTATTGATCAAGTAGCCGGAATATTCTGTAGTTAAATAAAGTATAAAATGAAAGATCTAACAATTGATAGGAAACAAGTCAGCCAAAATACGACACAGCGATAGGTTATATTTGCTTATAAAGTTATTATAACGATCATAGCATTTACGGAATGCCGGCTTTAAACGAGGTTGTTGAAATCCCTGTAACATCAATTTAAGTGTGAGTAGCCTGCCTTGGTTTAAAAACTCGTCGTGCTCAGAGAGCATGCGCGTGAGTAGTGCATAAGTTGGGAGACATAAACACCATATGCAGGTTATAGCAGAATATTACTACATAAATCAGGAAAGTTGACGATGGAAAAGCTTTGTCATATAATTTGGTTGTTAGTCGTCTGTAGTCAGGAAAACATCCAAATATGAAACAGGTGTGAGAGACTCTTAGGTGTCTGTTATTTCAAGCGCACTGGGAAAAATCGAGTCGACATATATATGGAAATAACTATAGTTAATAGATAAAACGTCGGCGATATATCTTAATGTCGAATTGAAGACCACGGCAAATGTTTTCCTCTTCTCTTGTACAAGTTTTTGAATAAATTCTGCTTCATACGAATGTAAAAGCAGGTCAGTTTATTAAGGAGCACAATTAGTGCCCATTGGAATTCTAACAGTTTGTTCGAAGAATTGGTCTACGAAGACTACATAAATGTTGTCAATGAGGAACTCTAGCATCTTTTTAATATCAACGTCAGAGTAATTCTGTATACAATCAGAGTGATTTTTAACGAAGTATTTTGTTGATGACCAATCAAAAGATGTAGAAATTTTCGAGTTCCTTTTTTTTAAAGACTCAGTTGACTATGATATCATATATAGACCAACGTTTGGCATAATCTAAGAATTCACAATAAAAAATGAAGTTCTGTCGCCAGTTGAGAGATCTGGGCTCCCTGTTTTTAGGACTTTTTGTAATTTTAGGTCCATATTTTCAACTACATTATCATCACCAGTAAAGGCGTGTCCAGCGGGACTGTAGTTAAAAGAGGAAGATGTTCAATATCTAAGCACTGTAGGGTTTGTTTGTAATTGAAACGTTTGGAAGCAACAGAACTGGGAATATCTGTAGGAAATATAGGTTGTATACTTTAACTTAAAATATGGTGGAATGCAAGACTGAACTTTTTTATGATTAAGAATGTTATTTATGTTCATAGCATCTATTCCTTTGCTGGCAAATTTAAGTTTAAGGAACCGACGTTTAGAGTCAGAATTGTATTTCGACACACGTGGGGGCTTTAAGAGCCTGTGCTGGACAACATCCAAAATCACGAACACTAGCTTGCATTCTGCAGTTGAAGAATCTAAGTATGGACATGCTTTAGCTTCTTCAAAGATTCAAAAATTTCAAAGAAACCAAGTACAGTTGAGTACGAATGAGATAAAGACCCAATTGTATAATGACGTAAGGTAAAAGTGAATCAAAAGAGACATCATGTATTTTTGATTTATTGTATGTTTGATACCCATGGCTACGCTTACGTGTAGGTGATTTAAAGGTAAGGAGGTCATAAAAATGATATTCTGAATTCTGTAGATTACATTATAAATTTTGATTTTCTGCATTTGCAGAAGACAGAAAAAAAACATACAGAAATATATATTTTTCTTACAAAACAATATATTTTATTAAAGAATTAAATAATTAAAACAAGGAAAGCATCAAAGGTTGTAAAGTTTCATGGCAGCAGAAATTCGTTATGTTATTGAGTGTACATTTTGTGACAATGAGATATTACAATGTTCATTTCAATTAACACTAATCTGGTTCATGTATATCTGCTTTTTAATATAGTCTTTTTCATATTTAACTTCCGTGATATGAATTGATAAAGATTTTGCGCGAAGATTATGTTTGTTCGACAAAGATACAATTTTTTATTCATTCCATCAGTTTATTAGACGGGTTTCCTGAGAGTTTCTAGGTACTTTTGTTTTAAAATGCCTTAAAATGATATTTCAGAATCAATTGTTTTGCAGCTTAATATAGTTTATTCGGTGAAATTAGTCTCTTTGTATATATCAAGCACTTCAAAAATATTGTTTTCTTTTGTTTGTGACAAGAAAACTTAAGATTGACACAGCTTTACTGAAACTTAGCGTATGTCTGATATCATCTTTTGGGCCTTGAAAAGGCTCCACTCAATATGAAATTATTATATGTATACTGTAATGTTTAGTAGAAGTAACATGCTTTGCCATCATGATATGTAGGCTGGCGCGAAGTTTTTAAATTATAAAATTGCTTTAAATATTATAGATGTAAATTTCAATAACCTTTAAGTTTTCAAATCCCATACTTCAGAATCAGCTCTTCAAAGTCTTTTTATTTAAATATTTTGGATTTCCAACCTTTCGGCATGAGGATCACTGATGTGACATAACTTTTCGCAATTTTCATCTGGTGCATCAACATTGTTATGATTTACATTATGACTCCTGGGTCAAGGCCTCTGCTGGTGTACTGTTAGTCCCCGAGGGTCTCTACAGCCCAGTAGCTAAGTACTTTGGTACTAGCTTGAAAATACGGATATATATTTAATTGCTGTGGTAAAATTTAGAAATTTATTTCAAAATTAAGGATTATCTTCCTAATGCATAGCTCTGATCCTTATTTTGCTCCAGTCTTTGGCACTTTTGTTTTAGCTCTTCAATGTCTTTTTATTTAAATATTTTGGGTTTCCAACATTTCGGCATGAGCACCACTGAAGAGACATAATTTGTCAAAATGTGCATCAAAATTGTTACCATATATGAATTATTTCATATCTTTAGGAATATACGGTATTGTTGTTCTTTCTCTGTGTCAGATACTGTATTGTAATCTAGTGTATAACAATTTTTCCTGAAGAACTCTTGATTTCCTTGATCGGAAGAAGTAAATTGATCGCATTTGCGTAAGTTTGTATATAATATTAAAGTAACATAATGAGTCAAACTCATGTGTTTCTTTTAAGATATCTGTATCATTAAGAGAAATATTAATTAAAATTAATGAGTATAGCGAAGATATGACAACGAAACTGCACTGCAAAGTAAGAAAAGACTGCACAATATAAGTGCCGGAAAAAACAAAGGTTGTATCTACCGTTTAGATGTTATCGTGCATGTCAAGGTCACGCCACTTTTCTTTTTAGTGTAAACTTGTACACAACATTCAATTGGAGCATGCAAAGGTGAGAAATATGTTCTAATAATCTTTTTTGAAGCTTGTATTAAAAGTCTTGGTCTACCGACATTTATTTTTTTGGTAGCTTGAGACCATGGTAACTTCTTCAACTTTCTGCGCACGCGTACAATAAGGAGGAAAAAGTAAAGCAATATTTTTAGTTCCAAAACCTGTAATTTTCTAAAACTTATACTTTCAGGAATTGAACAAAATTTGCACGGGTCATGCAAAATTTCTATGTTTGTCAATTTTACTGTTTGTGCGTCACAGTGTCGCTTTAATAATACAAGTGAAGACTGCACTGTTAGTGGATATTAGGATTTGTGGGATCGCCTTCATTAAAACGCTTATAGCTGCAGCACTTTTCAGTCACCAGTTTTAATTTTCTTTTAATTTTGTCGTTTCCGGATTTCTTTAACCTATAGGCCTTTGTTGACCAAAGAAGGCTCTTTTAAAATAAAATCATTTGTCGGACGTTTTCCGTAACAATGAGCTGATTGTAAAATATGTACCAGGAAGATCACGAACAGCGATCAATCTCAAAATTCTAAAAACAATAAAAATATGTAAGAGGGCATAAAACACAGACCCCCGAAAATTCCAGAGGTGGGGCCAGATGCCTAGGAGGAGTGAGAGTCCCCTCTTGACCGATCACACCCCCCTTGAGCCCTAGGTATTGATCAAATAAACGGGACATTCCGTAGTCAGATTATGTGTAAAACAAATGGCCTAACAATTGATATGAAACACGTCAACCAAAATACGACTCAGTGATAGGTTTTATGTCTTATCAAGGTCATGATAAAGACCATAGAATTTACGAAATGCTAACTTTAAACGAGGTAAATCAATGTAATATCAATTCGTCTCTCAGTAGCCTGTCTTAAAAATAATCGTACTCAGGACATGCACTTGAGTATCGAATAAACTGGGAGACGTAAACACCATATGCAGGTGATGTTGAAATATTACTTTATTGATAAGGAAAGTTGACGATGGCAAAGATGAATTTTAATTCTCTATAAATACTATAATACCCTCGTGAGATGTGTAAGATTTTGATGGACACCAATTATGGCCCTTTATTAGTCGACCTGGATTTATATTCACATGAAAAAATGAAGAAAACTTGCACTCTTCTCAACTAGACTCAACTAGATAGAGAAAAAAGAAGGAAGACCGATAAAAAAGTTTTGAAAAAATTGAGGTTATTTCATTGAGGAATGATGAAAAAGGTGAAGATGACGATAGATGATGTCTTTTTTTTAAAGAAAGATTACAGACTAATTTTGTTTTTAAATCATTCGTGATTAATTGATTTTCGATCAAAGAACACATGATTATATTCTACTAAACAGACACTACCAGTTACACTTTGTTTTTTAGGACATTCAGTTTTAAGATTTTTTTTTTATATTTGTTTTAATTAAATCGATCATCCTTTCTAATGGAACAGGTTCACTTTCACATAAATAATTATTTAATTTAATTTTTAAGTACCAGGTAAACTTCCATCAATATTGATAATGTAGACGACACATGTTTATTCAGGATACCATAAAATATCAAGGGTTTTTTTTAAAGTTATTTTTAATAGCTTTATTCTATTTTTCGATTATTTTATCATCACAAATTACAACACCGTATAGAAAGCTCATTACAGATCAATACCAAAATCAATACTTTTTAGATCATCTTTAAAAAAGTTAAACATATTTTTAACATCAACGTATGGAAAAAAAAAATGGCGCAATTATTTGTCCGGCGTTATTTATTTTACTTTGTGTAAGAATTTTTTTTTTTTAAATTTTTGGGTCAGAGCTATTAATTTGTTTTTAATGATCATTTCTCATTAATCATTAACTCAAGATAGGTTTCATAATTTACTGAATTATATCTATAGTAAATGTAAAAGTAACATCTCAAATGTTCTCTACGAGGTACATGTATTTGTGCATTTAATATGATCCCTGCCTATATAAGCTAAACATAAACAAACTAGAATAGCAATGTTATTGAATGCCACTAATTTCTTTGCATGGTCCCTTGTTGATCATAAAATGAATCTAAATGTTACATAAACATGAAATATTCATGTGACCTTAAAAATTTACAGATATTTGATAATTGAGCCAACATATTTTGACCCCTTTTATGAATATTTATGAAGATATAATTACAATTTACACAGCCATAACAATAGAAATATATAGAGAACATAGCAAAGTAATTTTTACTGTAATCAGACAAAGATGGTTACGGTTATTATATGTTTATGAATAGTGAAATATGATTTTTTTCCTGTGCAACTATATTATTATACAAATTTGATAAATCTGCCTGAATATTTTTAAAATGCAGTTAGGCATTAAAACCACAGTTATTGAACTATTTTTCTGTGCGGATTTAGAAAACATCTATCATTGGGTCAATACAAATGTCTCCTACTACGATTCAGATATTATGCGTCTTTAAAGTGAAAGCATAGTAAAGTTCGGCACAAATGAATACGGTATTCCATACTGATCGAAGATTGCATTTCAAGTGAACAAATTAAAATGAACTTTCGTTATCTTTGCTGCATCAGTGTATTTCTTGCTCTTGTCGGTGTTTCTATCAGCTTTAAACATTTTTCTGTTTTTTCCCGTATTCCAGGAAACGATAACAAGCGTCCAACTGACAATATTTTGAATGAGATACTGGAAGTACGAAGTATATCATCTTGCATTTCCTATTGTAAACTGGATTGTACGGAAATTTTCTTTAATGAATTGACGAAAACATGTGTTTTATCGAAACCTGTGGGGATATCACAAACGATATCCTCACTGGGATATATTCATATGACATCATCGTTTTCAAGTATGTATTATCACCTTTTGTTTCATACTAGAGATAAATCATATATTTCTTGACAAACCCCAAAAAACAACAAACTCTTTTCCTAGAAGAAAGGTAACAGAAGTAAAAATAGAAGAAGAATGTAGAAATATACTAAACTAAGCATGCTTTTTATCTTGTACATAAACTAGGAGTTATAAGTTATTGAGTTTTGGTCTTTAGGGTATACATTGTCGGTTTCGATGATATTCAAGGTAATGCAAGACATCTGTGGCCTTTCCTCTATCAATAGCAAATTGCATATGGGAAAAGGTTCATCGTATTATTAAAAATTTAGTTTTTGCAAAAGTTTTTAAAGTTTTTTTAAGCATGTACACCACAGTGAATGTTAAATGCAGCTTGAAGTGTTTTATGATGTAAAAGGTAAAAATAACGAACAGAGATCGATCTAATAAAATCCATAAACAATACAAATATGTGAAGAGGGCATTATACACGGACCCCTGGAAATTCCAGAGGTGGGAGCAGGTGCCTAAGAGGAATAAGCACCCTCTGTTGACAGGTCATACCTGCCGTGCGCCCTATGTATTGATCAGATAGACGGAACTATCCTTTGCCAATTCAGTACAAAACACAGGCCTAACAATTTGTATGAAACAACTCAGCCAAAATAGACCCAATGATACAAGATTACAAGATTTATTAGTCCAATTTGGGCCTCCGGAGGAGCAAAAAAGATTTACAAACATGAAACAAAGAAGGAGGAAGATCCAAATGATAGAACAAAAATGGTTTTAAATATAATGAGCAGTGTATTTGCATAATCATTGATAAATGCATCTACGTACAAGAGAATATAATAGTAACTGGAAAGATACATATATGCATTTCAAAGAACAGAAGAGATGATATATTGCCATTCCTACATGTATATACATCCCCACATATATTTAAATTTTTCAGTTAAGGTAGATTATCAAGGAATCTAGCAAGAGATCTTAGGATCTCAGGGTCTTCATTAGTCATGAGCCAAAGAAATTGATTATCATATGATAGGGACTGAAAATTTTTGCATTCGTTATTACAAATATTTATGAGTTCAAGTCTTTGTACACTAAAATGAGGACATACAAGGAGAAAATGAATTTCATCCTGAATCTCCTTGTGATCACAAAGGGAACAAATTCGTTCATCTTTAGGTATTTTTCGATATCGTCGAATTTCAATTTTAAGCCTGTGAGCTGATATTCGTAACCTAGTTATGGCTGATCTATGTTGATTGTTTGTTAAAATATCTAGATAGGTTTCAAAACAAAATTTAGTCTTTAGGCAGATGAAGGTAGATAATTTACCATCTTTATGCAAAATCAGTCTTTTTCCCATGTAATTTTATAGAAGTTAAGTAATATTCTTTTCAAGTTTATTTTAAACCGTGGGAGTGACATACCTAAAACATCACTAAGTTTAATATCAATATGGTTAAGTAAGAAGTTAATGCAAGAATACCATGAAGTAACTCCATTTTGGTGTAGTGTTTTGGAACATTTATAAGCCTCACTAAGAAAGGGAAATTCCCTATCTAGATTCTCTAATCTATGCCAATATAAAAAAAAATTTTTAATGATATCAAAGTGTACATTCAATCGTCCTTGCTCAGATCTTACAGCAAAGTTGCTACTTTTACCATGAACCACTAATAAATGTTTGTAAAATTTAAGATGCAAACTTTCGCCTTCTAAACTTTGGTATATTTTATCTAATATTATATTTGGATTTCTCTTAAATTTGGAAGTTGATGGGTAAAAAAACCCCCATAACTCTGAACCGTACAGGATAATGGGTTTAATAGTGTGGTCAAATACATTTAAAGCAGTTTTAACTGATGGATTAAATGTGAGAAAGTCTTTTTGAAGTTTGAAATAGGCTTTTTTGGCTTTATTACAACAGTCATTTTTAGCGCTAGTTAAGTTTCCAGATGCATTAACTGTCAGACCCAAATACTTGTACTTTTTAACACATTCGATATTGTTGTTATTCAGATGGAAGGGGATTTTGATGTGATTGCCAGATGAATTGAAAACTAGAATTTTTATTTTCTGTGTATTAACTTTGAGACACCAGTCCTTGCAGTATGTATTTAGTATATTGAGTTTTTCTTGTAGACCTTCAGCAGTGGGGGAGAGAAGCACCATGTCATCAGCATACATGAGACAATGAATATATGTAGTTGAATCATTGTTTAATTTTACAAAACTTTCAGAATTTGATAGATAATTAGGTAGATCATCAAGGTAAATCTTGAATAAGTTTGGACTCAAGTTATCGCCTTGTGTAACCCCATTGTATGTGTGAAAGTGACCAATTAATTTGTTACCCAGTTTAATAGACGAATAGCTTTTAGAATACATTTCCTTAACAACTGAGTAAAATTTTGTGCCAATGCCTGCTTTTAATAGTTTAAGTTTCAAACCAGCATGGTTTATACTATCAAAGGCCTTATGAAAGTCAACAAAGCAAGCATATAGTTTCCCTTGTTTTGATTTGCAATATTTTTCAATAAGTGTTTTCAAAACAAAAGCATGATCTGAAGTTCTAGCTTGTTTTGTAAATCCTATCTGACATGGATTGATTTTTTTTATTACATTGTAAATATTTATCTAGTCTTGAGTTAAGAATATAATTAAAAAGTTTGCCAATTGTGCCTGTAATTGTGATTCCTCTATAATTGTTGGGATCATTAGTGTTGTTAGATTTGTATACTGGAGTGATGTATCCTTCACACCATGAAAAAGGATAATAGCCAAGAGATAAGCAAGCATTTAAGATTTTCAGTAAGACTGGTATAAGAAACATTTGACCATGTTTCAGCATTTCATTACAGATCCTGTTAGGCTCGGCTGCCTAACCATTTTTTAGTTTGCTGATTGCTTTATTTATTTCATTCAAAGATATTTCGTAGTCAAGTTCATTAAAAATGGGTGTTGATGTTTCCTCAGCTTGTTTTAGTTGGTCTTTGAGAAACTGATCTTGATCATGGAAATCCTCATGAGTTTTATTCAATTTTTTGAAGTGGTTTATCCAATCATTATTAGAGATTGATGTATCAATTGTGCCTTTGTTTCCATTTCTTAATTCCCCTATAAGTTTCAAATATTTTTTTTTGGATCAGAACCTAAAGTATTTAGCTTGTTAATAATATTACAATGGTATGTTCTAAATTTTGTTTTCGTAGTTTGTTATAAATTCTATACGCTCTATAATACTGATTCTTAACATAAATATTTCTAGGGTTGTGGCCAAATAAAGCTTGATTCTATAGACTCTATGTCATTGATGCTCATGGAGTTATCAAAATTGCCTTTTATTTTTTGGGACTGTAATGCGTCTATAAATTTATTGGCAGAGTCTTCTCCCCATTGCATTGAATATTATCTATACTATTTTCTCTATTAGTAGAACCATACTGAGAAAAATATATTCCATGACAACATACAGTGGAAGTCAGATAATGTAGAAATAAAATCTGATACTTCAAAAAACAAAATATGATGCACAGTTTCTTCATCAGTTAAAAGATAATCAACAACAATACTACCATGATAATTATGGCAAGTGAAATTTCGCAAGATGTCACCAAAACATCTTCCATTCATAATACGGAGATGGTTTGCAATACAAAAATCTACTAGTTCTTTTCCTCTTTTATCCATGCAAGTGTCCCTATTAACTCTGTTGAAAATATCGTTATCAATTTTATATGTTTCAAATAAAGGTATATATTGCATGTTATTATTAAATATATAGTCAACTGCACTTCCTGTTCTAGCATTAAAATATCCACAAAGCATTATATTTCATAACTCTTTAAAATGAAAAATATCTTTCTGTACAAGCTCAAAAATATTAATATTATTTTTTGTAATTGGAGGTGATCCTTCAGGGAGATTGTATACAGTACATATATACAAATCTCTATCAAAATTGAAAAAAAAGTTTTCTCTAGTTTGATCCACTGGTATTCACTACATGTATTTTTGACTATAGAGACATAATTTCATGCTTAATTAATATTGATTTTCCTCCATAGTACAGTACCAACCAGACCCAACCTGACACCTAAGCAGTCCCAGAAAGCAGTCCCCGGGACTGATTTGGGACCGCTTTGGGACTGCTGTGGGACTGCTCTGGGACCGCTATGGGACTGCTCTAGAAAGCAGACCCAGCAGTCCCTGGGACTGCTTTCTGGCACTGCTTTGTTCACTCATGCGTGAAAAAGGTTCTGAGTGACAAGATAGCTCCGCCCCTTGTGTATTCTGAATTTGCAGGTCCCCTGTTGTTGTTTTGTTTACTTTCTGCAGAGAGGTGTTTAAGATAAAAAATTAAAAAAAAACAAGTATTTCTTACAAAATTTAAATAAGTAGAGATAGTTATACATGTAATTACTAAATGTCTTCATGGGCTGTAAATTTACACAATTGTAGTCTAGAATTAATTTTAAAAAATGAAAGTAGTTAAAAAGGGACGTCAGGGGATTATTTTTATCCCTTGAATTAAACTTCAATACAGGTATTTTAAGAAAAAATATCTAGGCCTATTTAATAAATTAATGCTATTAAATTATGTACTAAAAGCTTGCATTAGCACTATTTAAAAAAAAAACAAAAAAACTTGTCATTTCAGTAAGATATTCAGAGGGACGTACTGTACTGGATTTTTTTTCTTAATTGAAAAAGCTAATACCATGCTTAAAAAGAGCACTCCATGCTATTTTTACCGCCCTCAAATAAAACCTAATAATTTATTAAATGACCATGAAAAAAAAAAATCTACCATTTTTCTGTCACATAAACAATGTGAATAATTATTGGGGGATTTATTTATGAATTATTTTTTAATTTATAAACAAGTTATTAAAAGAGTACATTTATTAAAAAAAATAAACAGTTGAAAATATCGGGAATTGTGACTTATTTCTTATTTGTTTTGTTTGTGTTTACCTGGCCGATTAATAAAAAGCAATACAATATGGTATAAAATGGTGTCAACACCTGAGGTTTCAATCGTCTTTGGGCGTGATTAGCTGAAAGTCAATGCGTGTTACTTGGGTATCAGTGTTACACATCATTGAACACGCTGTTCAACAATGACAATAAATTCAATCTATGTACTGCAAAAAATCTTTGTTTCAATAATTGTGTATGAATTTATTTCGGGATTAATTAATTTTGAATATAATCTGATGGTTCCATTCCCGTGATTTACAGATGTACACTTGAACATTTATATAGTAAAACACTTAAAACTGAGAATCTAACGATAATTTAATTGGCAAGTCATTGAAAATAATCATTACTGAAATATAATACTCGGCAAAATTTATCAAAGAATTTTTCAAAAGCTCCAATACTTAAAGGAAAATACATTCAGAGTATAGTATAGGAACTGGCATTGCTCTATAATTTTTAGATCTATTAAAAGCTAATTGTAGTAGAAAATAAACAATTCAAATTTAATTTTCTATTAAAAAAAATAAATACAAAAACCAATATCAATCACAGAAAATAAAGACATTGATTTATTTTAGTGAAAAATTAATATACCAAATAATTGTGTTTAAATATTCATGTAATTAAGGGGTGTGAATGTCTTCTTCGTTCAATAATTATTATTTATTTCTATACGCGTGCTGTAATTTTCTTAAGAGTTCAGAAATGACTGTCGTGTAAGAATTGTAAATATTTGTTGATACTACTCAGAAAGAAATGATCATTTTCAACTGCTCTTTATAGTTACATCGTTTATTGGTAATCTCATTTCTGAGTAAGCTCCGCCCATTAAATTAATTAACCCCGCCCACTGGGATTGCTTTCTGGGACCGCTGGGACTGCAGGGACCGCTATGGGACTGCTGTGGGACTGCTCTGGGATCGCTGTGGGACTGCTTTAGCAGTCCCAGAAAGCAGTCCCCGGGACTGCTCTGGGACTGCTTTGTGTCAGGTTGGGTCTGGTTGGTACTGTATCTGCCATTATTAGATCTACTTCTACAGATTGTATGACAGTAAAAATCATCATGTATAACAATTGTATCTGGTCCAATGTGTGTTTCCACAAGAAATGCTAAACCTTTATCTATAATTCTTGATAGAAAAAGCTCATCATCCATTTTGTTCATACCTTTTGATATCAATCCTCCAATATTCCAAAAAGCACATTTAACATTTGTCTTGCTGTACATCTGATACATTCTAAATAAAAACTACCAAATTTCCAAACCCAAATCAAGAGAAAAGGTACAACATCCTTCAATACATATAAAACAATATATATTCTAGCAACATTATGTGAGAAAAAAAAGGGAATTGCAAATAAGCATGATGGTCATGAGTACAGGTGCACCGATAAGTGGAGGTGTTGCAGTATTCAAGTGTATTACTGGAGTAGAACACATAGCAATGTTTATATATATATATATCATCTGTGTAACTGATAGGTAAAACCTAAAAAGATGATAAAAAAGTTAGTAATTATAGTTAAAGCCATAGCTGGCAGGTTGGTAAGATCTCCTTTCCCATAGACCAGATGGTGCGTATTGGTAGTTTCGCGATCTCCGATGGTACGTGTACATCTTCTTTGGTGAAGCACGGCGAGAGTCTTGGTCTTTTTCCATCTGAATTGGAGACTGCTCAATTCCTAATGTTAGAAGGGTTGATCTTTTTATGTTGGAGGCTAACATGGCAACACCATCTTGTGTAAGATGGACATTGTCTCTTTCTAGGACTTTGGCATGCCTAGTAGACATGTTTATTTTATCACTAATATACACAAATGAGTCATCTTCTTTAGAATGCATTGCATGATCATAGACTATTTGCACAGTGTAATTCGTCATCTTTACGAGGAGTACATAGCGACAGAACCACTTTGGCTGACCATTTTTGAGTGATGGTGCTGACAATTTCTTCTGTCTCGTTAACACAAATCTCAGGACTTTTTGTCTTTACATCATTAGTGAGATGAAGAACGGCATCTGGTGCCGCTTCCTCATATCTTAATATGGTATCTCTAGTTTCTTCAATTGTATAAGCAAGTTTATTTGTTGTTTTGAATGATGAACTAAGAATGTCTGGATTAATCTTCTTCATGTTAGAAGTCCCCACCAACAGGACTTTGGGTTTAGGGGGTTTTGTCTTAGAAGAAGTTTGATTTCCCTTATGAAGCTCATATGGTGAAGAGTGATTTTCTTCAATTTTCTTATCTCATACCTGTGTAAACTTCTCATTCTTTGATTCCATACTGGAAATATGCATCTTCAAACCAAGAATCTCCTTAAAAAGTGCCTCATTTTTTCTTTGAGATGTTTGTTTTCATTTTCCATGTTAAGTAACTCCTCATTTTTGCTTTTCAGTTTTTCCACTAATGTAGAGCTTTCTGACTTGTTTGCTTCTAACATGTCAAGGAGTTGGTGTTTGCATGTATTATGCATGATTTTTTCATTTTTAAGTTGTGCCTCCTTGTTTTCTAGTCTAAGGTGTTGATTTGCAACTTTTATTTGAATGTCATTCCTGATTTCATCTGACTTCTTAAGCTTGTTTTTTATTGAGTTTATTTCATTTTCAGGGTTTTTCGATTTACTCGGTGTTGTTTTTTTACTGTTCTGGCTGTCCAAGTTTTCAACGGCTAAAGTAAGAGTACTAACTGTAGTTTGAAGCGATTCCAGGCCTTTTAAGAATCTTGTTTCTAACGTTTTCACAAGTCCAGAGTGTGATTTGCTTAATTCCTCTAAAGCCAGGACCATACTTTCTGAAATCTCTCTAAGTCATGCATTGAGGCTGGTAAAATTTGCCTTTGTTCATTGTTTAGCAATTGTTCTTGGTTCGAGTAACTGACAGAGTTGGGCCTTGTAGATTTTCAATTACAGATTTTGGAACGGTTATTATAGGCAATATTTGCTAACAAGGCCATACAATTTACGAAATGCTGACTTTAAACGAGGCTGTTGAAATCCCTGTATTATCAACTTAACTTATCAGTGAGTAGCCTGCCTCGCGTTAAAAATTGATCGCACTCAGAACATTAGCCATTGAGTAGCGAATGTGTTGGGAGACATAAACACCATAAGCAGGTGATAGTGGAATATTACTACATAAATAAGGAAAGGTGACGACGGAAAAGCTAAAGTTATCTCGTTTGTCATGCAATTTAATTGTTAATTGGCCATTATTGTCTATAGTCAGTAAGACATCTAAAAATGAAACAGATGTGGCAGAGTCTGTGGTGTCTTTTATCTCGAGTTCACTGGGATATATCGAGTCGACATACAAATGAAAATAACTATAGTTAATTGATAAAACATCGTCGATATACCTGAATGTCGAATTGAAGACCACAGCAAGTGTTTTTCTCTTCTCGTGTAAAAATATTTGAATAAATTCTATGAAATATCTTATTCATCTCTGCTAAGAGCGGAGACGTTTGGGCGGTTTCATAATTAATTTGGGATGGAAAAGTTATTTTTGTCTCCTGAAAAGGGAACTGACTCTTTAGAATCATTCTGTGTGTCTTTCTCTCTATTTGCAAATTCCGAAATATCTTGAACAGCTTAGAGATATTATGATTATCTGTTATTTATGCTGCCCTCATTGTCTTGGCAAATAACCTTCCACCAGCCATATTGTCCTATCAAGTTTTCCGTACATTTTTGGCTGCGCTGGACGATAATTAGGTCAGCTGTATTTGGTTTAAAACTGTTTGTCTCTTTATATGGAGAACATAAGGTCAAAATTTGAAGCCCTTCACCGGTATATGGTGACGTCTCTATATGAGTGAAAAATTCTCGAATGGGACGTAAAACAGCATACAATCAATCAATCAATCAATATATGGAGAACCTAAGATCAGGTCTTATTTTTTTGTCTATTGAACTTTATTGACCGTAGAATTTGTAATTTTTTTTCTTTTTCGCTAACCCGTTTTGTGCCATTTGTAATGAAATGTAATCATAAAAACCCATCATTTTCGAAATTTTATTGATAGAATTAATTAGGGAAATATTGAAGCATAAATAAACAATAACAGTTGATTATTGTTGAGAATCGAAATTTGTTTTATAGGCATAAATGTGCTCTTGACGTCAGAGCCAATGCCTAGCATTGCTGGTGGCCGCTTGTTTGAGGAAAAGACCTCTGAATCGTTCGCGCCTAGCAAAAAGACTACTTTCATGCAGACGGCGCCGGACTGTTGATGACTTGAGCTTCGGATTATGTTTTAAAAGGGGATATTTCTAGTTGTTGATTCAGGAGTTTCGAACCTGTCACGCAGATGCTGTAATTGGATGCGGCGATCTCTTTTGATTGTAGCGATCCTTGGGACGATGATCAAATACGCTATTTGTGGTTGAATCTTTGTCTAGAGCGTACAGTAGTTCTATGGTGGCAATAAAACAGTTCACTGATTTTTCTTTTTGAAATATGTACCTGCCTTTTTTAAAAATCCATAGTAAAGAAAGTGACTGCTCTGGATTTCAGATAGCACAAACGGGAAGTCTGTTGTTGAACAACTTCAACAACAACAAAAAACTGTTTCGGTTGATTTGTTACTGTCAACTTCTAACCTGTTTTTGTTCCAACTTCGTGAATATCAAAATATATAAGGTGAATATAATTTTTGGAAAAAAATGTTTCTATGAAATTTAGAAAGAGAATGAACAGAAATGAATGAAAGTACTGAAAATTTTTTTGAAATTAATTTTTGAAAAAAAATTATATCTATGAAATTTAGAAAGAGAGTGAACAGAAATAAATGAAAGTACTGAAATATTTCTCATCAATTACTACAAATTCTTGTAATTCTTAAACTGTTTTGTAAAGTCTAATTGTTCGTGAACGAGAATCACTGCAATGTACTAAACATCAGATAAAAATCATCTTGGAAAATTTTTGCAATAATATTCAAAAGAATGTATGAATCGATGATTTAAAGTGAATCAAAGCATGGAAATCAAGGAATAGCGATCGTCATATCATTAACTGGAATTTTTTTAAAAAAAATTAATTCATACAGTTCTCAAGTAGATACATGTACTATAGTAATGCTCCCCGTCTTTTCAAGCAGCTCGAGTATATCATGGTAAAAAACCGAGTCAAGAAAACAAAAGCAAAAATATGGTATTCTTTTTTTAAGAATAGAAATAACCAATAGAAAAACGTGAGAGGGACGTTCGTGTCATACTGACATACTTTCTTTTGTTCTTTTTTAACTGTTTTACTTACAAAATATGTAACATTGATACCTCGTTTAAAAGAATACCTTAAACAATATTTGAAGTCGCACAAAGCAAGTTCACCTTGTCAGGTCATGAAAAAGTCACCCCTCCTTCTTATCGGACAGTAGAAGTAAAGGGAGAATAAAAAACATAAAAAATATCTGGCCGAGAGTCCGTCCCGACTCATTTACATTACTAGTCTGGTACTCGTACCACTAACAATTTACTTTAATTATCAATAAATACTTAATAATTAATTAACAAAATATTGAATTAACAGATTACACTTAGCAATTTTTCACAAATCAGGTGATTGGTAGAGCCATGTAAATACATTTAATGACAAAACTTTTCTAGACAATTTATAAAATATTGAATAAATCTTTGTTTAGGTTCTGCTGAATGGAGAATATATGGCAAATCCCAATACTTACCGGTTTACACAAGCAAAGCATGGATCAATGCTCAGGTAAGAAGAAAAAGAATCACAGACTCTGAAAAGGTTATTTTATTTTGTTTTGTTTTTACTGTTGCACAGATCAAAATATTAGAATCATCCTGAAAAATATTTCAGACACAAATGCAGTTGTATAAATAGCAAGTAATTGGATTCATTTATTTGTACAGATTGATACATGCAAGTTTGTTTCTTATATTTAAAGATAGACTGTTTGAAAAACGGTTCAAAGCTCACAGAGATTGAAACAGCGGAAGAATATCATTTTGTGAAGAACATTGCTGGTGAAATTAATGCAGGTAATAAAAAAATCATGCTTATTTAAAACCTAAATTAGTTTAGTTTCGAAAAGTTTGTCTCGTTATTATAAAGATACTCGTAGAATGTAGCCTTTAAACGATGTAAAAGGTACTTTAGCAACTTAACACTTTGAATGTTAAATTAAACATCTGCAAAAAAAATATTTTTAAAAAAAGTGATTGTGATGTTTTTTATTGGTTAGGATGAAGATTTTTTTGTAAAAAAAAAATACTCACGTTCATATTGTTTCAGCCAATATTCATATAGGTGGTACAGACGCATTCGAAGAAGGACATATGGTCTGGTGGTCAAGCCTTCAGTCTGTAGATCTGGGTCTAAGTTTGTGGACACCGAATCAGCCTGATAATTATAATAATAATGAACATTGTATGAATCTTCAAAAATCTGCAGATTATAAACTAAATGATGGTAGCTGTCAATCCGCCCTTCCTTTCATCTGTGAACGAAGTGTTTGAAGAAGACTGCATGAAAAAAGATATTTAGACAAAGGCGCTTCTGTTTTAGTTATAACAACTGAAAGCACAGTGCAATTAACCCACCAAACAATTCGTACTTTTATGAAAGAATAGTTTTAAGTTCAGTTAAAAATCTTTATAGCTAATACAAACATTATCACATTTTACAGATTGCTTCATATTGTGGAATTCGAGTGAGGAAAGGAAAAGATTTTTGTTGTAATTCTTTCTAAAACATCCAGGTTCAATACAGATTTTCTTACATTTTCTTACATTTAGAAATAGGATTCATATTCTGCCGAAATTGATCTTCAAAATTGATTCATGTTTATGAGTGTCATATGTAACAAAATCAATTTATCTATTTACTTTAATGCGCTTCTTTGAATGAATGTATTTTTTAGGTCACCTGAGTCAATCAGGTGACCTATTGCTATCCGTTTTTGTCTGTCGTCGTGCGTCGTCCGTCGTGCGACGTGCGTCGTGCGTTAACATTTAAACATTTTCAGCTTCTTCTCTGAAACCGCCTAACCAATTTCAGCCAATTTTGGCATATAGCATCTGTGGGTGAAGGGGGACAAAAATTGTGAATTTCATGGTCCTTGCCCCCCTGAGGCCTGAGGGGTGGGGCTAAAACCACCAAAATTAATGCAATCTTTAAAAATCTTCTTCTTTCCTCCTGGACATCAAGCAGTCAAACTGTTGACATGATTGTAATAAGCATTGAGCCCTCTACCAAAATTGTGAAATTCATGGCCCCAGGGTCAGGGGTTCTGGTGCTAGGGCGGGACTATATAGATCATATAGTGAAAGTGCATTATTTCTTTGAAAATTTTCTTCTCTACTCCTGGGTATTATTTAAACAAATTAAATACATAGTTATGATAAGCCAGAGTGACTTTACCAAAATTGTGAAATTCATAGCCCCAGGGTCAGGGGTTCTGGTGTTAGGGCGGGGCTATATAAATCATATAGTGAAAGTGCATTATTTCTTTGAAAATCTTCTTCTCTACTCCTGGGTATTATTTAAACAAATTAAATACATAGTTATGATAAGCAAGAGTGACTCTACCAAAATTGTGAAATTCATGGCCCCAGGGTCAGGGGTTCTGGTGCTAGGGCGGGGCTATATAGGTCATATACTGAAAGTGCATTATTTCTTTGAAAATCTTCTTCTCTACTCCTGGGTATCATTTAAACAAATTGAATACATAGTTATGATGAACAAGGGTGACTCCACCAAAATTGTGAAATTCATGGCCCCAGGGTCAAGAGTTCTGGTGCTAGGGCTGGGCTATATAAATCATATAGTGAAAATGTATTAATGCTTTAAAAATCTTCTCTACTCCTGGGTATTATTTAAACAAATTAAATACATAGTTATGATAAGCAAGGATGCTTCTTCCAAAATTGTGAATTTCATGGACCCTGGATCAGGGGTTCTGGTGTTAGGGTGGGGCTCTATTTATTATATAGTGAAAATGCATTAATGCTTTAAAAATCTTCTTCTCTGCTACTGGGTATTATTTAAACAAGTTAAGTACATTGTTATGATAAGCAAGGATGCTTCTTCCAAAATTATGAAATTCATGGCCCCAGGCACAGGGGTTCTGGTGCTAGGGCGGGGCCATATATATCCTATAGTGAAGGTGAATTATTTCTTTAAAAATCTTCTTCTCTGCCCCTGGGTATTATTTAAACAAACTATTAGTACATTGTTATGATACGCAAGTATGCCTCTTCCAAAGTTGTGAATTTCATGGCCCCAGGGTCAAGGGTTCTGGTGAAAATGGGGGGGGGGGCTCTATTGATTATATAGTGAAAAAACAAAATTTCTCTGAAAATATTCTTTTCTGCTTCTGGTTAAAAAGCAAAGAAGCTAAGTGTATAGTTATGATGAGCATGATTGCTTCTTCCAGAGTAGTGAATTGCATGACCCCTGGGTCAGATGTGCTGGTGTAAGGGTGGGGCTCTTGATAATATAGTGAAAATGCATTAATTCTGTTAAATAATCCTGTCTGCTCCTTAGTGTAAATCAGATAAACAAAGTGATTACTTACATGTATGATGAATTAACTTCTGGTCCCAGGGTGAGAGGCTCTGGTGTTTCTCGGTGGGGAGGGGGACTGGGGGGCTCTATTGATAATGTAGTGAATCTGTAGTAAAAAATGCATTATTTCTTTGAAAATCTTCTCTGCACCTGGGCATATCAGAGGCAAAAAGAGTAAAAGTTTTAATAAATATTTTTGAACATCTGGACCATTTTGTCAAGTGTTCTGGTCCTGGCCAGGGTTCTATTAATTTGTATTCTACTGAGGGGAGTTATTCCCCTTTGCCATTTGCTTTTGATAATTAGTCACTGTAAATAATGTACTTGAAAGGTTAATAGAATAAGAGAATTTTGCAAGATTTTTTATTGTATAATACAAAAAGTACTTTCATAGTTTTAATGATCAGGTAGACTTGTAAGTAATAGATAAATAGAAATGAGACAAAAATAACTTGTCTTATTCAATGTTCATCAAAGACCAAGAGAGTCCAATGTAAGAGATTTCAACAAGGAATTAAAATAGTACAGAAGCACTGATAGTTTGTTAATATACTGTGATAGTGATAAATGGGGAACAGATTAGAACCTAGTTTATGAACTGTTAATGAACACTAGACTAATTATTTTGTTGATCCTGATAACCCTATTTTTCTTGCTTTTGGGCAAACAAAGCTTCACCTTTTAGTTCATATTATACTCTATGGATTCTCTAAATTGTTGTAACATACTCAGGTGACCGTTAAGGCCCTTAGGCCTCTTGTTTAAGATTGCCTTTATTTGAAGCTTCATTTTTTTTTACATAGTATTAATTGATCATCTACTATATCACTGAAGAGTTTTTCTTTTGTATATGAAAAATCAAATTCACTAGTGAATAAAATGTAATATTTTGGATAATTTAAATACATTTCTCACCTAAAAATAACAGTTTGATAAAATCTTTCTCGATTGCACTTATACAACAAATTCAATAAAAAAAGGAAATAAGAGATCTTTCGTGTAGAGATGTTGGACAAATTTTCATTTCTTTTTAAGTTAACTCAAAGGTGATTAAAAAATTGTAGATTTGTTCAGATTTTCATGTTATATCTGAACATGTATAAATAATAAATACAGCTTGACCTTGCAGAAGTGTTTGTCTTTTCAATGTATACACATATTGTAAAGGTAAATACTGTACATTTATAAATATAAGCTATGAATTTATAATTGCTTAATTTCACGACTCGTGAAATAGAATTACACTTTTTAAATACTTAATTGTTTAAATATATGTACAATCTTCCGATCAGCAGTCCGATCTCAAGATTGGACACCAGTACTGAAAGAACCACGGCTTTTATTTCTAGAAGAAAATATTACCCTCAACGAAGCATTGTGTAAGAAGCAAGATGTTCTAGGCATTTATGTGTTGCCTTAATCTTACAAGTTATCGAAATTAAAGCATATTTTAACTTTACCTATATTTTCAGCAATAAATGTTAAATAACCCAACCCTATTAGCAAAAGAAAATTAACTGTTTCCTCATTTATTTTTCTATTAAAAATTCTCTTTGTAAAGAGTAAATGGAATTTGTTCAAAATACATTAGCATTGCAATTAGACTTTTGCAAAATGTAAGGCCATTTTTCCTTTAAGTTCAGCACTCAACTGCAGTTTATTATCGTCTGTACTAGTAGTTTTTTTTCTAGCTATAAATTAAAATTGGTATTCCAGATCTTGTAAAAATATTTATTTAAACCAATTGAGCATACTTTTAAAAGAACATTTATCTCTTAATTTACTGGGAAACATTTTTTGATTATTTTGCCGACAAAATCAGTCCCTCCGCTTTTTGCAATTCATTTGCGTTTCATAAAGCATGATTGCTCAATGTGAGTGTTTGTATACACAAATCGAAGATTTTTCTTCAAATGAAATGTGAAGCTTAGGAACAGTTATCATGTTTAAAAGTCCAAACAATACAATCTGAGGGCATAGAGAACTTAGAGTTCTAAAATCTCTGACGTGGATTCAGGTGCCATGAAGGGGAAAGCATCATCTGTCAACTGGTCACATCCTCAGAGAGCCATTGTCTTGCTTGAGTAAACGGAATAATTAATCCATAGACAGTTCAGTATGAAAATAATGGCATAACAGTTTGGTTAAAAAAGATGTCAACAATTGACATAACAACAGGGTATACTGGTATTTGTAAACAAACAAAGTCATTGTATTGCCATCAAATGTAACGTGGCCACCAAATGTAACGTGCTTGAGCAAGGATATTTCCAAATAACACATGAGACAGTTCTAATTAATTGAAATTTATCCTTTGGTAGCTGTACCCATAATTAATATAGCTTTCGCAAAAGTCACGTGATTTAGCTTTCACTGGGACATTCCCGGGTGAGCTGCTATGTGAGAGACACGTATTTGGAGGGCAGCTGAGGTTTGCTGTATGGGCAGTATATTTTATGCAGTATCCAACGTGCAATACCACAAGCATAAAAAGGACACGTATAGCAGACCGTACGTTATGACTTTTGGAACACGTTGG
Organism: Saccostrea echinata; assembly: GCF_033153115.1. Classification (NCBI taxonomy): domain Eukaryota; kingdom Metazoa; phylum Mollusca; class Bivalvia; order Ostreida; family Ostreidae; genus Saccostrea; species Saccostrea echinata. The sequence goes on from NW_026889777.1 coordinate 13,309,000, forward strand.
CTGAGTTGAGCAGCATTCCAGAGGGATCAACTGCAAGGGCGATCGTCACCTATCCACAAGTTCAGGGACTACAGCCCCAGAAATGATGGGATGATTGATCAACGGATCTTTTTTCAAACCTAATGATGTGATTTGATTCATATAAGTCAACTGACAGGATTTATAACTTACAGCTCCTGTTGATTGTGGCAAACCTTGATGTTCAGCACTGTACAAGTGGACATTAATTCACTGACAACAATATGAATTATTACAAGAAATTATAGATGCAAAATAACATCTACATATGTCTGTCAGTTTATTAGGGTTAATTGATTTTTCTCTTATAAATATATGTGAATGCGAACGGAGTGCGAATGCCAGTGTGCTTATGTAAATATCTGTTTCTTTTTTTTTTGTTAATGAATTTCCATTAATTAGAACTGTCTTTCGAATTATTTGGAGATAGTCTTGTTCAACCATGTTACAATCCGCAATCCGTAAAGTGATTGTTGATAACCTTGTTTCATATACTTATTCGCCAGGAGCCTATTGAGGTTTAGAAATCTTGCGCTTTCGTATTAAATCAACTAGGGGACCTAAACACAATGTGAAGATGATAATTGTATATTCGAACATATTGACATAAACAAGGAAGGTTGACATAGAAAAGTTAAAGTCACCACGTTTATATAGTTTAGCTTGTCATCAATGGCTTTTTCTACTGAAACACATAAATATGGTACAGATGTGTAAGTCTTGCCTGGATATCTCAAATCAACGTATGAATGGAAATGAATATTTTTCAGTAAATATCTTAACTCGAACTTAAGTGACTGCAAGAGTTTGTTCTTCTTTTCGACGTTTTTTATGTCTCTCAGTTGATTCGATACGCAAGAGCAAGTTCTACGTATGAACAATTTCTAAAGGGAGACAAGTTATTGACAAACAATTTGACAAAACAAGGATATCAGCAGTCTCATCTTTTCGCAAGTTTTTCGGTTGATACAATGACCTTGTCAGCACATACAACCTATCATTGAGTCAAATGCTGACTGACGTTTTTCATACTAATTGTTAGGCCATTATTTATACCCTGACCTGATTTTTCCGGTTTTTGTTTTCCGATCATGACAAGGAGCACACGGCGGGTGTGACAGGTCGGCAGGGGATGCTCACTCCTCCATGGCACCTGATCCCACCTCTAAATTTTGATGTCCGTGTTTGCTCTGCTCCAAAATTTGTATCTTTTCATTGGACTTTCGCGATTGAATACTGCTCGTTATCTTCATATTTCATGTGGAACCCTGACATATCTTTCATCAAGGCTTTCTTACCTTTGTCACTTCCGGTATTCTTAAAACAGATAAATAGTTTGCATTTTGCCTTTTAAATTTCTAATGCGATACTATATATTTCTGAAACTCTTTATCTATTCTGGTAGGATGTTAAGGTATTCTTCTTCGAATGTAACCCAACTTCTAACATACACTGTAAATCTTCCACCGAATTCCAAATAAAAATAATGTTTTGACGATATTTTAAAGATCTGGACTCCCTTAATTTAGGATCATTTAAAATGATTTTGTTGATAATTAATATTTTTGAATGCAAAAGTTGGGTGAAATCTCTAGGAAATGCAAGCTGTAGATTTCAACTAAAATATATTGGAATACAAGACTGAACTTTTTTATGATTAATGTTGATAATATTTACGTACAATAACTATATCTCTTTGACAGAAACATTAGTTTGTATTCTGGTTTTGAAGAATCTAAGCATTGGTATGCTTTTAGTTTTTCAAATAGTCTTTATAAATTAGAAAAGATTCAAGGGAACAGAGATAAGTTAAGTGCGATTGATACGTGCATGTAGACCTAATCGTTTATTGATGAAAAGTATACGAACGACGTCCATGACTAACGTATGTCTTAGTGTACATTTAAAACATCTAATGACTGTGGGGTTGAAAGATTTCCTACATTATTGATGTGATCATTACAACGTTATGGAAATACAGTGACTGGTTTCCAAATCCAATATTCTCCTCGTTGTCTAGTACTTAAAGAAGGGCTATTTGTAGTATGGAATTTTTTCCTCCAAATTCTGACCTCATAGAGGGACATCCATCATTTTATTAGAGCATATGCCCATTATATATTCAATAAAGAGTGATAACTTTTTGTACTTAGCAACATGCCATCTAATATCCTCTGGGACAAACTGTCCACCAGCAGAGACACATGATCGATAGTTAAAATGGAAAATGTGAAGATAACAGTGATCAATCCCATAAATCAAGTAGAATACAACTAGAGCGATATCACGGACCTCTGGAAACACTGAAGATGTGAAGGTTGGATTGAGTACCTAAGGGGAGTAGACAAGATTAAGTAACTGATGAATAAAGTATCTTTTAGTTGCAAGGCAGATAAATAGAGGACATTGAAATTAATCCTGCAATTCTTAGTAGCACTGTTTTATGTTTGTTTGTTTGTATGTTGTTTAACGTCCCTATCGAGAATTTTTCACTCATATGCAGACGCCACCACTTGCAGGTGGAGAGCTGCAAATTTTGTCCTATACTCTGCACTTACGGCCATTGAGCAGTGAGGGGTCTTTTTCGTGCCAGCACCTACTGCGACATGGGACCTCGGTTTATACGGTTTCATCCGAAGGACCGGTCTCCACGTCCCACAGTGGGATTCGAACCCGCGACGTAAGGATCAACTCCTTACTTCGCGACTCTAGAGCAGATGCTCTAACCACTGCGCCACGCGGGCGACAGCACTGTTTTAAAGTAATGCAATATCAGAAAAGAATAAGCACGCACAAGACCATCGTCGGATACCCACGACTGATCTCGTCTTTTACGTATCACCCGTGGCAAATTTGCTGAAATATCGCTGCAAAATATGCTAATTTGTTGAAAATAGACAACCAATCAGAAAGCTGGAACTCTTGGATATCCGACGATGGCACAAGACACCTCATTACAAAAAGAACAATGCAATGAATTAATATTATCGGTTAACCGTGTGAGCAAAAAGCAAAAGTTGTAGATTTTGTTTAAGAGATTACTATATATAAAAAATTAGATATAATATCATAAAATATTTACATTTCCAATGTCTTTGTCAGAGATAAAATTACAAATTGTAAAAATACTTTTATTTCTACAGAAATCTACTGGTTCATCGATAGGCGCGGTTAAAAAATCACGTGCGGGGCGGGACAAATAGAGACGCAGAAGCGGGGCTATTAGCACGGGAATTTGCAGAATCAGGAGCATGTAAATATAAGGAATAACTGTCAGATTTTTTGGATTCATGACGATGATCAATCGATTGGCTTGTGTGATAATTTCGGCGTTTATGCAAATTATCACGCAAGCCACTCGATTGATCACATCATGAATCCAAAAAATTAGACAGTTATTCCTTAATTAAACCAAGTAACATTTTTAAATATCTACTCAGAGAATTTTTTTTACAGATTAATTGTATTCAAAGGTTTTATGAAGGATGAATACATGTTAGAAATGCATACATGTATCCCATTGCTGGACGCAGTATTATTTTAAAGGACTTCAGGAAACACTTATGAAAGAGAGGCTACTCTGAAACAGAAAAAAAATAAATCAAGGCATTACTGGAGCAGATAGAAATGAAGCTTGAAATAACACATAGAGAATCGAACCGCTTTAATCCATTAGTTTCCGCTTTTGTTTAATAGCCTACCGACTGCATGCAATATCAAATTTCACAAACAAAACTGTAGATGTTACACAAATTTACACTGACGATTACATAACGATTCCGTCATATTTATTTATTTAAATGATCCCATCTTACATAATCAATATATTATTATTTTTCCTTCGAAATATGCATAAAGCTTACGAAATGAAAAAAAAAAAAAATTGGAACAATCATGTAAAGTTAGATAAGCTTTTCTATACGTGTACTTCACAATTGCTATTACTGAATCATAATGTAATGGTACTCGTTGCAAATGAAAAGTAATGAAGGATTTATTAAGTACCTTGCCTGAAATAATTTATTTCCAAAATTTGCTTATTTAATTCTCCAAAGAACCAAAAATAATTAAAAACAACTTTGAGAATTCGTTCCCTATGAAGCATCAAAAGTGTCTTTATATTTAGGAGCAGGAAAGGAGTCTTTAATTTGTAATAATACTTAACAAATAGCAATGGTATAACATTGTAAATAACATAATTATTTATTGATGTTTTGATTACTTTTAAGGTAGAACAGTCAATTAAAAGAAAAATTTTATACGAAAAGATTATGATTGTACAATGCCATGTTGTAAATTGGAAATGCTTAAAATGTCATTTCAAACAAAGGCCGCAAACTCTTCAACCCATTTCTGAAAAACATATTTTCAAATTAGTAATGAAACCTCCAAAATGTTTTACAAAGGTAAGTGCAAACTCAACATATCATTGCAATATGTATCCCACACCGCTTATTTTCACATTTACAATCCTTTGTAGGAAAATAATTAGCAAAAATCAGGATATTGAATTCACTGGAAAATATCTATCAAAAAATTCTATATACTAACATGTTAGAATCACTTTAGGGAGTATCAAATATTGGATACGTACAGAATACCTCCATAAGCTTATGTATTCAGTGTGTAAGTAAATAAACATTGCCAATGGTGACAAATCGCAAATAGTGCCATCTTTATCTTGTGCACCTCAGGAAGCGGTCTTCTATGCCTAAATATAATTATCTTGGGAATCATTCATCAACTTTTAAAGTGCATAGAATATCCGAACAACAGATACCAAAATTGTAATACGAAGGGGGGATGTTAACTTTCCACCAGTTTAACAAATATTTCTCATTTTACGTCTACTAGTATTTGCAGCTCATGTCTTTGCACATGAATACTTTTTGTGAACAATATTGCTTATTATATTCTTGTACATTCAAGAAACTGCTTGTTGGAAGAGTATTATTTTATAGTACGTTTTGAATATGAATAATTACTGACAAATCACACAATTAAAAAATCCGCCAAACTTTGTGAATGTAATCTATATCATTATATCCAATATTTTGACAAAGATTTAGTTGTCAATAAACATATAAATTTTCCTTTACTTTCGTATTGCAGTAGCTTTCATATAAGAACTCATAAATCTGTATCACATTTTTCTTTTTTTTTAAGTGATATATATATATATATATATAAAAACACTCCTAGTGTAAAGTTCATTAGAACTTTTTTCCTTGCGGATGTAGAAAACATCGGTTATTGGGTCTATAAAAGCATCAACGTCCAACGCAGAGGTTGTTTTTCATTTTAAAGAGAAATTCGTCAAAAATGACTAGTGTTAACACATTGATCTTATATTGCATTTCAAATAAATAAATGAAAATGAAATTACGTTATTTTTTCATCGCTGTAACTCTTGGTCTCTGTTTTCATGTGTCTGGAAGCTTCAAACAATTATCCGTTTTTCTTCGTGTGCCAGATAATGATAACAAACGTCCAATTGACAATATTGGGGATGAGATAGAAGGAATACGAAGTATATCATCTTGCATCTCCAATTGTAAACTAGATTGTACGGACGTTTTCTTCAATGAATTGACGAAAATATGTATTGTTTCGAAATCCGTAAAGATCACAGAAATGATTTCTTCACTGGGATTTATACATATGACATCAACAGCATCACGTAAGTTTACTTTATATACGTTTTATGCTAATGCCCTGTTCACACGGAGAGTTTAATTTGAATTAAACGTAAGTTACTGCGAATTAAATTTGATCCTCGTTCACACGAAGCATTTAATGCGAATTAGTTGAATTCGAATTAATTTAATGCGCATTGAATTACTTCGCATTAGCTCCGTGTGAACGCTTAATTAAATTTTTACGCATGCGTAAGGGCAGAATTAAGTCACATGCCACATGTCGGTGGTCAAATATAGGTATTTGTGCTATATTTGAGTGGAAAACAAAGGAAAACTATGTTCATCACTAAAAACTGTACAGACACTATGGAATTTTGTCAAATGTATAGCTGGCCCCGGGATCATGAAATATCTTAAGCTTAAGTCAAAATCTTTATGTTCTTTTTAGTTTTTGTAAAAGTCAATCAGAACAAAATTAAAATATTTTTCAATATTGCTCTACAAAAGTGGTGTTGTCTGCAAATTTAGAGATAAATTCAATAATTAGTAAACATTTTACAGGTGATTGAAATTTTGACTTAAGTCTAAGTTTGTTTCATGATCCTGGGGCCTGCTCTGCACAATGTGACGTGATTTGCAAATGACGTCATAATAGCCTTACTAAATAGCCATATAGAAGAAATAAAATTTTAATTCGCATTAGTGTACTTCGCATTAGCTGTCGTGTGAACGCAATTTAATTCGCGTTAGTTTAATTCGCATCAATTTACTTCGCATTAATTTACTGCGAATTAAACTCTCCGTGTGAAGAGGGCATAAAGATGTATCAAATATCATTTTAAATACATTACTGGTAAGGTATGATATGCAGGAAGATTTTAAAACCATTCAAAACTAAGATAAATATTTATTTTTATGTAACACAATTTGAATCATAGCTAAATAATGTTATCATTGCATTATCGTCAATATGAAGACAGCGTCATAATAATAGAGATTTTTAATATTAACATTAGGAGGAAGCATTTCTAAGTTGAACAGTCAACGAAGCTTATTTCAAAATATACAATTCCTTACAGAGTTATTGTAAAAAAATATGGATTTGCATTTCTAGTTTTATCAATGTCCCTTTTTTATGGTATTTGTGATTCTTCTGAAAATTTATTTTTCCCTGATTTATTATCAGGTGAACTAACAATCCGTGAATTTCTCAAAACGTTTTAATTAGGTAGAATTGTTAGCTCATCTTATAGAATAGCATGATAAAAATAAACATCATAGTCCTCATGATTTTTGTTTGTTTGTTGTTTAACGTCCCTCACGAGAATTTTTCACTCATATGGAGACGCCACCACTTGCAGGTGGAGGGCTACAAATTTTGACCTATACTCGGCACTCAGGTCCATCGAACAGTGAGGGATCTTTTTCGTGCCAGCACCTACTGCGACATGGGACCTTGGTTTATACGGTCTCATCGGAAAGACCGGTCTCTACGTCCCACAGTGGGATTCAAACCCGCGACGTAAGAATCAACTCCTTACTCCGCGACTCTATAGCAAACACTCTATAACCAAAGCGCCACGCGGGTGACTCGTCCTCATGGTGATCATTAAGGTATCCGACCCCCTATTAGGACAGCATTTTTTAACTTGAAATATCAATTGTGTATAAAATACACTGATATTAGTTATAAGCCTTTTAGAATAGAAAAGGATTTACCAAAATTAAAGAAATGTAATTACATCAGCAGTAAACAACAAGACTTAGTGAAGATTGTTTGAGGACAAAACAAATTTTTTGAAAATAAGAGTTTAAATAATACGAATGTCAGCAAATGCTGTGGTGGAAATATGTATCAAGGATAGAAAACGATTGAATCTATTTTTAAGAGGAATTTTTTTTAAAAATTGATTTTGATTGATTAAAAGCAAATGATGATAGCTCTTTAAGGACAGGTCAAGGTCATAAAATAACTTTCCGCTCTTACATATTGATACTAAAACATGAATATTATATCCTAAATTCAAAGAGTATTTAGTCCATACATATCTGTTATGCATTTAATTTTATTGAATCTGATGTTATTATGGATCAGATTCCCTAGCTTTTAAACATTTTTCTTTCATTTTCGTCTTTAGACAATACTATAAAATAATATATGTTTGTTGAGTAAGATTTTCTTTGTTGATGGAAAAAATTAATTCCAGAGAATTTGATGTCTTAGTAGGTAAAAAATAAAATACTGTGAAATAACATATTTCCGTGGTGTCTAATTCTCGAGGTTTGAAGAAAAAGGGTTGGTTTGGGGGAATTTGATTTCGTGGTTGGGGAATTGTTGAGCAGTTATGAATATGTAATTTTACATGTCATGGTATATATGAATTCGGGGGTCTCTTCATACTTCGAAAATAAGGAAAATTACCCCTCCCTAACACATGCGAAAAGTAGTGATTTCACAGTATTAAAAGAATATTATAGTTTGGTTGTTTAAAATTTCGTGGGGAAAATGAACTTGTGTCTCTCAAAACAAAAAAATGGGCCCTATAAAATTGATTTCACAGTATGTGGTAAATATGTGCATGAACTTTTCCTGAGAAGCAATATTCAGAGTAAGGCATGACCGTCGACCTTTCCGCTATAAAATATTTCAAAATATTATATAGTTCACGTACTTGATCTAACGCCTCTTTTTTGTCCGCTAATTTAAATACATAACAGTAAATGATTAAATCAAAAAAAAAAAAAAAAAAAAAAAAAAAAAAAAAAAAAAAGACAAAAACAAACAAACAAACAAACAAACCAGAATCATAGCTCAAAATACGCTAATTTATAATTACACTATTGCTTTCGCTAAATTTTAAGTGAGTTATTTTATGTACGTTTTCACTATAAAATGTAGTTTTGTTTATATTAGGTTCCTCTAAATGGAGAATATATGGGATGTCCCAGTACTTTCTTGATTACACAAGGAAAACATGGATCAATGCACAGGTAACAAAAAATTAACCATGTGTTTAGGAGACCTATACATGTAAATGGGGATAACCTTTCCTAATAAAAAAAATCAACACAAAAAACATACTATCACAGAGACAAGAAAAATGTCTAATAATGTTCTATGGAGTTAAAAATCTTTACATACTTTAAGTCATTCAAAGATAATATATACTTTTGATGCTCTAATTTGTTCTTTTCATTTAAAGATAGACTGTTTGAATAATGGTTCAAAGCTGACTGAGATTGAAACTGTAGAAGAATATTATTTTGTTAAGAGCATTGCAGATGAAATGGATACAGGTATTAATGAATTCATAATCATTTAAAACCATTTAGTAAAATGACGAAACTCATTCTCGTTATTTTGAAATGCACTACAGCTTTAATACAATGTAAAAGAAATCTTAGCAACAGTATTAGTATATTTTGAATGAGAAATTAAAGTGAACAGAGACCAAAAAATGTAACTTGTGAAATATATTGAAGGTCTGTGTGGTAAAAATAAATAAATAAATAAAAAAAAACCTCATCCAAAATTTCTTGTTCATACTGTGTTTCAGACTATGTTCACATCGGTGGTACTGACGCTTTTGAAGAAGGAAATATGATCTGGTGGTCAACCTGTCAGCGCGTTAATCTCATTCACTGGTCTTCCAATCAGCCTGATAATTATCTTAACGATGAACATTGTTTGAATCTGTGTAAAGCTGAGGATTATAAACTGAATGACGGCAACTGTCAGTCGGAGTATCCTTTTATCTGTGAGCGTAGTGTTTGAAGACGAACTAAAGTAAAAACTTTAATTTAATCCGCATATTCTGAATTCACGCCTGCTAGAATGAAAAAATTTAGTCTCTTTCAGTAAATCCAATTGATTTAAATATTGCCGTCATCTGTCAAATATTAACGGAACCATTTGTGTCCGGATTAGAAAGCTTTACTGCATATAAATGAATTCACAAAGGTAGATAAAACAATAAAACTAATATCAGAATTTCCTCTTTCCACAAAACACTTGAAAGCAAGATACATGTATTTGTAATCGGATTCGCAAATGCAACCAAAAATAAGTTTTAATTAATATGTATATAATATTAATGTGTTACTTTCGTTGGTTTATGCAGCATGTTGTTTCTTCTCATCATATTTTGGTTATCAAATTAGATTCGAAAATGTTTCAAATCGTTTAGTAGATTCAGAAGATCACTACATGTATTTAGACAGCTTCTTCTTTTGAGATTTTATTCTGTGGAAGTTTCTTAATCCTATTTTGTTAAATGTAAATAAATTCTTTCTGAAATATAGAGAATGTCAGTACTTTTTTTTTTAAATTTCAATCCTACGCTGATTCAACGTATCCCATTGAAATCGGAAAAAAGGACAAATTAGAGTCTTTGTTTCGTATTTGGATGTTTTAGTAGAGAATGACTTTGATGGCAAACTGACAACTAAACAATTTAACCTTCTGAAAAACATGATGACTTCAACTTTTCTATCCTCAATTTCTCTTTCTTTATGTTATTTATGTAGCAGCATATCATTATCACTGGATATGGAAATTATGTCTTCTAGATGATTCAATGCACAAGACCATGTTCTACAATTTCTTAAACGAGGCAGGCTGTTGAGAAATAAGCTGATTATGCAAGGATTTGAATAATCTCGTTTGAATAATACTTTTTGCAAAATCTTTGGTCGAATCTTGTTTGCAAATATAATATGTCGTCAAGTTGTTTGTTGACTGACGTCTTTCATACCAGTTGCTAGGTAATTTTTTCCCCAATGAATTGTCTACGAATTTTTACGTTCACCCGAGTAAGACAAGAGGCACACGGAGGGTGTGACCGGTCGACAAGGGATGCTTAATCCTCCATGGCACCTGATCTCACATGTGTTTTTCAGAGGTCTGAATTATTTTGTTCTGTTTAAATGGACTTTTGTGAATGATGACTGTTCATTTATCTTCACATTTCATTTATCAACTGCCATATGACTTCATTTATCAACTGCCATATGCCATATAACTATCATATGATTGTCATAATATGCTTATAAAAGTACATGAATTCATGAATTGCCGCATCTTTGTCAGCGCCAAAGCCGCTAAAATATGAAGTTTGCTTTTTTAAGTACACATACAGTAGTTTATGTTCCTTAAGCAAATTATTGCTAAATTATGATCACCATTCTCACATATTTATCCTGATGCTTGATTAATTTCATTGCAATTAAAAGAATGAATCAACTATGTGTTAAGAGGTTGTTTGCACATACAATATATTTAATCAAATTATATTTTTGTTCATTTTATTGCAAAGATATGTCCAATATACAGAAACTGCAGATGTGCAGTTAAATGGTCTATACCATTGTTTTTTCTTTCATAAGAAAGAAATGTGAGACACTAAAAAATATCTATATTATTTCAAGTTACCTGATATGTAAAACGTGATTTTTTTTTCCTTTACGGGAAATTCATCTATTTTCAACTCTCACTTTCTGTATGCTTTCATGTCCATGTGACATCATAGATTGACGTAATATTTGTCTGTAAGGAGTGGGCAGTCAAATATATGCTTAAACAATATTTACTTTTTCTGTTGGTAACATTTAATTTCATTTTGCCTCACAAACTCTTGTGTAATTTTATAAATATTGCCTTTACTCAGATGCATAATTACAATTATTATGAAGAAGACGATTTTAAAAATACTTAATACATTTTGTGTAAATCAATCATCTAGACAGTAGATATCGCCGACATCATTTCATGCACTTTCATGGGTATGAATTTGTTTATTGTTTTTTTTTAATATTACCAATTAACTAATATTTTTTATTTTTTCTGAAGTTCTTCAGTAGAATAATTTAAAATTCAAAGCTCAAAGAAAATAATCTACACTGTTTCTTCTTAACATTATTTTAATTCTATGCTTTTTTATCCAGTCTACTAAGAATATAGCTCGGAAGACGATATGACTCCGTTTGGCCTTCGTAATAAAGTTTCAAGGACATTACTGGTCACATATGGATGACCATCTGGTGTTTTCTTATCTTTTTGTTTAGAAGGTGTGAATTTAGAAGTAGTTAGACAAGTGTCTGCCTCACTTTCATTCAAAGTTACATGTACGTTTCTTTTGAATGAAACTTTCGAGTTATCAAATTTCTTTAAACGTAAATAATCATCGACATGAAAATCATGGTCTTTGACTTTACTGGTTGAAGTATCCGCATATTTGTTGATTTTGCTGTACGTTTTCTTATTACCAGTGTCTTTCGAAGATTTTGAACAATGCTGCAAAAAGTCAATTTTGCATGCACATTCACAGTTCTCAAAATTCCCTGGCAGACTTGATAGAACATCATTCCCTGATATTTGGATACTTTCCCTGTTTTCTAGGTTATCACTCGTTCCATCCTTGTACAGGCCTTGAAAGACAGATGTGTCAGAAATGGTTGAGATGCTAATTTTTTGTGGTGCATTGAAGATAGGCTTTGACTTATTTGTAGCAGTGGCAGACTGTTCATCTGATTTGGATAAAATGTTGTTTCTTGTCATATCTTTTACCATGGATTCAAAAGCACATGAGTTTCTTTTATCTAGTTTCTTCTTCTTTGATTTCATACAACCAGCTTCTTCTTTTATTTCGTTCCATTTCATTTTGACTTCTAATTGCTAAGATAAAAACAGAAAATATAGAAATATTACTTGATATGATAGATTATAATAATTAAGAGTTAATCAGATGTCTAAAATGTAAAACAGTTTTACCCTCTGTTTGCCAAATGCTCACCACTGCTATGCGTGTTAATAAATTAGTCATTCCTGTCATTATTGAAAGACATAAATAAAGTGTACTTACACATATTCTTGTCAACATTTTCATCAACACATTTTTGTATTTAGATTCTAATTTTCTGGTATTTGCTTCAAGCGTCTCCTTCTCCCTTTTCATTTCCTTTATATATTCCACAGTTGCTTTGAGAGTTGATCCTTTATCTAATGCCTTAAGACTAAAAACAAAAAAATATAATTGTACACTTTATTTTGGCTTTCATTAAGACATAAACTTGAAATAATTTAAAATTATTTTTAAAGAGCCAATAGACGATAATTGTAATTCAAAGACGTTTAGGAAAACAATATTCACAGGCAAATAGGTCTTAACTGCAATTGTTGCAATGCCAGTTGAAGAATAAAAGGTAGGAATTTCTTTCAATGATTTTTGTTCGACTTTTATCTCAATAATTGCCTCGACAATAAGGCATTAATTTTTATTTCTTCTATTTGTCATAAAATATTTAAGCCCGTTTTTGATAACGTGTTTGAATACTAGAGTACCATTTTATGTTATCCTCTGAAATCAGCATACATTCTTTGCCATACCCGAAATAATGATGAAAATAAGCACTATTAGGAGGTTATATTTCACATGTCATACTTGGTGTTAAGGTAACAGGGAACCTTTAGATTTTAGGCTTTGTTTTGAAATACGCGACTCGCATCTGATTATATGTTCATAGTCCTTCTATTCACTCGTATAAAATTTTGCTTTAATGCTAATGGTTTTTAAAAAGAAATGTATTTGTGAGTGAATTGTAGACAATTTGGACAAAGCTTTCGGTTCAAAATTGAACAAAACAGATATTTAAGCTTCGCAAATTTATAAAAAAGAATAATACACCTTTATTCCATTTATAGTTATCTCTCTTATCAGCGTATCAAAGAGCCATACCACCTAATTAGTTTGAGTAGTTCGAAAAAGCAAACAAGAAATCACTGCAAATATTCTATAAATCGTAAAGTGGATACACTGAAAAAGAATTCTAGAAATATCAATTTATTCCAATTATATTAACAATTTTTCAGTTTACTTTGAGCTTCAATTTTGAAGCTGAAATTACCTCTTTTTCGTTATACTATTTAGCATGTTTATGCCAAACAAACTGCATATATTTCTTTGCTATTACTAGATGGATATTTTCCCCCCAATTTCTCCATATCTTTGTTTGCTATTTTTAGAGGGATATTTTCTTCTGTTTCTGTTTTGATTTCTTAAGTTTATTTGAAAGAAAAACATATTCACATGATACTACATGTAATATCATGCATATATTTTAAAATACATGAGAGGTCTTGTGTTTTTACATTTTGTTTTGAAAACGATTGAATACTGTTCGTTATCTTCATATTTCATCTGATTCTAGCGGTGTAATATCCTAAATTATTCCGATGATTGTTCCTCTTTTCACTTTTTTTGCTTGGTACCGGTGCTGTTCATCTACTACATTTGCATTATTTTCAAATGATACAAACTATATATTTAAAAAAAACATAAAACATACTTACCCATATTTCGGCAAGAGTGAAGCAAGTTCCTTAATTCTATCGTTTATATGGAATCGTCGTCTGCGTTCGACTAATAAAAATACTAAACAATGTTAGACGTTACCCTTTCATTAATCAACATTGTTAATTCATGCAAAAACTAAACCAGGATAGGATTAATTAATTATTGTTTAACTCCAATTCGGCAGATTTTCAGCCACATAGCAGCGATATTTGAAGAGGAAGCTGAATATCGGGGAGATTTCCTATAAAAATACGATCATCCATCTTAAATAAACTTTTTTTAAAAATAATCAACAGTACATATAATTGATAGATATGAATAAGCATTACCAATATTGTGTTTGTCCTTCCTAATCCTGTCTTTTCTCAATAACCTCTCCTCTAGTTTTGACACACGTTGTCTTGGTTGAAAACTGGATGTCGAGAGACATTTTTCATTTGCTTTGCAACAACTTGTATGACCGCTTTCGCTCTGCAGTGTAGAGAATGTAGCGTGAAATAAGCAATAAAATAACTCTTAGTAGTGAAAGTGTAAGTAAACATTTTCCTTAAGTTGTCAAGTTCTTTTCCACAGCATATTTTACATTCTTGGATATCTGTTTTTCGAAGAATTGATTTTTCACATACATGTATTTAAAAAATAAATGAATTGTTCAAAGAATCACCGAATGATGGTTTTAGAAGAATGTGATACATTTGCAGAGTAGCAGAGTGCTTCCTGATAAAAGTGATGTGCAACATGTAGGTGTCACTATATTCTTGTATATGCCAAACTAAAAGACGTGGTCTGTGGCAGAGGAAATCAGCTGGAAAGTTGTGGGGCTTATAGAAGAAGGTGTGCATCTCAAAGTTAAGGTGCCCCAGATCAATTGATGAATTTGCATTAGGACAAGAATACAGAATACTGGGTGTTTTATTCTCCTCGCTCCTGGGTGGGGCTGTATGGGTGCGACTAAGGCCAAAATCTTAGAAAAACAGGCCAACATTTGGGGAGGCCCCTGAGTGCATTTTGTACATGTTATATGTTGAGATAATTTTTGAGCTTTGGGCTTATAAAGTGTACCGGGTAATTAATTAGCCCAAAAATATCCCTTACCATAAATATCTATGTACAATATGTCGGAATTCCCATGGGTACAAATTACGCAACATTATTAGAAGATAGAGCATATGAATCAGCATTCATTCAAAAGATTTTACGTGAAAAGAACTTTAAAATCCCTTGCTGTGACCTTCAATTCAACATACAGATGTATCGACGACGTTTTATCAATTAATAATTTTCATTTTCATTCCTATGTTGATTTGCTATATTCCTTTGATCTCGAAATAAAAGATCCCACAGTCTGGCACATCTGCTTCATATTTGGATATTTATTACAAAAGGACGTTAGTTGTAACCAAACAACAAAACCTTTTTGACAAACGTGATGACTTCAATTTTTCTATCGTCATCTTCCATTATTTATGTAGCAATAAGTAGCATTTTCGCCTGTTTATGGAGTTTATGTCTCCCAGTTGATTCGATACGCAAGAGTGGGATCTACATACGAACACTTTCTAAAACGAAGCAAGCTAGGACAAAAAAGTTGATGATACAAAAACATAGCGGTCATGGGTCACGGTTTTCATTTGAGATGAAATTATCATTTTTACAAATGGACCTACGTACATTATTATATTCTTCGTCCTGTTCAACGCAGTCAAGTTCCTCTATATGTACTTCATCCATCCGTATAGATTTCATAACATCATCTAATACATTTTCCACCTGAAATACCAATCTGTATATATAAAGAGGAGATATAATATAAGTGATAAACTGGTAAAAATGCCTTGAATCAAATCAATTCAGTTTTAATATTTTTTCTACAATAATGATTTTTTTGCATGTGTTCTAATTCAGAGGAATATATTTATACAACGTAAAAAATATTTTTTCAAGTTTTTCATAAATGTTACACTATATTTCAACACAGAAATTTCACATATGGATTGCACTTTACATGAATTATTTAAGGTCAAGATCTAGTAAATGAAAGGAGCCTACAGATTTCTCAAATTTGAGAAATAAATTCCTTTAATGATGCTTTATAAGTATAGCTTGGTCAAATAAGGTGTTTCGAGGCATAATTTGTAAACAAATTGGTAAACAAGACTAAAAATCATATTATAAACTGTCATTTTCATTGAAAAATTAAGAAAATCAGTCATGAATATGGGAGTTTTTTACATATCAGACAAATTAAATGTATCCAGATTGCCTACAGTCTCTCAGAAAACGGCAATTTGTATGTTCTTAGCCTCTCCTTTAAAATAATATTAAATTGAATATAGGTTTCGGGATTACTTTTCACATAATTTCAAATTGAATTCCAGGAAAATACTTTATTTTCTTCATAATTCTATTACAGCCGTAAAGTACGGGAAAAAGAAAGTTTAATTTGATTATGACGTCATAATGGATCTAGCATAAAAAATGCAGTCTAAAATCATTTACTAGATCTTGACCTTAACATATATCGTTTAATTGTATCTGAAATTATCATAGATCAAAACATGAATAGTTGAGTGCTGTGCGTTTTCCTGTACACAAACTGCAATGCAATGTTTTTTTCTATGTAACTTTGCTTTTTCGAGAATCGTCATAATTTAAAATTTTCTCCATAATATTCATGCAACTTATAAACGAGGGAAATAAAACTTTGATGTGATGGAGAAGAGTTAATTTCGAGTTTTAAAAGAGTTCCAAAGAAAAAGTTATGATAAGACATGTGCATTGTTCATCCCTAACTAAATATAATTTAGTAAACTATGTAGTTAATTATAGTTTACTATTGTAAGCCATTATGACAGCAAATCAAAGTTTTACAGTTATCATAATAGTAGATGAAAGTATTCTACGGAAGCCGGTAGGTGCCAGGTAGAAAAATATTTTATCTGGCGGCCGCCAGAAAATTATCTGGCGGCCGCCAGAAATTATGTGGCGGCCGCCAGATAACTTTCTGGCGGCCGCCAGATAAATATTTGGCGGCAGCCAGATAAATATTTGGCGGCCGCCAGATAACATATATGGCGGCCGCCAGATAAGTTATCTGGCGGCCGCCAGATCTTTTTATCTGGCGGCCGCCAGAAAATTATTTGGCGGCCGCCAGATAAGTTTCTGGCGGCCGCTAGTTATTTATCTGGCGGCCGCCAGATAATTATTTGGCGGCCGCCAGATAAAATATTTTTTCTACCTGGCACCAACCGGCTTCCGTAGTATTCAGTTTTCAGTACAGTGTCATAGTGATCACTATAGTAAACGTGTCAGTTTTCACTATAGTAAATCGAAAGTTTCAAAGTTATGAATACGGAAAAATGGTTTTAAAAATGATACATGTAAATATAAGTAAAGTAAGTTTAAAATTAATTACCATCGAATTTGATTTCATGTTACAGAAATCTCATTTAATTTCAAAACTTAAATATATCCAGTTTTTACAGATTTTCTCATTTATCTAGAGATCTGTTGATGTTCTTTGATTTGCACTTTGCATGCAATACATTTTCATTGTAAACTTTATTTTTAGCTGTATACTTTTTTTAAAGTTATGTTTTTATTACCTATTACTGGCAAAACATTTCTTAAATGAATATTGTCTGTCTTTCACTTATTTGGTCGTTTTATATTAGCAAGTCACAACATTTATGTATGTCATTATGTATATCAAAATGGATGTATAGAGTTATCTTATACACACATTATATTGCAGTGATAGCTATAGTTAATCAATGTTTTTGAAAATATCACTTTTGTTAACTATAGCTTTCATAGTGTCAAAGTTCTCACTAAAGTTAACTCTAGTCTTCTATAATGTCAACTATAGTTTAATAAAATTCGTTTTGTATTTTTTGTTGGGGTTCGCAGATGTACCTGTTACATAATCGCTCATTTTCTGTCGAAGCGGTCATTTCAATATGCAATAAAAGCTACCTTAACTACAAAAATTGAACAAAAATGACAATAGCTTCTACATAGCATTTTATATCCCTTTTTTGGTCTCCTTGAATTTTTATTCATATTTGAGTTCAAGTATAGACCGTTTTTCATTGGAGCTAAACCTATGAACTATGTATGTAATCTTGTTAGGAAACACAATTACGTCCATCTTGATAAAGTATGTCATTAAAATAAGAAACAAAGAAATAAAGAGTTTTACATAATCATTTGACCAAGTTTAGCTTGTGGAATTATTTCAGAAATTTAAGGACTTTCACTCTAATACATTCACACTATATAAAAGGGTGTTCTACTTACGTCTGCAATATCGCTCATATTTGTTATAGCTTCATGTAACTCTTGAGAAACTTGAGGGATTCTAAGGACCTCGGCGCATGCGTCTTCTACTAGAGTCGAAAACATATCTCCAACTTCAAGAGAGCAGACAGTTTCCAATTCGTGGGAAGGAGATGGTCCGTCACACATTGCTTCTGTCATACTTTGATTTCCTAAAGATGGTGGCTGTAAATATTATATTTATATATTCATCAAATTATCAATTATGTATGATTAAATCTGGTCTAAGTCTGATCTACATAAAAGTTTAATAAGGTTTTATAGGATGAAATCATTGCAGGTATGACACAAAAACAAAAAAAATGTGAATGATATGAAGAGAAATATAATTAAGACCCTATTCAAGAACATCAAAAGAGCCACAAAAAGAATTTACAAATCAAATGCGTTATTTTACTGTCATGTGATGAAACACAGTCCTATTTTATTAAAGTATGAATGTATACAGTATATCATAGGCAATTTCGCCACATATGATCCACATATGCATTGCCTTTCATATGGGAATCATATGAGGATCAGATGTATATTCAATCATATATGAGTATCATATGTGGCAAATCATATGAGGATCATATGAAAACACATATGTAAATCATATGAAGCAATATACATATGATACACATATGAAAGATATTGCATATGAGAATCATATGTATACTTTGAGGATGATCATATGAGAATCATATGAAACAGATCTGTGTGTGTTTATTTATTTGTCCTTGTTATAAACAGGTAAAATTCATTTTTATTTCAATTCAATGAGATTAAAAAAACATGTTTATTCAATGTTAATCAATTAACACTTGAATTAAGCTTAATATATTTACATTTGCAAATGTTTTCTTTTATATAACACTATTGAAAGCAACGCGTATCTATATCCGTATAAACACAGGTTCCTCGCGTCATAAACGTTCGACGTAATTTCTCAGTGACGTCATAAAGGGTCGACGCGCAATCAATAGATTAAACTCGTGCCGTTGAGTTTGAAAAAATAAAACATTACACGCGTTAAAGGTTATAATCAGGCTGATATATAATATGAATAAGTCACAAATGTAAATATAAGTAATAAGGTATCATTTTAAAACATCTATCGGGATATAAATACGGGTTGGTACGAGATCAAATTTACCATAAAGCCCTTCGGGCTTTATGGAATTTTATCTCGTGACCAACCCGTATTTATATCCCGATAGATGTTTAAAAATGATACCTTATTTCTTAAAGAATAAGTTGGTGTTATATTTTAACTAGTAGAGTTCATGATTAAAAAAATAATTTCAATAACATATATCAAGATGTGTAAATTTAAATGTATATTTATTCAAAAGAATCAAGATGTTCATTTCCTTAAGAAGCTTGGATAAAAAGGGAATAAGTACTCTGTTACTCCCCCCCCTCCTCCCCCCCTCCCCCACACACACACCAAAAAAAAATCCTTTTATAAAATTCAAAATTTGTCTCTTGATAAACAAAATTCATCAAGAATAAATTAATTTGTATTTTATCCAAAAACTGTTATGGTTGGATTTATTTTATGAGTAAAATTAAAATCATTCCACATGTACTTACGGATCGATTTCGGTTTTTATCAGATGAAAGTGTACGTCATGTTTGACGTCACTACTGCAGCAGAAGAGTTGGATGTTGGGAAAAGTAAGTAATCTCAGATACGTTTTAAAAGACTTTTTAAAGGCTAGTTATTGTGTTCAGATCATTTCATTACGATTTCAGATCCGTATAAACTTTCTAGTACTCTCATCACTTGTATGTAATTGTTAAATTAATACAGTTCGTAAAAAGCCGATAAACCTAGTGATCAATAAGTAATTTTGAACTTGTTAACGAGGAATGTTAAGGCCATTTAACATCACTTGTTTTTCAGATTTGTTTCTCTTTTGTTAATAGCTACGCTTGAATTATATTTATATTCGATATGCAAGTGAAAGTAGAAACCTTGTATAGCAGTTAACGTAAAATGTTTATTGAGATCGTTATTCATTGGGTTCTTTCATTAAATTAATGAGAAACGTGTTTTAAATAATGTATGTAGGAACTGGAGTTCAGTGTCACAGAGGTGTGTTTTGTATTTTTTTTGTTCGAAGAACCCCAAAGCTGATTAGACTGACGATTGAACACAAAGCTGATTTGACTGACGATTTAAACCCAGACGATGCATGATCACAATGCAGGTAAACATAAATAAATATAAATACAATAATCATCACAGTATATATAAGTAATGACTTAAGGATATGTGAACCTGACGATTTTGAACCTACCGCGCAACTCGAACTGCTGAAGATCAGGTCAATGTCGTGATCATACGTAGAGCGTTTGGTTTTGCTATTAAACTATTCTAAAGGGTCGTAAACACCGAATTCCTTGTGAAATAAAGTCAAATTAAATTAATATTGCATGTTTTTCATAAATTTTTGCTTTTTGCTTGTTCTTCCGACCTCGGAGCATTTACGACATACCCTTGCCGTTTTGCGACACCATGTCGGTAGAGAGGGACGCAACGATACATTTGCACGGAAAACACAGTATATATTCCAGTAAACGGGTTATATTTAGGCAAGAAATATAGAGATTGATGCTGTTAGGTTTCGTGCAACAACTTCCCAAGCGATGTCACCTCTGAATACAGTATCACGATGCACTACATGGTTTCAGGTTAGTAAAAATAAACAGCAGAATAAACATGCACCAAACAGAATGATAACTTCACACCTTATATACTTATTCTTTGGTTGTAATTAATATCATTATAACATCATCGACATTCATTTTCTTACTAACCGGGATTTCATTCACGTCAGTTTAAACTTTTTAATTTAAGCTTTAATTTAAAATTGCAGAAAATCTGCCAAATTTTCCTGTACAGTTACATATTATACATATATATAGATATCTCGCTCATAAATTCAAAAAGATGGGGAAAATAAACATCTAGCATGACGTCAGTGACCTCTGAGTATAATATTTGGTGCCAAATATTTTGTACCTGTGTTTTTGAGACTTTGAAATATACAGTTGCATAAAATATTTACCTCTCGGGGTTGCTTTAAAGTCTTTTAATTCTTAATGGAGTCAAAATTTTCCTTCATTTATGAATATGGAATTATAATATAGTCTGAAGTGACATTTCTAAGATAAACATTGTAATTACTTTTTGTTTACTAAAGTCAAACTATCAAATTACACTTCACTAGCCTTGTGACAAACTTAATGATAAACAATTCAGTATGATGCATGTCTGTGCAATACAAGATATGACTTATTAAAAAATGATGGGTTATGTACTTAGCCTAAGAAATGAAGTAATCTGGGGAAAAAAGACTTGATCAAAAAGTGTTCATAAATTTTTTTAAGACAACAAATTGACCAATTTTATTCTTATTTCAAAAGAACAGGACTCCTTTTCTTGAGTGAGCTTGAACACTGTGGTGACTTTACACATTCATTCATTAGTCTTTGTTGTTGGTTATGGATGCTTATATGCTGCATAATTCTTTTAGAATTTTGGAATTGTATGAAAATTTTAATAAATAATAATTAGCACTTTTTATTATTATATCAATTTCAGATAAAGGAGGGAAGATGTTTTAGAGAGAGATAATTCCCAAAACAATGTGAGATTACAGATTATAGAAGATTGCTGGGCATTATGACAAACAAAGGTCTGATTAAACATTAAATATCCTTTTGCCATTCAATCATTTGCAAACAATTTAACTTCAAGACCTATATGGCTTTGGATCTCTACTAAAATAAATTTCAGCAAATGAATAATTATACTGCTTTAAATGATGTAACTGTTCTATGAAATTATAAAAGCAGATATTAAAGTTAAAACTAGCCAGGTTTTTTTATACTCTTCTTAAGCATTAAGCTTTAAAGATGCATATATTGTCATAATAATGTTGAAACACCTACCACAATATATATATATATATATATATATATATATATATATATATATATATATATATATATATATATATATATACAAGTGTCATATGTCTTCTTGTACTTGTTTATATAGGTATGTCTGTAAATGATCTTTTTTTCACATACATTTTAGGCCTTTTCCTTCTTATGTTTATTCCCTTTATGCCCATATTGGCACTGAATAAATAGTAATAGAGCATATCTTATTTAACCTCATATTACTCAACATACAAATTGACGTCAATTTTGTAAGGGAAGTAATAACAACCAAATTTGTTTTACTAACATTGATTGAAATCATAAAAGCTGTACATGTAACATGAGTTGCTTTGGAACTTGGCACTTACTTTTCATTGTAATGCTAAAGCTTTTTACTTACTACCGTAATAACTAATTGACATTGATTGTACATATTCAAAGAATATCTATAAAATTTACTTGTAAATTGAATATATTTGTGACTGATTTGTTATTTGTACAGGTACAAGGAGGAATATGAACAATGTAGGTCAGCAGTCAAAATCTCTCACCTTATTCAACTCTTAGCAGCATGTTCCTATGGATCCAGATGCATTAAAAGATTTCTATTGTGTTGCAACCAATGGAATAGGTAGGAATGAATTAATTTTATTAAAATAAAAAAAAAATGGGTTCACTATGCATTCAATTCTGGTGGGGGGGGGGGGGATATATTTTCTGGCCTTCAAAAAGGACAAAATATTTATTTCCCAGCTCACCAAAGACAAATTATGACAGCAAGATTATTATTTTATTTTCACTGGAATAAATTAGACAAAAGAAAAAAAATCTTCCCAGTGGAGAAGAATTTTTTTATTTTATTAACATCTTCTAGGTCAGATTATTTCCAAAATCTGCCCTCAAAATCAAAAGGTCCTCCCTTTAACTTGCTAGCATGATAATAGAATTTTTAAAAATATAACTTTTTGAAGCCTCATTAGACTAGTAGTCATATTTCATAAATAACTGGAAAGGTGTCAAATTATTAAAATGTTATACAGTAATGTAGTAAATTTTAAATAAGTATTATATACAGTTGAACTTTGATATCTCCAACACTGATATCTTGAATACCATGGATATGTCGAAGTGATTTGGAAGTCCCAACTACTTATCCTTAAAGTATTTTACCCCTTATACCTATCTTGAATGCTCGGATATCTCGAAGTTTTTTCTCAGTCCCATCTAGTTCGAGATAATGAGGTTTGACTGTATTTACAATTTTACTTGTATACTATATATATATATATATATATATATATATATATATATATATATATATATATATATATATATATACCCATAAGATAAACCCATGCTGTATCCACGGGTATGTGCTTTATCAATAGCATGTCTTCCGGTTTCGACACAATCCCTAGGCCTCCCTTCAAGATGTAAACTTATCGAAACTTCTAATTGTGAAAGTTCTGTGTTATCAAATGAATGCTAATGAGTAAAAATGTTCATTAAAAATGAGAAAAAACAAATTACACTTCAATGAAATGTCAAAATTTATCAATGTACTGGCTACAGCGATAAAGGATGTTACCCCCCCCCCCCCCCCCCCCCCCCACACACACACACACACATACACACAATTGCTCTCATAGGAAATGTTAGATCTAGCATTTAAGTTGTAGTTGGATTATATTGGCAAGCCTCGCGAATATACACCATTCAACTCATTGGATAAAGCAAATATCAAATCACACAATATAGATATCCTCTATATATCCATGTCCACTTATCATTTGAAGGTTAACACTAAAATGGATTTTATTTTCCAGGCAAAGAATCACACTGTTTTGCCTCTGTCACCAAAGACTGAAATGTTTACTTCAAAAGACCTTCACCTGCAGTTATTAATATTTAAACAAAGTTCGTGGCCCAAAAAAGCTTGCAGTTGAAAAGGAAAGGAAAGATAAAAAAAATTCACCATGTCATAGAAGCTAGCTTTACTAGAACTGTGTAGAAACTTTTGTCAAGGTTAAAGAAATCATTTTGTATAAACAGAACTACATGTAACAGTTATTGCTTGAACTTTTTAACAGGGATATTTTAAACTGGTGATTGTTATCTTTATATGTTGTACATTTTGATACTATTTCCAATTAGATTATGCAAAAATATGTCATTTGTATCAGATAATGCTTATAAGTGTTAATGTAGGTTTAAACAGAGGAAATTCGGACTGCAATTTTTGGGGAATTAGATTATGAAAATACACTACTTTTATATAGGATTTAGATCCTTTTGTCCCATATTCTAATACATTGTACATTCAATGATTAAAAGTTCCTTGTATAGATATTTAATGGGAATTTATTGTTCATTTTTTCTGCCATCATTCAGAATAAAAAAGTAATGTTTAAAGGAAAATAGGAAATCGGGGTGATAATTATCTTAATTATTAAAGACCGATTCATAATTTTCTTTATATGCATGATTTTTAGTTATTTCAAGATAGTAATATATTTAAAATCAAATAAAATAATTTTTTTGTTTGATTTTTTATACATCAACACAGATAAATGTGCCTTAGGAATCAGTTTTTAAAAAAAGTTGGAGAAAATTCAGATTACCATATATTTTTTTCCGATTCATGTACATACCAATTTTTTTCCTCTGTTACATAGCTATATATCACTTCTTTAAAATGAAGTTGAAAAATAAAATATTCAATTATACCCAGTGTGATTTTATAACCTTTTTTGTAGTCAAGGGCAAAGAAATATAGTCAAATTTAAAGAGGGCAGAGGAAATTCAGACTGTGATAGTGAGCTATATAAATGTGATAGCTATGAAAAAAAGCTTAGATCACTAAAGTTGTCCACAGACCTTTTAAATATTTGCAAAAAGCTACTTCTACTTATATTTTGTTTCCATTTTATAGCCTTTTTTACAGATAATCCTGTATCAGAAGTAACTTTTTAAAAGTGATCAGAGAAAATTTGGATTACCATATCTTTTTTTCCGACTCATGTACATACCATTTTTTTCCCTCCATTACTTAGTTCTATGACACTACTTTAAAATGGAATTTAGAAATTAAGTTTTTAATTATAGCCAATGTGATTTTATATCCTTTTTTATAGTCAAGGTCAAGGAAAAATAGTCAAATTTTAAGAGTGCAGAGGAAATTCAGACTGTGATTGTGAGCTATTTAAATATGATAGCTATGAGAAAAAGCTTAGATCAATAAAGGTGTCCACAGACCTTTTATATATTTGCAAATAACTACTTCTTCTTATATTTTGTTTCCATTTTATTGCCTTTATTACAGATAATCATGCATCAGAAGTAATTTTTTAAAAGAGGTCAGAGAAAATTCAGATTACCATATCTTTTTTTCTGACTCATGTACATACCAATTTTTTTCCTCTGTTACATAGCTCTATAACACTACTTTAAAATGGAATTTAGAAATTAAGTTTTTAATTATAGCCAATGTGATTTTATATCCTTTTTTGAAGTCAAGGTCAAGGAAAAATAGTCAATTTTTAAGAGGACAGAGGAAATTCAGACTGTGATTGTCTGCTCTCTGAATATGACACCTATAAAAAAAGCTTTACTACATTATGCTCATTCATAAATCTTTAAGATAACTGCAAAAAATTAAATTCTAATCGTAACTTATGAGATTTTTTTATCTTTAATTAATTACAGTAGACTTTTCTTCATAGCTTTAATCTTTTTAAACAAGGGCAAGTTCAGAGGCTGTTGCCATGGAAACCAACTCATGTACATATATCAGAATTGTTGTTATTTGAACAAGGGACTTGTCCTCTATGCAACGGTACCTATTTTTTAACTTTCCAATTACTTTTATTTCAGGTTCACATATCCTTAAACATATATCAAAAAACTAAATTAATCCAACTCTTTTTCTACAGAACAAATCCAGCACACTTATAAAATTTGTTTAAGGAATGAATTTAATAGCTACCCAGTTTATACGGTATAAAGTGGGTTGGGGCAGTTTACGCTTTATAAACCGCGAAGCGGTTTATAAAAAAGCGTAAACTGTTCCAACCCACTTTATACCGAATAAATTGGGTAGCTATTAAATTCATTCCTTATAATTTAATTTTCATTCATTTAGTGTAAGAAAAAAGATGATTGCGCTTAAAAAATGACTTCAAATTGTACAAAATTTAAATGTAACGTCAGGCGGATCGATACGTTTTTGACGCAAGTCATTGTGACGTAGGCGACCCAATTTATACGATATAAAGTAAATTTTTTATCCAATCAAATGGCGCATTACAAGTAGAATTAAATTATATAAGTATGAAAACTTATGAAATATGTAAGTATAGATTATAGAACTTGCTGGCTATAAAAAAATTGAAAAAACTATAAAACTATACAATATCTTCTGGGGGATAATGACTTTTAGCTTAATCAGACATTCATTGAGGTACTATTTCATGTGTATTGAAAGTACATTATCTAATTTCATTTGATTATTTACATGTTTATAAATTGACATTTATAGATTTTTTTTTCAACACTAGAGAATTTAACCTAAAGACTTGTACTCACTCTCTTTTGTAGTTTCTTTTAACTTTTAGTTGGATTAGATATATATGTCTAGAAAATATTTACTGTGTAAAAATTTGTTTTATAATTTATAGTTATATAGATTCAATATACAGTCAGCCAGGACGCACTTTCTCATTAATAAAATGGAAGAACAGGCACCAATATCCTACGCTTGCTTCAGAATAGGTAAGTACACCCTGTATAATAAACTTTGTTATATTTTTCCCAACAAAGTTTTGGGATATACTGGAATCACAATGTCTGTTTCTCTGCCTGTTTGTTTGTCTGTAGATTTTTTGGTCCAAAAATTATACATTTGTATCCGAATCTATTTAATATATTGCAATCTGAATTAATATATACCATTTGAACATTCCAAAATTTAATTGTCAAAATTTTTGAAAAAAAAGTTATTGCCTTTAAAATCTTATGATTTTATTATGAAGCATGTCTTCCAAAAGTGAAATAAATGTCTTGGAAATAATAAAGGGTGTCAACAACTGTTTTAAAACATTACCGGTAGTTTTATCATATAAATGTATACATTTTCATGTACTTTGGTTAATGATTTGCGGTTCTGTATCAAGCAGAAATGGAGTATATATATTATATCAATTATTTTCTTTATATAAGTTAAAAATTTGCAGAGAGAAAGTCAATTGGCTTAAAGAAAGATTTAGCATCAACCCCTGGATTTCCTTTAAGGATACAGAAGTACAGGTATGATGAATATAAATGCTAGCTAACTGCAAGAATTGAGCATTTAAGAAAATGCACTGGGCATTTAAGTAGATGCACTGAGCATGTATGTCATATTATATGAAACTAATAAAGTTTCTAGTCAATATGTATAATAGTGAACCATTTTTTCTTGAAGAATCTTAGTATGTGTTTGATGTATATAAAAATAAGTGAAAAAATACATTGCTTTATTCATTCAGGAGATGCTCAGCAATCTGGCAAAGAAGGCTGGCTAGACATGAAATTTTATGGGGGTTAAGTCTAGCTTTGGATCCACTGAATTCACATCTTACAGAAATCAGATCAGAGCAAAGTTGTGCACACATTTTATTTATATATGTTACATATCATCCTAAGAAGTATCAAAGTCTATTGCTAAATTGAATTATCTCGTCAAAACAAAATTTTGCACTGCATTCCATTTAAGCTATACATTGAGAATTGAATTGTTAAGAAAAAAATGTTTTAGCTGATGGGTAACAAAGAAGTTGATGTAGAGGGTCCCTCCATTAAGTCTCTACATAATTATCGATAAAAATGTTTCCTTCCTCCTACAATTATGCTAATAAATCCAGAGAGGGAATACTTCACACTGATGCTAGTATGATAACAGTAAGCAGTCAAGTTGAGTCAACATTTTAAAAAATGTAAAAATATTGATGTTAAACTTTAATGTTAAAATTTTGAGATATATATTTGTTTTTTGGACGGACATCTTTGCTGGTATATATTATCAATGATACAAAATTAGTTCATGTTTGTTGGATGTCACAAACAATTTTTCCAATCATATTCATCTTTAAAAGCACTTGAGCCTTCAGCTCAGATGAGCTAAAAACAAGTACTTTCAATTTAAAAGAAAGTACTTGTTTTTAGCTCATATGAGCCGAAGGCTCACGTGAAAATTGTCCGTTGTTAATCATCATCGTTGTTGGCATAGACTTCTTCTCATAGACTGTCTTCTTCTCCAGAACCACTGGACTAATTTCAACTGAACTTGGCAAAGAAGACCAATAGTAAGGTACCAGTAGGGGATCAAAGTTCAACCTATAGATTATATAGGGTAAAGTCTTTAAAAATCTGCTTTTCAAGAACTACCACACTACAATTTGTGATATTATTTTGCAGTCATCCCTATGCAGTGTTGTTTCAAGTTTGTTGAAACAATGACCACTAAGCCACCAGTGGGGCCCTTGAAGGGTTGCAAAGTTTTACATAATAATTTATACTTCTGTATAGGAAAAAATTAAGTCTTTTTAACAAATTCTACATTGCTACAATAGTGGGGCCTAAGGAGGGAATCTTGAGTAAATTTGATCAGTATGGAACAAATATCAAATAAATACTTTCGCAGTTTATTCCAGCACTTTTTTTGTATTTCACAAAAGCCACCTGTGTCAGAGTTAAGTGAGTTTGCCATTGTTGCTCAGGTGAACAATGTGGTCCATGGACCTCTTGTTATTACTATTAATGCTAATTATTTTAAAAATAATTATTAGAGATTATTCTGTGCCACAAACAAATTGTTCAGAAAGGGGACATTGGTGGATTTGCATTTTGGGTACAGTACAAAGAATTTTCAATATGGTGATGGAAGATCAGAGGGAGGACAAATGGGAAAAGTTGACAGAGAAAGAAGAGAAAAGAATTACGAAATATCTGGAATAAATATGAATGAGGAGGATATACTTAATCTTGTCAGACTTTATTTATATGTATCCTGGAATATCATTTTGATTGTAAAATCTCATTGTAATGTATTCACATTTTATATTTTATGCTTTATGCATAAATACATAAACATTTTTATGAAAAACTATATATATATGTATATATGTATCTTTGTTTGTTAGATCGAGACACCATCCTTTGTGATTTCATACTCATTTATGTGTTAAAAATGCTGTAGGTACATGTAATCTGAATTACTTATGATTTGTCATAAATTTACAATAGAGATTACGTATATTGACAAATGTTATTGAGATATTTCAATTTTGCTAAGGACACTTCCATGTCCTATGGTATTTTTATACAAGTTCATGATCTAATTATGTTATTCATTGGCACATGTATACAAGTTCATCTCCTTGATCATTTTGCTGAAATCCTAACAAATAATTTGTTCTCATTTTAGAATGTGTAAAAGACATGTATCGACAAATGCTACTGACTTGTTTGTATACGTTCTTGTTTAAAGTGTGCACTGCGTGAAATTAGTTATTTCTGTTGATGAAGATATTTTGGAAAATTGTCAAGCATTATCAAATATTTACAGGTATTTAACAGATCATTGGAATGTACTGAAATTTCATCTAAAGCAGAAATACTTGATTTTCAGTGTGTACAAGTGTATATTTCCTTTTGATAAATATGAAAAAAAAACCCACATAAATATACATATGATGCCCCTTTCATATGATTCCCATATGTAAATAACTTGAAACGCACTA
Source organism: Saccostrea echinata (assembly GCF_033153115.1). Lineage (NCBI taxonomy): Eukaryota > Metazoa > Mollusca > Bivalvia > Ostreida > Ostreidae > Saccostrea > Saccostrea echinata. Next base: position 13,339,063 of record NW_026889777.1, read on the forward strand.
AAACTTTTCATGTGCAAATCATATGAAGTTATTTTCATATGATTCACATATGTGAATCATATGTGACTCATATGATTTGCTTCATATGATTCACATATGATGCCCCTTTTTTATGATTTTTTTTGATGATTCTCATATGAAACCAATCATATGATTCACATATGATATACATATGTGGATCATATGTGGCAAAGTTGCAAGTTTTGACTTCCCGTTCACTTCGACATATCCATGGTATTCGAGATATCAGTGTTTGAGATACCGAAGTTCAACTATATTTACCTCTGAAAATTATGCATCAACATTTATTTCAATGAAGGTAAAATATTATCGTCTTTAACGTTCATCGTCATCAATAATAATAATTATAATAATACAAAAACGTACGTGTACCTTACTCAAAGAGGGAAACCCGATTAGTGCTATTGACTAGTCTTCCTCTGGACCCTCTTGACATATAAATGTACAACATTTACACAATTATAATTGCAATTTACAATAATAAAAATAATACTATATGACATAAAGGAATTACATGTAAATAAAAAAAAAAAAAACTCTGAGGATATAAGGGGAAACTTGTGAAAAATTAAGGTTTTTATAAGGAACGTTGTGATAGTAATAAAAATATTTTCCACATTTTTACGAAATGATTGTACAATTGGTGAAAAGCGTTTTTATTAAAGTAACTGTTCCATAAATAAACGCCGAAATAATGGGAAAAAATTTAGACAGATTTGTTCAATAGTGAACTGAAAAGAGTCTCTTAAATATCGAAATTTTTCAAATAATGGTATTGATGGGGCATCAAGGGCCATATCTGAAATAATTATGGCTGCACTTTTTTCAAAAATTCAAAAACTTTCTGTGCAGCACCTGGTGCATTGCCCCGCATTATTTAATAAAAACTTAAAGGAGGCAGAATGTATTTGTAATAAAATAGTTTTCTTGTAATGTGAGGATTTTTTAAAATTTTGCGTAGGGTAGATCATTTAAACGTCGAAGATTTACAAAATGAATCAACATGGTAATTATAGTGCAATGAATAATCAATATATATACTCCCAAAATCAAATTTTTTCATATTCAATACAATTAATCTACTGTATAGGGGGAAAATAACTCGCGGTGTTAATATTCGCTATTCTCATATTCGCGGTGTTAGTAAATCCGTGAATTCAAGAAACAGTGAATAATTTTCATTAACCTCCATGTTATATTTGAAAATTTGAGAATAGACTACGATATGTATTTATACGTGCAGTACATGGTCATTTCAGTTATTGCGAGTCGTACTTGTCATTCAATTATTTTAATTATCACGCTTTACTTTCATTAAGATCACCAGATAATAACTTGTAAAAAAGCTGTTTTTATAGCCAACGCTATATATGTTTCATCAATCAAAACGCGTGGGTCATGGGTTTTGATTACCCATGCGTAACTATGTTACCACTTGTATTTGTTAATTGCATTATCATGTATTTATCGACATTTTGGTTTTAAAAAATCATTCAAATAACTATCGAACTTGCTATAGATGTGGAAGGATATTATTTTGTCGACTTACATTAACACATTTCTTACCGTCCAGTGGTTTTTCGCCGCTATGTATTATCCCTTCGGAATGAAGATCTTGGGGTGTACATGGCATATAGGAAAGTCATTCGACGTTTATAGTCTCGGACTTTTAATAACTTTACTTGTTTTAATTGTTTTCAAATAATTATCAAATCTAACTACTTTATATAAACTTACTCGTGATGTGAATACATAACGCTGATAAATGTCGTTCTAGCTATGCTATGGATTAAACGGATGTAGACAAGGGAGGTACAGTACCAACCAGACCCAACCTGACACAAAGCAGTCCCAGAGCAGTCCCGGGGACTGCTTTCTAGGACTGCTAAAGCAGTCCCAGAGCGGTCCCAGAGCAGTCCCACAGCTGTCCCAGAGCGGTCCCAGAGCAGTCCCACAGCGGTCCCAGCAGTCCCAAAAAGCAGTCCCAGCGGTCCCAGAAAGCAGTCTCAGCAGTCCCAGTGGGCGAGGTTAATTAATTTAATGAGCGGAGCTTACTCAGAAATGAGATTACCAATAAACAATGTAACTATAAAAGGCAGTGGAAATTGATGATGCATTTCTTTCTGAGCAGTAACAACAAATACATGTATTTACAATTCTTATGTGACAGTCATTTCTGAACTGTTAAGAAAATCACAGTACGTGTGTAGAAACAAATAATAAATAGTGAACGAAGAAGACGTTCACACCTACTAATAATATGATTATTTAAACTGAGTTATGTGGTATATTAATTTTTCACCAAAATAAATCAATTTCTTTATTTTCTGTGATTAATATTGGTTTCCATATTTATTTATTTTTATAGAACATTAAACTTGAATTATTATTTTTTTCTTTCAGAATTAGCTTTAAATAGATTTTATAATTATAGAGCAAGGCCGATTCCCATACTATAATCTGAATGCATTTTACTTAATGGAAAGCACTAGGGCGTTGGAAAAATTCTTTGTTAAATTTTGCCAATTATTATATTTCAGTCACGATTATTTTCACTGACTTGCCAATTTAATTATCGTTAGATTCTCTATGTAACAGAGAACAATAACACTCAGTTTTAAGTGTTTTATTATATAAACGTTCAAGTGTACATCTGTAAATCACGCGAATGGAACCCTCAGATTATTTTAAAATTAATTAATCAATCCCAAAATAAATCTATACATATTTATTGAAACAAAGATTTTTTGCAGTTCATAGATTGAAAATAGTGTCATTGTTGACCAGCGTGTTCAGTGATGTGTAACACTGATACCATTCATTGACTTTCTGCTAATCATGCCCAAAGGCGATTGAAACCTCAGGTGTTGACACCACACAATACCCGATATTTTCAAATGTTTATTTTTTAAATAAATGCACTTTTTTAATAATTTGTTCATAAATTAAAAACTAATTCATAAATAAATCCCCCAATACTTGTTCATATTGTTTATATGACGGAACAATGGTAGAATGATTTTATTTCATGGTCATTTAATAAATTATTAGGTTTTATTTGATGGTAAAAATACCATGGAATGAGCTTTTTTTTTTTTTTTAAAATGGTTTAAGCTTTTTCAATTAAAAAAAATCCAGTACAGTACGTCCCACTGAATATCTTACTGTAATAAAAAGTTTGGTTTTTATTTTAAAATAGTGCTAATGGAAACTTTGAGTACTAGCATTAATTGATTAAATAGGCCTAGATAATTTTGTTTCAAACATATGTATTAAAGTTTAATTTAAGGGATAAAATTCATCTCCTGACTTCCCTTTTTTACTGTAACTACTTTCATTTTTTAAGAATTAGTTCTAGACTACAAATGTGTAAATTTAGAGCCCCTTTTCAAAACTATTCAAACTTTCTTAAATGAATGTGGTCGTTTTTCAAAATAAGCTTACTTTTCTTCTTCTTCTTACCAATTCAAATTATACTTGTACACTTAAAGAACTTATTTTTTATTCTTTCTATTACTACGGTGTATATGTAGTAGACCATATGTATTTATTTTTTTTATATTGGCAATTTTACAAAGTGTTGTATTAGGAGAAGACTATCTAAGTTTCTGAACTTGTGTCCGATCCTTTTGACTTTGTCAATAAAATATGTTCAATTCAATTCAATTCCCTGAAGACATATAGTAATTACATGCATATCTATCTCTACTTGTTAAAATTTTGTAAGAAATCCTTGTTTTTTAATTTATATCTTAAACACCTCTCTGTGGAAAGTAAACAAAACAACAACAGGGAGCCTGCAAATTCAGAATACACAAGTGGCGGAGCTATCATGTCACTCAGAACCTTTTTTCACGCATGAGTGAACAAAGCAGTCCCAGAAAGCAGTCCCGGGGACTGCTGGGACTGCTAGGTCTGCTTTCTAGAGCAGTCCCATAGCAGTCCCAGAGCGGTCCCAAAGCAGTTCCGGGGACTGCTTTCTGGGACTGCTTAGGTGTCAGGTTGGGTCTGGTTGATACTGTAACCTGTACTGTATACCGGTTCCGCGAATTCAACAAACCGCGATCGTGTCAGAGGAGAGAAAAACGTGAAAATTACAACCCGTGAAATTAATCCCCTATACAGTATTTGTCTGATACAAGCAAATTAAGTTCAGGAGAATTTATTCAGTTCAGTATCCATCAGCATACATTTTGTCTGATCGGTATCCAATATTGCATGATAAGCAGTCAAGGTGACCAGACGTGTTTTTTTACAGCTCCTGCATTTCTTATCTATTCTAACCTCTTTAAGTCACTTTTGAACTCATTTACTGGATTTTCAAGATCATTTATTATAAATAATGATCTACCAAATGAATATGTGAAATTAGATTTAAATGTGCCAGATTTCTTGCAAGTTAAGGAAAATCAGAAGAGTGTCACAATAACTTTTGATGGTGAAAAGTACCCTATCATCTTGGACCTACTACAGAGTGAACTTGTACTGTTTAAAAATCGTGATAAAAGAAGACATGGATCTATTTATAAATCTGGAGATGACTCTGTCACAGTTACCATTTATGAGAAAACAAATACCCTTCACATCCAAGGAGACTCGTATTTCTCGTGGTGCCAAGAGTTCCTCAAGGATTTGAAGACCTCTGATAGATATTTGGAGACAAGATGTAAGACCATAGATGGCACATCTCCCCAGTGTACATCTACTCCTAAAGGTAAAGCCCCACAAAATGATGAACACCCCCAAATGAATTGCCATCAGTGCATTGACAGTGCAAAACTCATTAAGGAACTTTCAGATACTGTCCAACCTCTGTCACAAGAAGTCAGTGATCTTAAACAACAATTAAATGCATCAAGGAAGGCCACATCTCTTCTTACAAAAAGTACCCAAACAGTTCCAAACAAGACAAAGGAAAAGGAGACATCAACAGAAGGAATTCAGATTCCTGGATCTGGTGTATCAAGGCATAGTCAGTGTGACATTAAAGTTCCCTTAAACAGTAGCAGTACTATGACAGATACCAGCGAGTCTTCTGATATAAAGATTTCTCCTGCTTTATCCGATCCCACAGATTTCACAAGGGGGAAAATCAACCTGGAAAGAAACCAAAGGATAATTCTGTCCTCATCATTCGGAGCTCGATATTACAAAGGATCCGTACCAGAGGATTGCATTCAACAGTACAGGTCAGCACAAATCGAGGAGCAACCATCTCTAATATACATGTAAGGGCAAAACTTTCCAAAATGGACGTATCATCCTATCAGAGTATTATTGTTTTAGCTGGAGGAAATGATGCATCAAGACGGCGAGATGCAGAGGGGATTGAACACGATTTTGCGGAAATGATTGCAGATCTCCAAAATCGGAACCCCAGTGTAGGTGTGTTTATTTCAGAAGTGTTAGCAAGACGTGATACGGATATCAGTGATATAAATGGAATTATTAAAAATGTTTGTGAAATGTATGCTGTCACAGTGATCCCTACTTCAAAGTTCTTTGGAGATGGAAAGTTTAAACAGGGATTCTACTGGAAAGATGGAATCCACCTGTCAGACAGAGGTACCGCAGCACTGCTGAAAATTTTTCAATGATATGTGAATATTCTGAAAATAGGAAATATGCAGCAAATGTCAAAAAAATGACAACATCGGTTGGCGATGATTCCTTCCGTTCAACCTTCTGCTATTTCTGTGGGGAAAGTGGCCATATATCGCGACACTGCAGACATGGAAGAAAGCTGGACTGTTGGAACTGTGGAGAGCTAGGACACAAAACCAAGCTCTGTCCGCATAGCCACTAGGAAACAGGCAATGAAAGTGTAGCCGTCACCAGTTCCCGAGTGTTAATTAATAACAATAATGTATATTCTTTTCTTAATAGTTTATGCTCAGAATGTAATAAGGTTTATTGTTCATGTCGTGTTTATGAATATTCTTGTGCATCTGTTCAAAATTCAAGTATTAATTCAAATACTTTATCTAATTCTTATAAAATCATTCAGAAAAATAGGAATATCAATAGAACTGCTACCAAGAAGGTTTCACATTCAGACAAAGACAAATCTACTGTATTTATTACAAAAAATGACAGTGTAAAAAGCAATAATGAATTTGGTTTGATTAAAAAAGGCTTAAAATTTGGGAACCTGAACATTTGCCACCTGATGCCCAAAATTGAAGAAATTCAAATTCTGCTCCAAAACAAAGACTTTGTGAAACCTTTTTGAATGATAACATTAGTGATTCTGAGTTGAATATTGATGGTTTTGATATGGAAAGAAAGGATCGCACATTGAGGGCAGGTGGTGGAATTGTGGTATATATTTCTAATAATATAAGATACAAACGTAGACCTGATTTTGAAATTGGTAATATAGAAACAATTTGGCTGGAATTAAATACAAAGAATTCTAAACCAGTTTATTACTGTTCAGCATATCGTCCACCATCTGCTCCCTCCTGCTGGGCGGAGGATCTGGCTAGAGAAATAAATTGTGCCTCCTGCTGTGACGATGCAGAAATTATCTTAACAGGTGATTTTAATATAGACTTATTCAAAGAACCCCCACAAAGTTGGACATATGCTTTAGAAGAGTTTGGTTTTTCACAATTAATTACAGCACCAACCAGAGTAACTAATACCTCAAGTACCCTAATAGAACACTTTTACACCAATAAACCAGATAACATGTGTGAAGTGAATGTACCTTTTATAGCCATCTCTGATCACTACCCAATATGTGCCACTAGAAAAACTAAATGCATGCAGCAAAAAGGAAAACACATAGAAATTCAGTATAGAGATTTCAAAAAGTTTGATGAAAATAAATTCCCCCAAGACTTAAAAGATGTAGACTTTAACAATCTCCTCCAGATGCATGACCCTAATGAAATACTAACTGAATTCTACGAATTATTTAATAGCGTACTTGACCAGCATGCACGAGTTAAAACCAAACGAGTAAAGAGTGAAATCCGTCCTAAATGGATGACACAAGAAATAAACGATGCTAGACACTTACGTGACTCTTACCACAAAGAAGGAGATATGGAAAACTATAGACTTTATCGCAACAAAGTTAGTCTTCTTATAGATAAATCAAAATCTTCATACTATAAAACAGCGATTGAACAGAGTTCAAATCCCAAAGAAATGTGGAACTATCTTAATCAATTAACATGTAATTCAAAGAATATAACTCCATCTCATGTGTTTTCTAACGGGGGAATTATTGATAATTTACAGGATATTGCAAATACTTTTAATAACCACTTTTCAGATGTCTCAAACAAGCTTCTTTTGGAAATGCCAAAACATGAGTATGATCCAAATATATTACGTAATTTTGTTAGGTCTAACCTTGATGATGAAATCTTTTTTAGTATTCATCTTATTGAGGAAAGTGAAGTTTTTAACATGTTAAATTCTCTTAATATCAATAAATCAGCTGGCGTTGACTTTATTGGACCGCGTCTTTTGAAAGTTGCATCTAAATATACATGTAAACCTATAACTCATCTTATTAACGCTAGCATAGTAAGTGGTATTTTCCCGACAAATTTAAAACAAGCCAAAGTAACACCTATTTTTAAGAAAGGTGACAAAGCTGACCCGAATAATTATCGTCCAATTTCTATTCTACCGACTATATCTAAATTGATAGAAAAACATGTAGCTAAACTAATACAAAATTTCACTAATGAATTTAATCTACTAACACAATCCCAGTCGGGGTTTAGAGAACTCCATTCGTGTCAAACTTCACTTACAAAACTAACAGAAAGTTGGCTTAATGCAATGGATCGTGGTGAACTAATCGGTATTACATTTATAGATTTTAGTAAAGCATTTGATTTGGTGAATCATAATATTCTTCTAGAGAAATTAACCCATTACAAATTTGACCATACAGCTATAAAGTGGTTTAAGTCATATCTTTACGACAGGACCCAGTGTGTTAAATTTGGAACATGTGTCTCCAATATTCTACCCGTCACAGCAGGAGTACCACAGGGCTCAATGTTGGGTCCACTTTTATTTTTATTACATAAATGACCTTCCATTACATGTAAACAATTCAAATATTGATATGTTTGCTGATGATGTAACTCTGTATTCTAATAATCATAATGCAAGATGTTTAGAAAATACACTAAATTCAGATCTTTGCGAGATTGAGAAATGGTGTGCTCAAAACCAAATGGTATTAAATGTAGACAAAACAAAATGTATGCTAATGGGGACACAGCAAGGAAAATCAAAACTAGATAATCCAAATTTACAACTTTATGCCTCAGACAAAACAATTGAAATGGTTGAAACTGAGAAACTTCTTGGTGTACATATTGATGATAAGTTACAGTATGCAAATCATATTGATTCAGTTTGTAAAACCATAAACTATAAGTTATTTACTCTATGTAAGATAAAAAAATTTCTTCCCCTACATACCAGAAAACTATATTACAATATAATGCTTATATTCTACCATTTATTAACTATTGTTTGACTATTTGGGGTAATGCCCCCAAGCAGGACATGGGTAGACTATTTAAATTACAAAAAAAGGGCAGCCAGGATTATTCTTGACGCAAGTCCTGATTCTTCTTCTAAACCACTGTTTGAGAAACTTGGATGGTTAACAGTTTATGAGCTAGTTGATCTATACAAATACATATTATTATACAAAATTTTCAGCGGAATGACTCCCGAATATCTTTGTAATTTATTTGAATTTCACTACTCAGCTTCTTATAACCTGCGATCTGAAACTAATGAGTCCCCTACCGGTGAAACCGGAGGGGACTATAGGTTTCCTCTGAGTCTGTCCGTCCGTCTGTCCGTCCGTCTGTCTGTCTGTCTGTCCCTCTGTCTGTCCCTCTGTCTGTCTGTCAGTCTGTCCCACTTGGTTTTCCGCACTTTTTTCCTAAACGCTTGCAGATATTGAGCTGATTTTTGGTATGTGAGTGTATCTTGATGAGTTACAGATCAAGTTTGCATTTCGTTTCGCTTCATTGATTTTTGACGGAATTACGGCCTTTTCAATTTTTAGGGGTTTTCCGCAATTTTCTTCTAAACGCTTGTAGATATTGAGCTGATTTTTGGTATGTGGCTTTACCTTGATTAGTTACAGATCAAGTTTGCATTTCGTCCCGCTTCATTAATTTTTGACGGAATTATGGCATTTTCAATTCTTAACGGGAACGGAACCAGATTACACTTGCCGGTAGGGGACTAGTATTGCTAATGCAATACTCTCAGAATGCTTGTTATGACCTTAAATTACCTAAGTTCCGTACAAACTTATTCAAGACCTCTTTTCAGTACTCAGGTGTGCACCTATGGAATAAACTTCCCCAGCACATAAGACTCTCTCAATCTCTACGAGCATTTAAGTGTAATGTAGAAAATTACATCATCAGCTGTCGTACAATTATTTGAGCACAGTAAGATTTTGATATCCTATCTACAATGTGATTGTTAGTTGTATGTACATATTACCAGACATGGACACTCTATTCATAGTTTTGTGATTGTAATTCCTTAAGACTATATCTGTTTTATGTTGAATTGTATATATTTACATGTGTACTTGTTTATCTTTGTAATTGATATATAGAAGGCCCTGGGGAAGAATAGTGCATGCACTAACCAGGTTACCTTCTTTAAATAAAGTTTTATTATTATTATTATTATTATTATTATTATACCATTTAATATTTGGAAATATCAGTATAAGTGAAACAAGTCTTTGTGGGTAAATCCCAATAATTATAATACCTTATATTCACTGTTTATGGTTCTAGAAATTCATTATACTGTTGGTCCATCATCTTTAAACGTTAATTTGTCCGCATTTAAACATTTGATTAATTATTGGAATTTTATAAAAGTATACACTATTTTGTTATTAGAGTAATCAATCACAAATGTTTTCGAAATAATTTTGCAGCTCTTTTTTTTCAATCAACAAAATAATTCAAGCTCCGAAAAATAGATTAATTCTTCCCGTGTATGATTGGTTTCTTGTATGTTATTTGTTTCAGATTAATTTTTATTACACACTTGCTATTACATGCTCACTCAATTTTACTTCTTTATATTTGACAGCCGTATATGTTTTAGTAGTTTTTTGCGGTGAGGAGTAATGTGGTTAGTGGCATAAACACAGTTGCCCCGCCCTTATTCCAAAATTTATGAGATTTGTACAACTGTAACTCCTATGCAGGATAATGTCTGGAGTAACTGTTTATGTGAATTTATCCGCCTAGTTTTCGTTGAACTTTTACGTGAATTTCACGGGTGTGCTGTTTTCATATGATATTCACTAGGAATTGTTTTGTTGATGCTCTTTCCAAGACAATTTCACTTAAGAGATAAAATTTGAATTTCATTCTTATTCTATTATTAATATCCAATTATTTGCCCATCTTTACATTAAAATTTTTTATCTGATTTCCTGGTTGTCAAGAATTCCAAAAGAAATGTTCGGGCTATATAAAATTATATCGAGAAGCTTGATCGTCATCCTAAATACCAAAAACATGGAGACTACGCAACAAATATTACAATTCAAACAAGAATCATACATTTAAAATGATCTGATTGCACACCGTTTTGCAAAAACTCCTGCGTCGGACTCAGAGTGAAAAAAAAAAAAAACAAAAACAAAAAAACAAAAAAAAAAAAAAAAAAAAAAGAAGCAAACATTAAATCAGAAACTGTCGTGTGTGAATACAAAATGAGAGAGAATAGAAGGTATAAAAATCACACTGTATTATGTCAAATATATGCATCTGTTATATATAGAAATCAAAAGATTAATAGTGAATTAGAATAAAGCAATGGAGAAGATATAGACATATCTGCATAGCAATTGAACAATGTATCCATAAATCGTTTATTCTTGCAATTACTTATACTGTAAAAAAAATAAAAGCGAGTAAATGACTTTTAAATTTTATGTTACATAGTAATTAGCTAGTCATACAACTTAGCTAGCAGTACATGATTACCTTCTCAGGCATTTCCAAATAGCTTTTAAACTCTGTAAGAAAACATTCCGGTGTTATCCACCCTACATATTGTTGGTAAATTTCCCTTAATCGCTTACAAAGAGCCTGCATTCGTTAGCCTGTTTGAAACTTTGATTCATTTTATATATAAATAAAGATACAATAATTATGAAGCATTTCTTACATAACGACATGCCTTCAATGAACGCGAAGGTTAATTCAATATAAAATGCTCAAAATGAATATTCCGTTCATGAACCATCCACGTGTTGGAAAAAAATAGGCTAAAAAGCGACGAAAATACGTGCGTTTTCAAATTTGGGAGATTTCATATTATGCTAACAGTCAAATATAGGGAAGTATTCTTATGTATTAACATCACTTATAGAAACATAATGTACAGATCCATCTGATTATGATTTCCGAAATGTTGATAAAAACTCAGTATCAATAATCAATGTCTCAAAAACGCTGCATAAATTGATCATATTCAATATGTCATTAAATTCTGTTTTATTATGTAAGGAACTAGGAGGGGCCATAATGAATTGCAGCAACCCCGATGTTATACCGGCTTGGGAAAAGCGGAAAAGATAAAGTCTTCCAAAACCGTATTTCACTTGACACTGTGGATGTCGAGGCATTTCAAAAATGGTTTCGTTTCGGAAAAGAAAATTTTGATCATGATTATGATTACATGATTATAAATCTAGATTTTTGTCAAAATATTTTGAAATACTAACAAAAATTTTCTTTTTCTACACTCATGTATTTCTTGTGAAAAAAAAACCCTGCAAAAATGCCTTCAATTGATATGACCAAGCACCAGGCTATGTGTAATTTTCGAGAAAACGCCAACAGAAATCCAAAATATGCTTGATGAAACATGTGGATAACCAAGGGTATGACATTTAATGTCTACAAAAAGCGCAAGAATTAATTTAAAGATCTTTACGACATCGTTTTTAAACTTTAATTGTATCAGCATTGAAAGACCGATATTAGCTCTTACATGTAATTATGCAAATCATATACAGTACCAATTTTGACACGTTTTTGGCATTTTTTCAGGGAAAATAAAAAAAATATATTTGCAAATAAGATAATTTATGGTTTAAAATTTGTTGTTAATAAATGCATAATATGAATGTCTAATAAAATATGTAAAGAAAGGCTGGATAGACATTTTGTTTTTTAAAATGTAAATTATGAAAATAAAACACATTATTTATGAATATTTTTTAAACGTATCGATAAAATCTTCATAATACTAGTCACAGCTAGGGAGAACATGTTAGTCAATCATATTTTAAAATAAAATTGCGAAATTTAAGGGAAATAATTGTTTTAATATTTGGACCAATCCCTATCAAAATTAAACTGATTCCGATGAAAATTAACACAAAATAAATAAAATACTAATTTATTGCCTTCTTTATGTATTTACCACCAAGAAATCTAGTTGATTGTCAAGTTCATTTACTTCTTTAACCCGTATTACACCTAAACAAACTAGTATTCTTGTGAAAATATTACCTATTTTCCAATTAGTATGAAATTCTGTTTGGGATCATTTTATTTTGATCGGGATTGGCCAAAAGATAAAAAAAAGTTAATTTTTCTAAAATTTCACAATTTCATTTCAATTTCTTTTTAAAATATGCTTGTCGAACATATCCTTTATAGCTTTGACTTGTTTTTTAAATATATTATTCATAGATTTTGAAAATATTCAAAAATAATATGTTATTTTCAAAAATAATTTTCTAGTTAAAAGATTGAAATGTCTATCTTGCTTTTCTTTACATATTTATTAGATATTCATAATATGAATTTATTAACAGCAAATTTGTAACTCTAAAGTATTTTTTGGGGAAATAAAAGCATTTTTTTTCATTTTCTACAAAAAAGTGGAAAAAAATTCTTATAAAATAATTAAGAGCTAATATCGATCTTTCAGTGCTGAAACCACAACTGAACAGGGATGTCTTAAAGATCTTTGAAATAAAATTTTGGAGTGGCATTCCTCCTTCAGTCGTATCCAAATCTATTAACATTTATGTAAGAAAGAAGCCCTTTGGCAGATGTTCGTTCATAGATATGTTGTGAGTAGAGTGCAGAGTAGTATTTACAGCAGTATATTTAAACCCCACTGAATCTAAATCAGTTGTCAATACCGGTAGTCAAATTGTTGCCGTTAAAAAAATGAATAATTGTTTAACAGTGTTGTCTTTACTACGTAAGTGCCTCAATTGAAGATAACAAGAATGAGTAATACGCACGAAGGAAATCTAACATGTCTTATAGGTAATTACATCGCACCTCCACTTGGTAGCAGAATTAAATATTAGTTATAGACGTTTATTAATCAATTAAGCTTTAAAAACACCAACAAGCACGTGTTAGTGATTGATCCATACACCTGCATGATAAGGAAGATAGTCTACATATCCGATATATTAATTACTGCTTTTATGTTTGCAAGGAAACAAAGATTTAATGAATCAATTTTTGAAGAATTATTCACTGTAGTTGAATTCGCGGAATTCGACATTTGATCATCCTATACAAACTAGTGAAACACGTTTATGAGGTAACAAATTCTTGTCCAATGAAAATTGTGAAATTATAGATTATGCAACACATTTCTATGATAATATACATAGAAAATGAAATACAGACCGAAAGACTATATATATGTATAGGCACGGGTATACGAGAAGTAATCTTATTCATTTCTGCTTTATAAGGTAAGTGCACAAGTAAAGTAAATATACAGGGTAATTGACTACCATCCATACTAAAATATGTCAAACTATTTTTTACATCAACTAATGAAATGACCAATTAATTTTTTTTTGACATATTCATCTAAAAAAAGGTAGCGAATGTTTTTAACAATATCTTTGCGTCATGTTACATGAAACAAGATTTTCTATTATAAATTATCTTGAAATTAATTGTGTCTTAAAAAAATGAAAGCGACCTAATTACCATTAAAAATGTATATATACTCTCAGGGAGAAGCTGACTATTAAACAGCAAATAGTAGAACAACATACCTTTTCAGGCAAATCAAAAGAATTGCTTTTATTCAAAAGGCTGTAATCCAAATATCCTTGTGTTATCTCTGCTATATATTATTTATTCATTTCTCCTAACTCCTTCTGAAGAACTTCGTTTTCTGGAATGAAACATGGATGTGGTTTCTTTATAAAGAAGCAAAAATTATGAAACAAATTACAGCACGTGATTTTTTTAATTGCTTACGAAATGCATACACATGCAACACGTGAAGGCTAATTCTATATAAATATGCAGAATATCGTCATTAATATTGTCTTCATTCGGTATTCGAATTTATTTAAAAAAAGAAAAAGAGCAGGAACAATTATCCTGTCCATCTTTTCAATAGTTATGAAAATTGTATATCTTTATACAAAGATCTAACATGCCTTCTCATCTTAGATATGTATCTTCTTTTCCATTTATGAAGAACTATGTTCCACTATGTAATTCGAGGTTTTCTGAAGGCGATCAATGGTTACACAGGATAGAAATTGTTTTCTGATACCTGTAAGGGCAATGACAATATTAATTGAAGATAATTGAATTTTAAGATAAATATACTTTTCAATAAGTATCAATTGACAGTTGAATATTAATATTTTTGCTTTATCATATAAGGAACTTTATATCTTTCATTCTTTCACAAAGGATTTCATCTGCGATGTGTCTCAGACTTTGCGTGAAGTTATACTGCACATTCTAAAACATAAGTGATAAAATACGGTTGTAAATATTATTCATTTTATGCACACAATGCTGATGTGATAAGTGAACCATTCAAATTGTATTATATTTGAATTTTCATCAAAGCCTTTTTGTCTCTCGATTTTTTGCTAGATTATTACTGTTAGAAAATACCAAAGAACAAACAAATTAAACGGAGGGTATTAAACAGGGAAAAATATACACTGGCTTTTTACTTCATCTAATCCAAAGACTCAAGTGAGCTTTTCTGATCGAAAGATGTCTGGCGTCTGTCCGTACTCCAGTGTCTGTCGTTCGTACACTTTTTATATTTTTTAATTGTTCTCAAGAACCACATATCTAACTTCAACCAAACCTGTCGCAAAGCATCCTTGGGTGAAGGGGATTCAAGTTTGTTCAAATAAAGGACAACGCCGTCTTTCAAGAGAGATAATACAGAATTAGTAAAAATTTAATGGCATCTTTTTAAAAATCTTCTTCTCAAGAAGCACTCTGCCAGAAATGATAAAACTTATGTGAAAACCTTATTACATAATGTAGATTCAAATTTGTTTAAATCATGACCCCCGGGTAGGGGGGGGGGTAGAATGGGACCACTAGTATATTTAAACATTTCAAAAATAAACTGATTACTGCTTTTTATGGCTAGCCAAAGTCGCCAGGTGGGCGATATGGCCTATGAGCCGTTTTAGAAAAAAAAAACAAACTTTTATTAGGAAACATTAGAATAAAACAAATGATGCTTTATGGAATGTTTTTGACCTCGACAAGTCTCTATCAATTCAACGATGCAAATTTACATTGTAAGCTATGTATTTGCAAATTTATCCCCCCCCCAATAAAAAAAAAATACAAACGACCATATAAGAAAGGGTATCGTAGAAGCTTGCGAAAAAAAACATCGATTGTACGATCAAAATCATTATATCTTAGAGAGGGACCGACGCTTTTGTAAATTTTAGGTAATTTCGCCTCTTCCTTCAGGTCTTAACATTGATTGCATACTAACAGCTACACTTTGTGACTTAATGGCTTCAATTTTTTTTATTGGCAACTTAACAAATTTATGTAGCGATATTATATTATCGTCATGTAGTATTTATTGCGATTAGTTGATTTGGTACTCAAGAAATTTTTGTTTAAACGAATTAAAAGACCAATATTTTGATGTTACAAGCAAGAGTATCAACAAACCTTAGCAAGGTGATTCATTTCTTTCGCAATCTATTCGGTTGATATGTTAATGAAACAAGAATATCAGCTGTCTCGTTTAAAGTCATCATTTCGTAAGTTCTATGGTCGATACAATGACCTTGTCAGCAAATACAATTTATCATTGAGTCATATGCTGACTGACGTTTTTCACGCAAATTGTTAGGCCATTATTTACACTCTGAATTGTCGACGGATTTTCCCGATCATGACAAGGAGCACACGGCGGGTGTGACCGGTCGGCAGGGGATGCTCACTCCTCCATGGCACCTGATCCCACCTCTGATGTTTGGAGGTCCGTGTTTGCTCTGCTCCTATTTTGTATTGTTTGATGGACTTTTGAGCCTGAATACTGTTCGTTATCTCCATATATTTCATGTATAAAAGTAACATTTAAAATATTAGGCAATTTTCATACTAAATTGTCTATAGATTACATCGTTTTCCAGTTCAAAATTAAAAGCTCACAGAGGGTGTCATTGGTCGACAAGAGATTCTCACATAAAACACATTATATGGCATCTCATCCCCACTTCGGGTGTTTCTAAGGCCTGTGTTTGCTCTGCTATCCATTTAGTTTTACTGGATTTTTGAACATGACGTATCTTATTTTTTTAACATGTCAATTATAGAGAGCCTGTGACATCCTATATCTTTTAGGAATAATTTTGCTATAGAGCAATTTTACAAGGAAACAATATTTTTTATCTGAGTTCTGTTTTAAATGAGCAGTAATTATTTCTGTTATTTGTGAGACAGGTGGTTGTATGGACTTTAAATAGCACAGTGGAGACGTACATTAAAGGACTTGTCCCATGTTTCTCAATTACTTAAAATTAAAATCGTATTATGTTCCTCATGATCACAGTTTATAAATTTCGTGTTTTTATTGCGGAAATATCGCGGTAATTAAGCATTATTGATTAAAATAAACCCCCCTCAATTAAAAATCCAATTTAATCCAAGTTAATTAGATAGTGATCACGTGACCATTATACGTTATAGGCGACAATGGCTAATCAGCTGTATACGTTAATCTTACTAAAATGTACGCGATACAAACTTGGTTTTCTGCGATATGGAAGACCAAATCACTGATTTTGTCTGTATGAGGTTAAATAATCAACTTTTATGTTTGAACTGTCAGCAAGAAAAAGTCCGAAAAATCTGTAAACATGGTAAGAGAAACTGTTTATATTAAAATTGACAAGCTCCGCTTATTATCCCACATCTGTAGTTGACAACTTCTTTGAAAGTACACAGTTCCTCATCTCTTTATCACTCAGTTGTCGCATATGACGTCACAGCAGTATGGCGCCGAAATCCGTTTGAAATATGCATATCGCCTTATTTGAAATTCAATTCTAAATTTCTTTTACAATATGCTTACAACAACCTTTATTTTATTCAGTATTTTAATGAACAAGGTTGTAGATAATATTTTTCATAAAATTACGGATTTTTTTTAAAAAACATGAGACAAGTCCTTTAACTAGGAATATTTGACATATTTAAACAACCTGACATATAGAATATCATCTGCTACATTCGTTTATCCCATTATGCATACTGCCAATGAACAGTATTTCATAAGCTATCCTGCAAAAACTTTCTCTCTTAGAAAATGTGTTGATCTTTCCAGCAATTCTGTTAAAAGCACCGTTACTTTAATCATAAGTCATAATTTAAAGAACTTGTGGTAAATTTTCGACTTTTTCTGAATATTCAAAAGAATACTTTTAACAATTCACTGATGCACAAATTTTCACTATCCGTTGTGTCCAGTATTCTCAAGTCACAATCTGAAAATTATATTATTGACAAACTAACCGAATCGATTTTATTAATCCGCCGCATTTTTTGTTGTTGTTGTTTTTTTAATAGTTAGATCGTTTACATATTAATAGTGTGTAAGCCTGAGACAAAAAATAATGGTGCACTTTCATTTAGTAGTGGTCATGGTTACTTGTGGGAGGGCGTTCACTTCGTGATCGGAAGGACAGGGTTCGATTCTCGTTCGCCGCGCTGCGTCAAACCTGAGTCGTAAACATAGGTAGTGACTGTTCCTTCGATAAGTGCCCATCACTTAAAGGCAGAGATTTTAAGCACCGCTTTCGAAAAAAAAACAACCCTGGTCTGTGTACCCCTGCCAACCAAGTGCATTAAGGTACATCATTGGGTGCTAGAACTTGATTGACATTTACTTACTAGTCTCTGTGTATACCCTGTACACCTTGTTTGGCACTCGTGGTGACCTTCAAATTGACTTTTATTCCTTTGATATTACCACATATGGTATAAACAATAGAGAAACTGTATTTCTATGGAATTTTTAGCTTGATAATATATATACACACACCTTTAGTATTTGAAATAATTATTATATTCTTTATGATAATATATATCAAAATCAAGTATCACTTTTTTCAAAGCTTCGCAAATAATTTAATGGGTGGGGATGCTTTGACACACATTCAATTACAAATTAATAAAAGAAAAAATTATTGAGATTAAACTTCATTTACTACTTTATATTTCTAATTTAAAATCATTTCAAAATCCCAACACAGGTAAAGTTTGACTTCTTGGGTATTCTACTGTGTATTAAATCACTTCCTGTGTATAGGGATTGGGAGGCAAACGACCACAGGTAGACTACTAGCCTTCTTGGCATTTACACCTGTACAAAATAAGCCCCTCCCTCACCTGGAATTTACCATCCGGTAAAAAATCTCTGCCTTTAAGTGAAAGTCGCGAGTCTCTCGGATGAGACCTTAAAATCGAGGCCCCGTGTTAAAGTAGGCATTGGTTCTATAAAGAACTCTCCTTGCCCAATGGTCCTGAGTACCGCGAGTGAACGTCTACATTTGAAGCCCTTCACCGGTATATGGTGAAATTTTCAAATGGAGCGTAAAGCAACATACAATCAATCAATGCATCATTTAATCTCTTGTAAGAATGAGAAATTTAATTCATATTTCTGCAGTATGTCTATCTGGAAATGGAACTCTATATTGAAAATAGGTACCCTCATCTACTTGAATATAAAGTATGTAAAAGCAAAACTCAACGTTTCATCATTCTTTATTGTATTTTTTTTTCATGTGTGATCTATTATGGTATTTCTTCTTTGTTTTCTTCTTTATATAAAAAAAGGAGTGTTGTATTCATCTCATATAGTAAGCCTCTCTGATTGAAGTTTTGCCGTATTCTGTCTATCTGTCAACTTTTCTCATCTTTGGATTTTTCCTACAGATTCGCAAAGCCAATTCAAAAAAAAAAAAAAAAAAAAAAAAAAAAAAAAAAAGCGTAAGGTAACATCGTATCTAGAGTTATTTTTAATTTTTCATTTATTTGATGGTCATTGATATGAGGTTTCATTCGTAGAAATTATAAACTTTGATCTAAAGTTTCCTTTAAAAATTATTTTGGTCTTTACTAAATAAAGGTTTTACTTTCTCAAAGAGTGAAACTAATTAAGAAATCTATAGTTGGGCCAATGAAAGAGAAATTTTTCAAGTACTACTAGGTCAACAGCGAAACTTTTCATATAAAAAAGTTAATTTAAATCTGTTCAAATCAGCTCATGCAAGTAGTTTGGGAGCTGTGTGAAGTTACAAAGTATTATAAGAGAATTTATGCAGAAACCTCTTTTCAAAATTCTTCTAAGAAAAGCTAGGAAATAATAACTGTGAAATGGATAATTTTCGTGGGTGTTAAAATTTTTATTTTCGTGGTTTGAAGACACACTTGAAATCATATCCTCTACGAAATGTATAATTTCAAATATATAACACTTGAACAAATCCTCAACACGGAATCGAATTACCATGTACTATTTTTTCCCCCTCAAACAACAAAAAATTGACCCACGATAAGAAATGATTTTACAGTAGTATTTCAAATATCAAATATATCTTCTGTATCTTCTTTTATTTTTTTTCATATAATTCATTTTTTTTTTCTAAAAAGTTCATTGAAACTATTTTTGATAATTATTCTGATCATTACTACTATTGAGTAGCAACTTATTAATTATTTATTTCGTAACCATTCTCTTAAATTAATCAGGTCAAGAATAGATCAAATCAGGTAATAAAAAATAAATAAATCAGCATAAAAAGTTACAAAATGTGACAAGAATGTATTTATTTTTAGACAACCCACTTCTTCAAGGATTGTAGGCTTATACTAAAGTACGTATGTACTATAAAAAGTATTTACATTATACATCTTTTTTCATCTTAAGAATTAGGTATTTTGGATTTCTTGGAAAGCTGTATGATAAACTACTGGTTTTATGATACTGATACAAAAGTGAGCAAGTAGTTCAAAACCTCTTAAGCATTTACCTAAAATCAAACAATTCTGAAAGAGAATTACGATTATTACAATAAATAAGACATTAATCAGTGAAATGTATAATATGAACTTGCAACATTTTGTAACAATTTTTAATTAATTGCAATCTTTGATACTAATTAATTTTATTAGTGAGAAGTGTTAAATCAATTTAAAAAACGATTGGGAAAAAATTATACTCTTAGCATTTCCAAAACAAGAGGCCCATAATCCAAAACGCTCACCTAACTTACTTTGGCCCTATTGTTCTTCACCAGACCCCCCCCCCCTTTGTAATACTTATTGTCGCCCAACCCTACCCCTGGGGGCTATGATTTCAACAATTTAGAATCTACACTACGCCTGCCGTGACAAGGGGCCTCGGTTTTTAAGGTCTCATCCTAAGGACCCGTAACTTTCACTTCAAAGTGCCTAACGCATGGTGAAGGAACAGTTGCTACTATTTTTTATTGACTTAGGTCAGTCGCGGCCGACCTTCGAACTCAAGACCTTCCGATCACGGAGCAAGCGCTCTACCGACTGAGCTACCGTGAAAGGTCAGTTCTTTTGAATGAGACCTTTAAAAAATAACCAAGACCCAGTGTCAAGGTAGGCGTTGGAACGACAAAGAACCCTCACTGTTCAATGGTCCTGAGTGCCTAGCATAGGTCTAAATTTGAAGCCCTTCAACAGTTTATGGTGACTTTTAATATATGTGAAAAATTTTTGAATAGGACGTAAAACAATATACAATCAATTAATCAATCAATCTTCTTTGATGTATGTAATATTTACACATTTTCCTTGTTTTGGCTCTTGCTTAAGAAAACTACATTTTGGTAATTTTACATATGAAATACCTTAAAAAAGTATTAAGAAAAGTAATATGGGAATTAAAAAAAACGATTTTTTTTATTATTTTAAATGAAATGTAATCTCATCAAAATATCCTGGAATGTAATATGTGAAGCACTATGACCATGCAGAAAAATTTCCAGCTTTCAATTTTTTCATATAAACGTACTAGAATATTGAATGATTACAATCTGTCATCAGAAAATGTCGTCATTTTGACAATATGATAAGGAGCAGTTTATTGTTATAGGGATTTTGGAATAGTAAATGTTTTGTCCCTTGCAAAGAATTTTTCACTCATATGAGAAGTCATCAAATAACGGCGAATAGGTTTAAATTTTAACCTATACTCGATTCTCAAGGTCATTGAGCAGTAAAGGTTCTATGTCGAGCCAAAGCCTACCTTGACATGGGAACATTTTTTTTTTCAAAGTTCATATCGGAAAGACCCAAGACTCACTTCTAATGCTTGGCGAAAGAACAGTCGGGACCTGAGTTATACATCTTAGACTTGACGCGGCGCTGCGGACGAGAATCCGGATTATCCGATCATGAAGCCGAGTTTGGAATACCCGAGCAGTGAAATATGCAATAACAATTCAGAAAGTCGGTTTAAAAAAATATGGTCTGAATGTGTACAGATAAATGAACTTCACTCTGAGTAGAAAATATATCAGTCCATGGACTACGCAAATGATTTGGCAGCATGTTGTTGCTAGAATTTCACTTATATCTGTCAGTATGTTGCTGATTGAATTTCATTTTGATAATGCAGAATTTTGCTTTTTAATTTTATTTGATAATGCAGAATGTGGCTGATTGAATTTCATTTTGATAATGCAGAATGTTGCTGACTGAATTTTTTTAGATAATGCAAAATGTTGCTGATTGAATTTTATTTGATAATGCAGAATGTTGCTTAGCGAATGTTATTTGATAATGCAGAATGTTGCTGTTTGAATTTCATTTTGATTATGCAGAATGTGGCGGCTGATTAAATTTTATTTGATAATGCAGAATGTGGCTGATTGAATTTTCTTTGATACCGCAGAATGTGGCTGATTGAATTTTATTTGATAATGCAGAATGCTGCTGACTGAATTTTATTTGATAATGCAGAATGTTGCTGTTTGAATTTCATTTTTTTTTATTCAGATTTTACAAAGACATTTTGGGGTAAAGTCTCCTCAGAGACCCCCTTATAATCCGCACCATATGTGCCTACAGCTTTCTGGATTGGATAGCATAGATCTATATATACATTGATATTATTAATAATAATAGTATAATGACAATGAAAAAAAAAAATAAATTTCTAAACAAAAATGATATAAAAGTATTCCGTATTTTTTTCTTCCCTTTTGTAATGTCAAGATTTATACAGTACAAATGATATCCGGTTGTAACTTTGAATATAAACATTGAGTTATTTTCGACTTTTTTTCTTTTTTCTTTTTTGTAAACAGTCAAATAATGCAAAAAGACTCGAGGTAAAATTAAAATCTACAGGTTATGTGTATAAAAATTTACTGCTTATGAAATCCGTGTTATCATAGAGGTCCCATTTCACCTTCCAAAGTCCATATTGACCCCCACTTGTTAACATGCTTCTTTGGTCAGTCTACCCAAGAAGCTTTGGATTCCATAAGTTGTTACGTAATTATAACATGAAGGGAAAATGCTCTATTAACTATGAATTATATATGTCTTTCAACATTTATACACATTTCAGCTAGTTTGAAATTTTTATATGACATTTTTATAATATTATAGTACATCAATAAATTGCTCTTCACAAATTTTATCAAATTTTCAGTAATACATGGTTCACAATTTACACGACATTTCATTTTATATTTAAATATTTTCAGAGCTATATAAGAAATGAGTATGTTCAACATTTCAGATAGCTGAGTTTCTTCAAAAAAACCAATTACTATATTTTTCCAGCCAATATTGAACTTCAATGATTGGCTTACTTTTTTCCATATATACAAGGATTCATTACACTTATATAAAAGATGTTCTATATTTTCTATTTCACCACACTTGTGACAGAATCTATGCACATCAGTATTCCATTTACTAACATTCAGATTATTATTCAACAGTTTATGTAACAGTTTATAATTAAAATCAGCAATTTGTCTATCAAACATTTTGGTAATTTTCATATGAAAATTTTTTGGCCATATTGATCTAGGAATATCAAATAGATCAGTCCAGTATTTTACAGTTACAGGTTGGTGAAATTTCTTTGCTCTCAATATGTTGTAGAAAAAGGAGGATTTCTGATTCTCAAAATTACAATAAATATCTCCATAAAATAAAGCAAAATGATAATTTTTAATGTTGACATGCTGAGCTTTTCTACATTCAAAAATCTTAGAGTATTTGTTAAACACTGATTTCATTATGAAATATTCACAGAATATATTTCTTTTATCCAAGATTTTTTCTAAAAAGTATGAAATATCTTGTAATCTTCCATTTTTATCAAAAAGATCTTTTGTGTATAACACACCAGATTTTATCCAGTTTGATATAAATATTGGCTTGTTTTTATACATGAATATTGTGTTTTTCCAAATAGGTAATGAAAGGAACTCATCTGTGGATGTTTTTTTCATATCTTTTTGTTTTTTGCATTTATTGAATGCACACAGTGCTTTGTAGAAACAAGGAAGGAAATTTAATTCTTGATAATCTTTAATATCTTGCAAATTTGTTTTGAGTAAGTAGTCAAGAGTCAATTTTTCTTTACTAAGAATGTTTTGTATAAAAGACACTAAACTATTTTTGGATTTAAGAATTCTTGGAATCCAAGAGGCTTTTGCAGAGAGGAACTTTGTTTCAACATCAAAGATATTAATACCACCATCCTCCTCTTTTCCTATAAGGGTATTCCTTTTTATCCTATCTTTAGCATTCCAAATAAAATTATAAATCGTTCTATTGATTTGTTTGAAATATTCCTCGGGAGGGTTAGGAAGAATACTAGCTACATACTGGAATTTTGATATGATAAGATTATTTACAATTTCTTTCTTACCAAAAATAGTCAACTTTCTTTTTTCCCATGCTTTAAAGATATCAACAATTTTATTTATTTTTTCATTCCAATTTTTGTCTTCACAAAGGCATTTGTTGTGTCCTATATAGATTCCAAGTGTTTTAACTGGGTCATTTGTTGCTCTTATTCCATATACATTTTTACATGAGTCTTTTAAAGGTCCTAGGAGTATACATTCAGATTTATGTAAGTTAAGTTTAGGACCGGCAAAGATAGAGAAACTATGAATAATATCTATCACATGTTTTACAGACACTAAGTCTTTTAGAGGGTTCGCTGAATCATCAGCATGTTGTAAGATCTTAATTTCACATTGATTATTGACTTGAAACCCTTTTACCTGTTCGGATTTATTTATTCTGATTGATAAGATTTCAGTAACTATTATAAATAACAATGCAGAGATGGGGCATCCTTGTCTAATGCCTCTTGTCATTCTACAAGTTTTTGAAATAAAACCATTATTCTTTACTCTAAAAGTAGGATTATTGTATAGAATTGAAATCCATTTAATAAAATTTGGACCAAAATTGAATTCTTCTAATGTTTGTATCATAAATTCCCATTCAACAGTATCAAAAGCTTTTTCAAAATCTAAAAATAATAGTAATCCATTCTCATTTTGATTTTCACAATAGTCAAATATATCATGAATTAGACGAGCATTATTTCCTATATATCGGCCTTTAATATATGCTGACTGATCTTTATTTATCAATTTTGAAATAACACTCTGTAATCTTCTAGCCAAAACAAATGCAAGTATTTTATAATCACAGTTTGTTAGGCTTATGGGTCTGTAATTTTTTAAATTACTTTTATCACCTTTTTTGTGTATCAGACTAATAACAGCTAATTTTTGAGATGATGGTAGTTCACCATATTCAAAAGATTTTAACAGTGAATCATAAAAGTAATTTTTTATATCATTCCAAAATAATTTGTAGAATTCAATAGGTATGCCATCTAGACCTGGTGATTTATTGTTATCCATGCTTTTAATCGCCTCTTCACACTCTCTGAGGGTAGGTAATGCCTCGCATATTTTTTGTTGTTCTGTGTTAAGTTTTGTTTTTAATTCAGTTCTTTTTAGATAATTACTTATGTCTTCAGTTTTGGGGTTTTGTGATGTATACAATTTTTCATAGAAATTACATAATTGTCCCAAGATATCATTACTACTAAAAAAGGTTTGGCTATCTTGATTAATTTTTTCAATAACATTACTTTGTTGATGTTTATTTTCTAGTTTTAAGAAGTAAGAGGAGCATTTCTCTCCACACTTAATCCAATTTGCTCTAGATCTAATGTATGCTCCTTCTAATTTTTTTTTATCATAGATCTGTTGTAATTCTTTTTCTAACTTATATTTTTCTTGATTAATAATTTCATTAAAAGGTCTATTTTCAATATTTGTAATTCTTTTTTCAATTTCTTTTACTCTTTGTTTAGTACTCTTACTTTTTGTTTTAGAGTAGGTTATAGAGTATTCTTTAACAATAAGTTTAACCATTTCCCATCTTTCTTGTGGACATTTTACATCTCTAAGCTCTAGTTCTCTATTTTTTAAAATGTCTTTTAATTGTTTACAGAAGTCCTCATTTATTAGATATGAAGTATTCATTTTCCAATATCCACAACCTCTTTTGTTTTTCTGGAGAATAAAATCTATTTTTAGCCCTAGATGATCACTCATCCTATTGTTATTTACTCTGGGACATTTTCTTAAAGAAAAAGAATCTACAGATAATGAAAACCTTTCTGCAAATGAAATATAGTTTATTCTGCTACTTGGAGTATTGTTTGCATTACACCAAGTAAGACCGGGTTTATTTTCATGAATTTTTTTCCAACCATCTATTAAATTTAACTGTTTGATTAAAGAGTTTAATTGTGTTTTGCTTGTATCAGTAGTCTGATTATAGTTGTCTATATTACAATTTAGATCTCCACATACAATCAGGTTTTCTATACTTTTAGCATTTTTTCTTAGCCAAGACTTTGTTGTGGTGTAAAAAGCCTTCCTATCAGATATATTATTTGGTGCATAAAGATTTGCTATTGAAAACGTAATATAATTAATTTTAAGATTTATCAAAATTTTTCTTCCATCAGAAGATCTGTGATAATTTATCAATTCATAAGAAAATTTTTTTCTAATCAAAATAGAAACACCCCTACTGAAAGCTGAGCTCGAAAAGCAGTGAAAACCTGAGCCCAGCCATCTGGCATTATATTGATACTCTCTTGATTCTATATAATGAGTTTCTTGTAATAAGACAATATCTATATCTAAATCTTGAAGCCAATCGTATAAAACTATTCTTTTTTCGTATGTATTTAATCCCCTTGCATTTAAGGAGAAAACACTTAATAAAGGGTTAAGCATAATTGTAAGATTTGTTCATACCAAAAATTGCGTCAGTGGGAGAAAAAAGTTCATAATAGAAAATCAAACAGTTAGAACAGTAAAGGATATTAACCTTGCTCGCTAGTGTCTGTGTCATGACCACTTGCATCGTTGATATTCTCTCGGGATCTCTTTGATGGTCCTTCCTTAAGCTGGCTAACGAAATCAGTGATTTCCTTCTGTGACGCCCGAGCAGCTTTGCGAGTAGGTTGCCTTGGGAGAGACCAGCTTCTTGGTTTGCGACGGTAATTTTTTGCTATATCTTTGATTATAGTGCCAAGCATGTTTCTACCGGGCCAAGCTTCAGGATTTGTTTTTAGAGTAGCTGATATGTTGATACCAGTCCCCCAGAAGTCGTCGTACGTGGCTTCCGCTATGATATATTTTGGACCACATTTTTGTAGAGCTTCCTGAAAGGGTTTGATCTGAGAAGCTTTAGCATCTATAATAGTAGACATGACCTCGGTTTTCTCTTTTTCCCATGATTCGTTTTTAGAGATGCAGTCTCCGATACGCTTTGCGTCTAATGTAGTCGTCGCTGAGCGAATTTTTTCGGCAGCCACAAGATCGCCATTACGAATCGCTTTGGTAATTTGAAAAGCGTGTTCTGCTGACCTGTGATTTTCCCCGAAAACTTTGAATTCACTCATATGGAAATTTGAGAGAATGTTTTTGAAACCCTGAAAAGCGACCACATTTTCTTGTTCTTGATAAAATTCGCACTGAGTTTCCCCGGGTTCATGTCCCGGTTTTTGACAGACTTTACAACAGATTTCATTTTGACAGTTCCTTGTATAATGGCCAGATTGCCAGCATTTGCGGCATTTTATTTCCTGGTGAAAATTGACCAAAGTGGTGAATTCTGCATTTTAGACCTGCGCAGTAGCTAGTTCGGGGAAGTGCTCTACCGTTGGCTAGTGGGGCAATGTAAATGAAGCGATTTCGATTTAGGACGCTTGTCATTTTTCCAGTATCTGGATTTCGTATGTTTTCATAACGAAGTTCACTTTTGAATTCAACGTTAAATTTTTTGAGCATATTTATAATTTCAGTATCTTGTACTGAAAGCGGAATTCCTGAAACCGTGACTTTTAACACCTGATCTTTAGGAGATAGTGCTCCAGACGAAAAGGGGTTAGAGTCATAAAGAGATACAGTTTGGTTTTTAAATTCAAACCCTTGTTGTAGGAGCTTTTGTCTACTTTCTTTGTTATGAAGATATATTCTCCAAAGGTCCCTGTCCAGCTGTATACACTTAACACTATCTCCCACAACTGCGCTCACGGCTTGTAAAAGTTCATAATCTATAATTCTCACAGAATTATCTGAGCTTTCGAGAAGTTCACTGTTTTTAAAATAGACTGGTTTTTCCATTTCAGAATAACTGTCAGCGTCACTAAGCCTTTACACAATCAAGAAGTGAGTAGCTACTCACTGAGGTACAGGTAATACAATAGTACAAATAAACTTTCTTGTTTAAGTTGCTATACTCGCCTCAAAACACATCAAAGTCATGACAGAAAGTAATCCAAATCAAAGCAAAATATATACACAGCATAAAGAAACACACATATATACACAAATCGTCTTGAAGATAGTTTTTTGGTCAAAATTAGCGGAGCTCAGAAAACAACGACCGTCCCTGAACTCGTCACGTGACCTTTGAATTTCATTTTGATAATGCAGAATGTGGCGGCTGATTAAATTTTATTTGATAATGCAGAATGTGGCTGATTGAATTTTCTTTGAAAATGCAGAATGTAACTGATTGAATTTCATTTGAATATGCAGAATGTTGCTGATTAAATTTCATTGGATAATGCAGACTGTTGCTGATTAAATTTTACTTGATAATGCAGAATGTTGCTGATTAAATTTCATTTGATAATGCAGAATGTTGCTGAGTGAATTTTATTTGAATATGCAGAATGTTGCGGATTAAATTTCTTTTGATTATGCAGAATATTGCTGAGTGAATTTTATTTGATAATGCATAATGTTGCTGAGTGTATTTCACTTGATAATGCAGAAGTTGCTGAGTGTATTTCGCTTGATAATGCAGAATGTTGTTTCACTTGATAATGCAGAATGTTGCTGAGTGTATTTTACTTGATAATGCAGAATGTTGCTGAGTGTATTTCACTTGATAATGCAGAATGTTGCTGAGTGTATTTTACTTGATAATGCAGAATGTTATTGAACTTACTTCCCTATGATCAAGCAGTATATTTATCAGATAGTGCATATCTGTTTGTTTGAGGATATGTCAATGGGATTTCAAGTTTCAAAAACTTAGGTAATCCACTTCCCATATATTTGGTTGTTGAATTTTACTTCATCGGGTGTAATTAAGTTGCTGAATGGATATTACTTGACAAATAAAAAAGAATAGCATAAAAAGTTGTTTTTTTAAATTAATGGATTTACTTTGGCAGGTATCATGTCGATCTTTAGATTTTACTATCACTATATAACATTTGTCAATAAGCATAGTGATCCAATTTTCACAATTTTAAATTTTGATTTATTTCGATATAAGAATATACACATTTGAGTTTTTAAAATTGTAAGTTATACATATCAATTATAAAAATTAATCTACCAAATTTTGTTATAATATTAGGTTGAGGAACAAAAAGTTATGAAAATGTCTACGTTTTATACATTGTACTCTTGTAAAATAATAACATCTATTTGTGTATACAAAATAGGTGCCTTTATTTTACGAGAAAAGTATATTTGCAGGGACCTATATACTAGTATATAGGTCCCTTGTACGTTGGCTTAATAAAACGACACAGCAAGTGTTGTCTATATAAAGGGTCGGGTTTGTTCTTTACATTCCTTTCTGCTGAACTTTTCAAAGGTAAAGACGCATAACAAATGCTTGCAAAGAATACATCTAATTTTTGCTTTGTAATTTTAAAAAAATCGTATAATTTTCCATTTATGGATTGTTTTCAACCATTTTAAAGCTTTTATTACTGTTGATGTTTATTAAATAAGGCGGATGATGTTGGATTCAAAATTTTTACGAAGCAGACGACGCACACGCAGTTATCCCAAAAAATAATTAATTTACCTTTGTATTGTTATTAAATGATGAAATATTGGTTATCAACATTAATTATTGTCTTTTTGTTTTATACTGCGTCGAAATCGGAAAATGCAAACCCAGAGAAGGGGAACAACAATATGGAAACTCGGTCGGACCTTTTTGTGGACACAGTGAGGATAGGCCCAAATATAAGTCAAAGAAAAGAATAGCAAATAATCTGTGAACCAGTTGGAAAACCAGACATTGAATATATGTATCATCACAATCCAATATATCAGGTACATCCACCACCTTTGAAATACATAAATCAGTTGAATGTGTATACTTGATATTAATCTTTGCCATTGTAGAATGAGACCGAAATATAAGCAATAGTCTGCTTATACAGTGTATATATATTGCTTTTGAAAATCATTGCTTAAAGTGTTACTTTTCAAGCTTAGAGTGTAGCATTTATTTCTTTTTTCTAAAGAAAGGGGGGGGGGCTTACTAAGGAAAAAAACTATTAAGTTGAGTTGAAAACAAAAGTACCAGAAAGTCGAGCTGAAAACAAAATATATCTAAATATAACTACCAGTAAATCCTACAAAATTATGTCACAATAAAATAATCTTTCAAATATACATTCAAATCATATTATAATTTTACCATAGAATTCTCTCAAATTAAGGACAAAAGACTTGCAGTTGCCTGGAATTGTTCAAAACTAAGGTCAAAATAATTCAATAGATTGTGCATAGATGCTATTGTTAGGTGCACATTGTACAGCAGCCTTAACTTTGCCATATGTCCGGTTATATTAGTAGAATGTTCTGGACCTATTATACATTTATATTAGGTTTCTATTTGTGAGAGGATTAAATTTAGTTTTTGTATAAATTCAGGTAGTATGTAATATAACAGATGCAATGTTCTGTGTAATTGTAAAAGTAGAACTTTGTGAATCGTTCAAATCCAACTATTAGGCACTACTTACAACAGGGCTCACACTAAACAATGATTTGTTTGGAGAAACAATTATTTTATGAAAGCATCAGAACCAAAGAAAGCCCTAAAATTCTTGTTTCATGAAAGAATTTGTAATTAAAGTTAGAGCACTAGATGATGAAGGAAAAAAAAAATCTCTAGTATGTGATGAATTTAAATAAAAGGGAGAATGAAAACACCTATCTTGCCCAGGGAAAAGTATTGTCGTATTTATTTAAATGCTCCAGAGCTTTCCTGGAGTTAAGTGCTTTGTATTCATGAAATTTTGATCTGATGTTATATAGGTAAGTCATAAGAGCAGTTGCATATCATAAGTTATTACAGATTTACACAGCTTCTAACTCAATATATATGACTTGAAACAGGGGGATCTTAATTGTGTGGGGTCTGGGAGCAGTAAACCTCTAAAAAGGGCCTTTCTCAAGTCTCGTATCTCTAGGTGCTCTCGTTGAGAATTGTGTTTGCTAGCTATTAAATTGGAAATGAAATGATTTATGATACAAAAAGGGGGGATTTATCATTGTTTAACCACATAATTTATTAATCTCATATTGATTAAGTTTGAATGAAAAGGAAAACGCAAAATATTTTTATATATACATCCATTTTCTATTACTGGAATAAGGATTATCTTTGTTATGATCCTGTAGAGTGCAAATGAAAGGTTGGAAATTGCAACATCTTGTACAAGAATGTTTTTGTGATCACTTATTAATGAATACATGTATATCTTAATGACCAATTATTAAATAAAAAAAAAGTCAATACAGTCAAACCTCATTGTCTTGAACTTATGGGACAAGAAAAAACTTTCAATTGAGATGTCGGATATTTGAGATGTCAAGGGTAGAATGCTTGAGGAGTAGGTGTCAGTCTGAAGTAACCATATAATATAAGATATCAGTGTTCCAAATACCAAAGTTAAAATTACAATTACTTCTGTAAAGTAATTAATCAGATTGTATGTTGCAAAATGAATATATGGTCTTATTTTAACTATATTTAGTTGTCTTTAGACATCAGCAGTGACCCAGAGGAAGACTTTGTCAAGTACATGTACCTTAAATTCTTAATAATGTAGCAATTATTTCTCAAAAGAGTCCTAGAAGGATGCTTAAATTTTGTAATTTTATACAGATAATGCTGATTGTTTGACTTTGGGCATTGGGCTTACATTTTTAGGTGTTTAGATCTGAAAACTCCTAGCAGGGTGCTTATATTTTGTAATTTGTAGATGTATAAAATGCTGATTCTAAGACTTCAGGATGTGCTTTTGGTTTACATTTTTAATGAATTTGGTTTTGTTTTTAATCAGAACACCAGAAAAATATAATTTCCTTTTGGATCAAGTCCATATTGATAGCAGTACTAGTTATATTCAGGCTCATTGCATATGAAAATATATCTCCAACTGGTGTCATTAATAATCAAACATCAATACCTGAAAGAAATTTATACTTTGCTATGCATTTTGTACTACACTGGAACAATATGGTCATGCAGAGCTGTATAGAGTTCTGATGCACATACATGTGTCACAGGCATTAATAATGTTTATTGAAAGACTCTTTGTCAGAGGTAAAGGAATTAGCACATAAATAAGATTAGTTGAGTATACTAGTATTGCAAGCATCTGTAATAAAATTGCAGCCTAAAAATCACAGGTTCAAATTGGCACCGTCAAAGTGCCAAATATCTTCATTGCAGCTAAACTGGTTATTGGTAAGTATAGATAAGGAACATAGATAGTTACATGTATCAGGTAATGTATCTTATTCTAGGAATATCATTAAGACCAGTATATGTTTTCAAAATATTATAATTGACAGTTCTACAACCATTGGTAACCATCACTAGGTAGTGTGATATATTCTTATAATTGTGTAATCCACATTTGGGTTGGGAATCTCCCAAGAAACTACATATTTGGGTATCAATAGGAATATAGTAAGATTCAACCTTAAAACTGGAGTTTTTGAAATGTGATTAAGGATTTCAGATAGCTCTGCTTAAAATTGCTAATTACAGAGTGAATGTGTCACCTTCGGTGACATGAAACTTGGTTCATCAAATAGCAGCATATGCATTGGCAATTTTCATGGATTGAGAATTATGCTACATATAATGATAATGAATGAAACTCCCCCTATTTGGTTATAAATCTCCAGATATTTGTTTTGATGAATTACAACCATGTATATAAAACTTGCCTTGGTTAATGGACAATTCAAAACAAAATTAACAAGCAATGGTAAACTTTATGTAAATGCATTGCAAGGTGGCATATACATTTGTGAAGCAGGATAGTAGGGAAGTTTCTTTCTACAAGACCAAAGCTTTATTAGGCATTGAGGGAATAGGTGAGATACATCACATTATATATATATATATATATATATATATATATATATATATATATATATATATATATATATATATATATATATATATATATATGATATCATATCTCAATATCAAGTCTCGTTTAAAGTCATCACTTCGTAAGTTCTATGGTCGATACAATGACCTTGTCAGCAAATAAAATCTATCACTAAGTCAAATGCTGACTGATGTTTTTCATACAGAGGATTCTCACTCCTCCATGGCACCTGATCCCACCTCTATGTTTTAGAGGTCTGTGCACATGTTTGCTCTGCTCCACATATTTCATTGGCAAGTTTTGATTACTTAATGTGTTATAGCACCTTTCTTAATAGAGGGAAATTCAAAATTTATTCCAAGTCTGCCGAAGAATTAACACATCCATACATCAAGATGTGTGTAAGTACCCAGCGGGGAGGGGGGTCTTGGGCAGTATTGGTCGTGGAACAGTTGACTTGTTTTGCTTCCCCCAATGTGTGGGGTGACTGCAATCTGTGCCAGCTTGCAGCCATGTGGCGTCTGCGCACACCAAGTCAACTGATAACTGAATATTTGTGTGAAACTTGTGCTGAACTGTCACCTTGTTGATATGCTAATGCTAGTGTAAACTAAGCTAATAAGCTTACTCTTGGTGACAGTGACATATACTTTAGAGCTGTAATATATAGTACAAGTTTGAAGTATGAAAAAGTTTGATATTTGAAGTTTGAGATGTTTGATCTATGAAGTTTGAGATATTTATTATATTATGTACAAGATATGATATATGAAGATGATATACTTGATATTTGATGTTTGCAATATGACTTTGATTTTAAACAGTTTGTATGTTGATTTTGAACAGTTTGTATGTGTGCTGACCCTCCGCGGTAAACCCGGGACGGTTAGACTTTGAAACACACATGAAGTTGGAATTTGGTGGGATTGCCCAGTTGAAATGGCATCCCACAATGTTTGTATTTTCTTGTGCCACGGCCAATACTCGCCACAATAAATAAGTATAAATTCTATACTGAGTTTTGTGTCATTTTCTCTGTATAAATAATATCGATAGTCAATTTATATCCTATTTTCATTTTGCAATACTTTTTGCTTTAATTTGCTTTAATTTACGAAACAGTCAATTGTTCGATATATATATATATATATATATATATATATATATATATATATATATATATATATATATATATATATATATATATATATATATATATATATATATATATATATATATATATATATTAGGGATGTCAAATCGGTCAATTTTTGATAATCGGTTACTCTGACGTTTTTCCGATCGAGTACCCGGGTACTCGGTAAAAATGAAAATACAAGACAGTGTGATAATTTTCTTGAGCCCGGTAAAGCTCTGTTAAATCCCAAAGCTGTTTTATCACGTTTATAAATGTATATAAACAACTGAGTCAAAGGGAAATGATTTTTGGTACCAAATTTATTTATCAAATAAACTCAAAAGACACAATTAATGCTACCGTATATTAATTAAATGATTTAAAAAAGATTTGACTATAATAAACCATACTTAAACGATGTTTTCTGAAAACAATCATTGAAGCCATCCAAAACTTAGGGACCACAATAGGAGAGAACTACTGTGTACCAGATGATTGGTCATTAATTACTGTATATACACAGCCACAGGCGATAACAGGTGTTTTACAGGTGTAGATGACGACACGCTAATTACATGTACCGTATGAATATTTAAGTAATTTTTTGATAAGTTTTTGATAAAAATATGTACTTTGAAATAAGAAAAAAATATACTTCCGAGTAACCGAGTACCATTTTTAGTATTCGATACTCGGACGTTCGATCGAGTACCCGGTTAACCGGGTACTCGTTGACATCCCTAATATATATATATATATATATATATATATATATATATATATATATATATATATATATATATATATATATATATATATATATATATATAATTAAAAATCACAAAAATAGGCCAGTTGTAAGTTGACCTGAACTCATTACACTTACTTAGCATACAAGTCTGTTTCACTTATGTAAAATCTAAAGTAGACTGAAACTGTCTTGAAATTAGGTGACACCCACTAGGAATAATACATTAAGGTTGTGGTAAGTAGATGTGTTCCTATTGATTTGAAGATATTTCATTCACATCGACAACTTATCCCATTTCTCAAATTCATCAAAGTCGTATTTCAATCAATTATGAAACATTGTCTGGAGCAATCTATGAATAAATCAGGCGCAATAATATTTGTTTCATTACTATGTTAATTATTATCACACATGAACGTCAGTCATATCTTTGAACTTCTTAAAGTGCTTTACAAATAAATTATAAATCATCTCTATCCTAAATATCCTTTCGACGATAGTAACGTAATAAACTTTATATACAACCGGATTGATAGAATCATTGGTGATTTTCTGGAGGACAGCTTTAGCGTAATATAACGTATATAAAATTCCAGGTTCAAAAAGCAAAGGATGTTTTACCTTGGAACGGCAAGATTTTGCACAAAATCTTAATATTCAGTAATGTCTTATAAATTTTACAAAATATTTTGAAAAATTTAATGATTTTTCTTGCAAATTTACATGGGCGTCATGGTCTTAAGAAAACGTGCAGACATAAACATAGTTAATTTTCTTAAAAAAATGGGTAAGAATCGCATAATCGATACTTTGCAAATACTTAGAAAAAATGCATATAATGTAATTCACAAAATCTACATATTTTTATCTTTATTTTTGTCTCGATCGTTGGATTAACACAAAGCTACACTTAACAAAATCATTATATTCAAATGAAATGTTACATACATAATAATACATACACTGTACATACATACATACATACACACCCACCCACCCACCCACACCCTCACACCCACCCATCCACCACCCCCCCCCCCATATATATATATATATATATATATATATATATATATATATATATATATATATATATATATATATATATATATATATATATATATATATATATATATATATATATATATATATATATATACTATAATATATGTAAATATATAGATATAAAATTACGCAGGAATACGGTGCCGTTTTTCTGACAAAAAAAAAAAAAAAAAAAAAAAAAAAAAAAAAAAAAAAAAGTACGCTTAAATACGTTACAGCTGTTTTTACAACTTTTCATAAGCGTATTTAGACGTTATATAAACAGTAGTTGGCATGTGACTGATACGTTAAAATACATTAGAGCCGTTTTCATGAATATCACATATCTACACCATAGCGTACTAAAATGTAATCATTTAGAAACAAATATACTGACTTTGGGGCAACCATGCCGTTTTAATGCGTAAAAGTATGAAAAGTTTATATAGAATATATATTAAAACGAAAAAAAAAAATACCTGATTTGGATTATTACGTTGCGGTTGTCCTCCAAGAAAACACCCTTGGCTATATGTTTACGTTTTATTACGTTGCGACCGTGGGGCTCTAGAAGTGCCTGGACGTCAGCTTTTTTATTTCATGCAGTCATATGTGCGACATTACACCTCTCCCACGCGGGTATGTTAAGGCTACACCCAGAGATATCCTACTTGCCTTCACAATATGACGTCATAGTAAGCTGTATGACGTGAACTATAGAAATAATGATTTCTTAATATCTATCTTTAAAGTTTAATTTCAGGTCCAAGAAAAGAATGGAATCATTCAAAACATAACATAAACTAAATCTTGTTGTTTTTGGGTGGTATAAATAGCTAATTATTTAGAACGGGGGTTAAATACCAAACCCATGACGTCATAACTATTGATCAAATATTTGCCGAGTGAAATGAGAATTCATGTAAACAAATATACGAAATGGGAGTTTTAAGGCATATACCATGAATGTTATGTGTGATTCATAAGGAATTAAAGATTAAGAATCAGGTACGCTGATATATTTTTATCATGTTTTCTTATAATGAACATAGTCAGTGCTTTGAAATCCCGATCAGCCGTTCCTCTGTCGTTCTATAACAACAAAGATGCAAAAGTTCAACACTACGCCGCATACTTTGAAATATAATTTTTGTTTGTATCGAAAGCTTGTATTCTATAGTACTTGGAAAGTGCTGCTAGAATCGTGTGGTTAACATGAATTGATAAAAATTCCTTGATCGTATGTATATATGTATAAAATGTAAAAATTTTGGAAAGGTTTCATGCGAAACTTTGGAATATTTTTTTCTGTGTCAGGAGAGTAGGATTCTAGCAGCACTTTTCATGGCCCAGTGATGTTTTTACATAATTATTTTCACTAAAAGAAATGAATTAACTCCGGGGTAGTGTTGAACTTTTCACTTTTTCATTAAGGCAATTTTTCTATTTATAGACGTCACGTGATGACGTCGTAGTGGAGTGCTTCTTTTAGCCTAAGACTCAATGACGTCTATACAATGGATAATAATAGTGTTTTATCTATGGTTTTTCCGATTTATCAATGTTACATTTTACGAAAAAAAGTCTTAATTCGCCGAAATATGATCTGGGTACTGCCTTAACATACCTGCGCAAATATTGTGATTATAATGCAAAAATAAATTACCTGTAACGCCTGTGAGTCTAAAATGTGTTTTTACGACAATAATTAGGAAAAAACGCTGAAATGGCTCTGACGACGTCACTGTTTTCCGATTTTGTAAGCAATGCATGACGCTAAAGAACGACACATGATCTCGCTTGTATATTCATGACGTCCATGGTTATTATACTAAAAACTGTTGCCAGAACATCAAAAGAAACATACTAGCAAACTAAACATTGCTACTGTTTACCAAAATAGTTCATCTGCGCCGATAATTCATCTGCACTGATATATATTTATACCGCAATATGGCAATTTAAGAGGTACTGGGAATTGATCACGTCGAAAAAATAAACTTTGTAATAATTCCTAGACCAACCTAGATGGTCAACTTTTTTGAAATTTCACAATTTGGTGACTTTTTACAAGAACTTTCATGAACTTGGCTAAAAAAGAAATCTCTACGGCAGAAATACAAAAAAAATATAAATGATGTGATAATTTGGCGCTTTTCCAACAGATTCCCATAGGATCCAATAGTAAAACTTGACAACTTTTGAGATGGCCACCTAAGAAATCGGGACGGTAAACATTCATATTTTTAATCTTAAAACAATGAATATAATAGTAAAAATAAATTCAAGAAAATTTATCAAAATCTCTAGGGTAGAAATAATTAAACTTGGCCTCGTTAACTGAAATCGGTATAGTTTTGAAAAAAAGACGTCCAACCTGTTATTATGAGACAAACTATAATGTACATACAAGGCTTACTTAAAATCGTAGTTTGGCATTACAGTGCAGGGAACTAATTTTGTTACATAAACCAGCATCAGCATAAGCATTAGTAGCATCAGGATCGAGCTATCATCAGCATCAGCATTTAAAAAACAGCATTACCAGGATCAGCATCAGCAAGCAAAGGATAAAACCAGCATTGACCTACATAAAATCAGCATTATCCTACTAGCATCAGAAAATCAATGAGTTTTAATTCAGTAAAAAATTAAAAAAGAAAGAAAGAATATTTGTTAAAGTATTCACATTATTGATACATAGTGAGATATTATGATCAAATAATTGTAAAAGGCACTTTTATTGCTTTAAACGGCAATGCTGAAATTCATTATCTACTTCCGGTAGCATGATGCTACTTCCGGTAGCATTGACCTAATTATAAAACAGCATCAGGATAAGGATTACTAGCATTAAATCAGCAAGCAAAGGAAGCATTCAAATCAGCAAGCAAAGGAAGCATTCAAATCAGCATCGATGCTGTAACAAAATTAGTTTCCCGCACTGTACAATACATTTATAAAGAATAACATAATGTCCATAACAAATGTTCACAACATTATTACATGTTAAAATATCATATCGAATGGTTTTAGTCTATTTTATACAACCATTCCTCAGATATATATAAAAAAATCAGGCTTTTTGATATCATAGACACCTGCTGCTCCAAAAAAAAAGCTGAACTCGGAAATTTTCATATCTTGTGATTGATCATCAGAACTCTGACGTTGAATCGAAAGGATACTGTGCTGGAGTTCCTCTTTGACAACTGTAATCTTTGAAGACCAGTTCTTCCAACAAACTGATGAATTCTGATGGTCACTAATAATTAATGATATTTAATCAATAAACAGTAGTAACTTCCATTCAGGTGTTGACTGAGTATATTCCAGCGAACTCGAAATAAAAGACATCACATAGTCTGCCATTCTGTTTCTCATTTGGATGTTTTAATGACTGTAGACGATAAGGGCCAAGTAACGGCTAAGCTGTATAACAAACGAGATGACTTCAGTTTTTCCATCATCAACTTTCCTTATTTATATGTAGTAATGTTCTTCTACCTGTATCACCTGCATGTGGTGTTTAACTCTCCCAACTTATTTTATACTCAAGAGCATGCTTTGAATATATGATCAATATTTTTAAACGATGCAAACTACAAATGGATGAGTTGATGTTACAGAAATTTCAACAATCTCGTTTGATTGTCATTATAATGACCTCTCTAGCAAAAAAAACCTATCACTGGATCGCATTTTGACTGGCATACACCATACCAATGTTAGGCCTGTGCAATTATACGAAATTTAACTGCAGAACTAACTCCTACCTGATCAATGCATAAGTGTTAAAATCTGTATTGTTTGTATCTCTCTCTCTCTCTCTCTCTCTCTCTCTCTCTCTCTCTCTATCTATCTATCTATCTATCTATCTATCTATCTATCTATCTATCTATCTATCTATCTATCTATCTATCTATCTATCTATCTATCTATCTATCTATCTATCTATCTATCTATCTATCTATCTATCTATCTATCTATCTATCTATCTATCTATCTATCTATCTATCTATCTATCTATCTATCTATCTATCTATCTA
The DNA here is from genome assembly GCF_033153115.1 of Saccostrea echinata. Taxonomy (NCBI): domain Eukaryota; kingdom Metazoa; phylum Mollusca; class Bivalvia; order Ostreida; family Ostreidae; genus Saccostrea; species Saccostrea echinata. Next base: position 13,379,177 of record NW_026889777.1, read on the forward strand.
TCTATCTATCTATCTATCTATCTATCTATCTATCTATCTATCTATCTATCTATCTATCTATCTATCTATCTATCTATCTATCTATCTATCTATCTATCTATCTATCTATCTATCTATCTATCTATCTATCTATCTATCTATCTATCTATCTATCTATCTATCTATCTATCTATCTATCTATCTATCTATCTATCTATCTATCTATCTATCTATCTATCTATCTATCTATCTATCTATCTATCTATCTATCTATCTATCTATCTATCTATCTATCTATCTATCTATCTATCTATCTATCTATCTATCTATCTATCTATCTATCTATCTATCTATCTATCTATCTATCTATCTATCTATCTATCTATCTATCTATCTATCTATCTATCTATCTATCTATCTATCTATCTATCTATCTATCTATCTATCTATCTATCTATCTATCTATCTATCTATCTATCTATCTATCTATCTATCTATCTATCTATCTATCTATCTATCTATCTATCTATCTATCTATCTATCTATCTATCTATCTATCTATCTATCTATCTATCTATCTATCTATCTATCTATCTATCTATCTATCTATCTATCTATCTATCTATCTATCTATCTATCTATCTATCTATCTATCTATCTATCTATCTATCTATCTATCTATCTATCTATCTATCTATCTATCTATCTATCTATCTATCTATCTATCTATCTATCTATCTATCTATCTATCTATCTATCTATCTATCTATCTATCTATCTATCTATCTATCTATCTATCTATCTATCTATCTATCTATCTATCTATCTATCTATCTATCTATCTATCTATCTATCTATCTATCTATCTATCTATCTATCTATCTATCTATCTATCTATCTATCTATCTATCTATCTATCTATCTATCTATCTATCTATCTATCTATCTATCTATCTATCTATCTATCTATCTATCTATCTATCTATGATAAAATATATGGACTATGTTAAAATTGAAGAAATTCGTATCTTTTGTTTTTGCTTTTTTGTGAGGCAGGGTCAAAGGGCTTTCAGCGGTTATACAGACATGAACATATGATTTAGAATTGAATATTAAGACATTTATCCTATAAACATTGCTATCAGTTTATTACATAAAGTAGAAGTTGTAAAATTATTGCAGTTTTGTGGCTTGTATGTTTAATTGATTGAATTTTATCACTAAGCGAGCCCCATACTACGAAAGCCCATTGAGCTCATTTTCGGAAGTAAAAAAAATATATTTTTCGCGTAATAACGCGAAACTTTCGCGAATAAACGCGTAACTTTCGCGTTATAACGCGTAACTTTCGCGAATAAACGCGTAACTTTCGCGTTAAAATGCGTAACTTTCTCGTTATAACGCGTAACTTTCGCGAATAAACGGGAAACGTTCGCGTTATAACGCGAAATTGTACATATATAGTCATGTTACTCAGGAACCTGTGATCTTGACTGACAGATAAAAACATGAACGCAGAGGGGGACTTCTATGAATTTATAAATGACTTTTCTTCAGAAGATGTAAAAGAGAATTGATGCGAGAAATGGATAGATTAGTGTTGATTTTGCATTTCATCTCCAAACCCTACTAATTAATTAAATGAATATTCCTTTAAAGATTTTCTTGTTTTTCACTTGTTTAATCAAAGAAATTCTGTAGACTAATTTTTTTTTTTCTCAGGAAGATCTCCACTCGTTGCTTTCTTTGAATAAATTGTCAATCTTTTCGTAAGTAAGGGTATAACCAAGTGGTGCAACCTTAAAATACAATGTTGTATTTCTACAGTGAGTCTATCGGAGATGAAATATTTGATACGAATATTTGTTATCCAATTTTCACATTAGGGTTACTCATGTGATGTGACACAATTGTTCCGTGAAATACACAAATTTACCTCATTGTTGTCTATTTTCTGAGATCTTTTATTTCAAATTCTATACAGAGTGTTCAATCTAATTTAAATTAGACTTGTATTTTCGCTCCTCTACCATACGCTTCAACACTTGTATTGAACAGCATTGAGAAAGACAAAATGTGACGGCAAAAAAGATTTAGAAAGAGGAAAGACACATTCAATGGTGAGAAAACATAAAATTTCAGCTCGTGATAATCAAAGTTCAAAATAGTCTTTCGTTTTTCACTGTAATGAATAAACTAGATCATTAAAAAGTAAAACAAACTGTAGACTTATGCAAATGTCTCTGTTTTACAGGGAAAGTTTCGCGTTATAACGCGAAAGTTTCGCGTTTATTCGCGAAAGCTACGCGTTATAACGCGAAAAATATATTTTTTTTGTTTACGAATATGAGCTCAATGGGCTTTCGTACCATACCACAAGGCTACCGTGAATGGTAAAATATTCTGTGTGACTATGTCTTTGAAATAACCCCCCCCCCCTCTTCATGGTCCTTGGGATTGATTGAAGACTGTATTTTGTTGAACGTCCCATTCGAGAATTTTTCACTCATATAGAGACGTCACCATAAACCGGTGAAGGGCTTCATATTTAGACCTATACTCGGCACTCAGGGCCATTGATCAGTGATGGTTCTGTCTGCCGTGATATTCATGGTATTGAATTCCTAGCGAAAAACGCAATGCAAAACCGTATTTAGTCGCAATGAAGATATAATTACTGATTTACCCGTATTTGTGGATGAAATATGGAGATATCTATCAGTAAAGAGTCAAAAATCGATTCATGGTAAAATCTCAACAGGACTAGATGTATGTAAAAAAACCGTTAAAGCGAATAAACTCGCAACATCCTATTATGAAAAGAGAGTGTTCTAGACATCACTTTGTTTTGTTGTTTAAAGTTCCTCTCGAGAATTTTGCATTCATATGGAGAAGCCACCACTTGCTGGTGGAGAGCTACAAATTTTGACGACCTATACTTGGCACTTAGGGCCATTGAGCAGTGAGGGATCTTTTTTGTGCAGCACCTACTACGACACAGGACCTCGGTTTATACGTATACGGTCTCATCCGAAGGACCGGTCTCCACGTCCCACAGTGGGATTCGAACCCGCGACGTAAGGATCAACTTCTTACGCCGCGACTCTAGAGCAGACACTCTTACCAATGCGCCACGCGGGCGACGAAATTACTTTGTACATTAAGTTCGTCACATATAATTCAAATTGCAAGGATCAACTTTAATAAAGTTATGAAAAAGAAAAAAATACAGCAATAGAAATTTTTTTAATAATTTTTTTTTTCATGATATACAGTGGCGTATTCTCGTGCAGAATCAGTGTTTTCAAAACAATTAATTTATGAATAGAAACATTAGCAAATAAATAAATAGGTAAATAAATAGATAAATAAAGAAATAGAATTTAGATAATCAAAAAAGGAAATTAAAAGATTTTAAAAAAGAATAAAAGAATTGATGAAGCTTTTTATAATTGATTATATTTCAGTCACATGAGTGTAAGACAGTAAGTAAAATAATATTTTATTACAGTGACTCGTGTATAAAATAATTTTACATTTATTAGACAAATGATCATATATGTACAATACCTGGTTCATCGGACCTATAAGTCACTTTTAGCAAAATATATCAAATACATGCGTGTGATTTTTCTTTGTCTTATGTTATATGCATTTTATATGAAATTCGCAGTTTGACGTGGGAAATGAGTTTATAGATATATAAAATGAACAATTAAATCATTATTATGTAAAGAGCAAGGGCCACTTAGAGCCTTTTTTGGCCCTGTGAGTTTCTGAAAAATCTAAACTACTCAGTTTTTGTTGACAATACAGTACTTATCACTTGGACCCTTGGTGACCGTGTATCTATTAAACATGACGTAATTTTCCGCATAATCAATGCATTATGACGTCATGAAGTGCGTCATTTTTACCATATCCTGTAAATTCCTTTAAAAATGGCCAAAAGTTGGAGTATTTTTTCAATATTTCATATAGAGCACAACCTCTGATCCAAAATATGCAATTACATAATGAAAGGTCTGTTTCATAAGATCATAAAGCATGTTTTAATTTTTGGATCGAGGACTGTGCTCATATTTTAATTCTTTGCTGAATATAGTCAAATATGCCTGTTTTCTGCAAATCTTAAGAACATTACATTTTCACAAAGCCTGTTTTCCAATACCTGAATTCTCAAAAAGAAATTTTGTTATAGGAAATAATAGCGCTAAGTCTCTACATTATTATGATATATGAAATGGGACAGAGGGTGATAGTCAATTAATTGATACAAGAAAAGGGCCGTTTTATGCATAAAGTGAACCTAGCTCTTTGAAATGCCAACATATTTTAGAGAATCAGTTTTTATACAGATTTCATTTCAATAGAAAATGATGTTCATCCTCTACTTTGTTCAGATCACAGAGATTACATATTCTGTCTGAAATTGGTTCTCCACGATAGTGACCAGTCTCGATACGCAGTGGGAGCACACCACACTCGAATTGCGCCATTGTAGACCCTACTGGTTTCGGTAAGTCCATCGCAAGTATTGTTCAAGTCCGTATTCTTCCTTAATAATTCAGTACGTCCGTAATTGTGCAGATTTTTGAATTTCAGATTACCATTTGGAATGTTGATTTAAAAGTTGTTTCTGAATAAAAAATTGAATATAGCAAAACTGCGTGTTATGGAAAATGTTATTTAAATCAAATAAAATTTTCATCTGATGATACCAGCCTCGAGAAATATTTTCTTTGTGATCCGATCGTCATCCATAAGGATCAGTTTATTCCATAGACGCATCATGTTATATCTGTGTCGCAGACTGTCGGCTGACCATCCACACTCACCACGTACAGCTAAGAGAGATGTTAACCGGTGAACCCCAAAAAAGTATCGTTGAGCCCAGTCCTGTACCATATCAATTTTAATTTTTAGATGTTTCATATCCCCACACACCGCTGCAATAGTCAATTACGGGAGAGACAAAGTTACATGTATGAAAAAGTGTTTCAAATGTGTTGAATCCAACGTGTTTAAGATGGTGGATCTTTGATGTCATTGCCCCTAAAGCACGGCCTCCTGTAAGGTTTTCTATGTTTGTCTTGAAGCCCTTATTATGATCAAATATAACACCCAAATATTTATAGGAAGAAGCATAATCAAGCAGAGTATTTCCGAGGTAGAATTTGTAGTTACTTTGCATAAGGTTCCTTTTTCTAAAATGCACAACTTAAGATTTTTCAGGGTTTACCATTAAGTGCCACTCAATGAACCACGTCGAGACATCATTTAGAATATCCTGCATATCCTTTTCATCGCCAGCAATGAGTGCTATGTCATCCGCGTCAGGCCAGCATTTTTTTTTTATTTTTAGGTCTACAAACATCAGAATGAAAAAACTCCGTAGAAGGAGGAAATAAAAAAAATTGGGGAGGGGATAAATTATCGACTTTTGTGGATTCTTTTGATGCTCTTCTAACAGGCTCCTTTCCACTGGCCACACAATGGTTACAAATAGGAAGGTAGAACCTTAAATTGTTTATTTCATTGTCTGCCAGTTGGTGACAGTGATATAAATTTTGAGATGTTGATCAAAATACAAATTTTAAAAAAATCAAATTTTTCAACTCTTTCAATATATCTTCATTTTTTTTAAAAAATATGTGTTAAGTGATTGTGTAGAAATTGTTCTTAAAGTATACTGGAGACCTTAAGTAAAAATTCCTATCATATAACAGAGAGGGAGTATTGGGAAGGGAGGTTAATTTTTTTTCAATTAAGTGTAAAATAATTTTTCTGGCTGCCACATTTAAAAACGATACTACCTGCCTGTATATATTTGTTTATTATACTTCTGTTAAAATGTTTCCTACATAAAATTAAGAAGGTAAAATAACTATTTTTTATAGTCTGAAAATTTCCACGCATAGCAAAGCTATACCCCGGGGTATAGTTTTTGCTAGCCACCCCTCAGAAAATTTTAATGCAATTTTTGCCGCCAATTTTGATTTCCTGTAATCAATCTATAGACTTATGATGTAATCCTGACTTCAGTAGCATTGTGACATCATCAGGATTTCAGCCCATTCTAGCAGTGTTATCTTATTCCAAATGCTTGTTCAAAACTTTAATAATTTTTTTTTCATCTTTTTCCTATGGAACTGTAGAATCAGGTAAATTCAACCCTCAGAAATTATGTTACACATCAGTATAATAAAACGCTTATCCACTGGCTGTGAGTGGGATAGCTCTTTCTTCAAACCTTTGACAGGAACTATTCCTCTCGGGCATGTGTAAGTCTTCCCTGGATATCTCAAATCAACGTATGAATGAAAATGAATATTGTTCAGTAATAAAACGTCGTCGGAATATCTTAACTCGAATTTAAGGACGTACAACACACCCACCACCAAAAATTTCCTGTCGTTTAATTTTCGCAATTTTTATATATATATTATACATGACTATATATACAATGCGTATGCACATTTTGGACAAAATCGTTCGAGTCGTATTTGGACAGGAAGTTCCAAAAGTTACCCCCCTTTGATTGTTCACGCGGAGAAGAAATTTTCAATCGGCTAGCTATAAAATTTTTGATTATCAAAAAAGTTCAGCTAGTCTGGCTGTCAAATTTCATTGATTTATTCATATAACCATTAACCATACAAATAAAGTATTTTTGTAGAGATACACATTGGCAAAATAATTTTTGAAGAACTTAAACTGAAAAACTATGGTTCATTTAAGCCTTTAAAAATGCGTATTTCTTAATTTAAATATTTTTTTTTATGAAAAAACATGTCGTTTAATTTTGGATAAAATATTTTTTTCATGTAACTGGTTACAAAAGTAGTCTTGATAATTTTTTGTAATTTTTTTAAACGAACCGATTTGAATTTATTGCGAAAAATCGCCCCCCCCCCCCCTTTCTCCTTAAGTCACGTTTCTCAAGCGTCTTTCAGACGTGGGACGAAAATATTGTTAGATATACAAATACACATGAAAAATTCCAAGCTAGAAAATATTTTTTGCTTTAAAAAAATTATTTACATTATATATCAGAGTTCTTAAAACTTTTCAGTTCATTGAAATGCAGATGTATAGGCATTTTTTTTTACGAAGCCCCCCTCCTTTTTTTTTTGGACGCAGTCATTAGAACTTGATGAAACATAGGTTACCCTCGAGATATATATTTGATCTTTTAAATCGATCCCTGAAGTACCAGGGTACCAGTTAATTCATTCATTCATGCAGATTAAAATTCTGACAACTAGAATAAGAGTTAAACTATCAACTACTAGAATAAAAGTAAGACTTATTCTCAAGGATTTTATCCACGTGTCCAACATGTAGTCCATATATACACATGGCTGAAATGCATTTAATTTTATACCTGCGTATGAATTCAACTTACATTGAATTTTAATCTCAGTTTTCATTAAAAGTGAACGCACAGTGTTGAAAATTCAACTCTTCTATGATGTAAACAGACTGGTAAATGGAATATATTCTTTCTTATTTATTTCAGACAAGATAGGGGTCTAAAAGTACACCCCCCCCCCCCCCCACACACACACTTGTATGCATTCTTCTTTTGCTTCTATAGATAAAGAAGAAATATCGTATTTGTCTGCATTAACTTCAATTTATCCAACTGTAAATTCTCCATCTATGTTTAAATTATTCATTTGTCAAAATATTCATGTACAGTGATCATAGATGTATAAAACGTTTTGTTTTGATTCGAGGAAATGCGCACTGAAATTGTTGACAGTGGTAGATCGTAGATCTAGATGGTCGGATATGGCCAGTTTGCTGCATATAAGATATTCATGAATTCGGACCATTTCAGTAAAAAATTCTATTACATTTTCTGTACTTACTTAGTAATGTATATGTTATAGTTTTCAGTTCCTGGGTTCATCGTAAATGTGTCTTCATAACTGTTCGGCAAACAGGAGGAAATAACTCAAGAAGGGGAGGGGAAAATCTCCCACATTTTTAGAGTTGTTCCTCTTTGATCAGTGAACTTTTGGAAACGGGTTGTAAAACTTTTTTTTCTTAAAAGGAGAACAAAACAGTATTTATATGGCTAATTCTTAATTTTAAGATAGGCCCTTGATCTGATAATGCGAATGTTACATAGCCAACTGTAACAAAAGAAAGCAATGTATATCATAAAAAAGATAAAGAATATTGTTCTGCTAATATTGTTCACGGATACGAGTTTCATAAAAAATTTAACAAATTTTAAGACATTATCTTTCTTTTCTTTCCTTTTTATGGAGGGAGGGGTGAGTTTTAAATCAAAAGCGCAAATAATCAAGGATACTATTTGGTATTTCTAAAGAAACCACATCATGTAGCTAATCCCGTTTTCATTAATTACGTCGGGAACGATTCAGTCGTCATTTTGACGCTTTATCATAACGTCAAATTTGACGTCAAGTTAAACGTTTAATTGAAATTGCAAGAGTTATCTCCCCCAGTGTGTTGTACGTCTTTAAGGCGACTGCAAGAGTTTTCTTCTTTTCGACGTTTTCTATGTCTCTCAGTTGATTCGATACGCAAGAGCATGTTCTACGTATGAACAATTTCTAAAACGAGGCAAGCTACTGACAAACAAGTTGACGAAACAACGATATCAAGTCTCGTTTGAATCATTTTTTCGCAAGTTTTTCGGTTGATACAATGACATTGTCAGCATATACAACCTACCATTGAGTCAAATGCTGACTGACGTTTTTCATACTAATTGTTAGGCCATTATTTATACACTGACCTGTCTATGGATTTTCCCGGTTTTTGTTTTCCGATCATGACAAGGAGCACACGGCGGGTGTGACCGGTCGGCAGGGGATGCTCACTCCTCCATGGCACCTGATCCCACCTCTAAATTTTGAGGTCAGTGTTTGCTCTGCTCCAAATTTGTATCGTTTCATTGGACTTTCGAGATTGAATACTGCTCGTTATCTGCATATTTCATGTGGAACCATGACATATCTTTCATCAAGGCTTTCTTACCTTTGTCACTTCCGGTCTTTTGAAAACAGATAAATAGTTTGCATTTTGCCTTTTAACTTTCTAATGCGATACTATATGATATATTTCTGAAACTCTTTATCTATTCTGGTAGGATGTTAAGGTATCCTTCTTCGAATTTAATCCAACTTCTAACGTACACTGTACTCCTCCACCGAATTCAGATTTAACTAACGTATGTCTTAGTGTACATTTAAAACATCTAATCACTGTGGGGTTGAAAGATTTCCTACATTATTGATGTGATCATTCCAACTTGATGGAAATACAGTGACTGGTTTCCCAATCCAGTATTCTCCTCGTTGTCTAGTACTTAAAGAAGGGCTATTTGTAGTATTGAATTTTTCCCCCCAAATTCTGACCTCATAGAGGGACATCCATCATTTTATTAGAGCATGTGCCCATTTTAAATTCAATAAAGAGTGATACCTTTTTGTACTTAGCAACATGCCATCTAATATCCTCTGGGACAGACTGTCCACCAGCAGAGACACATGATCGATAGTTAAAATGGAAAATGGGAAGATAACAGTGATCAATCCCATAAATCAAGTAGAATACAAATCGTAAACAGAGCGAAATCACGGACCTCTGGAAACACTGAAGATGTGAAGGTTGGATAAAGTACCTAAGGGGAGTAGACAAGACTAAGTAAATGATGAATAAAGTATCTTTTAGTTGCAAGGGAGATAAATAGAGGACATTGAAATTAATCCTGCAATTCTTACTAGCACTGTTTTATGTTTGTTTGTTTGTATGTTGTTTAACGTCCCTATCGAGAATTTTTCACTCATATGAAGACGCCACCACTTGTCGGTGGAGAGCTGCAAATTTTGTCCTATACTCTGCACTTACGGCCATTGAGCAGTGAGGGGTCTTTTTCATGCCAGCACCTACTGCGACACGGGACCTCGGTTTATATGGTCTCATCGGAAGGACCGGTCTCCACGTCCCACAGTGGGATTCGAACCCGCGACGTAAGGATCAACTCCTTACTTCGCGACTCTAGAGCAGACGCTCTAACCACTGCGCCACGCGGGCGACAGCACTGTTTTAAAGTAATGCAATATCAGAAAAGAATAAGCGCGCACAAGACCATCGTCGGATACTCACGACTGATCTCGTCTTTACTTATCATCCGTGGCAAATTTGCTGAAATATCGCTGCAAAATATGCTAATTTGTTGAAAATAGACAACCATTCAGAAAGCTGGAACTCTTGGGTATCCGACGATGGCACAAGACACCTCATTACAAAAAGAACAATGCAACGAATTCATATTATCGGTTAACCGTGTGAGCAAAAGCAAAAGTTGTAGATTTTGTTTAAGAGATTACTATATATAAAAACTTAGATATCATATCATAAATTAAACCAAGTAACATTTTTAAATATCTACTCAGAGAGTTTTTTTTTTTTTACAGATTAATTGTATTCAAAGTTTTTATGAAGGATGAATACATGTTAGAAATGCTACATGTATCCCATTGCTGCACACAGTATTATTTTAAAGGACTTCAGGACACACTTATGAAAGAGAGGCTACTCTGAAATAGAAAAAAATAATAAATTCAGGCATTACTGGAGCAGATAGAAATGAAGCTTGAAATAACACATAGAGAATCGAACCGCTTTAATCCATTAGTTTCCGCTTTTGTTCAATAGCCTACCGACTGCATGCAATATCAAATTTCACAGTCAAACAAAACTGTAGATGTTACACAAATTTACACAAATTTACACTGACGATTACATAACGATTCCGTCATATTTATTTATTTAAATGATCCCATCTTACATAATCAATATATTATTATTTTTCATTCGAAATATGCATAAAGCTTACGAAATGAAAAAAAAAATTGAACAATCATGTAAAGTTAGATAAGCTTTTCTATACGTGTACTTCACAATTGCTATTACTGAATTATAATGTAATGGTACTCGTTGCAAATGAAAAGTAATGAAGGATTTATTTAGTACCTTACCTGAAATAATTTGTTTACAAAATTTGCTTATTTAATTTTCCAAAGAAACAAAAGATAATTAAAAACAACTTTGAGAATTCGTTTCCTATTAAGCATCAAAAGTGTCTTTATATTTAGGAGCAGGAGAGGAGTCTTTAATTTGTAACAATACATAACAAATAGCAATGGTATAACATTGTAAATAACATAATTATTTTTAAGGTAGAACAGTCAATTAAAAGAAATATTTTTATACGAAAAGATTATGATTGTACAATGCCATGTTGTAAATTGAAAATGCTTAAAATGTCATTTCAAACAAAGGCCGCAAACTCTTTAACCCATTTCTGAAAAACATATTTTCAAATTAGTAATGAAACCTCCAAAATGTTTTACAAAGGTAAGTGCAAACTCAACATATCATTGCAATATGTATCCCACACCGCTTATTTTCACATTTACAATCCTTTGTAGGAAAATAATTAGCAAAAATCAGGATATTGAATTCACTGGAAAATATCTAGCAAAAAATACTATATACTAACATGTTAGAATCACTTTAGGGAGTATCAAATATTGGATACGTACAGAATACCTCCATAAGCTTATGTATTCAGTGTGTAAGTAAATAAACATTGCCATTGGTGACAAATCGCAAATAGTGCCATCTTTATCTTGTGCACCTCAGGAAGCGTTCTTATATGCCTATATATAATTATCTTGGGAATCATTCATCAACTTTTAAAGTGCATAGAATATCCAAACAACAGATACCAAAATTGTAATACGAAGGGGGGGGATGTTAACTTTCCACCAGTTGAACAAATATTTCTCATTTTACGTCTACTAGTATTTGCAGCTCATGTCTTTGCACATGAATACTTTTTGTGAACAATATTGCTTATTATATTTTTGTACATTCAAGAAACTGCTTGTTGGAAGAGTATTATTTTATAGTACGTTTTGAATATGAATAATTACTGACAAGTCACACAATTAAGAAATCCGCCAAACTGTGAATGTAATCTATATCATTATATCCAATATTTTGACAAAGATTTAGTTGTCAATGAACATATCAATTTTCCTTTACTTTCGTATTGTAGTACCTTTCATATAAGAACTCATAAAATCTGTATCACATTTTTCTTGTTTTTTAAGTGATATATACATATAAAAATAACCACTCCTAGTGTAAAGTTCATTAGAACTTTTTTCCTTGCGGATGTAGAAAACATCGGTTATTGGGTCTATAAAAGCATCAACGTCCAACGCAGAGGTTGTTTTTCATTTTAAAGAGAAATTTGTCAAAAATGACTAGTGTTAACACATTGATCTTATATTGCATTTCAAATAAATAAATGAAAATGAAATTACGTTATTTTTTCATCTCTGTAACTCTTGGTCTCTGTTTTCATGTGTCTGGAAACTTCAAACAATTATCCGTTTTTCTCCGTGTTCCAGATAACGATAACAAACGTCCAACTGACAATATTGGGGATGAGATAGAAGGAATACGAAGTATATATCATCTTGCATCTCCAATTGTAAACTAGATTGTACGGACGTTTTCTTCAATGACATGACGAAAATATGTATTGTTTCGAAATCCGTAAAGATCACAGAAATGATTTCCTCACTGGGATTTATACATATGACATCAACAGCATCACGTAAGTTTACTTTATATATGTTTTATACTAATGCCCTATTCACACGGAGAATTTAATTTGAATTAAATGTAAGTTATTGCGAATTAAATCTGATCCTCGTTCACACGAAGCATTTAATGCGAATTAGTTGAATTCGAATTAATTTAATGCGCATTAAATTACCGTGTGAACGCTAAGCGAAGCTTATTCGAATTAAATTTTGACGCATGCGTAAGGGCAGAATTAAGTCACATGCCACATGTCGGTGGTCAAATATGGGTATTTGTGCTATTTTTGAGTGGAAAACAAAGGAAAACTATGTTAATCACTAAAAACTGTACAGACACTATGAAGTTATGTCAAATGTTTATCTGCTCTGCACAATGAGACGTGATTTGCAAAGCCTTACCGAATAGCCATATAGAAGAAATAAAATTTTAATTCGCATTAGTTTACTTCGCATTAGCTGTCGTGTGAACGCAATTTAATTCGCATCATTTTACTTCGCATTAATTTACTGCGAATTAAACTCTGCGTGTGAACAGGGCATAAAGATGTATTAAATATCATTTTAAATACATTACTGGTAAGGTATGATATGCAGGAAGATTTTGAAACCATTCAAAACTAAGAGAAGTATTTATTTTTATGTAACACAATTTGAATCATAGCTAAATAATGCTATCATTGCATTATCGTCATTCTGAAGACAGCGTCATAATAATAGAGATTCTTAAAATTAACATTAGGAGAAAGCATTTCAAAGTTGAACAGTCAACGAAGTCTATTTTAAAATATACAATTTCTTACAGAGTAATTGTTAAAAATATATGGATTTGCATTTCTAGTTTTATCAATGTCTCTTTTTCTATGGTATTTGTGATTCTTCTGAAAATTTATTTTCCCCGATTTATTATCAGGTGAACTAACAATCCATGAATTTCTCAAAAAGTTTTTATTAGGTAGAATGGTTAGTTCATCTTATAGAATAACATGATAAAAATAAACATCATAGTCCTCATGATTTTTGTTTGTTTGTTGTTTAATGTCCCTCTCGAGAATTTTTCACTCATATGGAGACGCCACCACTTGCCGGTGGAGAGCTACAAATTTTAACCTATACTCGGCACTCATGTCCATCGAACAGTGAGGGATCTTTTTCGTGCCAGCACCTACTGCGACACGGGACCTCGGTTTATACGGTCTCATCGGAAGGACCGGTCTCTACGTCCCACAGTGGGATTCGAACCCGCCACGTATAAGGATCAACTCCTAACTCCGCGACTCTATAGCAAACGCTCTAACCACTGCGCCACGCGGGCGACTCGTCCTCATGGTGATCATTAAGGTATCCGACCCCCTATTAGGACAGCATTTTTTTTAACTTGAAATATCAATTGTGTATAAAATACACTGATATTAGTTATAAGCCTTTTAGAATAGAAAAGGATTTACCAAGATAAAATAAAGAAATGTAATTACATCAGCAGTAAACAACAAGTGAAGATTGTTTGAGGACAAAACAATTTTTTTGAAAGTAAGAGTTTAAATAATACGAATGTCAGCAAATGCTGTGGTGGAAATACATGTATGTATCAAGGATAGAAAACTATTGAATCTATTTTTAAGAAGAATTTTTTTTTTTTAAATTGATTTTGATTGATTAAACGCAAAAGATGATATCTCTTTAAGGACAGGTCAAGGTCATAAAATAACGTTCCGCTCTTACATATTGAGACTAAAACATGAATATTATATCCTAAATTCAGAGAGAATTTAGTCCATACATATCTGTCATGCATTTAATTTTATTGAATCTGATGTTATTATGGATCAGATTCCCTAGCTTTTAAACATTTTTCTTTCATTTTCGTCTTTAGACAATACTATAAAATAATTTGTTTGTTGAGTAAATTTTTCTTTTTTGATGGAAAAAATTAATTCCAGAGAATTTGATGTCTTAGTCGGTAAAAAGTATAATACTGTGAAATAACATATTTTCGTGGTGTCTAATTCTCGAGGTTTGAAGAAAAAGGGTTGGTTTGGGAAATTTGATTTCGTGGTTGAGGAATTGTTGAGCAGTTATAAAACATGTAATTTTACATGTCATGGTATATATGAATTCGGGTTTCTCTTCATACTTCGAAAACAACGAAAATTACCCCTCCCAATACACGCGAAAAGTAGTGATTTCACAGTATAAAAAGAATATTATAGTTTGGTTGTTTAACATTTCGTGGGGAAAAATGAATTTGTGTCTCTCAAAACAACAACAAATGGACCCTATAAAATTTATTTCACAGTGTGTAGTAAATATTTGCATAAACTTTTCCTGAGAAGCAATATTCAAAGTAAGGCATGACTGTCGACCTTTCCGCTATAAAATATTTCAAAATATTATCTAGTTCACGTACTTGATCTAACGCCTCTTTTTTGTCCGCTAATTTAAATACATAACAGTAAATGATTAAATCAAAAAAAGAAAAAAAAAAAATCATGGCTCAAAATACACTAATTTATAATTACACTAATGCTTTCGCTAAATTTTGAGTGAGCTATTTTATGTACGTTTTCAGTATAAAATGTAGTTTTGTTTATATTAGGTTCCTCTAAATTGAGAATATATGGGATGTCCCAGTACTTTCCTGATTACACAAGGAAAACATGAATCAATGCACAGGTAACAAAAAAAATAACCATGTGTTTGGGAGACCTATACATGTAAATGGGGATTAACCTTTTCTAACAAAAAAAAAATCAACACAAAAAGCATACTCTCACAAGAGACAAGAAAAATGTCTAATAATGTTCTGTGGACTTAAAAATCTTTACATACTTTAAGTCATTCAAAGATAATATATACTTTTGATGCTCTAATTTGTTCTTTTCATTTAAAGATAGACTGTTTGAAAAATGGTTCAAAGCTGACTGAGATTGAAACTGTGGAAGAATATTATTTTGTTAAGAGCATTGCAGATGAAATGAATACAGGTATTAATAAATTCATACTCATTTAAAAGCATTTAGTAAAATTTCGAAACTTTTCATTCCCTTATTTTGAAAATATACTACAGCTTTAATACAATGTAAAAGAAATCTAAGCAACAGTACTAGTATATTTTGAATGAGAAATCAAAGTGAACATAGACAAAAAAATATAACTTGTGAAATATATTGAAGGTCTGTGTGGTAAAAAAAAAAATAAATAAAAAAAAAAAACCTCATCCAAAACTTCTTGTTCATATTGTGTTTCAGACTATGTTCACATTGGTGGTACCGACGCTTTTGAAGAAGGAAATATGATCTGGTGGTCAACCTGTCAGCGCGTTAATCTCATTCACTGGTCTTCCAATCAGCCTGATAATTATCTTAACGATGAATATTGTTTGAATCTGTGTAAAGCTGAGGATTATAAACTGAATGACGGCAACTGTCAGTCGGAGTATCTTTTTATCTGTGAGCGTAGTGTTTGAAGGCGAACTAAAGTAAAAACTTAAATTTAATCCGCATATTCTGAATTCATGCCTGCTAGAATGAAAAAAATTAGTCTCTTTCAGTAAATCCAATTGATTTAAATATTGCCGCCATCTGTCAAATTTTAACGGAACCATTTGTGTCCGGATTAGAAAGCTTTACTGCATATAAATGAATTCACAAAGGTAGATAAAAATATAAAATTAATATCAGAATTTTCTCTTGTGCCCAACTTAAAACACTTGAAAACAAGATACATGTATTTGTCAATCGGATTCGCAAATGCAACCAAAAATAAGTTTTAATTAATATGTATATTATATTAATGTGTTACTTTCGTTTGTTTTTGTAGCATATTGTTTCTTTTCATTATATTTTTGTTATCACATTAGATTCGAAAATGTTTCAAATCGTTTAGTAGATTCAGAAGATCACTATTTAGATAGCTTCTTCTTTTGAGATTTTATTCTGTGGAAGTTTCTTAATCCTATTTTGTTAAATGTAAATTAATTCTTTCTGAAATATAGAGAATATCAGTACTTTTTTTTTTAAATTTCAATCCTACGCTGATTCGACGTATCCCATTGAAGTCGGAAAAAAGGACAGATTAGAGTCTCTGTTTCGTATTTGGATGTTTTACTAGAGAAAGACTTTGATGGCAAACTGACAACTAAACAACTTAACCTTCTGAAAAACATGATGACTTCAACTTTTCTATCTTCAATTTTTCTTTTTTATGTTATTTATGTAGCAGCATATGATTATCACTGGATATGGAAATTATGTCTTCTAGATGATTCAATGCACAAGACCATTTCTACAATTTCTTAAACGGGACAGGCTGTTGAGAAATAAGCTGATGATACAAGGAACTGAATAATCTGGTTTGAATAATACTTTTTGCAAAATCTATGGTCAAATCTTGTTTGCAAATATAATATGTCGTCAAGTTTTTTGTTGACTGACGCTTTTCATACCAATTGCTATGTCATTATTTTCAAAATGAATTGCCTACAATTTTTTTCCGTTCATCCGAGGAAGACAAGAAGCACACGGAGTGTGTGACCGGTCGACAACATTTACTTTTGACATTCCATTGGTAACATTTAATTTCATTTTGCCTCACAAACTCTTGTGTAATTTTTATAAATATTGCCTTTACTCAGATGCATAATTACAATCATTATGAGGAAAACGATTTTAAACATACTTAACACATTTTGTGTACGTATCGTATAACAATAAAAATATTTACAAAGAAATAAAATGCAAATATGATTAATTCTGTCATAACTCTGTATCTAAATTTTATCTGTGAAAATTTTGCAATAATCTTAAAGTTCGAACGCTTAAATGAAACACTATTAGAAAAAACCACTATCCATAATAAATCAATCATCTAGACAGTAGATATCGCTGACATCATTTCATGCACTTTCATGGGTATGAATTTGTTTATTGTTTTTTTTTTTTTTTTAATATTACCAACTAACTAATATTTTTAATTTGTTTTTTCCTGAAGTTCTTCAGTAGAATAATTCAAAATTCAAAGCTCAAACAAAATAATCTACACTGTTTCTTCTTAATATTATTTTAATTCTATGCTTTTTTTTCCCAATTTACTAAGAATATAGCTCGGAAGACAATATGACTCCATTTGGCCTTCGTAATAAAGTCTCAAGGACATTGCTGGTCACATATGGGTGACCATCTGGCGTTTTCTTATCTTTTTGTTTAAAAGGTGTGAATTTAGAAATAGTTAGACAAGCGTCTGCCTCACTTTCAATCAAAGTTACGTTTCTTGTCAATGAAACATTCGAGCTGTTGAATTTCTTTAAACGTAAATAATCATCGGCAAGAAAATCATGGTCTTTGACTTTACTGGTTGAAATTTCCGCATGTTTGTTGATTTTGCTGTATGTTTTCTTATTGCCAGTGTCCTTCGAAGATTTTGAACAATGCTGCAAAAAGTCAATTTTGCATTCACAGTCACGGTTCTCAAATTTCCCTTGCAGACTTGATACAACATCATTCCCTGATATTTGGTTACTTTCTCTGTTTTCTAGGTTATCACTGGTTCCATCCTTGTATAGGCCTTGAAAGACAGATGTGTCAGAAATGGTTGAGATGCCAATTTTTTGTGGTGCATTTAAGATAGGCTTTGAATTATAAGTGGCGGTGGTGGCAGACTGTTCATCTGATTTGGATAAAATGTTGTTTCTTGTCATATCTTTTACCATGGATTCAAAAGCACATGAGTTTCTTTTATCTAGTTTCTTCTTCTTTGATTTCATACAATCAGCTTCTTCTTTTATTTCGTTCATTTTCATTTTGACTTCTAATTGCTAAGATAAAAACAGAAAATATAGAAATATGACTTGATATGTTAGATAATAATAATTAAGAGATAATCAGAAGTCTAAAATGTAAAACAATTTTACCCTCTGTTTGCCAAATGCTCACCACTGCTATGCATGTTAATAAATTAGTTATTCCTGTCATTATTGAAAGACATAAATAAAGTGTACTTACACATATTCTTGTCAACATTTTCATCAACACATTTTTGTATTTAGATTCTAATTTTCTGTTATTTGCTTCAAGCGTCTCCTTCTCCCTTTGCATTTCCTTTATGTATTCCACAGTTGCTTTGAGAGTTGATCCTTTATCTAATGCCTTAAGACTAAAAAAAAAAAAAATAATTGTACTCTTTATTTTGGCTTTCATTAAGACATAAACTTAAAATAATTTAAAAATGATTTTTTAAAAGAATCTAAAGACAATAATTGTAATTCAAAGACGTTTAGGAAAACAATATTCACAGGCAAATAGGTCTTAACTGCAATTGTTGCAATGCCAGTTGAAGAATAAAAGGTAGGAATTTCTTTCAATGATTTTTGTATGACTTTTATCTCAATAATTGCCTCGACAATAAGGCGTTAATTTTTATTTCTTCTATTTGATATAGAATATTTAAACCCGTTTTTAACGTGTTTGAATACTAGAGTACCATTTTATGTTATCCTCTGAAATCACCATACATTCTTTTGCCATACCCGAAATAATGATGAACTATTAGGAGGCTACATTTCACATGTCATACTTGGTGTTAAGGTAACAGGGAACCTTTAGATTTTAGGCTTTGTTTTGAAATACGCGACTCGTATAAAATTTTGCTTTAATGCTAATGGTTTTTACAAAGAAATGTATTTGTGAGTGAATTGTAGGCAATTTAGACAAAGCTTTCGGGTCAAAATTGAACAAAACAGACAATTAAGCTTCGCAAATTTATTAAAAAAGAATAATACACCTTTATTCCATTTATAGTTATCTCTCTTATCAGCGATCAAAGAGCCATACCACATAATTAGTTTGATAAGTTCGAAAAAGCAAACAAGAAATCACTGCAATATTCTATAAATCGTAAAGTGTATAAACGGGAAAAGAATTCTAGAAATATCAATTTATTCCAATTATGTTAACAATTATTCACTTTACTTTGACCTTCAATTTTTAAGTTGAAATTACCTCTTTTTCGTTATACTATTTAGCATTTTTATGCCAAACAAACTGCATATCTTTCTTTGCTATTACTAGATGGATATTTTTTCCCCAATTTCTGCATATCTTTCTTCGATATTTTTAAATGGATCTTTTCTTACCCAGTTTCTGGATATCTTTGTTTGCTTTTTTTAGATGGATATTTTCTTCCGCAATTTCTATTTCTGTTTTGATTTCTTAAGTTTATTTGAAAGAAAAAAAATTCACATGATACTACATGTATTATCATGCATATATTTTAAAATACGTAAGAGATCTTGTGTTTTAACATTTAAGATATAAATAACAAGTTTAAAAACTTCTCTGGGAAATGAAGTGGGTCGGTCACGTGATCAAATCCTGTGGCCGAAGGCCTTCTCAGAAGACTTGATCACGTACCGACCCACTTCATTTCCCAGTGAAGTTTTTTAACTTCTTATTTATTACTTATATATACATTTGAGACGGACAATCGAATATAATTGAATATAAATATTGTACTAACTGTTCGTCGTAGATTTTGACAAATTACGCAAGGTGTAAATCGGCTTGAAAAGCGGTTACGCTTCAAATTCATCAGCAAAGGATTCTGTTTTGAAGGGAATATTCTGTGAAAGGCTACTTGTGATCAATTATAGTGAGCATATTGGTGTCTGGGAATTTTTGCATTCATGAGAAAGCATTTATTCATTTATTCGATGTTTTAAAAAACACAAGAAACACGTCCGATGTACGATAATAAAAAGTAGGAGGAATTTCGGTCGGAAAGGGATGGATGGAGACACTTGTCCGGACCAGTTAACTTAAAATCAAGTATAAAATTTGATCAGAAGGATAAAATCTACGATTTCAGTAATGCATATTTCTTATGATGTTGACACGGAGACACTGGCGACAGCTTACATTGTTAAGACAACGATCTCGATGATGGAGGTGTGCCTACCGAAGTGCAGTGTTTGTCAGCTGTTTGTGGGTTGATTGCATTGCATTGATACATGTATTTTCCAACAGATTTTCAAATTTACTGTGAGTAAAGTTGAATGAAAAAAAATATATCATTCAGAGGTCAACAAGAAAAAAAAGAATAAACGTTGAGACTATGCAGCTCAGACACTTATGACACGTAGTTTTCTATTCTCTATGTAAAATCGATCAAGAACTGTATTAATTGGTCGTTTACATTGTAAATAAAATGATTATTATTTTACTTGCGTATTTTGTACATTTTCATGCATGAAAAACATGCTATATTGCTAAGTAGAGTTAGTCTTTTTATGTAGATATTACTGCGCTGTGTGATTAGGTCACGTAATGACCTATGACCTTCGAAAAACTTCATACAGGTATGAAGATATTTGCTCTCTGTACATGTTTACATAATAGATAGATACCACAAATGTATATATTATGTTTTGAAAACGATTGAATACTGTTCGTTATCTTCATATTTCATGTGACTCTAGCGGTGTAATATCCTAAATTATTCCGATGATTGTTCCTCTTTTCACTTTGTGCTGTTCATCTACTACACTTGCATTATTTTCAAATGATACAAACTATATATTTCAAAAACATAAAACATACTTACCCATGTTTCGGCAGGAGTGAAGAAAGTTCCTTAATTCTATCGTTTATATGGAATCGTCGTCTGCGTTCGACTAATAAAAATACTAAACAATGTTAGACGTTACCCTTTCATGAATCAACATTGTTAATTCATGCAAAAACTTAACCAGGATAGGATTAATTGATTATTTTTTAGCTCCGACTCGGCAGATTTTCAGCCATATATCGGCGATATTTGAAGAGGAAGCTGAATATCTGGGAGATTTCCTATAAAAATACTGATCATGCATCTTAAATAAACTTTTTTAATTCAAGAGTATATATAACTGATAGACATGAATAAGCATTACTAATATTGTGTTTGTCCTTCCTAATCCTGTCTTTTCTCAATAGCCTCTCCTCCAGCTTTGAAACACATTGTCTTGGTTGAAAACTGGATGTCGAGAGACATTTTTCATTTGCTTTACAACAACTTGTATGACCGCTTTCGCTCTGCAATGTAGAGAATATAGCGTGAAATAAGCAATAAAATAATTCTTAGTAGTAAAAGTGTAAGTAAACATTTTCCTTAAGTTGTCAAGTTCTTTTGCACAGCATATTTTATATTCTTGGATATCTATTTTTCAAAGGATTGATTTTTCACATACATGTATTTAAAAAAAATAAATGAAATGTTCACAAATTCAAATACAAAGAATCACCGAATGATGGTTTTAGAAGTACTTCAAAGTTGATTTAAGGAAGATGCTTGGGTTTCTGATTGACAATAGGTGGCAGGAGATACTTTAGTACTATAGACCCGGTCAAATTAAAAAAAAAATGAGATGTTCCCTGTGTGATGTGATATTTTGTGTAAAAAGTGATTAGAATTATTATTTGATACATTTGCAGTGTAGCAGAGTGCTTCTTGATAAAATTGATTTGCAACATGTAGGTGTCTCTATGAATCTTAGCATATACAGAGTTGTAAATTCAAAACTAAAACACGTAGTCAGTGGCAGAGGAAATTCAGCTGGAAAGTTGTGGGGCTTAGAGGAGGTGTGCATCTCAAAGGGAAGGTTTCCCAGATCAATTGGTGAATTTGCATTAGGACATGAATTGATTTACAGAATACTGGGTGTTTTATCCTCTTTGCTCGGAACTGGGTAGGGCTGTATGGGTGCAACTGAGGTCCAAATTTTAGAAAAACAAGTCAAAATTTGGGGAGGCCCCAAGTGTATTTTGTACATGTTATATGCTGACATAATTTTCGAGCTATGAGCAGATGAAGTGTAATTATTTAGCCTCAAAATATATCCCTTGTAACAAATATCTATATAATTTATGGAAATCAAGTCTTCCAACAATATTTGGGAATTCCCATGGGTACAAATTAAGCAACATTATTAGAAGATAAAGCATATGAATCAGCAATCATTCAAAAGCTTTTACGTGAAAAGAGTCGCCCGCATGGCGCAGTGGTTAGAGTGTTTGCTCTAGAGTCGCGGAGTAAGGAGTTGATCCTTACGTGGCGGGTTCGAATCCCACTGTGGGACGTGGAGACCAGTCCTTCGGATGAGACCGTATAAACCGAGGTCCCGTGTCGCAGTAGGTGCTGGCACGAAAAAGATCCCTCACTGCTCAATGGCCCTGAGTGCCGAGTATAGGTCAAAATTTGCAGCTCTCCACCGGCAAGTGGTGGCGTCTCCATATGAGTGAAAAATTCTCGAGAGGGACGTTAAACATTAAAAACAAACCAAAAAAAAAAAAAAAACGTGAAAGGAAGAACTTTCAAATCTCTTGCTTTGACCTTCAACATACAGATATATCGACTATGTTTTATCAATTAACACTATTCATTTTCATTCCTACGTTGATTTGATGTAACCCTTTGATCTCGAAATAAAAGATCCCACAGAGTCTGACACATCTGCTTCATAATTAGATATTGTTACGATAATCCAATGCTATTAATAGAAGTATTGCAATGTTTTAACTGTGCTATGTGTGACGTCACTCGTTCATCTCCGTGAGTTTTCGGATGTCTCCGTGTATTGTCGGATGTCTCTGTGAGCTGTCGGAAGTCACGATTGCAGCCGAGGAACAGTTGCACGCGATCGTCTGCTAGGAGGCAGATTCAGCAGATTCGGGACTAGAATGGTGGACGGTACTTGACGTACTTCGTAATTCGGCCCGGGCTAACCGTGGAAGTGCACATGATTTTATTACCCCGACCGTGTGTAGAGATGTCCGCGAAGCTGTCTAATTCATATGGAGGACTTATAGATGAACACTGATGAACAGCCGAGTAAATTCTATCTGTATTGTGTATTTTGTATGTAACTGTGTTTGTTCACTATTCGTGATTATTTGTTTTTACAATTAAAATCTGTTAGAGTTTTAATTCGTTTTGACTGGTGTATTGTTGTGTGTCACAGCCAGTTAAAAATAGATTTGTGTATTCGGCACACGTTACAATATCTATTACAAAAGGACGTTAGTGGTTAACTAACTACAAAACTGTATGACAAACGTGATGATTTAACCTTTTCTATCGTTAACTTATGTAACAATATACCATAACTACCTGCATATGGAGTTTATGTCTCCCAGTTGATTTCTATACGCAAGAGCATGATCTACGTATGAAGAAACGAGGCAAGCTATGACAAAAATGTTGATGAACTTAGAACATAGCGGTTACGACTGGTGTGTCCGCTCAGCAGGGGACGCTTTACTTCTCCTAGGCACCTGATCCAACCTCCGTAATTTTCAGGGGTTCATGTTTTATGCTCTGTTTACAGATTTGTTTTGTTTATAGATTTTTCTGTAGATCGATTACTGCCTGTTATCTTTACCTTTTTCATTATTCATGTGAATATTATATCAAAAAAAAAAAAAAAAAAAAAAAAAAAAAAAAAAAAAAATATTGTTTTCATTTGAAATGACATTATCATTTCTACAAATGGACAAATGGACCTACGTACATTATTATATTCTTCGTCCTGTTCAACACAGTGAAGTTCCTCTATATGTACTTCATCCATCCGTATAGATTTCATGATATCATCTATTACATTTTCCACCTGAAATACGAGTCTATATATGTAAAGCAGATATTTAATATAATGTTAAGTGATAAACTGGTAAAAATTCCTTAAATCAAATCAATTCTTTTAAAGTATTTCTTTAAAATGATGTTTTTTCGCATGTGTTCTAATTCAAAGAAAGATATACTGTATACAGGGAAAACTTCGTCCCCGTTTTATTTTTGCCCCTTTCGCTCTACTCACAGATGGACAAATTTAAAACGGGGCAAATTCAAAGAACACAGTATAATTTCTTAAACAGAAGTGTAACTTGGCGAATTTAAAACAGGGGAAAACAATTTGCAAGTGTGAAAGAGCGAAAATAACACGGGGCGAAAATAATCCTGTATACAGTATACAACGTAGAAAAATATTTTCAAGAACTTACACAATAAAGAAACGGATTTTTGTAAATGATGTAATATATTTAAACACATGAATTTTACATATGGAATGCACTTTATATATTGAATAAACTAACATCTTTTTATTATATCTGAAATAAGCACAGATCTATAAACATGAATATTTGAGTGCTGTGCATTTTCTTGGACACAGACT
This sequence comes from Saccostrea echinata, assembly GCF_033153115.1. Taxonomy (NCBI): domain Eukaryota; kingdom Metazoa; phylum Mollusca; class Bivalvia; order Ostreida; family Ostreidae; genus Saccostrea; species Saccostrea echinata. The sequence continues at coordinate 13,404,020 of NW_026889777.1, forward strand.
GCAAAGTACGAGGGTTGTTCGGAAAGTTCGCGGACTACTGTCATAACTTGTTTACTTAACGTCAATTTATGTCCAAATTTGGTAGAAATGTTTCAACAAAAATTCAAATGACGTGTATAATTTTTTTTTAAATTTCGTGATTTATTTCAAAATTATTTAGAGTTAAAAATGCGAAAATCGGATCGCGGCTCCGGTCAAAATTTCGTTATTTAATAATCAATGCACTAATTAAATAATGTCTGTAGTCATATCCTCTGTAAAAAAAAATGCTAGACGTTCAAATCAAAAACTTTTACATCGTTTCATATTCCAAATTATGAAAAGAAATCAATTTCAGAAGATAGGCAGTCCTCATTGAAAAAAAAAGAAAATAAAGATGACGTCGTAGGACGTCGCGGAGCAGCAGTTAAAGATACAATTTTGTTTTGTACTCTAGAACACACCAGAAAAAAACTCTGAAAATACTGGAGGATTAGGGAATATGTAAAAAGCAAGCCATGCACGCGTGTGTACATGGGACAGGCGGTATTTGAATGATAGAAACTCTTATCAGACGAGGACGAGGAAACTCGTTATTTTTAGTTAAAATTATTAAATTAATTAAATTATTTCAGTAACTTAAGGATTTCCACTTTAATGCATTTACACTATATAAAAGGTTGTTCTACATACGTCTTCAATTTCGCTCATATTTGTTATAGCTTCTTGTAACTCTGGAGAAACCTGAGGGATTCTGAGGACGTCAGCGCATGCGTCTTCTACTAGAGTCGAATACATATCTCCAACTTCAAGAGAGCAGACAGTTTCCAATTCGTGGGAAGGAGATGGTGCGTCACACATTGTTTCCGTCATACTTTGGTTTCCTAAAGATGTTGGCTGAAAATATGATATTTAAATATTCATCAAATTATCATTTATGTATGAATAAATCTGGTCTAGGTCTGATCTACATAAAAGTTGGATAAGGTTTTATAAGATAAAAATCACTGCAGGTTTGGCACAAAAAATGTGAATGATATGAAGAAAAATATAATTAACACCCTATTCCAAAACATCTATAGAGTCACAAAAAGAAATTACAAATCAAATGCGTTGTTTTACTGTCATGTGATGAAACACAGTCCTATTTCATTATAGGCAAATCCCATTAGTTATAATACCTTAAAATCCACTCTTTATGGTTTCAGACTTTCATTATACTGTTGGTCCATCATCTTTAAATGTTAACGATTTGTCTGCACTTGATTCCTTATAGGAATTTTATAAGTGCATTTTGTTATCAGAGAAATTGTATCTCTAATATTCTTTGAAAACTTGTGAAAGCGTAATGTTTTCGAGTGCGCGACTCTTTTTTCCAATAAAAGAATAATGTATGCTCCGAGAAATATATTAAATCTTCCCATGCTTGATTGGTTTCTTGTATGTTATTTGCTTCAGATTAATTTTTATTACACACTTGTTTCTACATGCAATTTTATTTATCTACACTTGACAGTTGTATAGGTTTACGTAGACCTTTGCGGTGAGGAGCACTGTGGTTAGCAGCATAAAGACAGTTGCCTCGCCCATATTCCAAAATTAATGAGATTTGTACAACTGTTATAAAATAACTCAATGCAGGATAATGTATGACGTAATTGTATTGTATATCCACCTAGTTTTCGTTGCATTTTAACGTGAATTTTGTCGATGTGCTGTTTTCATATGATATTCACTTGGAAAATTTGCTGATGTTCTTTACACGACCATTTTCCCTTGGAGATAAAATTTAAATTCATAATTTTATCATTATTAACAAATATTAAAATTCAATTATTTACACATCTTTACATAAAAAATTCTATCTAATTTCCTAGTCGTCAAAAATCTCAAGAGAAAGGTTTATTCTTTATGGAATTATATCGAAAAGGTAGTTCATCATCCCAAATAATGGAGAAGAAACATGAAGAATAATGGTGAAGAAAAATGAAGACTACACAACAAATTTTACAATTCACACAAGAATCATACATTTATAATTATCTGATCACACGCATAAACATTTATAACACTTTACAGAAACCCCTGCTTCGGACTCAGAGTAATACATACATACATACATACATACATACCTATATATATATATATATATATATATATATATATATATATATATATATATATATATATATATATATATATATATACATGAACATTTTGTAATTGAACAATGTATTTATAAATTGTTATCCTTGTTGGGAAAAATATTACGAAAAAAAGAGAGAAGAAAGTACGTCAGTTTTCAAATTTGGGAGAGTTCATATAATGCTAACAGTCAAATACAGAAAGTCTTGTCTTCTTATGCATCATAAATTGATAATATTTAATAAGTCATTATTTTCTGATTTATTCTTTAATAAACTAGAAGGGGTTCATTATGTATTGCGGCCACCACGATGTTATAACGGTTGCCAGAAGGAGAAAAGATAAAGTCTTCTAAAACCTTTTTAACTCGACAATGTGGAACTCGAGACATTTCGAAAATGATATCGTTTCGGAAAAGTAAACATCGATCATGATTATGATTACATATATATTTATAAATTTAGATTTTGTCGAAATATTTAAAGTACTAACAAAAATTTTGTTATTCTACCCTCATGAATTTCTTGTGAAAAAACTGCAAAAATGATATCAAGTGATTTGACCAACATCTGTCTTTGTGTAGTGCTCGGGAAGACCCCAACAGAAACCTAAAATATGCTTCATGAAACATATAGATAACCAAGGGTTTACCATACAATTTGTATAAAAAAAGCGCAAGTAAATTTAAAAAGTAAGACTTCAGTAAAAGATAATAATGGGTGGACTGAAGAAGACTATCGAGGAAAATTTGTTCTGAACTGAAGAAGATCATCGAAGAAAATTTGTTCTGGACTGTTAGAAACGTGATTGAGAGCGAATAAAACGTTTGAGAAATATTTGAGAAATATCTGTAATTATGGTTTGAAAACAATTGCAAGCCAGATTTAAGATACTATGCTTGTTTTATAGATTCTGAGCTAGACTAGAAATGATATATGGATGTTTATGATGAGTAGATAAGGTAACAAAAACTGTGTATAAAACACAAAGGGGAATGCTTTTGAAAAATGAGACTGCATATTTCTATGACACCCATAACGTTCCAGACTTCACTTTTACTATGCCATCATTCCAAGACACGTCCACGAAGTAATCACTCAAAATTGATATAATTTATCAATATTTTGAAATGAAATTTTGGTGATCACTTATAAAAAATAATGTGTGACCTTTTGTGCATTTTGCTGGACAATTTTATTCGCTCTGAAACAAGTCCGCGAAATTTTCGAATGTTACTCGTGGTTTCGTGTTACGGATAGGTATATTCTGAATTGTTCGGGAAAAAGTATTTATGTGTAAATCCAGATGTAAATTTACAGGAACAAATTCCTAGGATTCAACCAAATAAATTCAAAATTAAAAATCAATGATACACCTTTGATCATCCTATGTAAACTAGTCAACCACATGTATGAGGTATTAAATTTTTTGTCCAAAGAAAATTGTAAAATTATGGATTATGCAACGCATTATTGTGATAAAATACATAGAAAACTAAATACAGACCGAAAGACTGTACTTAGGCAAAGGTATACAGGATAGGTAATGTTATTCACTTCTGCAGTATAAAGTAAGTGCACAAGTAAAGTAAAAATGGAGGGTAATTGACTCTACCATTCATGCTAAAATATGTCAAACTATTTCTTAAAACAAATAATGAAATGACCAATTAATTTGTTAGACATATACATCTAAATTAAAGGTAGCGGATTTTTGATAGCATTTTTTTTTTACAATACCTTTGGATCGTGTCATATGGAACCGAGTTTTTCTATTATTATTTATCTTTGAAATTAGTTTTACGTTGTAAGGAATAAAAGCAACTTTATTACAATAAAGCTTAACATGTACTCTCAGATAGAAGCTGACTATTAAAACAGCAAAAAGTAGAACAACATACCTTGTCAGGCAAATCGAAAGAATTGCTTTTATTCAAAAGGCTGTAATCCAAATATTCTGGCGTTATTTCTGCTATATATGTTGATTCATTTCTCGTAACTACTTACGAAGTACCTGCAATCGTTTGCTGGCTTGAAACATTGATGTGGTTTCTTTATAAAGAAGCAAAAATTATGAAACAAATTTCACCACGTGATTTTTTTAAGTGCTTACGAAATGCATGCATGCTACACGTGAAGACTAATTCTATATAAATATGCAGAAAATCTTCATTAGACTTGTCTTCAAAAATACTATTCATTCCGCTGAACATGTCACTGTAAAATTGTTTCATGAAGTCTTAGAATAAGAGCAAAAACAATTATTCCGTCCATCTTTTCGGTATAGTTATGAAAATTGTATATACATGTATGTTACAAAAAGTTCTAATATGCGTTATCATCTAAAAAAATTTATCTTCTTTCTAATTTTTGGAAGCCATGTTCCATTGTGTAATTCGAGATTATGAGAAGGATATCAATGGTTACATAGCATAGAATTTTCTATGATACCGGAAAGAACAATGGGATTGTAAATTGAAGTTAAATGATTTAAAAATACTTTCAATTAGTAATACTTGAAAGTTTACTATAATTGTTATTATGATTTTTGCTACATCATATCAAATACGAAAAAGCAATCATTCAGTGTTTGTTATCTCTACATTACATTTCATAAAGGATTTCCTCTATCACCTGTTTCAAACCTATTTAGCAGCGAATTTACACTGCATAAGATTCTAAAACATAAATGCTAGGACACTTTTGTAAATAGAATTCATTTTATTACTCTATATTGATGTGAGGTGTAAATCATTCAAATTATGTGTCTCGGTTATTTTTTGGGTTAATTTGCTATTGCTGGAAAATACCAAATAACAACGGGAAAAAACTGAATGAATTCAAGAGGAAAATGTACAATGGCTCTTAAAACTTTAATGAGGAAAAAGTGGAATATCGAAAATAATGTTATATCTAATTTATCTTAGCAATTGGATGTAGTGAGTCTCTTTGATCGAATTTTTTCCATGTTATGTCTGTCATTTTTTCTCATCTTTGATTTTTTTTCCCAGATTCACTAAGCCAATGGCAGTTCTAGACGTCAGGATAAAGTTAATTTCAGTATTTTATTTATTGGTTGTTCATTATTGCAAGGATTTATAGATAGAAAATAAAATTTTGATCTAACATTCCCTTTTAAAAGAATGGGGTTTCTAGAAAATAAAGGTTAAATATGGAGAAAACGAGCAGTATTCACAACTCAAATCGGGAGCAGAGCAAACACGGACTCTAAAGCATCAGTGGTGGGATCAGATGCCATTTCAGCAATTGGCTTAATTACAGACTGTATTTGCTGAGAAGGTCTTTGTATCGACCATAGATCTTGCGAAATGATGACTTTAAACGAGACTGTTGATATTCTTGTTTCAATAACTTGTTTGTCAATAGCTTGCCTCGTTCAGACGTAGAGCATGTTCTTACGTATCGAATCAACTAAGAGAAATAATTGAGAGATTTTGTGTGGAAAAAATCTTGTTGAAAAATTCGTCTCAAGAGAGGAGCAACATAACTTTAAAATCAATAGTTTTCATGGGGGGTTAATTTTGTTTTTTACCTGTTATGTAGAGATCCTGATTTTATATCCTTCCAAATGTGACTACATGAAAATATGTGATTTTTACAGTAGTCATATTGATCTGAATATGCATGACATATCAAATATATCTTCTATACCTATTTTTACTTTTTGATTTTATTCGTATTTTATCAAAAGAAGTTCATTGAAACGTTTTTCCTAAGAATTCAGATCAGTACAACTAGCTACTTATGAATAATTCATAAATTATTGATTTGGAAATGAGAATTATAAATTAATCGGATCAAGAATTAATCAAATCAGGTAATGGTAATTAAAAAAACAGTCATACAATGTTAATCAAAAAGATTTATATTTCCTGTCATAATATCTTCGATCTAAATGATGAAACAAGAATATCAGCTGTCTCGTTTAAAGTCAACATTTCGGAAGTTCTTTGGTCGATACAACGACCTTGTCAGCAAATATAATTCATCATTGAATCAAATGCTGACTGACGTTTTTCATACTAATTGTTAGGCCATTATTTACACACTGAATTGTCGACGGATTTTTCCGTTATTTCCCGATCATGACAAGGGGCACACGGCGGGTGTAACCGATCGGCTGGGGATGCTCACTCCTCCATGGCACCTGATCCCACCTCTGATGTTTTGAGGTCCGTGTTTGCTCTACTCCTATTTTGTATTGTTTAATGGACTTTTGAGCTTGAATACTGTTCGTTATATCCATATATTTCATCTACTTTTGAGGAGCGTCTTTTAATAAAAAATCAGCATTAAAGGTCACCGTATTATGTGAAAGGTGACAATAATGTCTACTTTTATTTTAAGAAAACCTATTTTTCTTCAACAAGTATATACATACACTAAAGTACATATCTGGAGCTGGTTTAAATCAACATATAGAGCCAGGAGTTTATATTACACATCCGTTTTATCTTAAGAAATAGACATTTCTTGGAAAGATATATATGAATGGTTTTATTTAAATGATAAAGAAGAGAGTTAGTGGTTAAAAAGTCCATGAGCAGTTATCGAAAACTTAAATATATTTGTTAAATAAATTTAGATAATACATTGATAAATAAAATTCATATGTTATTTAAAAAAAAAAAGATTTTGTAACAATCTTTAATTGATTGCAAACTTTAAAATATATTGATTTTAATTGTGATAAGTGTTGTAAAATTAAACAATTTTTTTTTATTTTTAAATTTGTAATACTTTAAGTATTTCAAAAAGGGAAAAGAGAGTTCAAAAACATCTGTTTTTCTTTTGTGGCATTATTCATATTCCTTGGATAAAAGATAATCTTACACATATACAACGATTATTGCTTCATACTATTTAATTACAAAAAAAACTCTATAGTGTCTAAATGTTCGTTCGCGAACATCTGAAACATAATCCTCCTACGTCTTCATTCTTTCCTTCACCCTACCACTATAGTCCTCCAGGAGATGTCATTACTGGAGAAATAAAGTTAATAATGAGGACATTAAAACAGTAATTTGAGAAGGACCAAAGTTTAGGAAATCCCGGTCTTTCCCGGTCAATATTATACAATTATGGACTCTTTTGGTGGTGAATATGATTTGTTATTGACCAGAAAAATATCAATATTGACCGAGGCTTCTTTTCCAACTTTAATTTCTGAAATTTTACACATTTTCCTTGATCTGACTCTTTCTTACGAAAATTATTTTTTTTTGTATTTATTTATGGAATATCTTAGGAATAGTATTGAGAAACTTAATTTGGAAGTTAAATGATAAATCCATGTAGATTTTTTATCTTATTTTTTTTTTCTGAACAGGAATCTCAGCTAAACATTCTGGAATATGAAGTTTGTGAAACACTATGACCATGTACAAAAAAAGCTTTCAACAATTACATTTAAACATACCAGAACACTCACTCTTTACAATCAGCAGAAAATATGTCGCCATTTCGACCATATGATGAGGAGGTGGTTGTTTGTATGAACTATGGAATATTACGTCACTTGCAAGAATTTTTTCATTCATATATCATTAAATACTGGTAAAGGGCTTCAAATTTAGTCGTATACTCGATAATCAGTGCCATTGAGAAGAGAGAGATCTTTATCTTGGCAAGCCTACCGTAACATGGGACCTACGTTTTTCATATCTTCATACCATAGCTTCATATCCGAAAAACCCTTGACTTTCACTTCTAATGGTTGGCAAAGGAACAGTCACTATCTATGTTATACGTCTTAGGTTTGACGTGATGCCGGGAACGGTAATCTAACTCGTACCTCCCGATCACGGTGCAGACTATGGAATAATTTAGCAGTGTAGTATCACTCTACATGGTATATGCTATACTAAAGCATGGCGCTATAAAATATGCGAGGAACGGGAAGTATACGGATTAATGAACTGCACTGTGAGTAGGAATGAAATATGAAGAACAGTAATCAAGCTCAAAAGTATTTCAAAGCATGGCCTACGCTAATGATCTGGCAGCATGTTGCTGATAGAATTTCAGTAAAATGTGGCAGTATGTTGCTGATTGAATTTCACAGCTAATGCAGAATGTTACTGATTAAATTTCACTTGATCCAGCAGAATGTTATTGAATGGGCTTCCCAATGATCAAGCAGAATATTACTTAAAAGATTTCACAATGATCAGACAGTATGGTGCGTGTGACCGGTCGGCAGGAGATGCTCACTCCTCCATGGCATCTGATCCCACCTCTGATGTCTTAGAGGTCCGTGTTTGCTCTGCTCCTATTTTGTAATGTTTAATGGACTTTTGAGCTCGAATACTGTTCGTTATCTCCAAATATTTTATGTTTGTTTGTTTGAACATACTGACAATATGTCAAAGGGATTGGACACAAGTTCCAAAAACTTAGGTAGTCCTCTCTCCATGCATTTTGCTTGCTGGATATCCATTGAACAGAAAGTAAGTTGCTACACGGAGATCATTTGATGAGGAAGTATGTTTCTGAATGGAGATAACTTGATATGGTAGTATGTTGCTGATAGATTTCAATTGATCCTATAACACAATTACTCAATGTGTTCGGATTAAAAAGACTTGTAAGTTTATAGTTTTATTATAAAATCACAGCAAAGGCAAAACAATGGTACATAAGAAAAGTTCAATGGCTGCCGGTCTCGGAGCTAAGGTGGTGAAAGCTCACATATTCAGTCTAGGAGCTAAGATGGTATAAAGCTCTCGTAGTCAGTCTTAGAGCTAAGATGTTAAAAGCTATTGATACTCAGTGTGCACATCTTTTGTACGAGAAGCTGCAACAGAGGGATCACATATTTGGTAACACCAATTAGTTAGTGAGAGTGTCACTTCATTAATATTGATATAGTCCGCCCCTCACTGAAGAACTGTCTCTCATCTCCTAATAGGATACGGCAATGTCCTCTGTTTACATTAACATTGTGTATCTTGCACATTCTTCAGTTAATTAGATGGTTGCAGCTTTGCACAAAGTCTGATTGGAAAGTGTCAATGTTGAAGAACAACACATCGTAAAAACTAATTGTCCATCAAATGAAGACTCTCTTCTTATTGTATCCAATCTCCCAGAGTTTGTAAACAAGTTCATAATTAAGAGGTTATTGTCCGTCGCTATACACACTGATAGTATCAATTATAATTCAAAACACAATATTTAAAATATTAATAAAAGTAATGTACAAAATTAATATATCAATTAAAATTATAATTTGTACGCTCATTGTGTTACAATCCGACAGTTTACATGTATGATCATGTAGTATGTTATATCATGGATGTAACAATGATGAGGCAGAATCTTGCTAAATGGATTTAACTTATTACGGCAGTATGTTGCTATATATGTTTCACTATCATTCAGCATGTTGACACATGATTTGCACAATGATTAGACAGTATTTTGCTGAATTTATATCACTCGATCAGGCAGTAAGTTGCATAATGAATATAGAATAAATAAAAAAGAAATAAATGTATAGATAGATAAGGAAATAGTTAAAGATTGAAAATGAAAATACTGCTGAATAGATTTAACCTTTATCAGACAGGAATGTTAATATATAGGTTTCACTAATCAGGCTAGTAAGGTTGATTGGTTGATTATTGTTTTACGTCCCACTCGAGAATTTTTCAATTATATAGAGACCATATACCGGTGAAGGGCTTCAAATTTAGACCTTTACCCGGCACTCAGGGCCATTGAGCGTTCTTAGATGTGCCAACGCCTACCGTGACACAGGGCCTCGGTTTTTAGGTCTCATCCGAAGGACCCGCAACTTTCACTTCACAGTACCGAGCATTTGGCGAAGGAACAGTTGCTACCCATTTTTTTTTTATCGATTTAGGTCATTCGCGGCCGTGATTCGAACACACGACCTTCCAATCACGCGCTCTACCGACTGAGCTACTAGTAAGATTGAAGTATGGATTAAACTATGAAGAGACAGTTAGTTTTTAACAATTAAGATGTATTTTACTATATAACATTTTGCTAGTGATTCAATTTTCACAAATTTAAATGTTAAATGATTTTGAACTAAACAATGATATACATATATGTATCTGATTTTTAAAACTATAAATTAAGCAGATTCATTGTTGAAATATGTCTACCAAATTTGATTATAATACAGCGTTAGAGATGAAAACGTTATGACAAAAGTCTACTTTTTTCTATGACTCTCGTACGTTTTAGATACCAATGAACAATATATAAATATATATTCTCAATATTTTTAGCTTGATGAAATGGTCAAATGTTCGATGTATATAATTAATAAGTACAAAAAAGGTCAGTACAGATTCTGGATTTTATTCGATGGGAAACATGCTGTACATACAGTACCTTTCCATTTAATTTGGATAAGCTGAACTGAACTCTTAACACTTTAACCAAATTACTGTTAGCAGATACCTTATATGATTTCCTGTGTCTGATACAGCATTGACAAGTCTGTTTCATTTACGTAAAAACTGAAGAAGATTGACATTGTCTTGAAATTAGGTGACACCCTCTAGGAATTATGCATTAAGGTTGTGGTAAATAGATGTCTTTCCATTGATTCCATTTATAAAAATATTTCATTTACAACGACGTTATCTCATTTCTCAACAGTTTAATTCAAAGTTCAGTTCAAAGTCATATTTCAATCATTTATGAAATATTGTTTGAAGCAATCAATAAAGTAATCAGGATAATATTCTTTGTTTCATAACCATGTAAATCATAACCACGCATGATGTCAATCACGTCTATGAACTTTTTAAAGTGCTTACAAATGAATTATAAATCATGTCTATTCCTACACATCTATTCATCCTCTTAACCGATGCATTCTGGTTTGAGAAAAGCCTCCGAGCCTGTTACAATGACACAGGCTATAATGTATGTACAAAACATAGTTGAAATTTTAGCTGTACATTAAAGTACATTAATTGTAAATAATTTAATGTTCATAACAAATATTTAAAATCATCTCAAGTCGTTTTGGAGCATTTTATACAACCATTTCTCGCAATAAATAAAAACATATGCTTGTGATATCATAGAAAACCGCCACTGCAATAAAAAAAAGAACTTCCAAAATTCATATCTTGTGATTATTCATCAGCAAAATTACTTTGTAAAAAATCACTCAAATTCTGAACACAAATACTCTGAACTTGATGTAAATATATCATTCACATAGACAATTTACGTCATTAATCAAATATCATTGAAAGGTTTAAAGTCATATTTCAATCTTGTCAATTATTGTTGAATGAAATTAATGAAAAAATCAATGTCGATACTGTTTGTTTCATTGGCATATTATTGTTATCATGAAATATATGGAGATAACGAACAGTATTCAAGCTCAAAAGTCCATTATACCATACAAAATAGGAGCAGAGCAAACACGGACCTCTAAACATCAGAGGTGGGATCAGGTGCCATGGAGGAGTATTACATGAAGGTCAATGATGAATTGTGTCTCCTTAGAACTGCGCATGCTCTTATTGATATAGCTGTTGTACTATTAATTTTAGTTCTAACTATATAGAAAGGAAGATTTTTATTTCTCTAAAATTAGACTTACCTCTAGGATTTCTTAGCAGATGAAAGAATCAAATAAACGTTTTGTATAATTTGCTCACATCAGATTACATACATTGACAAAGACATTGAAAAATATGAATTGCATCATAAAGAAAAAAAATGTGTTTCGAATGTTCTAACAATCAAGATAACTATCGCACCAATACGGATATTTCAGAGAGTAAACCAAGGAGGAAAATCTGCATTTTAATCCTTAATTAAAAATGAGATTTTTATTTGTTGATTCTATACTAGGAATAAAAATAGTTAATTAAACAATAATTCGTTCGCAAATAAAAGGATGCAATTCATCACAGGGTCGTCATTCATTGTTTACTCGAACATCCCGTACAGGTTCATGCAATGCTCGTTGTTAAGGTCATTATTAGTTTTTTGTTTAGGTCAAATTCCATAGAAATCCTGTTGCTTTCGACCAAAGACCATACTGAGAGAAAAGAATGAAGATGTAGATTCTGATTACCTTGATGTTTGTCGACGTATATGTTGGAAAAGTTTCTAGCTTGCATAATTTTCAAATGCAGATTCATCATGATTTCTTACATCCTTTTATAGATTGTAGGAAGAAATCAATTTATTCTAATATAAGAAATCTTTCCAGGCTTGCGTTTCTTATTTTTAAACACGTCCATTGTTAAAGTTATCAAAAGACATTCTGACATTCAAATATCTTTATTCAAGTATTAAGTATTTCTATATAAGAACGTTATACTAGTAATTTCAAACTCAGCATGTAGAATTACAATATTTGCAAAATACAGGAAACACATATCACTGGTAAAAGTTAACACAGAGTTTTAGTTTTGTTGATAACCAGAGTTAATTGGTGCAGTTTTAAAATTATGAATGTCAAACTCAATAAAGAAAAGAAAGATGAGAGATATTTATGATCAGAATGAAAATCTGTTGACTACTTTACAGTCTTTGTACAAACCCAACGACTTAGGAAACGAAACGCAAATGGCAGAAAAGGTACTATATGTAGTTCAAGTAGCAGGCCATTCTCCCATATTTCAGAATTGTCTGACTATTGACTGTAAATAGAATAGATGTTAGGAAAAGAAAGGAATTACTGAATTTTGTTGTCGCTGGTGCTTTCTATTATGTTTTGTTACTTTCTGTATTGAATTATGGAGATAACGAACAGTATTCAAGCTCAGAGTAAATTTTAACAATACGAATCAGGAGCAGAGCAAACACGGACCTCAGAGAACATCAGAGGTGGGATTAGGTACCATGGAGGAGTGAGCATCCCTTATCGACCGGTCACATCCGCCTTGTGCTCCTTGTCAGAAAAAAATTTCTACCTTCCGACCCATATTTTTTTAATCCTGAATCTGGAGTGGGCAAACAAACATTATTTTAAAGATGTCCTAAGTAAAATGCATTAAAAAAATTACGAAAATACTGCATGGAATCTGACCATATACAATAGTATATCAAAAATACATTGAATATCTGACCATATACAATAGTATATCAAAAATACAATATCTTACTGTTATATTCCGTGTGCTTGAATGAATTCAACGTAAAAATTCAACTCTGGTGGTATTATGAATCACATAAAGAAACTCTTTCAGTCAAAGTGCAATACCTCTTAACGTAGAATATACATCGTATTAACTTTTTGTTAGGTCTTAGGGAATCCGCTAAGTACTATCTTATCTGAGCTAACGAAATTGCACTTATATTGAAAGATGCAAACTTGCTAGGAAATCTTCATTCAAAAAATGTACATGTAATATATCGCTTGAGTAATAGATCTGTTTCATATTGTGTTTATGTATAGTAATATCTATTATGAAATAATGTAAATACACATTCTATCTCTAATATTCAAGATATTTGTTAATAATCTATACGTATTTTTGATGATTGGTCACTAATAAAAATTCCATGAATTATTGATTTTTTAAATTAAAATTTACTTTATTTGATTAATATTTGCGCAGTAAATCTGAAAGTAACCCCCAGAACCATCAAGTAAAAAGAATGAATCTTTTGTTAGTACAAAAAAAGTTAAAAGAATTAATAATAATTAAAAATACCAAATCTGTCATTAGTTTGCAAGAAAAGGCATATATTTTACCCATTTTCACAATCATTTGTGTCTGTTCTTCATTAAACTACAGCATGGAAACTTTGTAACTAAAACGTGTGTAAAATATTTTGAAAATTATGGTACAGATTGACTCAAAATCTCTTGAAAAATATTAAGTTCCTTTGCTTATATTTCATGTTTTGTAGGCTTAACCTTTTTTGTCAATTACAAAAAGAATTTATTCTTGAGGAAATTGCTGAATATTCTTCAGTACGTAAAATCAGTAAACAATATTATTTGAACAATTATTTTTTTTAAATTTTCTGACTAGTTTCCGTGACCATGTACCATTAAAGATGGCTGAAAATGTTTAGTGGCAGTACTTGCATGATGATCGTTTCAAGTTAGACAGAATGCGGTACTTTCATTAACAAGGACACATGCCTTCAATGAAAAATATTTCATGTATTACTTTCATATTCCCTAGGCCTGGAATCATGCAATAATGCTATCATTAGGGCATCTTGTGATTTCCTGGCAGATTTGTTTAAAATATAGCTGATATCTGACGTAAATATACACTGTCCTCGGGAAATTAACAATCTTCATAAGTTAGAAATTCAGAATATTATCACACAAAACGTGTTTTCAGATAGTGCCTGCAAAACTGATAGATGAATTAACTCTTGCATCGACATGAAGTCAAGTTATTCAATATTTTACTGTCTGCGGAACTTTACAAAAAATTATTTTAGATTGTCACGAACCCTAAACTCTTTTTGACGTTTCTTAATTTCAATACTATCCTAGCAAACAAGGGCTTTAATGAAGTATAGTTTATGGTAATCTAACAACCAAGCTTTATGATAAACGTGATGATTAACTTTTCAATCGTCAACTTCCCTTACTTATGCAGCAATATACCTTCATCACCTGCATACGGGGTTTACCAGGGGTGATCAAAAAGTTCGCGAACTAATTGAATACCTGCCTTAAAAGACATAAAATGAGGTTTCAGTGTTTATTATTTTTCAAAGTAGTCCTCTCCGATCTTAATGCACATCTGCCACCGTTCTGCCCATGCGCGAATCACGTGATCAGGCAGTCACGTGACATGCTCCGTAGCAGTCTGTTCAAAGAAATTGCAAAGATCAAAGAGATGCCGCAGCCATTATTCTCCAATAAACCACAAACGTCATCAACAAATTATCGATAATTTTAAATCGGTTTCCTCTAATTTTGACTGCCTTCACTAGGAAAAGGATAGAGGTATCTTCTGATTGTGAAGCAAATTGGTGAGAAAACATTTAGATTGGGTTCGGATTACATCATACTTTTCTGAGCCTTGAGATACAAATGAACGAGGAAAACATTCAATTGTGACGTCATAAGACACTTACAATGACGTCCAAATCTAGCTTCTGCAATTTTCTTTATGTAAGTTTTCATATTCGCCTTAGTAGAATAGAAATAATTCCCTCGTTGTCGGAATTGTTGGAGAATATACTCTTCTCTCTAGGTTTTGTTGGCAAATAAAAACCTCGGCCTTCGAGCTCGGTTTTTATTTGCCAACAAAATCTCTCGACTATCGGGGTATATTCTCCAAAAATTCCTCCGACACAGGAATTATTTCTTAATTATTTAAGTTAACATCTATTTATCGTCATTTGGAAAACTCTAAGGAATTTGTGAATTTTCGGCAGTCAAGGTCATTGTATCGACCAATATCAACAACTTCTGCAGCAACTCCATACCAAGACGTTGTCCATTGCAGTAATATCTATTGCATCTAGTATCTAAATGCATTTTAAAGATTTTTACGCGGGTATGCTTATATTCAGTATTGGTGACAAATATGCTTTGTTCACAAGAAAAATATCAATATTGACCAAGGCGAAGTCCAATATCCATAATTTTTTATTATGTACTCTGGATTTGAATAAATAAGACAACAAAGGCTGCATGGCGATACCAAGTTCATTAACGAACTTCTGTCGCGAAAAGATTAAAAATGTCCGGATTACAAGTTATAACTTCCGCGTGTTCCTTTCGTTGTGTGTAAGACATCGACATGTTTGGAAAATAATCCGGCGATAGGCTTTACAACGCTGTTTGAGATGTTGTTTGTGACGTCACAATCGCCAATGCAAGCGCATTAACCCTCCGGTGAATATGGCTTTAAATCCAGTGAACATGTAGTGCTATAAACCCTTTCCGTTTATATAGATGAAATATGAAGATACCGAACAGTATTCAATCTCGTTAGTTGGAAGAATATCTTGTCCATCTCTTTTGTGTATGAATGGACAGAGAGGTCATCGCAACTCGACAAAATATGTGATTTATTTCGATTCGTCTATGATCGAACAGGGATCAAGGCATGCTGAACTAATAAATCTGCATGGTGTTTTTTCTGCTCAAGGCTAATAAAACAACACTTTGTATAGTGTTCATTGAAAAACTATTTTCCTTGCGGATGTACAAAACATCAGTGATTTGGTCTATAAAAGTATCATAGATCAATTCATAGATTATTTTGCCGTTGAAAGGAAAGTTCGACAAACATGAATAATTTGATAATTTGATCATAGAAGGCATCTTAAATGATTAAATTTAAAATGAAATTTCGTTGTCTTCTCATCGGCGTTGTTCTTGATCTTTATTTTGGTGGTTCTGTCGGCTTTAAACGATTTTCCTTTTTCTCCCGAGTTTCAGAAAACGACAACAAACGTCCTGTTTATAATGGTTTTGATGGTATACATGAGATTAATGGAATACAAAGTATATCATCTTGTATTTACAACTGTAAACTAGATTGTTCGGAAGTTTTCTTTAATGGAGTGACGAAAACATGTGTTTTATCGAAACCTGTAGGGATCTCACAACTGATGCCTTCCTTGAGATTTATACATTTGACATCAACAGCATCAAGTACGTATTTTCTCTTTTTTTTACTAAAGAGATAAATAAAATATCCTTTTCATAATTGTTTTGCATTTTTGAAAAAAGAAGAAGCTTTTTGATGTTTTCTATGACCACGGGTATTAAAACTAAACATATTCAAGAAATAGCTGGAGAGTCGACTTACACTATTGTAATTAAAACAGAATTTGAGAAGATCTACATTTTTAGATATATGTGGTTTCGAATCTCTACAATATTGTTTTCTTTATATATGGTGTATAGTATGAATTTCTCAATAAATCTTCTCATCAAGTTTGGTATTTTCTTGTATACATGTAATCACACCTTAAAATACAAGGAGAAAATGGTGCTAATTAAAGTTCGTAACAATAAGGTTACAGAGACGTTAATGAAAATATAACAATATAGAATATCTATACATTTGAACATTAAGTGACCGTTCACGGTAGCTCAGTCGGTAGAGCGCTCGCTCCGTGATCGGGAGGTCGTGAGTTCGAATATCGGCCGCGACTGACCTATAGCTCGATAAAAAATGGGTAGCAACTGTTCCTTCGCCAAGCGCTCGGCACTTTGAAGTGAAAGTTGCGGGTCCTTCGGATAGGACTTTAAAAACCGAGGTCCCGTGTCACGACAGGCGTTGGCACGATAAAGATCCCTCACTGCTCAATGGCCCTGAGTGCCGAGTAAAGGTCAAAAAACCCTCACCGGTAGATGGTGACGTCTCTATATGGGTGAAAAATTCTTGAATGGGGCGTAAAACAACATACAATCAATCATGAACATTAAGTGTACTTTTACTGCTTTTAAACATCTAAATTATAAATATAAGATATGCTATTTTGGTTTTGTGCGAGTTATAATATTCGTGTTAAATTCAAACAGACTTGTCACTAGGCATATTTCATTTTTCAACTGTTAGCTGAGCTTTTTGATAGACAAACAATACGTACTTTAACATTTTACACACCATGGAAACAACGAATTAAACCCTCTACCCCGAACTGACTGTACAATACAATACATGAATAACATTTAATTAAAAAAACAAATTTCATTTTGTAAAAGTTTTTAGCATAAGAATGAAACCCTTTTAAATATATATTGTTCTAGAAAATGTTTGAGGAGGGCCAAGATTATATTGAGCATATATTCATAAATGTTGAAAATTTCTTTTTTCTAGGGCATTACTGAAAATCAACTTTTATTCGCTTGGTTTTGCGACATATGTTTACTCGCAAATAATAATGGCCGGGAACCATTTATTGCTTTTGTATTTGTAGAGAATGTTTCCTCAGTCGCGAAAATTAATGGGCGCGGATTGATCTCAAACTGAGGAATCGCGAATGAAAGATGATGCGAATAATAATTGTTTTTACAGTAATCGATATGAAAATCTCTTTTTACTGTAAATGAAATTATCCTTTGAAAAGTTGTATCAAAGAAACACAATATTATCAATAAATTCCTCTCTGTATTGATAAATGAATCGTTTACGTTTGTATAATTGGCTTCATAGATCTGCCAAAGTTTTATTTCCCTAGATCATTGCTAGATTCATATTAAGACCTCTTTGTATGTTGAATTTCCAAGAGAAATGATAAAATATAAAATGAACCTTTGTTTAGGTTCCGCTGAATGGAGAATCTTTGGGAAATCCCAATACCTTCCAGTTTTTACAATGAAAACATGGATCAATGCACAAGTAAGAAGGGCGACAGAATCATACCATGTGAAAACATAATTTATACTGAACATAAAACTGAGTTGTAACCTTTGCTTAATATCAAAGTTTGAGTCATCATGAAAATCCATCTTCATACATTCAGGGAAATTTTATAAAACAACCAATTGAACTAAAATATCTCAATAAACCCAGTCAGTTATTGCAGGTTTATATTTTTGATACTCCCTTTGTTATTTACATTTAAAGAGAGACTGTTTAAGTAATGGTTCAAGGCTTACAGAGATTGAAACTGTCGAAGAATATGATTTTGTGAAGAACATTGCGAGAGAATTGAATGCAGGTAGTGACAAATTTAGATTCATAGTCATTTTAAACCAAAACTAATGATATTATAATACCTTTAATTCTCATTTTCATGAAATACACTGACAAAATGTGAAAGAAATGTTCGCAACTACATGTATTCCTTTTGTATGATAAAGTTATTTTCGATAAAATAAATTTGTAACTGGTGAAACCAAGGTAATTCTTGTGATAAAAAAATTAAAATCTGACATTGTTTTTCAGAGTATGTCTTTATTGGCGGTACAGACGCCTTTGAAGAAGGAAATATGGTCTGGTGGTCAACTCTTCAGTCTGTGGATCCGGGTCTACATCATCTGTGGTCACCTAACCAGCCTGATAATTTCAATAACAATGAACATTGTATGAATCTTATTAAACCTGAGGATTATAAGTTGAATGATGGTAGCTGTCAATCTAAATATCCTTTTATTTGTGAACGCAATATTTAATAAAGAACTATTTCAATTTATTCACAAAACGCAAAGATAATAAATTATCAATATTGGCCTCTGCATGTCATTAAAAAATGAAAGCGATGTTTCTGTCAAACAGATTCGCAAAATCATCTAAAAATGGCTCTGCTAAATTTTTTTTTATAGATTTTACAAAGTACAAATTAACGTGTATTTCATTTCTTAATTATTGTCAATTATTGCCTTATTATTGCTCATTATTTGCATTGGACAATCTATATCTGCTATCAAGGAATTAAAAAAACGAGAACAAAGCACGTACATTTTTCATAATTTATTACAAATTATCAATATTCAATGTAAATTTATGGCACTTAAAACGGCTCTTTGGATATCTAATAAAATGCGTGAATTTATGTTTATGAAAATCAATATAAAACTTTTTTAATCCCCTTGCAAAAATTTGGTTTTAGACTGTTGAGTTTATTACTCTCAATCTACTTTACCTCCAGTGTTCTATCTGTAATAAAAACAGATAATGTAAAGCCTTTTAGTTCTCAAATATCTAATATATGGTTGTTTTGCAATATAGTTTATTAAACACTGTCATATACTAATAATACAGGCCTAAGATACCCATTTAAACCAAAAGGATTCATATATAGATATGTTAGCAGCTTCAAAAATACCTTTACTTACTCAGATTTTGATGCCCCAAAGTAAAAAGAAATCAAAAAATGTAATGTCAAAATTAAGTCTTAAAGTTACATAATGAGTCAAAATAATGTGTTTCTTTTGAGGTTAATTGTATCACATAACAAAAGATTTATGTGAAATATGAATATAGCAAAGATTTGAAAACTCAACTGCACTGTAAAGCTAGAAAATAACTGCAAAATATAAGTGCCGGAAAAAGAAATGTATCTATTGCGTAGTTTCTATCGTCAATGTCAGCGATGTCAAAGTTACGCTTCCTTTATTTTTAGCGTGAAACTTGTAAACAACGTTGAATAGCGCTAGCAAAAGTGGGGATTAAGTTCTAATCATCTTTGTTGAAGATTGTATCAAAATTCTCGGTCATCCGACATTTATATCTATGGAATTGAAACCATGGTTAATTCTTCAACTTTTCAGTGCATACGTGCAATAAAGAGGAAACGGTGAAGCAATATTTTTGTATTGGGTTATACAAAGATATTTTTTACTTTTATTTTTCTAAATAAAAGTAGATGTTTTAGTTTCTGAAATCTGTAATTTTTTGAATCATAATATCTTCAAGAGCTGAGTAAAATTTGCATGTGTCATGCAAAAATTATACTTTTGTCAGTTTTCCCGTTTTCCCGTCTCTTTAACATTTAGTCAAAAAGTTAATTTAAAGCGTATAAATATTTTATGGAAAAAAGAAATAGTATACATATTTTTTTAACCACAAGAGCATTAAGTCTTGAAATTATGGCTGAATACACAGCTTAACTTATAATGGTAAAGCGTTTACCAAATAAAAAAAGGTGCTTTTGAAGCACTGGTACGTATAATTCTACAGTAAGAATTGATCGGGAGTGATTTATAAACAAAGCTAAAAAACTCATAATGTGTCTGGAAACTTTTTACATTTTTTGCCAATATATTCTGTTTAAGTCTCTCCCCTTTACTTCACTAAACCAATACTGTTTAATAGCGCTTTAAATACCGGCATTATACAAGTAAATGTTCGCAAAAACAAATATTGAAGAACTTTTGCAAAATCATTCCCAAGTATCACATTATTATCCAGATATTTGATTTATTTTACTGCAATTAAAAAAAATGATTCCACTTCGTACGAAGTGTTTGCATTTTACAGAAAACCATGTACCTAATAACTATCTTGTCACGTTCTTGTAAAATTGAGCCTATTAAACAGAAACTGCAGAACTACAAAAAAGGCACTTGATTTACCCGTGCTCCATTTTCCTAAACACATAAAAAGAAATTATAAGAGTTTTTCAGTACAATTCATATATATATATATATATATATATATATATATATATATATATATATATATATATATATATATATATATATATATATATATATATATATATATACATTCTATCATGAAATTATTGTCGCAATGTTTTTCCCAATCATCCATTTTGATGAAAGAGTGTTACTTCTCTCTATATATTCTAATAATGTTTGTACAACAAGAAATACTCCAGATTCAAATTTAAGAGTACTTTCTATGCTATGTTTTTACATATCAACATGCATATTGTCTTTTGGATCTTCTCTGAATGACAATGAAGGACCTTTCTGAGGTAAGTGTTCACTAGTACAGTACATGTAAAATATACATTGCAAAACATATTGTGACTTTTACATAAGAAACACATTAGAGCCTTTAACATACAAAATGAAAACAAAATGTATACGTAGTTGAGATAAAACAGTCAAATGTTGAATGAGACTTTAAAAATTAAAGAAAACCAAACTTCTTAATATTAATGTTTTAGCAATGAAAACAAAAATAATCTTAAAACCTTTTAGTTCCTATGGGGAAGTCTATTTTACAAAAAAAAAAAAAAAAAAAAAAAAAAAAAAAAAAAAAAAAAATCAGAATTATCAAAACTTTCTTACAAATACTTATAATTTCAGAGAGAGAGAGAGAGGCATTGAAGACCTAAACTGATTCTATCCCGAATAGCATTGTATCTCAAATTCAAAAATACATGAATAAAGGTATTCCTAATATTTGATACACACATATATGATATTCGTATTTTTATTTATTTTTTCATACCTGAAATAAATATAAAAAAGAAAATTTTAAACCGGGTATGCCAAAAAATTACATTCAAAACATAAATATGCAAATATAATTAAGAACATAATAGCCTTAATTTTACCTTTCATCCATGAATAACTTTGCAAGGATGCTTAAGAATTACCCAAATAATAAAAGCGCGATTGTATATAAATGCAGTGGACTGAGAACATTCCATGAAATTTCAAGTAAATGGTATATTCAATACTTTATGAAAGATAATCAATTGAATCAAATTTTCATATAATAATAAATTGAAAGTTCTAGAATAACCTGAATTTTAATCAAGGTATGAAAACGAAAACTGATTTCAAAATTTATGCTTTTGGTGGAGATTTACGAAATTTGTAGTTCAGAAGACGATCTGACTCCTTTCGCCTTTCGTAGTAAACTCTCAAGAATATTACTGGTTGCATATGGCTGAACAGCAGTGATTTCCTTGCCCTTTATATTAAGAGGTGGGGAATCAGAAGTTTTTTGACCGATGTGTCCGTCAGTTTCATGGGTAACATTTTCTCTAAATTGCTCTAAATGTAAGTCATTATCAAGAAGTTCAAGGAAATCATAGTCGTTGATTTCACTTGTTAAAGTTTCCGTATGTTTGTGGACCTTAGTACATGTTTCCTTATAGTCTTGTTCTCCTAAAGGACCGGATGGCTGCGGAAAATAATTCTTATCCACACAATGCCGATTTCCAGCACTTGTTTCCAAACTTGATAAAGTATTCATTCCTGAGATTTGATTTATTTTTCTGTTTCCTATTTTTTCACACGATCCATTCTTGCATGTGACGTTCTCATCTGTTCCTGAGATAGCTGAGGTTCTATAAAATTGTGTTGAAGTTGAGATAGGCTTTGAAATTTGAGCAGCAGTGTAAGGCTGTTGCCCTGATTTAGATAGAATGTTGTTTCTTTTCATTTGAGCAGCAATCGAAGGCTGTTGCCCTGATTTAGATACAATGTTGTTTCCTATCATTTCTTCTACCATGGAATCAAAAGCACGTGACCTACTCATATGGAAGCTCTTCCTATTTGTCTTCAAATAACTAATTTCTTCCTTTATATCGCCAAAGTTTATCTTGACTTCTAAATGCTAAAAGCAAAAACAAAGAATATAGAAACGTGTCTTAGTTATAGTTACACTATAGATATTAATTGGCTATCGGTAAATACACTCACAGTTTTTCATTCACGAGGGGCGGAGCCCCGAGTGAATAAAAACTGTGAGTGTATTTACCGATAGCCAATTAATATCTATTGTGTACGTTACTTGTAACAGATGACCAATGAGAGAAAAGCAAATCAATAATCAGCACCGCCTCCTACATGGTTTCAAGCCACGGTCCGGAGTCTGTAGTATAAATAGCCATCTCCATCTGCAAGGATCACATTTTGCTACGGCGCTGCTTCAAATCACTGATAAAAAATTCGGAAAGGGTGCATGTGATGATGTTGAACTTTCGAAATGTTGAAGACACAGAAGACATGTTTTTTGGTCAGGTACAGGGGTAAGGATTGTAAATTACATGTTTTATACTGACACCGTCAACTCTGAAAAAAAATTCATCTTTCAAGATTGTTATTTTTAAAAGAGGGAGGGGGGTGTCAATGGAAAACATCACCGTTGAAATTTTTATATATGGCAATCGACGTATAGAAACATGGACATATACCGTCTAGTATATATGTCCCTGATAGACACCTTGAAATGATTTCTGACATTTTAATGAAAGTTTGAAATTCTTTATGAGGTCAAAAAAAGCAGGGACTTCTGATGTTACATTGCTACATGTACTTGGAGAAAGAAAATAGAAAGACGAGAATTCGAGATAGAACTTATCATTTACTGAATAAGGAAACGCATGGAAAAAATACGGAAAAAATTACGAGGCGAATTTTAGCAAGTTAATGTTAGTATTTTTTAAATTAAAATGTTGACTTCATTCATTCATCAGCCATTGCCAAGGTCTGGAAATTAACATCAGTCAAGGTCTTGTCACAGTATGGCTTGATGCCAAAAAGTGGGCGTGACTTAAAAGAACTGTGATTCTTCTCGCAAATACACTACAGCAACATCAAAGCAAAATCTAAATTTACCGGCAGGCCTATGGTACAACATGTAATATATTAGGCATTAGATATAACAATTGTCCAAAAAAAAAAAATTAATAATAGGGTCGTTACTAAAATCTTCATCATAACAACGCTTTAAAATAAATCAGTGTTTGTCTGTAACTTGTTAGAAAACATGCATAAGTATACTTACACATATTCTTGCCAACATTTTCATCAAAACATTTTTGTATTTATATTCCAGTTCTCTGTTATTTGCTTCAAGGGTCTTCTTTTCTTTTTTCATTTCCTTTATATATTTGCTTTCAGAGTTGAACCTTTATTTCATGCCTTGGCACTAATAAAACAGTAATAAAACTGATTTGATTAAAAACAAAAGCTTACAATCATTTGAAAAAAAAAATCTTTTAGAAGCTAACAAAATGCAGAGACAAGGCATAAATTTTATGACTCACAGGTATAGGATACATTTTATAATTAGAAATCTCTTTCATATTTACATTCAGTGTAATTTTCTTCATAAAATCCATTAGAAATCTACAACATTCACTACAATATGACACATACGAAACCTTGCCACTGCGCGGTAGAACACACAGCAGGAACTATATCCATTTTCAATACTCTAGAAACACTTAAGGTACTTGTTTACTCAGAATAAAAAAAAAATCCACTGATGATAATCAAAACTCAGCTATTGAATTAGTAAGACATATGTATGTATTGATGAAATCCATTTTAAAACATCTAGGTCAATGACCTACTTTTTTTCCTATGAGCCAATGAAATTATAGCATGGATTCACCATTGTAGATATGAATTTTTAAAGGTTACTTTCATCTTTTACAATATTTTTTTTTTTGAGAGCACATAAATGAAATATTTTATCACATGATTTTTTTATTTAAGGTGTTATCTTAAAAATAACATAAAATCAATTCCAAAATCAATCACGTTTTTATTTCCTGCAACTCGAATTTCCTCTGTTTTATAACATTTTATGCATAAAAACGAACCTTTTTCATTCAAATATTCTAAAAATTTGACTGATGATAACTCTAAATGGTTGATTTATGCATATAGAAAACACCCTAAAAGAAATAAAAATAAATTACAAAGTGGGTGTCAATGATCAAAATATTGAGATATTTTGTTACAAAATAACCTGAATTTCCTCTGTTATTTTTCAATTTCATACGATATTTCATTATGTTCTCCTTAAGATGTACACTAAAAAAGTTGATGTAATTAACAAAATCTTTTTCAGGTTACCTTGTCTGATACTTTGAACTGCAAAAATAATTAATTGACATTTTAAAGAAAAAGGAAACAAACTTAATTATAATATTTCGAATTTTCTCTATCCTCTTTTCCAATTTTCACACATTTCTCAATCTAAATTATAGTAAAACCGAAAGAGTTAATACAAAATTTCATAATATATAAAAAAAAAAACACATTCCATAAAATTTAAAATAAATTTTAAAACATTAAGTCAAAATAAATTAATAATTTACATGTAATAACTATAATGATTAATAAGTTAAAAATGAATTACTGCATGAACAAAGTAAAAGAACGTACTTTTTTCTTACATGACTTAACATAATCCATTTCAAGGCAAAATATAAATTTTCATATAATCTAACTAAAAATCATCTTCTTTCATTAATTTTGTATGTATGACCTCAATGTTTGTGAGGAAAATACAGGAATGCAACACTCCAGGCCTTATGCATGTAGTGATCAGACATTTAACTTTCATTTAAAGACATGAAAAACTGTGTAACAATATCAATAATTTTCTTGCACTTCGTAACTCTGACAGATTTGTTGTCACACTGCTCAGTGAATAGATTATTAATTCCATCAGGACTTCTAGAATGTGCTAATCTGAGACAATCAAAGTCTAGGCCACTACCTGCCACCTTCCTTGCCATTCTGACACTCAAAACATTTTTATCAATTAAACATTTTAAGGATGGAATGTTTCTATCTACAACTTTCTGGTAGTTATGGACACTCGAAGCATACTGAAATGTAAATGTAGAGGATGAATGTTCATCATCACAAAAATGAACAGTGTCAAATAACCTTTGTAAAGCTGAAACATCCTCTACAGCATCATGTGCATTGTAAGTACAATTTAACAACACTTCTGATAAATGTTCCTGTCTATATGAACACAAATTGGGATGGACAAGTTTGAATAGAAATTTGGTATCTAAAAAACCTTGTACACATTTTGACATTCGATCTAACAGAGAGCAAGAATCTAGAGCATGAAAAAGAACATGAACATCAAAACTTTTGATATTGTGGCCAACTAAAATAACACTGCCTTGCTTCTCAATAAAGCTTAAAAAAGAACCAAGTGCACTTGAAATTGAAACAGCATTGACTTTCCTCTCATGGTGATAGAGGGTTCCATTATCAAGCTTTAGGCCAGTAACTGTGGAGGCAGACGGTGTGATTTGCTTCTTAGGCATTACATAGGAAGAAAATGTCTCCTTCCCACAAATGGCAGCCACCTGCAGAATGTGTGATGTTCTTGCTGAAATAAAAAAGAATCAGCATTGACATTCATTAAATAAAAAAAAAAAAAATAACAAAATCAACAATGGCATTCATTAACCTTTTTTTTTTTTTTTTTTTTTTTTTTTTTACCAAAATCAGCATTGGCTTTCTTTTATGATTTTTAATATATAAGACAACTTTTTTGAAGTTTTCCTTAAAATCAATTGTACAGATTTAATTTAGAGAAATAGAATTCATCAATACCAAGTCCTGTTGTTTCCAGGTCAAAGAAGACAAAATTTTTGTCTTTGGTTGACAAACTCTGTGGTTGTGGTGCAGATGACGGTGGTGGAATTTCATCAACTACAGTATTGGAATCAGAGATTCCAACTCCAGACTCATATGTAGGCCCCTCTCTTATCTCTTTACATGCTGTAGTCTGGCATCTATAAAGGCAATAAAATTTTAAATATCAATAACTGAGCTATTTGAAACTTCAAAACAAAATTGATTTTCAAAACTTATCAAGAAGAGCAAAGTAAATATATACAAGTATGCATGAATTACCCAACTAATTTTTTTCTTTCTACATTTAATGCTATCGTTATATACACCTTACAAAAATTATGATACAGTAAAGCTCTAGGTGTGTGACAGACTGAGTAGTCCAACACAATCAAACCCCACAAAGAGGTTGGAGGTAGAGTAATACTTTTAATAACTTTAAATTTTAAAATCTCACTTCTTGGCTTTCAGTTGCATTCTTTTCCTCTTTGCATTCTTTGTTCTTGCGATGGCTTTTCTCTTTCTTGATTGAGAATCACGCAAATAACAGAATTTCCTTGTGTGTTTTCCTGGGGAGAGACCAACTCTTCTGTTCACCTATTAAAAGTAGAATGTTTTAATATTAAAGTTCAATAAATAATATATCACTGACTCAATGGTGTTCTAAATATTCAATCTATGACATGTTAAGTTGTCATCATCACTCAAATGCAGAACTTTATATGACTTACCTCAACCAGATATGTCTGCCCTGCATTTTTCTCTGCAACACTTGCTGCAACTCTGTAACTGAGGCTTGCAGATCCACCAAAGTGATGATTCTTAGGAGCTTTTAGGGAGACAGATTTGTTGAATGCTTCATTTGCTTGTGTACTTCCTAATCTTGAAAGTTTGGAAGTGTCCTTCAGTAGCTTGGAGCAGATAAGTTGAATGGACTCTTGAAGATGGCTGTCCTTGAGTGGTTTCCCATATGGCAAAGCAGAATATTTCTGTTCCAAATTGCTGATATGGGAACACCAAGATTCATTGCAAGCACTGTGATCTCCAAAAGGGTGTCTGCTTAGTGCTTCCAACCCTCTCTGTACTCCCTCCGGATTCCCTTTGTTTTGTGATATCATGTAATTAAAACATTTTACTAAGTACCGAATAACTTAAGTACTCAGTGATCTGTGTTTTAATTGTAAACCATACAAATTTGAAGAGAAAATTTTCCTTATATGGTTTTTATCACTAATCTTTGTAATGTTTTTGTGGACGTTTCTCAAATGGCAAAAGGTAGTGGTGTCCTCATCTGCAACCACATTTGTTATGTTCACCCCTTCTTCCATTTTTCTGGAGACCATTTTAGCTATCTTATCCTTTTCCATCGCCTTAGAGCTTCCTATATAAAAGAACTCCAGTAAAGCTTGAGATGAAACTATTGTAGTTAGTTAAATGTTTTATGTGCTACTAAAACTGTTTATATTTTACAATATACACTCTACAACTCATTTCAAATGGATCATTTTGCAGAAT
Organism: Saccostrea echinata; assembly: GCF_033153115.1. NCBI lineage: Eukaryota > Metazoa > Mollusca > Bivalvia > Ostreida > Ostreidae > Saccostrea > Saccostrea echinata. Next base: position 13,432,394 of record NW_026889777.1, read on the forward strand.
TCCCTCAAATAAAGTCAAGCATGGGGTTATCAGATAAAAGTAATCTAATGAATAAAGTTACCTATGTTATTAGTGATGGGTATTGCCAAAATTTTATATCGAAATACATCACAATTTAAAAACAATATCATGATAATACATGTATCATGATATTTTTACATATAATTTTTGCTATGATTTTAAATGAATTTCCATGATTTTTTTTCTAACAAATACAGTGTGAAAACATAACTTCACTTTTTCATTTTTATTTACATGTATATACTAATAAAGCATGTTTGTATTCTTGGATGTTGTTGTTTTACAGTATTTTTTAAAATTCCTGTGCGTTGACATGTTGCGTGTTAGTGTGATTTCGTGTTGCGGGAAGTTGTGTTCACTTGATGTGTTGTTGTTTGTAAGCGCAAAGGCCTGCTTTTCTGAAATCACTGGTGAGCTCTTGTAAAAGGCCCTATCTGGACACCATTATCATGGGATATATTGTTTCACATGTCTTGCACAAAATAAATTTGCTTGTTCTGTTTTCCACAAGTGCTTTCAAACAGTTTTAAGTACATGCATTTGCATGATGATTAGTTATTATTGAAAGTGAGAATAATAGAGAGAAAAGGATAGGTGGGTCAGTTCTCTCTCTCAGAAAATAAAATACCTTCCCAGTTTTTTCGGCAGTCGTGATCTCTGGGGTCTTTTCCACTTCTTGTAGCACTCTCACAAATTTTGCAGGATTTTGTTCGTATATCATAATCAATGATTTTACCTGTCTGAGATCCAATCATTGAGCAATGACCTAAAATTATTGTTTCAAATAAAAAGTCATGCAGATTGAGTTATCTAAGGAATGAATCTGTGATAAAATATATAAATAATAGGTTTGTTATGAAATACATTTGTTATAAAATATATAAATATTGTATAAAATAGGTATAACTATTATAATTCAAAATAATTTAAACAATTGAAGTTTTACTGTGTTAAACATCCAACTCCTTTTTTAAAAGAAAACTAGAGGTACTGTGAGCAATGAGCTCACTAAATGATATCCCCTGCCTTCCATATGATTATAAAGGCAAGGTCCATGTTTTGCTCTGGGAGACCCGAATATGTGTCAGATCAAAAAGTAAAATAGGTGGTGCACAATTTACGGCCTCATGCATCCTCCAGGGCATGGAGAGGATAAGTAAGTACAATGGCACTATGAAACAAAGATTCTATGAAAGTTTCATTAAATTTCATCCAGTGGTATAGGAGGAGTTGCGGATAAGAGATGGGTACCCTCCAATATTATAGAAAGAATGGCAATGTCCATATTTTGCTCTGGGAAACCCAAAATATGTGTCCAATCAAAAAGTAAAATAGGAGGTAACAATGGCACTATGTAACAAAGATTCTGTGAAAGTCTCATTAAATTTCATCCACTGACCAGTGGTATAAGAGGAGTTGTGGATAAGAGATGGGTACCCCAAAGCATAACAGACGGACGTACAGACGGAAGGACGGACAGATGGATGGACGTACAGACAGACGGACATACCGATCACTATATACCCTCCCACTTTTCAAGTGGGGGGTATAAAAAATTATGCACAACATACCAGAGAGGCTGTCAAAGGATCGCCCACTGCCTCGTTTCTGCCAACCTGCGTCAACACTGACTGTTAGCTCGTCTGTACCTTCATACCTTAAAAATCACAGGAAAACCATCAGAAACATGAAGCTAGTTGATTTTTCCCACTTTAATTGTGGTTAATCTCTTAAAATGAATATTTTATATAATAATAGGTTACTGTGTTGTATATCTTTAGGAAAACTATTTTAAAATCTTTAATTGAAAATGATAGGATTTACTGCTTACAGGTAATATGTTAAAGTTGAATATATTTGAGAATAGAAATATTAAAATTTTAAATGACATCGTCTATCCATTTACATTCTGATAAACACATTATAACTTCATTTAAATCAAATATATTTTAGTGTCCTAAATATTCAAAACCAAATTTTTCATATTACAATGGATGTGTTTTTCTGCATGTAGTTTATACATGTAACATTTGCTTCATCTAACGTTGTAACTGTAGTAGTTGAACAGTTATAAAAATGGAAAAAAATTATAAATAAATAGAAATATTAAAATCTGTAGCAGGAAAATAAGCTGGGTGCAAATATTTATTATTATCAAATATATTAGCAACGAAAATGCAAAGCAATGTTAGAAAATTTCCATCTTTCTGTTAATAGTATGACTGCCATGTAGTATATTATGACGAAATATGTAAATCGCTGAAAAAAAAAACTCTGATAAAACTGATATTTGGATATTTTTGGATTTATATTCTTCGGACGTTTTATCTCTTGTTAGAGGGACATTTAGAGGGTCATTTAGAGGTTAAGAGTTAGAAGAAATGTTATTAAGTAATGCCTATATATCAATCCTATTTAAAATATCACACAATGCTTGCTTACAACGTTGAAAATGAAAATTCATGACCAGGTTTCAAAGAAACAGGTTCACATGGGATGCAATAAGTAAACAGTAGAACAACATACCTTGTAATGTAAATCATATATGGTACATATTCTGATGTACCAGATGCGCATTTCGACAAACTATTCCTCTTCAGTGATGCTCATGCCTAAACCTTAGAAATTCGAAATATTTAAATTAAAAAAAAAACTGAAGAGCTGAAAAAGGGGTGCCAAAGACTGGAACCAATTACGTTGAAGGATCAGTGCTTTGCATGAGGGAGATAATCCTTAATTTTGAAATAAATTCATGAACTTTACCACAGATATTAAATATATACCCGTATTTTCAAGCAAGTGCCGAAGTACATAGCTACTGGGCTGTAGAAACAAAGAATCGCTAGCATTTATCGTGTTGTAAGGTTAAGAATTCTATTTTTTACCAGTGAAATTTTTTGCTAAGCGGTTAAGGAAACTGAAGGCTGCAATTATTTTGACCTTGTTTACAATACTCGTGTCATATGTATAACTTATGCGAAGTTCTGATATACCTTCTCAATTTAATTATGAATCTGTAATGTTTATTAACGGAAAACTTTATGACAACCTTCCCGATTTGTTTTCTAGATACATATTTGATGTAATATTAATTGTTGTATAATTAAGGTGTATTATAATTGCATAGAATACATGCTAAATTTTTTTATTGGTTACAGAAACGACACCTGCATTGTTAATTAAAGTTAATTGATTTTGAAAAATGCGTTTTGATTTGAAAGATATGAACTGAAAATTTGAATTAGTTTTTGCATACTTTCAGAAAGATAATGTAAAGAATAAATTTTCAGTTAGATTAGAGACTATTTAAAGATAACCGGTTTTGCTACTACATATCATGGACATAAGACTTTGAACATATTATATAAGCACTATTTACATTGCTGATGTTTGTTGATGCATTGTATTAATATTAATGTGTTTAGCAAAGTGTTTATCTGTCTTTCTTTCATTGTGATACTGAATTGTTGGTAAATATTAAAACAGACTTTCCCTATATTTAATTTTGACAATTTTTGCTCAGAAACTATTTTCACATATTTTGTTGATATTATCATACTGCACATTATATCAAAAGATGGAGTCTGAGCAGACCTACGCTCGACATTTTCCAATCAAGATATCGACATAAAATACACTTTTTTCTTTCAAAATAAGTGAAATGTTGAATTTACGGAGTGTTTTTTACGTAATATCTGACATACGTCGTCACTATTAATGAAAGTGTTTAACATTTTGAAGTCTGCATATATCTTCCTGGCTAAGAACAAAACAAACATTAAAATTTCCCCATTAAAGTTTTACTTTGGAACAGACATTAGGCATTACAAAACAAAATCTATTTATTGGCATGGATGTTAATAATTTTGGCAGGTTATTGCCTTATTCTACATGTGTATTTTTTTTTTAGATTTAGTGACACGTTAACCTTGTTATGAGTGCATTCTAACTGTGTCACAATTCATGTCCATAATTGTTTCCATATATTTTATCAGATTGCTGTATAACTAATATATATTGCCCAATATGTTCTCCATACTTTTAAGCTTGTTCGGCAGGTTTTACCCGGCGATTTAAATCCCGTGCTATTCTGAAATCAGATTGGGCGTAGCAATTGACCAGAGCAGTCGTGTTGTAAGACAGCTAAAGTTTTTTCCTTAATGTTTAAATAATTGCTTAATATTTAATGACCAGAGGTCCACCTATTCTGGGTTAGAGTATTTTATTTATTATTATTAGTTAATATGGTTTATTGACGGTTTTTATTCCTGAAATGGCCACAGAACTTTGTTCTATATTTTCATTCGTAAGTTAGATTCAAAGTAGTATTTGCTCATGTAATGTATATATATTATAAGTAAAAGTGTAAGTGTATGAGTATATGTATAATGTAGACATTGTGTTGTATGTACAAAGTATGGCGTATAATATTCGTCTTAAAGTGAAGTTATTGTCTACAAGTAGTACACTTAGTCTATGTGTGAATGTAAAAGTTTTGTAAAGTAAATTGAAGTAATGAAGTATATGTACAATGCAGTTTGTATAGTACAGTAAAATGCAACTAAGTATAATTATGTATAGAGCAGTAAAATGCACCTTAGTGGATGTACAGGAAAATGTATGAGCAAAGTGTATTAAGTATATTATGTCTGTATCTAACTTTAATTTATATTATAGATCTCATAAAGCCATTGAGCCATCATGCCATTGTGCCATTATGCCATTAAGCTATTATGCCATTGAACCATTCAGCCATTGGGCCATTAAGCCATGCAGAAAACGCGTGTGTTTTGTATATTTTGTAAATAAAACTATTTTATCCAAAAAAAAAAAAAAAAAAATTGAATTGTAATTTCGGGAAGCCGCCAGCCACTCTGTGACAAACTGAAACTGGACTCCACTATCATTAAGGTATGTCACTCGTGACATGAGTTATATCAAAGATTTTTTGAGAAGTATATTTTAGATAACTACTCATAAAGAATTACTCAAAATCGCAAAGAAAATTGTGCATCTTACTAAGCAATGGTACAATTAACTTGATCTTTTTGCACTTAAATTGTAATCTTATGGTTCATCACCTTAAATTAACCTTTATCATATTTTACCAGGTGTAATTATGGCAATAAATTTAATCTTATGTTATGTAACATAGTTTGAATAATATTTATCATGCATGTCGTATTTTGATATAATTTACACTGTGCTGTTCCGAAATAATATCGAATCAAACTGAATGAATTATGCGCTACTTATAGTGTTTGGGAATAGTAGATGGAGCAATTAATGAAGAATTTGATTAATATTTAATATATTTTCGCGATTATTATTTTGCAATATTCCTCAAAAAATGGACTAAAGCAGAAAATACCACCATTGAAAAAATAAGTTTATTAGCAACAGCTACGTATTCGTAAATATTTAACATTTACACCTTTGCTTAAAAGAATCTGGGGGGATAAGACGAGCCATGTGCCCATGCCCATTTTTCGGCTATGCAAGAACATTTATTGGAAAAAATCTCTCAATTGTTCGAATTTACTTAAGCATTTTAATGTTTACCGTAGTTTTAAAAATGATATTTATATTCTAAACAAGCTAAACAGTTGACTTTCATTACTGTCACAAATGTCTAACATGGGTAAGGACTTCTATTAATTAATCTGCATATTGAGTGTTTACACTTATTGTGGAGATATTATAAAAATGTTAACATCGTATATAATGATAATGGTGATCTAGAAGCGGTTTTATTTAAAATAAATAAAACGGGAATAAAAGTATTCAAATATCTATTATAATTTTTATCCGGCATTTTAAATAATTTACTGTAAATAAGTTCATTACTACATGTATATATTTTATTTCCAGTGAAAAATATGTTATTCCTATAGACATTTTTTATAAAGTAAAACAAAATTAAAACCAAAAAAATAAAAATAAAAAAAAAATAAATAATAATAATAAAAAAAAAAAAAAAATCAGAGCATGACTCGAACACTTTCCTCAATAAACGTCCCTTTAAAGAGCTCATCGCTAACCACTAGACCACGGAGTCACACTAACATTTCATTTTAAATAGCATACAGTTCTCTATATTTAGCAAGCGTTTTTGGACTTAGAATTTTTTAAGACCACGGTGAAAATTTAAGTAAGTTAACTTATTTTTTTATGTAGAGTGGGTCTTCATACCAATTTTTTGGAAGTGTAAAAAGCAACATCTTTCCATTGCCTTTCATTAATCGTTCTCAAAAAAATGGTACGATGACCCACTCTATTTAAAAAATGTAGTTATATCATCCAATTTATGTCAGTTTCTGTGAAAATTGAGCGTGATGCCATTTTGTTGTGTTAATCAGAATCATTTTCGCTGTTACAGTATTCAGGTTTTGTCAAATTTATATGCAAATGGTAATAAGCATTACATTAATTCAACAAAAAGTGAAATTTTTGTAAAATGAATTTATTGATTTTTTATCGATCGTTATGTAGGCATATGGCTCGGCTTATCCCCCCAGTTTCTTTAGATTTAGAATTTCTGCTTGAATAAATTTAGTTTAACTTATTTCTATCTTACTATTTTATACTCATTATTACACCCTATACCTTAAATTTGTCGATCCACAATACGCAGGGTGGTTTGAAAGTAATGGTATTTTGAATTGTGTTTTGATTGTGTAAATATAAGTGCTGGCATATCTGCAATAATTTGTGCAAGCAGACTTTCAATCCTTGGGGACATACAACGGATTCCTTTCGATCCGCCGACTGTTCAGTTCCTGTACCCCGATGGTTTTTGGGAATTCCGGTTCCCGAAGCTGCGTCAAATTTACGACGTTTTGCATGGATAGAGGCTGTTCCTCTGCAAAACCCCAATTATTAGAAGGGAAAGTCAGGAAGTTTTTGGGTGTAAAAATGATTAAGAACTAGTTCCCGTGTCAAGTTAGCATTTTTCACAAAAGGGAAATCTTACTGCACGTCTGTAAGCATCATGCATAGACCAAATTTTGTGGCTCTTCATCAAAAGCAGGTCACTTCTCTAAGTAAGAGAAAAATTCTAGAAATGACTTTCATATCAGTTCTTTATTATTTCTGAGCTTTACAACTCGTCAAGGACGTTGAAAAAATTACAAGCCAATTCTGATTGAAGATATCTCAAAGGAAGTTTACTTTTTAATTCCTTATTTTATCCATTATGTATATTCTCGTTATTGGTACCTTGCATGAGCAGTTATTGGTAGTTATTTGTAGTATATCATAATAATAATAATGTTTCCCTTTGAACAATGAATAGCTACCTGGACCAATTTTGTGAACAGCACTGTAGTTATCGTTAAGTTTACGTATAAGTCGTAATGAACTTATAGTTTTAAGAAGAGTTACCCAAATCTCTAAAAATACAATTCTGTGATGATTTACGGATATATGAATTTTTGGTTATCTTACATATATGTATTCAATATTCATGAAAACTGAAACAAGGTTTTGACAAACTAATTTTGTCTTCATTACTGGTTCATGCATGTTCCACGTTTCAAGTTCAATTATATATGTTCGAGGAGCAAAATCTTTCCAACGATTGTTTGGTAATTTTTTGTTTCCAAAAAGTAATCAGGAAAATAAATTTTACAACTCCTCAGCTTCTAAAATTTTCCTGTTAATGGAATTTTACGTAAGGAAAAAAGTTGTCGTGTTCAAAATATAAAATTTAAAGTTGCATAATGAGTCAAAACCATGTGTTTCTTTTAAGAAAATTGTATCACAAAACAAAAGATTTCTGTGAAATATGAACATAGCAAAGTTTTGACAACTCAACTGCACTGTAAAGCAAGAAAAAAAGCTGCAAAATATAAGTGCCGGAAAAACAAGTGTTGTATCTATCGCTTTGTTTTTATCGTCAATGTCAACAATGTCAAGGTCATGCGTCCTTTATTTTTAGCTTGAAACTTGTAAACAACATTGAATTGGGGCAAGCAGAAGTAAGGAATAAGTTATGATAATCTTTTTTGAAGATTGTATCAAAATTCTCAGTCATCCGACATTTATATCTATGGAATTGAAACCATGGTAAATTCTTCAACTCTTCAGCGCATGCGTACAATAAGGAGGAAGACGTGAAGCAACATTTTTGTGATGGGTTATACCAAGATTTTTTTTACTCTTATTTTTCTCCATTAAATTAGATTTTTTAGGTTCAGAAACCTGTAATTTTCTGAAACCTAATATCTTCAAGAACTGAACAAAATTTGCATGTGTCATGCAAAAATTCTACTGTTGTCAATTTTCCCGTTTGTCCGTCACAGTGTCACTCTAACTAAAAGCAATAGTTATTCACTATTATGTGATGGAATGTAAAATTGTTTAATATTAAATTAAACAAATACATATGTATGTTTATAATATTTTGATCAAATCATATCTTAATCTTACATACATTCTTGTAAATTACAATTATATCATATCAAAATGGCCTTCACAATGTAAAGTTAATTACAGTTGCAGTTTATCAACATTGATTTCACAATGTAAATTACTTTCTTGAATCACTTTGCATATTAGTGTTTGTTTACTCTGTGTGATAAGTAATGATTTCGATGCCTTTATTTGTCGTTCAACATCAGGTGAATTAATTAATTCACATCGTAAAAAACTCAAGTGGGCTTTTCTGATTGAAGTTCGACTAATGTAAGCATGTCTATTTAGCTCCTTGCCAACCATATTTTAAAAATAATTATTGGGGAAGGAAGATTGTGGGTTTTTCAAATAAAGTGTAATACTGATTTACATGGAGATAAAAGAAAGAAGAAAACAGTGTAAGACATCATAGATGATATTTTTCTTAAATGAAATATGGCGATAACGATAAGTATTCAAGCTCAAAGTCTAATAAACCAATACAAATCGGGAGCAGAGCAAACATGGACCTAAAACATCAGAGGTGGGATCAGGTGCAATGGAGGAGTGGGCATCCCCTGCTGATCGGTCACACCCACCGTGAACACCTTGTCATGATCGGGAAATAACGGAAAAATTCGTCGATAATTCAGTGTGTAAATAATGGCCTAACAATTAGTATGAAAAGCGTCAGTCAGCATTTGACTAAATGATATATTGTATTTGCTGACAAGGTCATTGTATCGACCATAGAACGTACGGAATAATGACTTTAAACGAGACTGTTTATATTCTTGTTTCATCGACTTGTTTGTCAAGAACTTACCTTGTTTAGAAATTGTTCATACGTAGAGCATGCTCTTGCGTATCGAATCAACTGAGAGGTAGGCTATACACTCCATATGCAGGTGATAAGAGTATATTGCTGCATAAGTAAGGGAAGTTCACGATTGAAAAGTTAACGTCATTATGTTTATCATAAAGCTTTGATGTTAGATTACAATTAACGTTTTATTTTCTTGCTAAATATCCAAATTTAAAATAGGTGCGTCAGACTCTGTGGTATCTTCTATTCCAAGTTCACTGGGATGTGTCGTGTCGACATATGAATGGGAATAAGTATTGTTAATTGATAATACGTCGTCGATATATCTAAATATCGAGCTGAAGGCCACAGCAAGAGTTTTTTTTTTTTTTGGTCATGCTTAACATTTTGAATAAATTCTGCTACATATGAATACAAAAATAGGTCTGCTAACAACGGGGCGCAATTGGTACTCATAGTGTAAATTAAAATTTGTTCAAATTAGACCCCGTGCATAGTTTGGGATAAATAGGGACCTGAAGCAGTTTCACTTTGAAATACATATAATAATCCTTTAAAATTGTTCTCAGAAAAATCGAGGCATCAACTAGTCAAATTAATATACAAACCATTCCCTAAAACTGAAGTTTAGCAGTTGTTCAAAATGATAAATCGGGCTTATTTGGTACAATATGACGTGCTGTATGTATAAATAAGACCTGTGAGGCCTCTATCTATTTTGGAAAAGTACAAATTGTCTGTTTTATATCACCTTAAGCCAAAGGCTTAACCCTAACAAAAATATACTGTACTAAACCATAGCTAACTATAATTTACTATATTAACTATAGACGTATCAAAGTAAAAACTTTGGAACTTTGATTTACTATAGTGAAAACTTTGGAACTTTGATTTACTATAGTAAAAACTTTGGAACTTTGATTAACTATAGTGAAAACTTTTGAACTTTGGCTAACTACAGTAAAAACTTTGGAACTTTGATTTACTATAGAAAAACCCATGGAATTATGTTTTTGATTCTCATTCTTGACATTTTATGATATTTAATGTTCAAAGTTCATGAAAGCTTCAGAGAACTTTTTATAAACCCGATCCCTCCCCTAAAAGAATGTACAAGAAATGAATTTTAATGTATGGTTGTCTGTCGCGCCATAGATGAGCATCATTTTAATGTATTTAATTTAATGCAGATAAAGTGTAAGTCTTTTTTATGGAGAAAGGACAATAATAAACTATTGAATAAAATTCGTGTCAATTAGAACTAAAATACCTTCTCCATCAACTTCAGTAAAAATGTATTTTTTTTTTAAATTTATAAATGTAAATATTTCATATGAATTACATGTAACTAATTTGTATATTTAAATTAACATGCACAAAAATCCCCAGCCCCACCCAACCCCAACTCCACCCCTTAAAAAAGGGATAAAATAAGCAAAAAAAAGTTATTTAAATACTTTAATAAGTTGATAAACTATTGTGATAACGTTGATATAGTGTAGCAATACTTTGGAACTTTGATTTACTATAGTAAAAACCTTGGAACTTTGATTTACTATGGTTAAAATTTCAGGAACTTTGATTCACTATAGTAAAAACGTTGGAACTTTGATTTACTATAGTGAAAATTTGAAACTTTGGTTAATTATAGTAAAAACTTTGAAACTTTGATTTACTATAGTAAAAACTTGATACTTTGATTTAGTATAGTAAAAACTTTGAAACTTTGATTTCCTATAGTAAAAACTTGATACTTTGATTTACTATAGTAAAAACTTGATACTTTGATTTCCTATAGTTAAAACTTGATACTTTGATTTACTATAGTAAAAACTTGATACTTTGATTTACTATAGTAAAAACTTGATACTTTGATTTATTATAGTAGAAACTTTGGAACTTTGATTTACTATAGTAAAAACTTTGGAATTTTGATTTACTATAGTTAACTATAGTAAACTATAGTTAACTGTAGTTTACTATAGTATTTTTTGTTACGGAAGTAAGCTTTTTTTCTGATCGAAGGGTGTCTGGCATCAGTCTGTCGTCTGTACACTTTTCAAATTTTTGACAGCCACTTCTTCTCAAAAACCACTGCACAAAGTTCAACCAAACTTCCCTTATAGAGTATCCTAGGGTAAAGGAGATTCATGTGTGTTCAAATAATAGCGTGGTTTCCTAACCAGAGAGATAAGTAACATCATAAACCTGTCTTATTGTATCTATTTAACGCATCCAACTAACTGCTTTTTAACTCTCATTATCCATGGCAATCAGCAATACCAAAAGAAGAAATGTACTCTGGGTAATTTTATAGATTCAGACAGAAACACAAGGGCCCAATCTCCTCGGTAGGTAAATCCTTAAAAGGATGATATGATGTTTTAGTCAAGAGATTAAAACTTAAAAACTTCTTAGCAAATATAAAATAAACATTACTACATGCCGGTATAAAACTTGGGCTGCATGTTTCTCTGGCAATTCCTTTGCGGAGCTGGTCTCAAACTGTATTGACACTATACCTTTCCATTTGCATCAATCAAAATCATGGAGAGATATGCTAACCTCTTTGGAATTAGCTGACCTCCATATTATGATGCTATAGATTTCGCCTATCAAAGATCTCGAGTTTATCTTCATAACCTATTCATTTTCATTCATAGGTTTTTGGTAGCCGACAGATGTTTCTAGTGCCTGTTAAAATATCTGGTAGCCGCCAAATTAGCTGGTTGTTGCCAATTAATTTCTGACGGCTACGACATGGACATTTTGTGGCTGTCAAATATGTTTCTGGTCTAGATTTATTCCTGTTTAATAATTAATAAAGCATAAAGAGTTAACGAAACAAAATTTAAAGTGCATTTTATTTGCTGCGTAGACAAAATTTAAACTTATAAGGCATGTAAATTTTCTTACGAACAACTACAGTAAGGCAAATGAACAACAATCTACTTAGCCAAAATTAATCTCTGTCAAGTAAAAAATTGGAGTGTTGTCAAATATACGGGGAAAACGATAATTTTCCATACAAATTAGTCATGGTTTTCAAAGCAATTTTTAAATCAGCATCAAATTGTAAATAAGTGTCTATCTACATGTTTATTTAAATGAAAATAAAACCAAGTCTAGTCTTTGTAATAATTCATGCGAACTATTAGGATAACCTAAATTTTATCTCGTGGCCTTACTATGCATTTTAAGAGCATGCAATAGAACTTTAATTGGCGGCCGCCAAATATTATGTTGCGACAGCCAGATGTTGCTACCGACGGACACTAAATAACCTACAATTTACATGTAGTAGCTGCATTTATGTTGGGAAAGATTTTTGAACCTCTTTGGACACTTATCAACCACCCAAGCTGAGTAGCCCATAGACAAGAGATGCGCGATTTATCAATATACATATACCAGTATTTTTAATTGCGCGAAACTTTTGTGATACGGAGACTAAAATACCCGTATTTAGTACATAATCAAAATTTTCGGATATAATTCATTTATTTGTTCAAACATTTAAGTTACAATTACTGGAAGTGTAAACAATTTTGTAAAATAGTAAAACAACGGCATCTTAGCATCCAAACATGCTTTGATGTATAATACGTTTATGGTGCCACCGTTGAGGCGAGCGCACTTGTATACCATAAAACAAGCATTACATAGCTCACAGTATACACTTAATTCATGACTACGAGGGGAACAGTCAAACTGTTGTCCCGAGGTAATGGGGAAGACCTGGGAAACTGTTGCCCTCGGCCTTCGGCCTCGGGCAACAGTTTCCCAGGTCTTCCCCATTACCTCGGGACAACAGTTTGACTGTTTCCCGAGTTGTCATGAAATAAGTGTTTTATTACCTAACCTACTAATAAAGTATATAATTTCTTAAAGTAATGATATCGACATAATAATCAATGGCTTTTAAAATACATTGACAAAAGTTTGTATTATTTTTTAAAACCAAACTAAACAAGATGAATATTATCAAATATTCACACTGATTGGTGTAAAATCAGAAAAATTAATGGGTGTGATATTATCATGCACTAATAAATTGAAAAAAAAGCATGTAGTAAACAACATAATGATGTCTTAAAGATTTGAATATTGCACGTTTATGGCAAAGATCTATACTGAATGAAAGGGGCCTACATTTTTCCCAAACTACTCTCAGAAAAGGTGTTCATGGCCTCTTCTTTGAAATGATATTAAATTGAATATATATTTAAATTGGTATCAGGTTTACTTTTCAGATGATAATTTCAAATTGAATGAAAATGCTTCAATTTATATATAATTCAATGTTATAGCTGTAAAGTACGGGAAATTAACTATGACGTCATAATGGAACAGTTCAGCCATGCAACAGTTCATTCTGTGACCGGGTAAACAGTTTTGACTGTTTCATGATTTGCAAAAACATTAAAAAGAATCAGGAAACAGTTCAAAATGCCTAATTACAATTTATATAGTAGGTTAGGTAATAATTTAAACTTTGATCTGCCTTTCAATCTTCAAACCGCACGAAACAGTCTAACTGTGACGTAACATTATGTCGTATGTAATTTGCATTTCCGTAACTGAGTCTAAACTGGCCACCTGCAATTTTGTATTGAAAGGCACTGTAGAGTAGATGCATTTTTTTGTTTCGTTAAATCTAAGGTCTCAGTGAGAACTAAATTTTGATACATAATAATTGCGGGACTGTTTACTCGATCGCCATTATCGCATGGAATCCTGGTAAATGTAGCAAAGGAATTCTTGAAAGGTTGCAAAGAAAAATTTGTTTGACGATTGTACAGATATTAATTCGAATTTTCTCTGTTCTTACAAGTTAAAGTCGCTGCACTCGTTATAATTTAAGCTAAAAGAAATGAAGTTTTCACGCAGTATTTGTCAGAAGATTATGGACATTTATTGAAAATCAAAAGTTATTTATTTGTATGTTGTTTAACGTCCCTCTCGAGAATTTTTCACTCATATGGAGACGCCACCACTTGCCGCGAAGGGTTGTAAATTTAAACTATGCTTGGCACTCAGGGACATTGAGCAGTGAAGGATCTTTTTCCTGCCAACACCTAAGTACTGCGAAACGTGACCATGGTTTATACAGTATCATCCGAAGGACTGGTCTCCACGTCCGGAGTGGATTCGAACCTTACTTGGCGACTCTAGAGCAGACGTCCTAACCACTGCGCCACACGAGCGGCTTAAATCATAGGCAAAATTGCATGTAAACATATCATGATATTATGATGTATTTTGTGTAATATTTTAGGAAAAATCCTGATACCTCGGGATATGAAATGTTCTTGCGATACCGATCCCTACCGTAGACAGAACCATTGTCAACATCACTAAAATGTTTCAACCTTATTCGTAAATATTCAAATCTTTTTCGTACCTCAGACTAGTTATCCTTAATTGTGCCTGAACTTTACTGTGTACATGCAGCGAGCTTATGTTATTTGCAGGTAGATCAACATTCAATATAATTCAATGTCTGACGTTTAATCTAAATTATATGCTACCTTAGGGTTCCAACAATATCTAATTCATACCAGGACACTTTCTTGTCTCTATCTGTATTTTTGTACGTATTATCTTAATCTTGACAAATATTAAAGATACATGTAATTGAAAGTATTTAGTTTTATTGGTTTGATTGTATTGTTTGATTGTTGTTTGAGTGTTGTGACAAATTTTGTTCCTCTAAGCTTTCCCATTCTCATCAATAGTAACGAGCAGAATCCAATATCTTCGCGGGGCAGCTAAACAATAATCTTTTAAAATGGGGTGTTTGGACGTGTGCGCAAAGATAGTAAAACCCGAAGACCTGCAGTTTATCAGTAATGCAAAAAAATAATAATAATAATAATAAAAATAAATAAATAAAAATCGATGACTACAATTAGCCGCTCTACAGGAAACTCGAGATCACTGAAAAAACTGTTTGGGCGAACGTTTCCATCAAAATCTTCATTAATTGTCTTTGTGTAAATGACGATCAATATATTGCAGACATATGATAAAGATTATGAGGAAGTACAAAAACTTGGCTTAAGCCTTTTTTTTTTTTTTAGAACTTACAATCTCGGTTAAATGTAAAATGTCCACCTTCGTTGGCTAGCATAGACAGAAAAAACCCACTTCCTGGTATTTCCTAATTGACATACCCCATATCTCTGTTAAAATTTGATCGTTAAAATTTAAAGTAGAAAAGAAAATTAAAATGTTTTTGGCTGCCAATCTTTTCCGAATTACAAATATTTTAACAGCGTTTTCGATGATATGGAGGATATTTTTGTATGCAAACGCATGCCTCTTATTATAAATCAGCAGATAATATCAAAATATACTGCAAAAGGTGACAATAATGTCTTTCTTTTTAGAAAGACCAATTCTTCCTCATAGTGCGTCATTAAATATGCTTACTATGGCACCCTTGTCTCGTTAAGTGAACACGGAAAAGCAGTAGTTGTACATGACCTGTATTTCACTTTCTTCATTAATAATACAGTGTATCTGGAAATCTGTCATTCATGAATGGCTTCGTAACACTGACACAGAAGTCATTAGCGCTTTAGCAGTTCAAAAGCACTTATCACAGACTACCTATAAAAACCAAAAGTGAATTTATTGTTTCCTAACTATTTATTTCTAAAGTTTGGCATTTATTGGCCACGGCTGGTTCAGATCAAATTATTTAAAATACATGTGTACAGTGGGTGCCGACCCAATTGGTTTTTGGCACACCTCCAATCAAAGCAAACAAACAATCAATCAATCAATATTAACCGTACACATGTCAAAGTTTTAAACGATAAGACTGGCGTTTCTTCCAAATTCTGCAGGTGCGCCAGCCTTATGCATCAATAAATCAATATTCAATTTCATCAATCGAAATTGAATTCAATCAATCAATCAATGTTCAATTCAATCAATCAATATTCAATTCAATCAATTAATGTTCAATTCAATCAATCAATAATCAATTCAATCAATCAAGGTTCAATTCAATCAATCAATGTTCAATTCAATCAATCAATATTCAATTCAATCAATAAATGTTCAATTCATATCAATTCAATAAATCAATATTCAGTTCATTCAACTCAATGGATTGTAGTAAGCTCATGTTTAAGCCAAGCAATATTTGAATAAATCATCAATGTTCAATGTTAATTATGTACAAGTTCATTGTGTTCGATTCCAGAATTATCAACGTAATCATGTTACATCTGCGCCCTGTTAACAGCGGCGCGAGTCAAGATGATTTGTGTTAAGCTAAATCCGCCCATCCGGCACTTGGCTCTTGGCAATGTTATTTACAGAAGCATAGATAGGGCCAGCCGTGACGATGAGGTTGACTAGAATTGATTGATAGCAATCATATAACAGCTACGCCCTGTTAACAGCAGCGCGTGTCAATATGATTGGATAAGCAAAATCCCTCCTAATGGCACTTGATACTGTCCATCACAAAGGCGTGTAACACTGTTGGAAAAAAGGGGGAGGTCGAACATGGCAACGGCGACGTCTAAGAATGATTCATGGCTCCACTCCTTGAGTAGCTTTCCTGAAATGAAAAACTCGAGGCACAGAAAATAAGTTTAAGAAATAGGGATTGGGAAGGGTGGGTATTTGAAAAAATTTCTAAAAAGTTTGCAGCACACCCAAAAACGTGTATCTTTGTAGTATGGTTGATAATTGACTGTTTCGATACTTGGCGCAGATATTGCGCGCGCATCATTCCACGTGGTTCGCTGTGATAAATGGATTTATAACGTATTCACTGCATAAATCCGATTATCACAGACTACCTATAAAAACCAAAAGTGAATTTATTGTTTCCTAACTATTTATTTCTAAAGTTTGGCATTTATTGGCCACGGCTGGTTCAGATCAAATTATTTAAAATACATGTGTACAGTGGGTGCCGACCCAATTGGTTTTTGGCACACCTCCAATCAAAGCAAACAAACAATCAATCAATCAATATTAACCGTACACATGTCAAAGTTTTAAACGATAAGACTGGCGTTTCTTCCAAATTCTGCAGGTGCGCCAGCCTTATGCATCAATAAATCAATATTCAATTTCATCAATCGAAATTGAATTCAATCAATCAATCAATGTTCAATTCAATCAATCAATATTCAATTCAATCAATTAATGTTCAATTCAATCAATCAATAATCAATTCAATCAATCAAGGTTCAATTCAATCAATCAATGTTCAATTCAATCAATCAATATTCAATTCAATCAATAAATGTTCAATTCATATCAATGTTCAATAAATCAATATTCAGTTCATTCAACTCAATGGATTGTAGTAAGCTCATGTTTAAGCCAAGCAATATTTGAATAAATCATCAATGTTCAATGTTAATTATGTACAAGTTCATTGTGTTCGATTCCAGAATTATCAACGTAATCATGTTACATCTGCGCCCTGTTAACAGCGGCGCGAGTCAAGATGATTTGTGTTAAGCTAAATCCGCCAAACGTGCATAAATACTCATGTAATATGCACGCCGCCACAATAGTGGGGGTAGCTTAACACCCTACTCGCAAATCCAGCCGTGACCGCTCCAATATACCAATCATAAAGAATACACATTATTGTTGCAGTTTATTATAGATGTAAGCCCACTTTTAAAATTTTCAAGGAACAGTTTATTACCAGACATAGAGAGGTGTATCCCGTCGGGGCGGTAATTGTCGAGACTGAGATGGATATTTGACTGCTTAATGTACCCTCCGTTATAATGGGTTAAAATATGTTTGGCAATTGCACTATTTACTCGCGCCCGACCTCTTTCGAGGTCGGGCCTCCCTTCACATTTCCAAGCAATCCTAGTTATCATTTGCGACCAAATTATCTTAGTGTTCGGGAGGAGCTTTTGAATCTTTTTCAAATCACCTTTTATTGCAACTATCAATTCAATGGTCTTCATACGGCCAAGGTCATTTGCTCCACAATGTAATACCAAAAATTTTGGTGGATCGATAAATGCAAGTAAATGTTTTAACAATTTAAGAACACCACTCCAGCACATTCCTCTTCGACCTTGCCACAGTATATTATGCCTGTCGAGATTAAGGTCAGATGTGAATCCTAACTCAATCGCAGCTAAAAAGGCCCATGAAATTAATGATGAACCGATGATCCAAATATCTTGATAATGTTCTGTAACGAAAAAGATCTGATTTCAAGCTGTCATTCTATTTGACTGCCGGGATCCTAATATATAAGCGATAACAATCTGACTTCCACCTTCCTAACAATCTAATTATTTCGTCATCAACGCCCTGAGAATGGAAGTATGTAGCTGCTCCAATTCTAAAGGAATGTGATTTATAGTTGCATCCAGATATACTGAGACGCGAGAGGCATTTAGTTAAGATTGAATTAAACTGATATCTAGTTAGCGGTTTACCACCGAAATGACAAAATAATTGACCAGAAATATTCGGTCTTTGTTGTAAATAATGCTGCATGAGTAATAACGGACAATATGGACCGCCGATAGCGGGGATAATTAACTGTGTTCCTTTGCCGTACTGGTCAGTCTTTGACCTCCTAAGGTTAACTTCTAAGTAAGATGAAGACTCGTGTATAATGAGATCGTTCTTAAGTAATGCTGTGTTTGAATTTCTAGGGCCTACTGTAAATTCCCCGACTCGAAGAAAACCAAAAAAGGCCAACGAAAAAGCCGCGGAAAATAGGCTCGCCTCGTAACTCGATGTGCATACAATGGGTAATGTATTAATTAATTTGTAGAGGAGTTGAATCGTTATTGGTAACCGTGTATCTTTGGAGTGTCTTTCTCTCTTCATTCCCTCTAGCATTTTTCGAATAATAAAATGTGAAGTATAATCCGGTAATTCTGAGGTGGAAATCTTAATCTTATGCGATATAGCTGCTAGATATGTTTTGACAGTGCTAACTGCGTAACCTTTGACGGAAAGGAAAGCGACAAAGTTTGTCAATTCCTCCAGCGATGGTGGCCAAGAGTTACGGGGGTGAAACTCGGACCTGAACTTACAAAATAAATCGTAGCCGTTGTTGTATGCCGCTTTAGTATTGTCTGAGGTGGCCATGTCTATTAATCTAACGGTTTCGCTCCTGATATCAGTGAGTGAAATACCGGTGGAATCGGGGTTGGTTTTACATCTGCCTTTGGGGCTAGTTCCCGGAATTTGGTCCACTGTCGACGAGATAAAGCATCAGCAATATTATTATATAAGCCTGGGATGTGTTTCGCTTTAAATCTAAAATTATATTTCATTGAGAGATATACTAAATAACGAACGAAATGCATTACTCTTTTAGATTTTGACGTCTGTTTGTTCAAGATGAATACGAGGGCTGCGTTATCTACTCTTAATATAACATTTTTTGATCTGAAGTATTTTCCCCACAATGTCATTGCTAGAACTATTGGGACCAGCTCTAAAAAGGTAACGTCCCTCAAAGTTTCCGTTTCCCCCCATGTTGAGGGCCAAGCGAAGTGGGCCCATTTGCCGTTTAAGTACGCCCCGCACCCCAGGTTCTTACCCCCAGCACTGTCTGTATACAATTGAAGAATATCACTGCTTAACCAATCAACATCATTTAAATAGCATATGCCATTGAAGTGATTCAAGAAATTAAGCCACATGAGCAAATCGTCTTTAATGGATTTTGTAATGCGGATAAAATGATGTTGCCTTTGCACACCAATCATAGCATCATAGAAACGCCGATTGAAGGCGCGGGAAGACCGCACGGCTTTGGTGCAAAAGTTTAATTGACCTACCAGAGATTGCATCTCCTTCAAAGTGACTTTAGATTTATTTGTCATTTCTGTCAGCGAAATCTTAAGCTTAATTAGCTTATCGTTTGGAATGCGTACTTGCCCCAGACATGTGTCAATTTTCAATCCCAGATAGGTTAACTTTGTGACAGGGCCAACAGTTTTATCGATGGCAAGAGGAATTCCCAAAGCTTTACATAAATCGCCAAATTGTCTCATGAGTCGTAAGCAATCGTCGGAATTAGCTGAACCAGCAAACAAAAAGTCATCAAGATAATGCGTAACATGCGCGAAACCAAACTGTGACCTGACGGCCCATTCCAAAAATGAAGCAAATTTCTCAAATGTAGCGCATGATATAGAACAACCAAATGGTAAACATTTGTCAATGTAGTATTTACCTTCAAATTTGAAGCCGAGTAGGCAAAAATCATTTGGTTTTATTGGTAATAGTCGAAAGGCGCTTTTTATGTCCATTTTGCCCAATAAAGCTCCTTTACCGAGCTGACTTATCATTTCGATAGCGCTGTCGAATGAAGAGTAGTGTACGGATGAAAGTTCTTTATCTATAAAGTCGTTGACGCTATTGTTATGTGGATATGACAGATGAGTAATTAAACGCCACCCCCCGCTAGATTTAGGAACGACGCCTATTGGAGACACCCTCAGGTTTGAGAGTGGTAGGTGATGGAAAGGGCCAGCCATGCGACCCATATCCACTTCACTTTGCAATATACTATGAATTTCGTTTGGGTACTGGTTTGCCGAAATTAAATTTTTACACTCCAAGTAATTACGCGGACCTAAATACTGAAGCGAAAATCCAAATTTAAACCCATTTAACAACTCATTACCTAATTTGTGGTTTGGATACGACTGTATCAATATTGAAAGTTGATTAATGTCTACTGGAGAATGACCGAGGTGCATTAGCCCCCTGGGGGTAGCGAAATCTATATTTTGGGATTTGTCCTGGGCGTGGTTGCTGATTTTGTGATTGAAAACGAAAAGGCTGCTTTTGTACAGAAGAGCGTAGAGCTGAATTGCGAGGACAAGTGAACATTGGGTGCTCAGATGAACATTTGATACAGCAATGTGCATAAATACAATAGGGTTTACTGCATGCACCCTTGTAGTTGAAATCAAAACACATGCCCTTCGACGGTTCAACTGCTTTTGGGGGATTGATTAGCGGAGAAGTTACGTATAACATCCAAAGTTCATTGTCAATTTCCCCCCATGCCAGAGAACTATTTCTTGCCTTCTTAAGCCTAAATTGTTCATCATACAATTTCCAGCCCGTGGGAGATCTATAAGAACCCAGTCTAACCGTGTGCATATATTTAAGTAAACCAAGTGATTGATCGGGGTGTGCTTCAACGTAAACACTAGTAAAAACAAGAAACGCATCAGTCCATTTCCCAATGTCGGTGATTTTCCCACTTTTCCCCTGTTGAAGGACGAGTTCCCCGTCCACTAAATTGAGCTTGTTTTTCTTATCCCTTTCATCTGATGATTCCAATAAAACACCCAGATCTAAATACTCCCCATTTTGTATTTTTTCCCGTGTTTTTGGAGAGATGTTGTAACCCAATGAATCTGTTACGCTAACAATAGGTGTAGGCAAGTAAGCTGACGTACCTACTGAGCTGATAGTGGCAGCGATGTCTTCCTCATTGCTGGGCATCCCTTCACATGAACTGGTACTACTTTCTTTTACTCCCTCCTTTTGTGGGGCCTTGGTGGTAGCTGTCTCTTTTCTGGAAGACTTTTTGGCGGCTGTAACTGCAGTTGTATTTGACTTTCGTTTAGGCATCTCTCCGGAAAATTATTTGAAAAAATTTCTAAAAAGTTTGCAGCACACCCAAAAACGTGTATCTTTGTAGTATGGTTGATAATTGACTGTTTCGATACTTGGCGCAGATATTGCGCGCGCATCATTCCACGTGGTTCGCTGTGATAAATGGATTTATAACGTATTCACTGCATAAATCCGATTATAGAAAACCTATTTTTTGAAGAGTAATTTTGAAATAAAATATTGATCAGTAAAATTTATGATCTAAAACTGAAATATTTTGTGATTATATCAAATTAATTACAATTTCAGAAACAAGTTTATAGGAATGTGTTGTAAACAGTTTTAAACATTTTGCTGACATTTTTCTATGTCTAGAATTGGAGCAGCAGGAAAAAAAAAACATTTGTAGTTTTCCTTTATGAAATTAAAAACTTTGTGTCACAAAGGGAAAATCAAGCAGAAAATAGATACTTCAGTTGTTATTCTGTGTGTCTATCAATGATTTTTTTTTTCTTAATTAATTTTTGAATTCTCATATCTTACATGTTAGCAATCATCCATTCTGTAAAATCAATTAAAATGAAATGCTTTCTATGGAAGTTTGAATAAGAAAAATATTCTTTAAAAAAGGAAATATCAATTAATATACTTGCACCTTTGGGCAATCGCATTAAAAATTACATCAGTCATTTATTTTCATAGATCAATATAATTAAAGTAGTTATTGACAATTTCCGAAGGAAAATATCTTATTTATGTGACTTGTGAAATGTGTGAAATTCTAAATAGTTAATTATAAAACGTGACATGTAAATCGTTTTAAATATTAAATCATAAAGTTTCCACCTTCAGGAAACACTGACCATGTACGATAAAGCCGATTTGCAACCTTTATATTGAATCATATTGGACTATTCGAGGACTACCATTCCATGAATATGGAATATTTCTTCCGGACTAAATAATAAGTAGGTACTCTTTGATAAAGTACTATGTCCCTATCATTCGGGTTCTGTGAAAATGCACAATATAATTGTTTTTGCTTAGATATTTTAAAGAATGTCTGTATATGGAAATCATAAAAAAAAAAAATTGAATAAAAATAAAGTATTTGTCACATACCTTACATAGTAAAAAAGTATATTTCTCATCCTCATTTGGTGTGACAAAGTTAAATTAATAATAATGTCCATGTAACACGACCTTAATTTGCACCAGCCATTTAGAGCAATGGGGCAGATGACTTTTACCTGTAGGTACAAACTCCATTCATTTGAAGAAATCTTGGTATTTTTTTCTTTTCTGGCAAAGCTTAAATGTGATTTTTGATTACATGCAACATGAAAAATGTGTAAAAGTTGAGTTAAATCAAAAATATGGGCCATATTTTATTTTAACAATACAGAAAGATTAGGGATACTTCTAATCACTTTGATCCACACCTTGAAAATATAATTTCATTCTTTACAAATCTTTTTTTTTTTTTTTTTTTTTTTTTTTTAAAACTTTTTTAATGTTTATGAAATAATGGAAGTTTGGTATTGTTTTTCTTGGAAAAGCCTATACTTTTTAAATCTAAAGTAATATTTTAATTTCCATAATATTTGGAAATGAAAAAGGAAAGAGAAGACAGTTTAGAACACAAGGTCAGATCTAAATTGTTGAAAAACCCGAGGAACATGCGATTTGAAGGGTTTTTTTTCATGGTTATATATACATGTACTATTCATATATGATTTTGAAGTTTTCTCTCACTTCATTATAATTGAGAGTAATATGAATATTCAAAATATTATTTAAGATTCAGTAGTGAGGTATTTGCATACACATTGTACCTGTATGATTTATTAATTTCTTTTAAGTCTATTAACGCACACATTACGATCTGCACTACTTTGTTCACCATGCACTCACAGCTTTCAATAAAAGATCAGAACATGTTAAGTACTAACAAACATTATCACCATGCAGCTATGTTAAGGCTGCATAAAGGGGGCGGGGCCTAATTTATACGGGAAATATTTACTGTGAAATCCCACAAATATGGCAATCCTCACAATAATAGAAAATTAAATAATTTGCGATTTTAAACTGCATACATGAAATGAACTACATCAAAACTAACCACTTCATTCATTTTTGTCGCTAGTTAAACAATGTTATTTCCTTTAATATTAAAGTCATGTGATGATACATGTATATAGTAGCTTTACATAAATAAATTCAGTTTTATAAGGTATGTATTTCAACACGTTTTTATTCCGTTGATTTCTTCGTAGTACGCCTTAAACAGTGCTGCGCAATTTATAAAAACCCTGAAATACAATTGATATGGATCGAGGAGTTCGTGTTCGTGTGGTTTAAACTTAGATTCCTGGCTTAATAAATGAAGCCATTTTCATGTCCTCACCATTACCATTATAAACTTAAATTACAATATTTGCAATATATATATATATATATATATATATATATATATATATATATATATATATATATATATATATATATATATATATATATATATATATATATATATATATATATATATATATATATATGACACTGTGTAAAGAAAAGACAAAGGCAAAGGGAAAATCTAAGAAAAGGTAAATACAGAAAATTCAATGTTTTGTAGTTGGATATGGAATTTATTTCACTCGTGAGACTGGCGCCTGATCCCATCTCTAATTTTTTTGAGGTCTGCGTTTGCTCTGCTCCTGATTTTATTGTTTCAATGGACTTTTAAGCTCGGATACTGTTCGTTATCTCCATATTTCATAAACCACGCTGTGATCTTTCAGCATATCGCTGATCCCGTGGTATATGACTGTAAAGACAAGGCTTTGACCTTGTCTCATACCGCTGTATAGACTACGCTTTCATCTAGCTGCATACCATTGTTCCGTATACTCCTATGTATACTACTGTCTTACTGCATACCATTGTTCCCTATACTCCTATGTATACTGCTGTCTTACTGCATACCATTGTTCCCTATACTCCTATGTATACTACTGTCTTACTGCATACCATTGTTCCCTATACTCCTATGTTTACTGCTGTCTTACTGTATACCATTGTTCCCTATACTCCTATGTATACTACTGTCTTACTGCATACCATTGTTCCCTATACTCCTATGTATACTGCTGTCTTACTGCATACATTGTTCCCTATACTCCTATGTATACTGCTGTCTTACTGCATACCATTGTTCCCTATACTCCTATGTATACTACTGTCTTACTGCATACCATTGTTCCCTATACTCCTATGTATACTGCTGTCTTGACACTTTGCCGATTATTCTCCCTATCTGTAATCTACTTTTCTTCTCTTGTTCAGAAATCTACAATAAAAAAATCCTTAAAAGGTATTTAATGTCTAGTTGTGTATTATCAAAATAAATCCCTAAAGTAAATTTTAGCTTTAAAATCAATCATGCATAAATTAAGCTATTTTTTTGGTAGAGTTTTATTGTATTCTTTTTTTTTTTTTTTTTTTTTTTATTTCTTGATTCCTTTAATAAATATAATGCATTTAACAATCTCAAAACATGACCATTTCTTACGTTTGTAACTTCTTAGGAAATTATAAACAAATTTACTTTGAAATGATAAGGAAAATTAAAATTACGTTGAAACTGAACGTACAGGCATTAATTATATACGTCAGAAATCCAAGGACAATTAAATCCATAATATTAATCAATATTAAATCAATATTTTATGCGTTCTTGTCAATATTTTTTAAATTTTATTTTTAATTGATTAGTTTTGTCGCCGTACAGAATATATTTGTGTAAGGTTAATTGTGGCGAGTTTTCAAGAATGTGTACATATGTACATTTTTATCATCCATACGTGGATCGACACATACTCTATAATTAAAATATATAAAAAAAACATTCATAAATCATTATGTATAATACACAATAATAAATATAAAGTACTTTTAGGATGACATATTTATGATCGACTTTTATGTTTTATGTTGTGTTGAAAAAATATTAACAATGCTAATGAAATAAATATCATTTAGACTGATTTATTGATTCATGTCTTTAAAAAAATTGACAAATGACTGAATTATGAACCTGAACACTTTCCTTGAATTATGATAGACAGAGGAGAGCTATTTGTTGTGAATTAATTGGCAAAACATACATTTTATGCTTCTCTCTGTGACTTTTATGTATTATTTCTGGACAATTTCACTGAACTGTATTAACATGCAATGTTTATGGTCATAAATTAAACCTTTTTTTTGTCAATGAATTCTACAAACAGGCACCGAAAAAAAATCCTATCTCTTCATAAACAGAAGGATTTTACAAAAGATTATACCAGTTTATATACGTAGTAATTAAAGATTATCATAAGAAAAATGCACACCATAACGAGAAAACGTGATGAACCTTTTCTTTTCAAACAAAGATACATAGCGGGTTCCAGGAGATGCTCTACCAAGCCTCTATCGTTACTCCCCACTAAAATGTTAAAAGCAGTGAAGGAGAAACTTTAAAAGTACTGTAAAACAATTTACTCGGGACGTGATGTAAATCAGATGCGGATACTTAAAAACTTCAAGAAACTCTCAGAAAATTTTAAATCACAAAATTTTTACCTAAATCATTGTCATCAAAACGTACGGCTTTTCAACACTTTAAACGACCAAAGATGCTTGAATTTCAAATTGAGAATATTTACATGTATGTAGTTTTGGGAGATCAAATTTTCCAAAAAATCTGTTGGAATTTCCACTTGTCTAATAGGTTCCCGTTGTCAGCAGAACTATTTTTGTATTCATGCGAAGCTTTTTTTCGAAAACGTACATGAAAAGAAGAGGTCTCTTGCTGTATGATATGTTAATCACGATCTATCAATTATCGATATCGTTTTCATTCCCACGTTGATTTGATATATCTATTTGAACTTCATATAAGATACCAAAAAGTCTGAAACATCTGTCTCATATTGATTATTTTACTACTAGAAAAAGGCAACAAAAAACTAATAACTTCAACTATCAAAATCAACTGCATATGGAATTTATAAATTTGCAGCCCTCCATCGGCAAGTGGAGGCGCCTCCATATGAGTAAAAATTTTCGAAAGGGACGTTAAACAACAAACAAACATGAATATAAAATGGCTAGTTTTCACACTTCCTTGAAAGAAATGAAATGAAAGTGCATTTACCAAGGTAGTTAACAATAAAATGATTAATTCTTTTAAAATTTGATTTTTTTTTGGGGGGGGGGGGAATGGGGGGTGAAATTCAATCAAAAGTACTTTCTATGTATAAATTGGTAGATAGAACTTAAAATCAATTTAATAAACAACCGAGTACATGGTTGTTATTCATATTGAAAATGTTAGAAACTGTGAAAGAAACTATATCATCTGAAATTTAAGAAAAAGAATAGGTACTCAAGTCATAATTACATGTATTGAATATAATCACTGTACAACTCATGCATTGTTGGTAGTGTAATTATTTTGGAAAAGATCAAATGACTGATTATTTAAGAGTATATGTTTATTTTTTCCTCTACCTGATAGTTTTTCTTTTTACATGTATGTATTTGTTTATTTTCTTTTTAAAGACCGCAAAAAGGAAAAAACGTAAGACTTGTCAAACAACCTTTACTTTGTAAAGTACTGAATATGAAAAAGTGAAGATATCAAACAGTAATCGATCTAAAAAAAATACAAAAAATAAAAATCTGTAAAGAGGGTATTAAACACGGACCTCTAGAAGAGGGGTCAGGTGCATAGGAGGAGTAAGTATTCCCTGTTGACCGGTCACACCCGCTGTGAGCCCTGTGTATTGATCAGGTAGACGGGTCATTCCTTAATTAGGTTTAATAAAAGGCTTAGCAATTGGTATGAAACAAGTCGGCCAAAATACGACCCAATGATAGACTATATTAGCTACAAATGTCATTATAACATCAATAGAATCTACGAAATGCTGACAATAATACTCTCCACTGTCCAATACCCACTCATTAAAAACGTTTCTTTATATCACTTAAAATTTATTTTGCTAAGAATTGTTCCAGTAGCAAAAATTCGTTTATCATTGTTTAATTATTTTACTGAGTAACTGTACTTGCACAAGATCAGCAACTGTGAAGCGCCAATCTCTTTCCATGACATGACTAGCTCTTTAAAGTTGATCAGATTTTTACAGATAGTTCCTGTCCTCACAGATTTTCCTCGTCTGATAGAGAGGCGCTATCATTCAAATACCACCTGTGCCCTTTACACACACAATTACGACTCGTTTTAGACATATTGTCTGCTTCCTCTCGCATTTTCAGTTTACTCTGGAGTTTTCCCGATGTACACACAAAAGTGTGTCGTTAGTTTCTGCTTTCTTTTCTTTCTTTTTTTTTTCTTTTTTTAATAATGAGGACCACCTATTTTCTAAAATTGATTTCTTTCAACGAAGCAAAATATTTATTCATAATTTTAAAACATGAAACGATGTAACAATTCATGATTGTCTAGGATTTCTTTCTCTTTTTGAACCATTTAACAGATATTTTTGACTACAGACAGTATTCAGTGTATTGAACGTAAATTACTAAATTTTTATCCGCCCTTCGATAATATTTCTGTCGATTTTAATTCTGAATGATTTTGAAATAAATCACCTTTATTTTGAAAATCTTATTACACATCATTCGAGTTTTTTGTTAAAAAAATATCTACCATATTTGAATATAATATCAAGTTAAATAAAAAAAGGTAAGAAATAAGTTTTTGAACTTTCCGAACAATCCTCTTTATTTATTAAACATGATTCCATTCACAGATAAAAGGATAAAATTCGTCACATGGCGCGTCATTCAGTTTATATTTAAAGTCACCGTATAAATTCAAGCAATGTTCGTTATTCATGTAGTTATTCGGTTCTCCTGGAGACCACCAATTCGTGTCTACGTTTACCGGATCAAGAGAACTCCACCAGACCATTTGTCCTCCACCTGCATTTGTTCCACCAATAAAGACGAAACCTAGAAGTAAGGTTTAAAAGAGATATTATCAATAAAGATTAAAAACAATAAAGACATCAAGAGAATTGAAATAGGAAATACTGAATTTTTAATGTCACAGTACGCTGACGACACAATGATAATCTTAGATTGTTCAGAAAAATCGCTTCAGGCTTTAATGAAGGAAATAAAAGAATTTTATAAAATGTCAGGTCTTAAGATAAATTAATCAAAACCCAAGTGGTATGGATAGGTAGCAAGAAATACTCTAATGATAGAATTTGTCCAGAGATGGAATTTATTTGGACAACCAATTTCAAACTTCTTGGCATTTATTATAATGTTGATCTTGCAAAAATTACTAGATTGAATTACGACAAAAAAACGTGTTAAAATCAAATCAATTATAGAACAATGGAGAAAAAACCTAAACCCAATTGGGAAAATTAATTTAATGAAATTACTTCTTACTTCACAGCTTAACCATTTATTTATATCCTTATCAACTCCACAAATCCGACTTTTTAAATTTCTATGGAAATCAAATGTCGATTAAATTAAAGAAAAGTTGTTACTCATCAGCAATATACATATGGTGGTTTAAAAATGATTGATATAGGCTGTTACATAAAAACCTTGAAGTGAACATGGATAAGGAGAATTATTGATGACAATAACTCCAAATGGAAAATATTGCTTGAAAATATTGTTGACACTGATAAACTAATAAATACAAGATCATGCATTTATCAAACTTTAATAAGTGTTTGCACAATTAGTTTTGGTAGTGCTTTTCAGGAAATCCAAGATAATTCAGAAATTACGATTCGTAATGAATATGTTAATCAACCTATATGGTTTAAAAAAAAAATTAAAATTGGAAAACAATCTGTTTTTTATAACTCTTGATATGAAAATGGTATTATTCATATGGTAGTTCTCCTAGATGAAAATAACCATTTTCTGTTACTAGATAATCTCCAAAATAAATTTAATATTAAAACAAATTATGTAACCTACAATGGTATAAGACAAAAAATATTTGCAGATTTAAGGAGATACAATTTTTGCAGAAATGGATTAATCCAAAGACCAATGATTCCTTATAATATTAAAGTATTTGTTCTTACAAGGAAAGGATCAAAAACTATGTATGATATTCTGAATAAACCAGTTATTAAACCTTTGGGTAAAAATAAGTGGGCTAGATATTTTGAATTAACTGATGTGCAATAGGAAACTATTTATAGTCTTCCATTCCTCGTGACACAGGATTGTAAATTACAATGGTTTCAATACAGAGTTAATCATCATATTCTAACTACCAAGAGTCTCGTGTATAAAATGGGCAAAGCTGACACTACAATGTAAGTCTTGTACTTTCTGTGAAGAAGAAGAGGAAACAATTTATCATTTAATCTGAGACTGTATGTTTGTTCAGCAATTAAAAAAAATATTAGTCTTTGTCAAGCAAAAGACATTGAATTGAATTTAAATGCTAAATCATTTAATTTTGGTGAAAAAGATGAAAATGAAATCTTAGAATAATTTAACACTGTGTTAATATTAATGAAGCGTTACATTTATTAATTTCAATGTCAAAATACCTGTCCATCTATCCAAGGTTTTCTGAATCTATTTAAATCCTATTCTACAACTTTGAAATAAGCTGTAAAAGATGATATTTAAAAAAAATACTGACTATTACACATTCTGGCAGAAATGGGTTGTTATATTTCAATTTATTGATTTTTTTGGCAATTACTTTAATATGTTACAATTGAATCCCTCAAAACTGCACTGTTCTAGGTTTTCTTTCTCTCTTTTTTCTTTCTCAATAGCGAGCTTAAATGAAACTGGGTATGTAAAGTTAGAGCTTGCCTCTCTCTCTCTCTCTAAACTATTACACTGATGTTTGAAAAAAAGTTTCAACTAAAATTAGTTTCTATTTGGATTCTGATTTGTACATATATCTACATATAAGTTTGTAAGTATTTGTAATATCTGTGAAAGTTTCAATAAAAAGAAATACTATTGTCATCTAGATGTATAAAATTGCTTTTGTCAGATGTGTCTATTACTTATGTATGCAGAATTCTAAATCGAACACATCTCTATTCAACAATTACAGGATTTTTATTTTGATTACGCTTTAGCTCCAATATTTCAATAATTTATCAATAACTCCATGTGTTGATACTTTGAATTGTTCATTACTAGAATTGATATCCTGGGCTATTCTCTGTACAAAATTGAATTCTATTTTGATACTATGAATTTTTCATTACTATAATTGATATACTGGGCTATTCTCTGTACAAAATTGAATTCTATTTTGATACTATGAATTTTTCATTACTATAATTGATATACTGGGCTATTCTCTGTACAAAATTGAATTCTATTTTGATACTTTGAATTTTTCATTACTATAATTGATATCCTGGGCTATCCTTTGTACAAAATTGAATTCTATTTTGATCCTTTCAATTTTTCATTACCAGAATTGATATCCTGGGCTATTCTCTGTACAAAATTGAATTCTTCGATCGTCTCGATCTCCACAAGCTTAGATCCATTTCTTTTACATTCTCTCTGTAAATATTTATAAGATGATCAAGCGGTTGCATTTGAAAAAAAAAATTAGTTTATGAACTTGACATTACTGAAAACATGTGCAAATGCATCCATTCGGTACGTGCAATTGTTGATTTCTTATAGGATAGCTAATTATATCTCTTAAATTTGAAAAAAAAATTAAGAAATCAAAATAAAACTCTTTGCAATTTATCCATATAAAAGGTTGTGTTCTTATTTAGTATATATCCTACCTGTGCCTCGAGCCATGTTTTCTCTTCGTACACTGGGACATAGTAAGAAGTATCAAATATTCTCCGTATAGTGTTTTCTGAAGTTTTGAAAATATTTCTAGCATTATAAAA
Source organism: Saccostrea echinata (assembly GCF_033153115.1). Taxonomy (NCBI): domain Eukaryota; kingdom Metazoa; phylum Mollusca; class Bivalvia; order Ostreida; family Ostreidae; genus Saccostrea; species Saccostrea echinata. The sequence goes on from NW_026889777.1 coordinate 13,464,191, forward strand.
AAAATCAAATATGTCAAATATTAAAACAATCATTTCCCTTTTTTAAATTTGCTTTCTCTAACCAAGAAATCTATTTAAAAAAAAAAAAAAAAAAAAAAAAAAAAAAAAAAAAAAACCATATATTGTCCCTTCACCCAAAATCTATTATAGTAGTTATAAAACAAGGAACTATTTAACTAATTATAATGTATTTTGCCAATATTTTGTGATTGGTTGTCATAGTACAACAGGAAATAAAGGTTTATAATAGAATATCAAGTTGTCAATGCATTGTGTTAAATAATTTATTAGAAAAAACAAAATATGAAAGTAATGAAGAAGCATAGTAAAACAAAATTTCAAACAACCCCAAATTTTTCAACTTATTTCTAACGTCTTGTGTATTTTATTAAAACAATAAAAGCTTTTCTTTATTAATACAGGATTTAAAGGTTGAGACATTGCAATAAAAATACAACTTTTTCCCCTGCAATGATTACAGAAGTATTGATATAGATTCGAATGAAATGGTCGAAGGTACGTAAATTATATACTGTCAAACCTCGTTATCTCAAGCTCAATTGAATTGTTATAGGATATAAAACATGCTTATTTGTTCTCAAGGGATAACAATAATTATTCCCCTAACCCTGAATGAAATTTAAAAAAAAAAAGGTTGAAGGACAGTAATTATTCACACTGGATTCAATAATTTTCTAGAGCCATGAACTATAAAATAATGAGATTTTTTGAAATTCAAGATACAGTATCTTTTTAACAGTGCATTTCTGTTTTGCAAATACTTCCTTCGTATTTCTTGATTCAAGGTAATCTTCGAAAAAAAGGTAATAAACTGCTGCTTAATTTTTTTTACTGCTCTTTTATTTTCTTCGTTTTAAACAAATAAACAAATAGATATTTGAAGTGACATTTTTGATAAAACTATAGTCTGGAATATGTAGGCTTTCTTGCTATAATAAAAGACATACTTGCCGATGTAGAAGTCAGATGGATAAATCCAAATGAATGTATCATCTGTGTAATTCCTAATGATGTGGAAATAATACACCTTCCTGTGATACTGTTAAAGAAAACTTCAGAGCATTGCGCTCTTGATAAACAATTAGAACTACATGCAGATAAACTCTGTACACCATCTGCATCGTTCAAAATTCCAACTGAAGGAATTTTGTTATTATTTTCTAACGCACAAGAAAAATCCGAAGACTTTTTAAATTTTCCTAATATTGTAATAAATATGCCCGAGACTAAACATATAGGAAAAATAGTGAACTGCATGTTACTTTCAATGATGTGTAAATACAAACAGTTTATTCACTTCTGCATACTCTATATATACTCTTTCAATTATTGAAATTAGGAAATCAATTCCGATTGCAGACATCTAGAAATCCTATCAGCCTCGCAGCCTTGTATTAGATATTCTGAAACTCGTCTTATTGTATAGCTTGTCGGAGGAACTTTACTTTTGTAATATATATGGTCAAAGTTCATATTAACATTGATTACTTAAAAAAATTCAGTAACTCGGAAAACAAACTAATATAAGAAAAAGTACAACATAAAAAACAAGAGAAGTATCTGCATCTCTGTTATTGGTCTAATTATTGTGTTTACATTAAGCTTTTTCAGTAAAGCTACATTTAGGTAAAGATACATGTAGTATTATACAATTATGGAGACGCCTCGGTCAATATTGATATTTTTCTGGTGAATAACAAACCATTTCACCACCGAAAGAGTCCATAATTGTTTTATTATATAGTCCAGATTCGAATAAATAAGACATTGAAGGCTGCATGATGATACCACTTTCATTTACGAACTTCTGTCGTAGAAAAATAATAATAATAATAATAATAATAATAATAATAAAACAGAAATGGCCAGATCACAAGTTATAACTTCCTTGTCTTCCTTTTGCTGTTTATAAGAGATCGAAATGTTTAGAAAATAATCCTGCGATAGGCTTGGCTAATGTTTTTCCTGCTCAGATACACAGCTGGCTCCGGCCGTTGCAACCATTGTTTACAACGTTGTTTGAGGTGTTGATTGTGACGTCACAATGCCGCTGCACGCGCACCGACCCTCCGGTGAATACGGCTTCAAAACCAGTGAATATGTAGTGTTATGAACCGTTTGCGTTTGTATAGATTATATAGGGACTATAAATAGACTATCTAATAATACGTAGTATCACGCTTGAAGTTAGATCGAATGTTGACTGACGGTATGAAATACAAATTGTTACGCCATTATTTTCATTCTGAATTGTCTACAGCTTACTCTATATACAAAGGGCTCATGTTGGGTTAATCGGGTAAACAGAGAAGGTTCGTCCTCCTTGGCACCTGATTCTTATTTAGTGTTTCTAGGAGTCCGTTTTTCTTGTCCTCACTTTGGTTATGTTTAATTGTATTTGATCACTGTTCGTTATCTTCACATTTTATGATAGGCTTCCCCTACATGATATTCCTGATATATGTGTATATAATTATAAACTATTTAACTTAATGTACATAAATGCATATAAAGTAACTAAATTTACCTATTTTCATAAAGATATTCCTAGATATCTTGATTCTGCAACTTAGCCTAAACGCTTTGAAGACACCCCGCTTAGCACTGAGAGGGCATTTTTTATGAGAATTAGATATGTCGACTTTACCTGACTAAAATATTTTTTTCTAAAAAAATTCTTTTCTTTTGTTTGAATCAACAAATCAGCTCCATTATATATTCTATTTAATTTAACATTTGCTTCTGCTAAGTAAGGGTATAATTTTATTTCAATATAGCACTTTAAAACATATTTCCTAAAAGCTGACTTATCCTAAAAGAGGAGACCATGCAATATCTACATTGTGAAAAAGCATTTTGGTGATAATACCACAGATGATTGTGGTCTTTACTGCATTGAAAGTCAATCTAGCTTCGCCAGGACTAGAGAAATATGATTCTGTATTTATTTTGTCGATGCGTAAAGTTTCATTCCATTTGATTAAATAAAACTCATGTTCCTTAATCCTAAAATTAACATGTATTGTCATCATGGAGCACTTTTAACAACATATTAACGTCAATAACAACGTCCTGAAAGTTTCTTTAAATTACACTCCCTAGCCGTTTCTCATACTGTCTATAGTACCTTACCCATTTAATCCTCGTGTGAGGAAACCTAATGATTGTGAACAGCAGTGATTCCTCCGAACCGAAAATCCTCGGCGATTTGAAACTCGCTTCTATTCTCTTCTTAGATTAGAATTCCATGTGTCTATGAAAGTCACTTTCACAGCCTGATAATGAAGTAAGCGTTGCGAAAAACCAACCTTTCTATTGTCATTGATTGATTCTCTTTTTCGATTTAGATATATCATCTATGCCATCCAAATCACCAGGGTAGGAAGGACCTTTTAAGTCATTGCGTATATTTAAAACTGTTTTAATTCTCAGCGGTACTTTAGTGTCTTTATTTGCTCATTTGTCATACGTGGAACAAAAGATTATTTCAAAATTCGAGAAAATACTACGTCTCTCTGTTAAGCAGACTAGTCATTCTCAGATTCACAGTCTAGTTTCAACCTCATATGGAACCTCATTTTATGTACATAATTGAATGTCTACAACAAAACTTTGATTTTTCATGTTTTAAGTAGATTTATCCGACGGATATTATTTCGACAACGTTTTATCAATAAATAATAGCTACCTTCATTTATATGTCGACTGAACTCAAAATTAAAGAAAGAGCGCCTCATAAGTTGTTACATGTAGTAGTAGCATTGTTATCCAACTTGTATAAATGCATCTAGAGAGAGATACAATTTGTTCACCACTCACGACTGTGTCCTCGCGTCGAACTTATACACTACGTAGACCATACAAGGCTTACATTACTTACAATTTTTGCTTTGTCTTCAAAATTTGTAACAATAACCTTTAAATGAGATTTGAACTGAAACTGACGTTATTTCGTCCTCCCACACTATTTTTAATGCACTTCAAAATTCATGTTGAACCTTTTGCATAATCTTGTAAGCTGTCCAAGGGGTGGCTAGTATTTCTGAATTCTCAGCATGCATAATCATCTAAATAAATCATCTATTTACTAGAATGCACCAATTTAATTTGCTCTCGTGTAAAATAGACCAGGCTCCTCTCTCTGTAGATACTTGGTGAAATATTATAAGTATCTCACTGTCTTTGTTTTTTATCTAGCTTTCGAATGTTGCCGCCATACAGCTAGCTGAAATCTGTCGCTCTTGCTTATATAACCTCCTATCCCCTGTCATATGACTCAAATTATTCAAAAATATGCTGTACGAACTGTCAACCAATAAACAGCTTGTACGGAAACTGAGTTTCCACGTACAATTTAGCGTATAAATATCGTAACTACCAACGATAGCGTAAACAAATGTAGTCCTGATTGGGCTGAGTATAAAGTTAATGCTGACAATAAAGAACTACTTATAGCCTCAAAATACACAACTCAAATTAGAATGTAGAATATGATCCAGTAATCTGATTACGTTACTAAACTGGAAGTGACGATAAGAGTAAAGTATGATGCCTGCTAAAAACATGAAATAAAAAATCCATCCTCTTATCCCTGATATTATAAATCCAAAGATCAAGCATGAAGTAAAAGCAGGTAAAATACGATTTTAAGAGCTATTACTACAATCGTATCAAGTTAAGCTGACGTATTATTTTCAATAAAATCGTAAACGAATAACTTTTCTGGCGGGCACATGATGAACATAGTTTTAACAAGTATGAGAACTGGACGACCGCACAATAAAATAAAGTGATATATTACAATCTTTACATTTTATTTCTTAATTGTAGATACTTTATACAAACGATTGACCATTGGTCAGTTAGATAATATTTGTTGTCCCTTCATCATAACCAAATTTATCCAATAATAAACAAGTTAAAAAAAACACGTATGCAAAGCAGTCACTTTCTTAGTGCTGTCCAGGTGAAAATTCAACCTCTTTCGTCCAGGGTCTCTTTTTTATTGTTGCTTTTATTAAACACCATTAAGTTGGTTTTTTTCCCCTTGCAAATGCTTACCCTGTAATTTATATATTTCTAAAAACCATTTTAACTATAATATATGTATAAATTCATACATGTAACATATCTCAGGCATCACCTAAGTTACTTTGTTGACCATACTTGCAAATCAAGTATAAACAAGATTATTTCGACTAAACGATCTTTATTTTTGCAGTGCAGTTACTGTGCGCAATGGAAATATCGGAGATTTTTCATGATAAAAAATATGTTCTTTTTGAGGATGGCGAATCTTATTTCATAAATAATATTGGAGAGATGTAATTATGGTTATTAACTTCATATTGAGGACGGTTATATTTTCTATTTAGACTTGTCGAGTGATTTTAGCACATTTACTTGCAGTATTGGTTCACCTATAAATTCTAATAGTGCAAGGGGATAACCAATTTTAAATTCCAAGTTTACTTCATAGATATTTTCAACACACATTGTAGTTTGTGAAACGTGCTGTGATTCTATGTAAAGTTTATTATTTCATTTTAAAAATCAGATTTGTATGACTGCACACTGAGTTTTTGGTGGTCAGATGCGTTAAATATAGAAATAATTAACTCATTTCAATATTTCAATTCGATCGCAGCACTTTCCGATACATAATACCTCTAGCGTTTATGATTAAAAGCTTGTCATCATCCATTGAGGGCATGCCTTTGCACTAGATTGATTCAGTAAAGGTTATACGAATCAATGTCCTATGCATTTGGAGTTGTGTACGATAATGAGTTCATCTGAGCTGCTTTAACAAAGCCTTAAATTATATTTTATATTTTTTATGCAAGGTAGCGGCAGCGGAATCCATCAAAATTACTTATCACAAAAATGAACTTCAACTAACGAGGCTTATCTCCCTTTGCTAATGGCGTCAATAAAACCCAGTCGCTGTTAAAAGCTGTGCAGTGTTCTTACATGTATAAAATTGATAATGTCATTTTGCAGCGTAATTTTAAGAAATATCACAGACATGGTTAGATACTCGTATAATTATACGATAATCAAATAAACTTAATGTTTCTTTTTTTAAATTCTCATTGCATATTTAAATTGCAAGTTTTTAGTATGTTTTATCCAATTTCCATCATAGGCTCTTGGTTTCAGGAAGGTGTATTATGTGTACTTTGTGTTTTGCTGGAATGATGACGTTTTAAAAATATATTACTGTATATAAATGAGCATTCTTTTTATATACAGTAATATGATGTTTTTGAAAGAAAGAAAGAGAGAGAAAGAGAAAGCGAGCGAGAGATGGAGGAGAGAGAGAGAGAGTGATAGAATTAATTTATTTCCAATAAATAGATCCGTTGTTTTAAGGAAATCATTTATTTGTACTACCTACTTTTACTTTCACACAGCACAGTCAATCTAATTTTGCTTAACTTAATGCTCATGTGCAAAAGTAGCGTGGCGCAGTGGTAAGAGCGTCTGCTCTAGAGTCGCGGAGTAAGGAGTTGATCCTTACGTCGCGGGTTCGAATCTTACTGTGAGACGTGGAGACCGGTCCTTCGGATGAGACCGTATAAACCAGGGTCCAGTGTAGCAGTTGGTGCTGGCACGAAAAAGATCACTCACTGCTCAATAGCCCCAAGTGACGAGCATAGGACAAAATTTGCAGCTCTCCACAGGCAAGTGGTTGCATCTCCATGTGAGCGAAAAATTCTCGAGAGGGACGTTAAACAGCAAACAAACAAACAAAACAAACGTGCTTAAGTATATAGCATAATGGCTTAAAAGATTAATCAATAAGAAAACAAATCATCAATATTCTCGTGACAGAAATTAATTCAGTTGTAAATTATTTGATAGTGTATATATTCATTAACTCGTTACAGACTCCCAGCTCTCTTTCTCTCGTATTTTTTCCCCTTTTTTATGAGAGTCCTTGAAATAATCTTCAAAACACACGCAGATGGGGCTTTTCAAATGAACAATCTAGACGTACACATATTTAAAAACATAGGTATTCAGAAATTTCGAAGCTCACCTCGACGAATGTTATTGTAGCCCGAAGGACCGGGCTGCTCTATACATATAAGTTAAAGTTTTGGTGTATGGGATTGAGGTAGGAGAAGTTATTCAGAAGTAAAGGTTAACTATATATTAAAAAGATTATTCATCAGAATGTTCTTTCCCTTTATTAATTACGAGATACACAATATATTTACTTCCATGAAGTACATCTTTGAAAATATGTAATATACAAAGTTCCTTATCATTTACTATCGACAAAACAACACGTCCCTTTTTTTAGAACATTGAATTTTACTTATCGCAAAAAAACGTACGTTACACTGTTTGTGTTTTATATTCATTGAGTCAAATATATTTTTGATGATAGGTGATACATGTGTCTGATTCTAATTTATATTTTATGCAGCCAACAGTTAGTTGATGAAATGAAAAAGTTTAAAACGTATCGTTTTTGTTCGATTTTCATCCGATTAGAAGCTTTCCGTAAATCTTACCGACCATAATCTCGATCATTGCCTGTATCACACAAATCGAAGCGGTTTGATGATCAAGATTTTACTTCATTTATTTCCCGGGCGACAATTGATGGCAACACCAATATTTTCTTGTCTATAAGTAAGGCAAATCTCACATCATATTTTTTTTCTTGTTAGTATACATTCTAAAATTAATATTCATGCGAGTTTTTTTTTAAAGAAGAACCAATAGTTACTTTGAAATAGACCTGCTAAAAACTTTTAGCCTCTTTACTAATCAAGAAAATTTTGGTCAGTTCCAACATCCAAAACAATTCTGGAAGGTTTCATTCATAGTTGCAGCATCTATGCAAGTTTAATCATAACAGGCCATAATATTAAATAGCTATTCCAAAATCAGAATCAAAAGCAAGTCTGGAAGTGTCCATCTCTAGATACATCATCCATGCTATTTTGGTTAAAATTTACACATGAGGAAAATCTAGGTCAGATCCAGCATCCAAAGCAGGTAAGTAAGTGTGAATCCCTAGATGCACCATCTAAGCAAGTTTGGACCAGGTAGGGATTATAGTTACTTTGGAATGGAAACTTCAACCTGGTCACTCACCTGGAAAATCTAGGTTAGATCCAGGATCCGAATTCGAAGCAAGTCTTCTAGTGACCATCCCTAGATGCATCATCCATGCAAGTTTGGTCAAGGTTGGACTTATAGTGGCTTAGAAATAGACTTGCTCCTAAAACTTTTACCGAGACGCTGACGCTTACGCCGACGTTGCCTCCAACGCCGGGGGTAAAGCAAAATCTCATCTCGACATCGTCGAGGTGAGCTAAAAATGCCAGTTAGTTGAAACATCATCAAATATTTTCATGTACTACAATGTACATACAATAAAAAAAACTTCGAGAGATCAAGAGTTCGAGATTTCAAGAGTCCAGAATTTTCCGGGTTTGTTGACAGGTTTTAAAATTAGTCTTACCGAATGTAATGATTTTCATGCAGTCATTGCAGTGCTAACCTTTTACAGGTTTTTTTTTTTTTTTTTAGAAAACAACGATATTTTTTCGTAATTTAGATGAATATATCATTAAACCAAGTAAAGCAAAAAATGTATATCGTCATTTCATGTATATTTATTTATTTGTAATACGAACATTATACTACGCATTCGTTACAGCGTCGTACATAGCATTGACTATTCCAAACATGATCATTGAACGCAGTTCTGTAAGTATTTGTCCAATAATAGTCATCATATTGATATTGAGGCTATTTCTGCTTTTTCGTATTTCGTTTAACTTTGACACTGACTAGAAATAAAAATTAAATTATTATTCCCCTTTTAATCAATTAGTACTTTTCACTGACACCGCGTCTCTAGATTATCGTAAAACAGTCGATGATAATTTTTAATAGCATATAGGCAAAATATGATTATATTAATTATAAATCAATAATCACCTTGCAGCGTAAGTGTCACCTGAATAAACATCCCGTTCCTCGAGACCCGCGTCTTCTGCCTGGGGCCATTTAAATGGCCAAGTAAAGGTTCTAATTATATAACCTTGTATACACATAGCCACTTCGAGGTATCGAGGGTAAATTCTAATAGAATATGCATCACGGGACAGCATTTTGACTTCGAGGGATCAAGGGTTTCGAGAGATCAAGAGTTCGAGAAATCAAGAGTTAATTTGCTTAGTTGTATAGGGGAAATATTCGGGACCGGAGACTCACTTCGAGCGATCAAGAACTTCGAGAGTTCGAAATTCGAGCCTTCAAGAGTTACATGTACCTGTAATATAAATATTTCTGTGAACTACCTAGTGAATAAATTCCTGTTTCATTTTAATGAAAACATACACGTATTTTTCCCATATTTTTCTTTTTAATCAAAAATTGGTATATACTGTTACGATATATCATCATATTGCTGTAGAAAGCCCAACATTAAACGCGGTTCTATATATGAAAACCTACTTACTTTTTTCTGAGCCTATATATTTACAGACTGAATTATTTGAATTTGTATACGTTTATTTTAACAGAGATTATAAAAAGATCCAATTCTGAAATTGTAAAATTATTAAAATTGACAATTAATAAGTAATTTAATTAGTAATCTCGCGAGATTAATGCGGTATGGATTTTTTTAATTGATCAATTTGTGCACGAATACTAATACCTGTATGTTTAGTTGGTTTAGTTCTTTAAGCGAAAGGCTCATCAGATTTTATACGCAATAGAGAGCATACAAAATAAAACATTTTTCCAACTGTATGATATACAAAACAAGGATACAGATATCAAATAATAATTACAAATTGGATATTCAAAGAGCTGTAGCTTTGTATAAAAATTTACAAAAATTAGGTAGCTCTTTCATCTTTTGACTACACAATAAATTTATAAGTTTAAATACACTTGGTTTAACATAATATTATTTCTTAATATACACACTTCTCAGACTTTCATAAAATCGACATTTTAATATAAAATGAAATTCATCTTCAATATCATTAGGAGAACAGAGAGTGCAAACTCTTTGAGATCTTACGTATTTTAATATCTACCAGTTTCATTTTTTAATTGGTGGTTTGACAATCTCACCTTGGTAAGCATTCTCTGATATTCTTTTTTTATCAATAGGCTATGTTAAATATGCTTGTAATACAAAATTATTCACAAGGTACTGGTACAGTTGTCCTTTTAAATAAGAAGATACAATTGAAAAAAAAAATATTTTGTCTATAAACATCAATCATTCTTTGATCAATTATTTTAAATACACAATTATCAATAATGTTAGATTCCCATGATTAGCTCACGCCTAGTCTTCCCAACTTTTCTTTAATACACATAATTCAATTATCATTACGCAAAACCATATCTTGATAACAGGCACTGAGAGTATATACAATTATCAGACCTTCTTAACTTGAGTCAGTATTTAAAACTTTTTAATTTCATTTTCAGTGCTAGTGGATATCTACCCAATTCACAATATATAAAATTATTAACTGTTTTCTGACCTACCCTTAAAACTCTTTTACAATAATCAAGATGGATTTTTTCAACATCATTAGGTTTATGCCATCCCCATATCTCTGAGGCGTATAAAAGTACACTACTTACATAAGTATCAAAGACGATGCATGTGCTTTTAATGAATTAAAAATAGCAAATAAAGCTTTTCTCCCTTGAGCTGCAGCGTGTTTTTTGAGTTTTCAAAAATTTCCCTTTGTATGTTGTGGGATAATTCTTTTTAAAAGTACAATGATGTCATAAACTTGAGTACTTTATTTTCTATATTGTTTTTTTTTCATCAATCGTCCTGTTTCAAATTGCAGAAAGCGTGCATATTCATTGATCTACTTTTATCGTGAACTTCAATACCCCCGTGTTTATTTGAAAAGAAAGGGAGCACATGTGGGCTGGGTATTTTTCCTGCTCAATATATGTCATACCTTTATTTTACAGAATTTTATAGGCCTTTTAATTTGTTTTATTAAGAAGCTTCAGGTCAATATTAATAATTACGCTTTTTTGTTGTAAATTATACAATTTTACTTGGAATGAAAAATCACAATTTCAAAATGCATAACTCTTAATTTTTCTCACACTTTTCCAGCCAAGGATATGCAGAATAAATTTCGAGTGACTGGGATATATTGAGTCGACATATAAATGGAAGTACATGTGACGATTGTTAATTGATAAAAAGTCGTCGATCTATCTGAATGTCGAGTTGAAGGTTACAGCAAGACTTAGTGTTTCTTCTTCCTAGGTAACATTTGGGCAGGCAGGCATAAATACACTATTTTATTACAATATTTTTCAACGTATTTTTTGCATTTTGGGTAATACAATGACAGGGACTGTATATATGCTACAATAATTTTTGGAAGAGTTAGCATGGGTATATTTTAGAAAACTGGCTTGGATTATATGTTGGGTTACTTCGCTATAACCTCTGGTTTTTAGTTTTTCATTGAATTTCAAATTATCATGATTTTACACATGAACTGTCTCTTACTTGAGTCACACAGGATCCCTGTTGATTTACAGTACCATTCTTATAATCTTATTCTAGCTCAATGCTAATTTTCTTTGAAAAGCCCTTGATAGCCCTATTCTATTGTTCTCAGCAGGATAAAAACTTCGACTCTCCATATTACTAAACACACAAAAATTCTGAGGTCTTTTTCGGAGTTATTACGTCATCAAAAATGTTAAGTGAAGATGTAATATGTGCATAATTTCCTGCTCTTTTCTATAATACCAAACTCGTTAACTTCCGATAAACACTTGATATTTATCAATTCATTCTCGGAACCTTTTTTTAAATGCCCCTCGTATATAATCATTGTCAGAAATACTATTAGTTTCTAGGTTTGTTACTGACTGTCCAAAGAAATACATCATGTTTATCAATCTCATAGACGACCAGGAGAAGTCAAATATGAGATTTATCAAGTGAATCACTGATTCTACACATAAGTACTCTAAAGTTGATATTAAAATGATGCTGGATTCGTTATGATTTGACAAAGTAATTTCATGATGACCAATTACTCGATAAAAAATTGTCGACTTCTATTTTTAGGTCACCTGAGTCACTCAGGTGACCTATTGCTTTCTCTTTTCGTCCGTCGTCGTGCGTGGTCCGTCGTCCGTCGGTCGTAAACTTTTGAACATTTTCAGCTTCTTCTCTGGAACCAGCAAACCAATTTCAACCAATTTTAGCATATAGCATCTATGGGTGAAGGGGAACAAAAATTATGAAATTCGTGGCCCCTGCCCCCCTGGGGCCTGAGGGGTGGGGCCAAAACCATCAAAATTAATGCAATCTTTAAATCTTCTTCTTTACTCCTGGACATCAAGCAGTCAAACTGTTGGCATGATTTTAATAAGCATTGTGCCCTCCACCAAAATTGTGAAATTCATGGCCTCAGGGTCAGGGGTTCTGGTGCTAGGGCGGGGCTATATAGATCATATAGTGAAAGTGCATTATTTCTTTGAAAATCTTCTTCTTTACTCCTGGGTATTATTGAAACAAATTGAATACATAGTTATGATAAACAAGAGTGACTCTACCAAAATTGTGAAATTCATAGTCCCAGGGTCAGGGGTTCTGGTGCTAGGGCGGGGCTATATAAATCATGTAGTGAAAGTGCATTATTTCTTTGAAAATCTTCTTCTCTACTCCTGGGTATTATTTAAACAAATTAAATACATAGTTATGATAAGCAAGAGTGACTCTACCAAAATTGTGAAATTCATAGTCCCAGGGTCAGGGGTTCTGGTGCTAGGGCGGGGCTATATAGATCATATAGTGAAAGTACATTATTTCTTTGAAAATCTCCTTCTCTACTCCTGGGTATTATTTAAACAGATGCATAGTTATGATAAGCAAGGATGCCTTTTCCAAAATTGTGAATTTCATGATCCCTGGATCAGAGGTTCTGATTTTAGGACGGGGCTCTATTTATTATAGAGTGAAGATGCATTAATGCTTTAAAAATCTTCTCTGCACCTGTGCATATCAGAGGCAAAAAGAGTAAAAGTTTTAATAAGGAAGGGTATTTTTACCAGATTTTTGAACATCAGGACCATTTGGTCAAGTGTTCTGGTCCAGGCCAGGGCTCTATTAATTTGTATTCTACTGAGAGGAGTTATTCCCCTTTGCCATTTACTTGTCATAATTAATCACTGTAAATAATGTACTTGAAAGGTTAATAGAATAAGAGAATTATGCAAGAATTTTTATTGTATAATACAAAAAGTACTTTCATAGTTTTAATGATCAGGTAGACTTGTAAATAATAGATAAATAAAAATGAGACAAAAATAACTTGTCTTATTAATTGTTCATCAAAGACCAAGAGAGGCCAATGTAAGAGATTTCAACAAGGAATTAAAAGAGTAGAGAAGCACTGATAGTTTGTTTACATACTGTCTGGTGAGAGTGATAAATGGGGAACAGATAAGAACCTAATTTATGAACTGTTAATGAATACTAGACTAATAATATTGTTGATCCTGATCACTCTATTTTTCTTGCTTTTGGGCAACAAAGCTTCACCTTTCAGTTCATTATATACTTTATGGATCCTCTAAATTGTTGTATTATACTCAGGTGACCGTTAAGGCCCTTGGGCCTCTTGTTATTGAAGGAACCGACAGGTTAAGTCAGAATTAAAGAGACTACATCTGGGCTACATCCATAATCACAATCACTAGTTTCACAAATCTAAGTATGGACATATTTTCAGATATTCCATTCAAAAATTTCAAGGGAACCGAGTAAAGTTTAGTGCGAATGTGATGAAGACCTGATTGTTTATTGACGTAAGGCAAAAGTGAATCAAAAGAGACATTATGTTTAATTGGTCTCTTGTATGATCGATGTCCAGGACTACAACTACGTCTAGATGTATTCTTAAAAAGTCCAATCACATTCACATCACACTCTGTGGACTGAAGAGATCTCCTACATTATCGTTACAACCATACGGATAGGCCGTGTCTAGTTTCCAGATCCAGTATTCTTCCTGTTACCTACGGAATGGAGTACTCAATGTAGGACTATTAGTTTGATTATATATCCCCCCCCCCAAAAAAAAAAAATTCTTACCCTCACTGGAAGAACACTGTGGTCTGGCGAACTTAAATATTTATAAAGATGTTGATAGCCCCCATTATTATTTCAAACCAAGGTTCTGTTATTTGGTGCAACTTTTGTTTCTTTGATATAAGTAAGTTCGCGTAGAGTACATTCAATTCTATAGACAATGTTTGAAGTTTTAAAAGTCACATGGGGTCAGAAAAGAATCGTCAAAAATATCCCTGATTTATATCTTACCATCTTTGATTTTCGTAAAGGTATGGTTTATTTTAGACCAAAACTGGTTATCTGCTGACTGTATAAAGGATAAATTGTGAATGTCCCGAAGGAGAATCCGAGGGGAACCAACCACTATGTCAGAGCCTGTGCACCTTATAGACTCTTTTATACTGGACACCGTGTCAGCCAGTATGGAATCGCTTATCTTTTCAGTATTCATAGTAGAATATATATCGAGCGACAAGTATCCTCCTTGGCAACAAAGTGTACACCAGCTGATACAAGTTCGATGGTAAAAATGTAATATATAAATTTATAAGTGAATTGTTATAAATATTTTGAACGTTTTGTGAAGTAAATTCAAAATAGAACACTCCCTAGTTCTGCACGTAAAGTAAAGCAATTTATCTTGTTCTGTTGTTTACCACATTCAGACAGTGAAAAAAGAAGGAATATTTTTATATACATGTATTTATTTCATATACAGTGTATGGAATACATCTAAATCGTTCTAACAAATGAACTTCTAAAATGTTAAAATGAATGCAATGTCATTATATCTGAATATAAAAAGTGAATATCTGTGTACAAATATTTTTTTCTTATCATAATCGCAGCCAATGCATACAACTACAAATACAACTGAGTGTATTAAAATCTTTAGTTATGATAATTTTAATATTGACCTTTGTTTGCGCGATGTATCATCTATTATATTTATACTGTAATTTAAGGCGATGGATTCCAGTTAAGAGGTACCGTATCTTGGGGCTCCTCTTCTGTAAATTTGCCTTTGCCTTTAATCATACTTGAAAATAAAAGAGTTATCAAAATTTTAGGATAATATACTTTTTATAAAAAGGAATGTTAAGTTTCAAAACTTTTTATGTCAAAAAAAAAAAAAAAAAAGAAAAAAAAAAAAAAAAGAAAAAAAAAGGAAAAAAAGAAAAAAAAAAAGATATTGAAATTATGCCACGGTTTCAAAATTGTAAAATAACGAGAGAAAAAAAATCCAACTTACTTCACTTCGACCTCTTCGACAGTCTCAATCAATTTTCTTTTGTTTGTTTCGGGTAGCTGAATGGACAACAATCCAACAATTATGGTAATAACAGAGTATGTGATGAGTGGTAGCATTTTACCAATCTTACCATCTGTCTGAATATAAATAAAATCTTAGATAACTCGCATTTACTGATTCAAATAAAATGAGACTATGTTAAAATATTATTAATACAATACAATTAACAGGGAATTAATACAAAAAACAGGGAAATTTATTTTCGCCCCTTTCGCCCTATTCACAGGAGCGCGAATTTAAAAAAGGACGAATTCACAAAACACGGTATAATTTAGTATAATTTCTTAGAGAACTGTGCTTGGGCGAATTTAAAAAGGGGCAAAATTATTTGCAAGTGTGGAAGGGCCAAAACAACACGGAGCGAAATTACACCCTGTATACAGTTTTATTTTCTTTTTGGTCTTTGTTCTTTGCTTATCTTAATAAGTGGTTACTAATTTAGAATCTGGGTCCAGTTACAAGAGGAAGAAAGTATTTTACATTGATTGTCATTGAACAAATAAAGTAAGAGCGAGTTGCACATAGTTTACAACCACTTAGGGTCGAACAAGTGAACAGAAATTGATGCCTAGCTGCAACGTCATATGGATATTTGATACCCACAACATCATGCATATTGATTGTTGCCTATAACTGCTTACAGGTATTTTGATACCTAAAACGTCAAAGAGGTATTTTGATATCTACAATATCATACAGGTTAATTGATATCTCACTAAGTATAGTTAACTCACGTTAAATATCGTTAACTGCAGTAAAAACTTTGATACTTTTATTTGCTATGAAACTTAATACAAAACTTTTTATGATATTTAAGGCCTCAATGCCTCTTTAACTATACACTATGGTGGCATATTTATGCCATCCACATAGTTTTTTGTCAACATAAGATGTCGCGTCAAGTAAAGATAGCTTTCTCGTGAAATCAAGAAAAGTTGCTGATTTTGTCGAGATACACCAACTTCTATCTCGTCTAGTCAAGATAATCTGTCAAATTTTGTTGCGATAGCTATCTCGACATAACGAGATAATTTATCATGTATTATGACTAAAATCATTGCGTTGACAAGTACTGCCTCTTCATAATTGCAGTCACGATAACTGCATATGTACATGTACATATACTAGTATATAAACAGATAATGTGTCACGGGTGCCTCGGTCATTTTCCAATGAAAAAGGCGGATATCTTCTATCAAATTGTTACTCTAATAAGTTTCAAGGGAATTCAGTTTGAACCAATGTGTGTTCAAACCGTGTCTTTGTTTTCAGTGAAATAAAATACAAGTAAGTGTGAACCAAACCAATGAGCTTTTCACTTAATTACATATAATATTTGCAATTATTTGTTCAATAAATTTGCTACTCAATTAAATAAACGATTTTTTTATTTATTTATCAGAGATCAATACTTGGCTATAACATTATTATCGGTAGTTTTTAATAAATGATTGACTCTTTGCATTAATTGTTTTACTTCTGCCATGTCTACTAAGTATATGTTGGTAAACTTTTCCCGAGCACCATGAGATTTGGTGCCGAGCGAAGCGAGGGACCAACTCGAATGGCGAGGGAAAAGTTATACACAACATACTTAGTACATGTTTCACATGAGAAATTAAACCTTTTGTGTCTTTATCTATTTCATTACAATTCTTTGTGTGTTTCTTGTTATTTAATCAAGATAACGATGATTTGATCCTGACTGTTGCCATTTTGTAGAGGCCCAGATGCGATGATTATACCCCTCAGGGTAATATATACCTGTTCTGCAACAGGTCAGACAGTCTACAGTGAGTAGCTTTCAAACACAATAAGGTTCATTTCTATAGATTCAAAATCTCAGTATGAAGTTATTCATGTCATTTTTATGGGATTTAAGTCAGGGGACTTGTTGACATTAGTAAAGATATGTTTTTAGAGGTAAAATGGATAAATTGCTCTTGAAAAGCACAGATTTCCACAGAAAACGAAAACAGAAAAAAGGGGAAAAATCTGTATATATGGTTGGATTGTCTCGGCTTACAACAATTACAGGGAAAGTTTACACACTACTTGAGCAATATAGGTATATCCCTGTATTTGAACTTTGCAAAAAATCAAATTTTGACTTCTTGCTGTGTCCTCCTAATCTGTTAATTAAAATCCAAGGCAAGATGGCGAGTAACCTTTTTTTCTGCACATTTTAATTTGATGAGATATAATTCTAGTTGTGAGTTATAGTGGTGTAATTGCTAAATTCTAAATATTCAAATAATTACTAAACTTTTCTTAAATTTCTGTTTTAATTTTATTTTTTTTTTAATTTAAATAATTTTTAATGTTTTAATTTTGGCTAAAGATGATTAATTCGGAAAGAAAGACAAGGGAAGATAAAAAAAGATCTTTTTTCCTTGATTAATTCTATAGATTTTATTGACTGTTTAGCACATCAGGTCCAACATTCATTGTTTAGTGACCTTGCCCTGTGTCCATGATTGTAACCTATCATTGATAATGATAAGTTTAATAATTATGCACACAATGGCATAGTCATCCAGCCATGAAGCTTGGGCTTGGAGTGTACCAAGTGGTTTGGTGACAGCAAAAACCCTTTGTTCGAGGTGTGAAACATGTAATAAGAAAAGACCAAAAATGGAAATTATGAATTAAGTAAATGAGTTGTTTTGCTACTTATTTAACGGAGAAAAGTAATGTGGAATGGTTTATATTTATAAATCCTTATCTCTTAAAAATAATATTCCTCCAATAGACAAATACAAAAATTAAATTGATTCAATAGCAGTGATGAATTTGAAGAATAATTTCAATGAAAGAGATCCGCATAGTTTCACTGGAAAACGACTGAGACACCCGTAACACGTCATCTATACATTTACGAGTATACAGTTATCGTGACAGCAATTACGAAGAGGCAGTATTTGTCAACGCAACAATTTTAGTCATGATACAAGATAAATAATCTTGTCGAGATAGCTATTGCAAAAAAATGTCATTGCTTATCTTGATTAAACGAGATAGAAGTTGGTGTATCTCGACAAAACCAGCAAGTTATCTTGACTTAAAGTGATAGTTATCTTGCGATATCTTATGTTGACAAAATTTATTTGGATGGCATAAATATGCCACTATACTCTTTAACTACACACCAATAACGTAAATGTTAGAAATAATATGTTAATATACAATAGAATATTTCTAACAAAAATTGCACGCAAGACGTGTAGAAAAATAAACTATAGCAAGTTGAAATTCATGCAATAAATTGTGAGTTCGGCATTTAATTCGGTTTGCAAGTATCGAAAAATCAACTCCGGATGGAGAAGGCGAAAAGTCCAGTTTTCTTAATGGCGCCGGTTCTGACGTTTTCCTGGCATGCAAAATGAATATCAAAATCGTGAAAAAAAAGCCTGGAAAACGTCAGATATTTCGGACTAGTGCCACGTCAACAAACCGCTTCTTCATGCACCCTCTCTGGTCAGTGATAAATTGATGAGATGGCCTCTATTTATAGACTGGTCTGTTCTCCGTCGTTCTCTACGATTAAGTAGTCGCTAGCCTGGCGCAGTGGTTAGAGCGTTCGCTCTAGAGTCCCGGAGTAAGGAGTTGATCCTTACGTCGCGGGTTCGAATCTCACTGTGGGACGTGGAAACCGGTCCTTCGGATGAGACCGTATAAACCGTGGCCCCGTGTCGCAGTAGGTGTGGCACGAAAAAGATCCCTCAAGATACTGATACCCCCCGGGACAAAACTCACCTGTGATGATGGTCTTACCATACATTATGAATGAGTTTAAAATACATTTTTATGTTCAGTATTAAAATTGTTAACAATACTAGTTTTACTTTTCAATCGATTTCAAAACCTTTCTCATTTCTTCTATTAAAATGTGTTTTTTTTTAAATTATTTTTTATGAAATGAAAATCAGTACAAATCATGATGTCTTCTTCATTTAGCCGATTCTTTACTTAGAACCTTACGGGAGTGAAGCCCATTCCTCTACAGGTACTGGCCTACACTCTTGTTTAGAAACGCAGAAAAAATGTTACACGGACATGTCCGTATAAAGAATCGCAAAAAAATAGGTTAAAAAAAAAAAAAACTGAAGGAAGTAAACACATCATCATTTTGCAACAGTAATATGATTCTTTCTTCTGCAAACTGTATTTGTTAAAATGCAGATAACAAAATCCGATGTAAATCAGCTTGCACAAAATCTAGCTCACTAAGTATGATCACTTAGTTTCGGACCATGGAAAAAATTGATCCTTATACTGCCTGACGCTCGTGGCGTCAGTTTAATAAAATTACAGTATTTTTGCTAGGACAAAACGTCATGCAAGTAATTCGATACTTCAAATACTATACAGTTAATTTCATAACTTCAACGTTACACAGGTATTTTATACTTCAAATGCAATACAGATAATTCGATACCTACAACGTCATACAGGTAAGGCGAGATAAGAGCTCCCACTCTGGCCCCTATGCTAACGGTTCCCATCACGATACTTCTGATGACAGTAGGAAACAATTCCCCCGTGTATACGTACAGTACAGCAAACAGGACAGATATACCAAACCGAGAGATTAAGGACAGGGCAATATGTAGCCAGTACAGAGCTAAGTAAATACAGAAAAAATGGCTTCTTTTTTTATATGTGTTCCTAATGATTCATCAACTACGAGAAAACATTTATTTTTTCTTCCTTCTATTTTGTCACCAACAAGTTAAATTCGTTAGTATAAAGCAAAGAACTTTACCAACAAAGTATAATAAATAAAAAAAAAAAATAATGCAGCTTTATTAACAAATTAAGGATATATATTAGTTAAAATCAATTAAATTTTCAAAAGAAAAACATTTACTTAAAAACACATTGATCTCCAATCAATTCTTACTATTTTCTGCAAAAAGAATGAGAAGAATTGATCCGACTGATGCAACACCACATCCAAAAATGGCCAGCAGATGCAATGGCTTCCGCCCTGTCTTGTTCATGAAGAAGATGACACAATATCCTATCAACTCAACGAACACAAGGAGCGAAAAGTTCTCGTACAGATTCCCGCCAAGTGAACCAACATTCATTGTCAATCCATAGTATATAAAGGCAGCCACAAACCTTTGATGTATAAATGAAGTTCCTTTTAGTATATGATTTTTCAAGTTCTTTTTATGGACGGATGTACTTTATTACTTAATATGAGACGTTAAGTTAGAACAGTTAATAGATATAGGTTTAAAAAAAAATTAAGTCGATTAATTGCTTGATAAGCTGCCTAGTATATCACTTAATCTTTCTAATTCTTCTAAGCAGTGGTCACAATGACCTAATTTCTGAATTTTATAGCTTTTCATTTTGAAAAGATTTCATATAAATTATTTCGATTACAAGAGGTTTAGAATCATGAAAGCATGTCTGTTGATACATCTGTAGGTCTTGCGGTGTGTCAACGTAAAGCATGTCTGTTGATACATCTGTAGGTCTTATGGTGTGTCAACGTAAAGCATGTCTGTTGATACATCTGTAGGTTTTACGGTGTGTCAACGTAAAGGTAAATAACAGTAACCTGCTCTCTGAATGTGATGGTTTCTCGTTTGACGATCTATTAACCTGTATATTTTAACACTATGAGCTTTTGAGTAACCAAACCTAATTCGTTTATGCATCTTATGGCTATGGGATGTGTCTATTCATAAATAGATCCCAGTGACCTTCTTTTTTAATTTAATTATGATATATTTTTGATCAGTTTAACTTGGATACTAAGAGGCCCAAGATTATCAAACCTATAAGTGATTTAATGCATCTTTAGACATGGGATATAATAACCCAAAAATAGGTGACAGTGAAATACTTTTTGTTAGAAGGATCATAAACCTTGTCAGATATCTTGAGGCCTATAAGAATTTGCCAACCAAATATTAATTCAAAGTAACCTACTTTCTGAATTTTTCAAATCGTTCACCTAAGAAGCATAGAATCGCCAGACCTTGTAAGTTGATGCATCCTCGAGGATCAAAGTATGTCAATTCAAAAGTAGGTTACTGTGCCCTATTTACTGAATTTTAGGGCAAAATCATTTTAATATAAACTTTCATCCTATATTTTCTGTTCAATATAATATGCAGGGTCACCAAATCTAATAAGATGATGCATCTTTGTGCCTCAGGAATTTTTAATTCAGAAGTTGCTCACAGTGAACTTCTTTTTGAAGTTAATTTCATTCATTTTGTAATCTTTAGAATCTTGATACTAAGAATCATCAAACCTTGTCAACCGATGTACCTTGAGGCCTAAAGATCTGTTGATAAAATGTAGGTTAAAATCATCTATTCATTTGATATTGTCGCCCGGGTGGCGCAGTGGTTAGAGTGTCTACTTAGAGTCTCGGAGGAAGGAGTTGATCCTTAATTCGGAGGTTAGAATCACACTGTGGGACGTGGAGACCGGTCAATCGGATGAGACCGTATAAACCGAGGTCCCGTGTCGCAGTAGGTGCTGGAACAATAAAGATCCCTCACTGTTCAGTGGCCCTAAGTGCCGAGTATAGGTCAAAAATTTGCAGCTCTCCACCGGCAAGTGGTGGCTTCTCCATATGAGTGAAAAATTCTCGAGAGGGACGTTAAACAACAATCAAACAAACTTATTTAAAATTGGGACAAAAAATCCTCCTGAGATGTTATACACGTACATTAAATTCTAAGAAGCCTAGGATCATCAAATATTTAAATTAGATGTATGTTTGTGTCTAAAAATATGTTGATCCAGAGAAGCTCACAGTGTCTTTCTATTTTGAAATCGTTTTCAAACTTTTTAGCTCAATATCTTGAATATTATGAAGCTCAGAATAAGCAAACTGTATAAGTTGATGCAGTTTGTGGCATTGCAATATGTTGATCTTAAAGTATGTCACAAAGACTTACTTTCTGATATCATTGCTAAACATTTTGAAATCTTTTAACGTTTTGAATACTATCAGACAGGTGCGGTGACAAAACTTAATTTGGAGGTTGATGCACCTTTGGAAGATGGATACCAAAAAAAGGTTAGTACTCTTCGCTTTGAAATTTATAATCATTCGTTGTAAAGTGTTTTTACTTTGTATACTAAAAGGGTTAGGATCATTTAATCCTATCAGTGGAATCAGTTGACATGCCTTAAGGCCTCGGGATATACTGATTCAAAAGAAGTTCATATGCTGTGCAGTTTATCGGAAGAACAACTCAAGCCCCGGGGCCTCTTTTCTTGCTTTGTATTTTTATGCCCCCGAAATCGAAGAATAAGGGAATTCATGTATAGGTTTTGGTATGATTGTCCCTCTGTTCCGTTTGTCTATTAATCTGTTTGTTTGTTGGCTTTAACTTTGCCCATAACTATTGAATGGTTGGTGCTAAGTCTTTCATTTTTCACGTGTATTTTTTGTGACAAGATTTTTCTTTGGGTACCAATATGTTTGACCTCATGACCCTGACAATGGAGTATGACCTACTTTTAAAAACCTTTAACCTTTGCTTTTTTTTTTGACTGGTTGGTGTTAGGGCTTTCATATTTCACATGACTGTGTATTCCTTATGACTTTTTGGGGTACCGACTAATTATTGAACTCTTGACTTTGGAGTTTGACCTACATATGAAAACTTTAACCTTGGCCATTAGCTGTTATACGAGGGTATCAGTGTTTCAGAATCACACCTCTTTTTTTCTATTCACATACATTGAAAAGTATTACCAGTTTGCAATCACTATGAATAGCCTTTTCATGAGAATCCTCGAATGTACCAATTCCTTTAAAATCACTTTGACTCCTTGATCTTCTTCTCTTTTAATTTTACTAGCATCGAATTTCTTTTTAATTTTGTTAACTTTGGCAATTTTTCGTAATATCTTGGTAGCTTCTTCCGTCTTTCCTCGTGAGGTCAACCAGCGGGGGGATTCAGGAATCAAACCAGGTCTACATTTACAAAATCAGCTATCAGTAATATCCAAAATGCATTTTCGTATCACAACAAAATTATGGATAAATGCAATAATTGTGTGAGAAAAACATAAACTATTTTGATTAAACCTTTTTTTCCGAAATAACTTTAGCTTAAAGGATAGATCAATAATAGAGCTATTTTTGCAGGAATATAAAGTACAAAATTGATTTTTTAAAAAAAGGTAATGAGAAAGTTTCCTCATTTCCTTCACAGAAAACATTTTCTCCCCTTAATTTTCATTTTGAAGAGAAAATGTACATTTTTATGTACCCGGTACAAAGAATCTTTAAATAACTTGATTGACAGAAATAATAGAGGTTAATATTTGAGTATTCAGTCTCTTTTTTTAGATTTTTAGAATTTAATCTAAAATGGCCTAAATATAACACCTATTAGGTATGATTTTCCATGTATGATAATTATATTTCAAAAAAAGGTAAATAATTGTGATCATATGATACATACAGCCAGTATATGAGCGGGGGCACAGTCGGTATGGCCAGCCACAGAGTCAGATAAACCCAATCTCTCTCAAAGAACGCCAGTAAAATCAACAGGAACTCACCCATACAATAAAGCATCTTAGAAAAGTTAGCTGTGAATAATCTTTCTGATGGGCCGACTAATTCAATAGCTAAATTTTAAATGAAATGAAAAAAATCAATAATCAAGATTATTATCGTATAAATTAAAAGTTTTTTCAAGAAACAGCATGATGTGCGCATGTGCACCCATGCGTGTGTTTGTACGTGTACCTGTTACAAATGACATCTGATAGAAAGCTAGAGAAGTCAATCCCTCAAAAAACCTCAAAATCCCAAACATCGCCGGGTTAATGGAAAATGGGACAGCAAAGACAACAGCAACCCTGAGTGTACATAGTATTAACATAACAATCCGTCTCCCATATCTAAAGCAATAAAATATATTTATTGCATTTTCACCGGTGAAATACTGTGATTTATTAATTGAACAAAGTTATATTCTCTCACACTGTGAAAGGATACCAAAGTGATATTCTCTCACAGTGTGAAAGGATATCAAAGTAAGTAAAAAAAATAAATAATTTTGCCTTTAATAAATTAGAATTAGTAACTAAATCATCCCGATAGAGACTAAAACTGCCAATTTCTTCCAAAATATGTTGCTAAAATCCATGTTACAATGTTTTCAATCTCACAACTGCTAAGCTATGACGTCTCAACTATAACGTCACAGCCTAAAAGACAGAGGCAAAGGGAAAATAAAATAAAATGTAATAAACAGGAAATTCAATGTCTTGTTGTTGAATATGGAATTTAATTAACTAGTGGGACAGGATTGTTTGATTTTTTTGCGAGTGCAAAACACGAGTGAAAATAAAAAAAAATCCTGTCCCTCTCGTGAAATTAATTCCATATCCAACAACAAAACATTGAATATCCTCTATAAAGAACAAGGTACGGTTTCAATACAAATCTTGCCCTGTGTTTTTCTTAAAAATGAAAGTGATGTAAAAAATTAAAACTCATGCTTTCTGAATCATTGAAATTCCATGCAGAGAGATCTTGCAAATCATTTTTCTCACATGACCTTCTAAATGCTAATTGTGATGTCATAAACATGTGCATTTTCCCGTATTTTCTTAAAAAGTTGCAGAAGACACTAATTTTCCTTGGAATTTTCTTTCAGATAATATTGTCCACAGCCATCGCCCACAAAGATTTTGAGATATGTCATTTTCCAAAGACTTTTACACAACATATCCGAATGTTATAGTGGGCGACGGCTGTGGACACTATTTTCTTAATGAAAATGACCCTTGAAACGGGTCATTTTGTGGCTTTTTCTGTTTAAAACAGAGAAATGCATCTAATTAACGACGTCATATTTCCAGAATGGTACTCATTCATGCCATATTCTTTCCCGATTTATCACAGTCATATACTCCACTAATATTTAAGCCAGTTTCAAAACTCTTTGAAGACATTAAATTTTTAGGGCATAATAAAGTCAAAACTGTACCTTCTTCTTTGGATTAATAAATGCGCATTAATCAACCAATTCTTCTTTCAGAATCTGACCCATTTGTGCTTTAGGTAAAAAATCGAAAATGTTTGAAATTTCTTATAAAGATGTGGTACAGTAATAGGGTATTTCTATATATAACAGTTTAGAGAAACATAATTCAGGAAACATTTATATTATACAACAATTAAGATAAAACACCTACACATCTCCAATCTGTGAAAACATGGAGGCCACAAGAAAACCCACTAGATATGCGATCTTCAGGTGAGAACGAACATAAAGGGAATCACACACAAGGTTAAACTAAAAGAGAAGTTTCTGAAACTTTTAACGCATGTTTAGAATACACTTTTTAAAAAAATATATATTTCTTTCCACTATAAGTATAATTTTAGCCAGTAGCTTTGTCCATTTAGTTTCACTATTTATTTTATTAGAAGCTTTCCGTAAAATAGATGTCTCTTTAAGAGCTGTATCTGTGAAATATCTCCTAAAATAAGATAGATGTATCCCTCTAACTTTGAGAAATATCATTTTCCCAAAAAATAGTAAAAAAAAAAGCCTGCAATGGTAAATGTAGTGGTTAAATGGAATATGGGTATGTTCTACCTGTTCTTATGCAGACACCAAAAACATATTTTACATGTAACCTTGACAAAAATAATAACGTTTTGCCAAAAAACCTCCCTTTAACACGGACACGTGACATGAATAATTATGTAATTGCTTACCAAAGTGTAAGAGTGAAATTCTAGATCTTAATTTTAACTGTATTATAAATTAGTGCAGTTTTCAGGAATAAAGAAGATAAGTGAACAAGGCGTGCAGAATGCCTATAGCTTCAGTTGTATAAAAATCAAATTCAAATTTGTGAATTTAGTATTTACAGTGTTCTTACATGTATTATTGAAATTTATGACTAAATGGACTTCAAGTAATTCTCGGGAAAGATACAAACGGATATGAAAAAATTGTATTACATGTGTAGCATGAGAAAATGATTATTTTTGCCCTCTGTGGGCATAATAATTTCAATATTAATGTGAGATTTTTGCAGAAAGTGGAGATTCTACATAGAGTATCCGTTAATGTTAGATGAAATATAGAAGAAAACTTTGTTATAATTGAGATTTAATTTTTTCATCATCTTATTTGTTGCACCATAGGCATTGTGTTCGCTTGTTCGCCCTTTTTTTTCTTTTGCACATAATATTGTGAAGCGAGGTATCTTTGCTTGTGCACAGTTTTTATACCGACAAAGTACTTGATAATTAGTGAATTGGGGGAGGGGGTCCTCATCGCAATTATTGTCGATTCGCAAAAGAATACTCTAAGTATGAACAATTTCTAAAACGAGGTAAATTATAGACAAACAAGTTGATGAAACAAGAATATCAATAGTCTCGTTTAAAGTCATCATTTCGTAAGTTCTGTGGTTGATACAATGACCTTGTCAGCAAATACAATCTATCATTAAGTCATCACTGACTGACGTTTTTCATACTAATTGTTAAGCCATTATTTACACACTGAATTGTCGACGGATTTTACCGTTATTTCCCGATCAAAACAAGTAGCACACGGCGGGTGTGACCGGTCGGCAGGGGTTGCTCATTCCTCAATGACACCTGATCCCACTCTGATGTTTTTGGATGTCCGTGTTTGCTCCTGATTTGTATTATTTTAATGAACGTTGAGCTTGAATACTGTTCTTTATCTCCATATTCCACGAAACATACTCAGTTTACAATATTATCTTAAATCTATACATGGAGATTAATAAACGTATACATGGAAATATTTCTAACAATTGAGAAAGTGTAATAATCGGAATGCAAAATTAATCTAGAGTTACTCACATCTGACGTTACAGTACGAATAAATCTTGAACGATCATATACCCATTCGGAACACTTCCGTTCTGTCCCATTTATCAGAACGGTACAAGATGAATATGTTCCATCTGGATTCAAAGGAATCGTCTTATTTATGGCGGCCAAATGGAAATCGGACTGTACGTCGTATGTGTCATTGTCAAAAAATGGGATTTTACACCTGCAACGAAGACTTGAAAGATGAACAGAATAAAACTCTTGATTTGCTTGAAGTACTTATTTCCAAAATATATCGTTTTTTATCAATTCACTGAACATATTCAAGTGAGTGAAACTCCTAAAATTTGAATGAATATGAAAATATTTGAATATGAATACACATTTAGTAAACATTGTGAATGATGCATAAATTTAGCTAAATATTATAAGTCTATATACTTGATCAAACTTTCAGATATTCTTGTTTTGCACGAATAATTTGTACTATGGAGTTTGGATAGGGTAATGTAATTTGATTTCGCGCCATCAAACATCGAAAATTGGATCGATGATACGATGACACGATACAGATGACGCAATGGTGCGATGACATTGACGCAACGGTGTGATGACGATATGATGCAGTCGCGCCACCTTGTTGTAGCAAAGGTGTGATAGCAAAATATGAAGCGACAGATAGAAGAGCTAGCGCTTTATTCTCGTACCATAAGACAATTGTTATCGCACCATTGTCATTGCATGGCGTCATCACGTCATCGCCATTGCTTTATCGCACCGTCGCACATAGATCCGTATCCACGATGATGAGATATGTGATAGTGAAACACGACCCCATTCAGATTCCATATAATACATATCTAGGACTGGGCTGAAGCCGATTTTATGCTAAAAATGCTCATTTGTGAGGGAAAATTTCTCTTCAAATAAACTTTTTTGCAATTAAGTCATGAACTTTTAATTTTTATCCCACTGGGTCTGATTCTAATATTATATCAAATGGACCTGCGAAAAATCAGAGTGAAAATAACAGCTAATAGGATTACATCTATTACAGAGATTAGCATGTAAGATATTCTTATTAAGTTGTACCTGTGTTGATGATCTCCTAAAATAAAACTCGTTGCTGGGGCTCCAAATCCTGTGAACAGACATGGTATAGAAATCAGGAAAAAAACGCGTCTTTGGTATTTACCAAAGGAGTCTAAATCCGCTATAACATCGTCATAATCCATAGCTACTTTGCTTCTAAAAATGAATAATTATCCAAACCTCCTGATCAATATGCAGACACAATAACGGTCAAATGTGACTAGAATATTAATATGATTAATTCAGATTTTTATTAGCAATTCAGTATTTTCATCGGTATGTTTCAAGTTCAGAAGGATATAGATAAGATGAGGTCATATACATGTATATGAAAGTCAAAGTGTGAATTGAATGATTTTTCTTTATTTTGATAAAAAAGTTTTAAACATGAAAGTAAAGGCCATTTCCAATAAGGCTTACTTTTTGAATGGAATTTTTAAATAGGTAATACAAATTTCAAATTTTATTTTAGAACATTATTGTAGAATGTGAAGGAATTAATTTTTTGTTTGTAATTGAATGACCAATATTTTCAAGGTATTTCTGTTCTAAACCATTTGAATGTATGAGATATAAAACACAACCTTGACGGTCAACTGAATTTCTATCGTCAACTTCCATTACTTATTTAGCAATATACTATATCCATCTGCATATTATGTTATGTCTCCCAGATGACTTGATTTGCAAGAACATGTTCTACGTACAAACAATTTGTAAAACGAGACAGGCTCATAAAAAATAAGTTAATGATACAAGGGTATAAGGGCATCAACAATCTCCTTTAAAGAAAACATTTTGTAAAATCTACGGCCGTTATATTCATCCTGAATCCTAAGTTTACCCGACCATAGCAAGGGGCTCACAGCAGGTGTGGACAGTCTACAGGAGGTGCTTATCCATCTTTGGCACTTTATATCACCTCCGATACTAGTATTTTCAGAGGTCCGTGTGTTACCCTTCTCTCAATTTGTATTAATTGAACTCGAGAGCATAAATGCTGTTCGTTATCTTGACAGTTCACGCTTCTCATCCCTAAACAAACTCACTTTCATCTAGGGATGGAGCTCGGGGGCTTTATGACATGAATTTAACAATCTTAAAAAGGGATCATATTGTCTGAAGCTTCTCTCATAGTCGCCAAGGAGACCTATTTAATGGTACAGATGATGAATTTAGCGAAACCTAGGGGTCTGAGCCTACGTTACGTACAATTTACGTGGTTTATCATGGTATTGGGCCCATAACTTACACCATCATTAAATAACCTGCTTGCTTTTAATAAATATATGATTTTTTTTTAAAGTTACATGTATTTAATTTCAAGATTCTTTTTTCCAATAATGACCAACAAAGCCCCACTGGAACAAATTTAACTACGAGGGTCTTTCTACAAGTAATGCAACATACTGTTTATCGTAAAAAAAATGTAGAAATATTTAATTCTAATTTTTTACAGTCGAAAAGTTCTATGAAAGAACTCATAATCACAGAAAACTGCATGCTTACTTTCCCTACTAACATCGCAAAAATTTCCTTTTTAAAAAGTAAGCGTGGTCACTACACCGAGTTGAAAACTGTTTAAAAATGATCTCTACCAAGAGAGGGAAATGAGGGCGTATGTGAAAACTGTACTTCATTATTAAAATCGCTGAAGAACCTATATGAAAGGTAAAGGAAAGTCGTTCACTTTGTACAGTTTACAGATGGATTAAGGAATTCAAAAGTAAAAAGGAAAGTTTAAAGATCGCAGTCGATCTGTCGATCGAAATATGTAGAGAGACACCAAAAAGTATCGATGCTGTGAACAAAATACCATATCTGAAAATACCAGATTTACAAGATTTACATTGAAAGACACTAACCATTTCAAACCATAACAGTTTATAGAATTCTGACAGGAAATTAATCTAAAGAACATTTTTATCAGACTTGGGTGATGGATGACAAAACATGGGTGGACTTTTGATATAGTCCAAAGATATGAAATAGATATTTAACTAGAGGTAAGATGTTAATGGTAATCTAACAATAAAGCTTTATGATAAACGTGATGACTTTAACTTTTCAATCGTCAACTTCTCTTTCTTATGCAGCAATATATCCTTATCACCTGCATATGGGGTGTATATCTCTCAGTTGATTCGATACGCAAGAGCATGATCTACGAATGAACAATTTCAAAAACGAGGTAAGTTATTGACAAACAAGTTGATGCAACAAGAATATCAACATTCTCGTTTAAAGTCATCATTTCGTAAGTTCTATGGTCGATACAATGACCGTGTCAGAAAATACAATCTATCATTAAGTCATATGCTGACTGACGTTTCTCATACCAATAGTTAGGCCATTATTTACACACTGATTTGTCGACGGATTTTTCCGGTATTTTCCGATCATGACAAGGAGCACACGGCGGGTGTGACCGGACGGCAGGGGATCTGCTCACTCCTCCATGGCACCTGATCCTACCTCTGATGTTTTTGGAGGTCCGTGTAGCTCTGCTCCTGATTTGTGTTGTTTTAATGGACTTTGAATACTGTTCGTTATCTCCATATTTCATGGTGACCTAGCTACTTTTGGGTAAAAATATCCTAAAGTCCTTAGATGCATTATCAGATACATCAATGAATAAAATTTGATGATCCTTGTTCTTATAGTGGGCAAAATAGACAGACAACCAGAGACCAAGCTATTTGCCCCAGGGTGATGGGGCAATATAGAACAATTTTAACTTGCCGAGTGGTTCTTGAGAAAAAAGACGTTTCAACAACACCTACTTTTGATTAAAATCCCTATACTATAACTCTTCCTTTTTATAAGGTTGAAATCCTATGAAAACCCTTGGACCAAGGATACTCCATCACAAATTTGACCAAAATAATTGTCCAAGGGGTTCATGAATTATGACCCACATTCAAAAAAATTAAAATGACCAAAGCATTAGCTCTTTGAGCTTTCACCTTATGAGAACTAATAAAAGGATACTGTGACATTGGTTGAAAGGACTATTTAAAAAATAACAGTCCATTGGAATCTCGGTATAATTGATATCCTAAATTTTTGAGATTCTCTTTTTCTTCATTTCTGGGTACACAAACATGTGGTTTAAATATATGATATTCTATGATATGAATAAATTTGAGGATTTCCACACAATTTGCAAAAAAAAAAAAAAAAGTGATATATTTCTTACAAAAATTATTTAGCAATCATTTTCAAATATAACTATATCATCCCCTTTGTAACCCTATGCAAGCACTAAGTGGTAATAAATAAAGCCATCATATTTTCCTCATTTCAATGGATTGCTCTTCACCAATGTACAATAACAAAAACAAATAATTAATGATTAATATTTTATTTTTTTTTTTTTAGCATTGGGTTTGAACAATTTTGTACGATTTCGAAATACTAATTAAAAGCGACTAGACAATACATTATAAATAATCACTAATTATATTGTAAAAAAAAAACAATCAAAATCAAAAAAGATCACAGGCAAAAATCAACAATATATCTGTATTTAAATGAGTGTATCACTAAATCCAATAGACAAAACTAGCACGTATATTTTATAATCAAATAAACAATGGTCAAAAATCAATATGTTCATGTATATGAATTATGTAGCACTTCTTTATCAACAAGATGAATGTATACAAAAAAGCCCTTTAATAAATTAATATAAATGAAAACACAAATAATTTTATTAAAAAGAAAAATCAGTAAATCAAATACATTGCTTTGAGACTAAAAAGATAAAAGAAGGAAAACAGTTTTAGCATGTTTAACAAAACAAACTTTCAGGTGACAAATAATTTTCTTTTCAAAAATCAACATTTTGAAAGAGAATGTAATTTGTCCTATTTTTTTTTTTATCTTATTTTTTTTAACAATGTCTTCTTTCTCAGTTGTTAATAAATGATTCATTATAATATATAAATTAAACTTTTGAAGAGATTAAACTAATCAAGATGGTTCCAGACAATTCTTTTTGGTGATAAATTTTTAAGTTTTCCTTTTAATTATCTTTCTCTGTACATTGAAAAAGTCCATAGGATTTCAACCATTTTTCTTAAAATACATCTATGTCTTGGTAATATAATGTTCAATTTTAAGAAAATAATATGGAATTCAAAGTGTAAATTCATTCTTAATAAAACTTCATACATTAATTGGTTAACATAAAATAATGTATAACATTTAAAGCAATTAACACTATTTACATAATATTCAAAATGCAGAATTCTCATAAGAAAATGGCAAATTAATGGTTTATTTGTTTTTATTGCATAATCACATCTACATAAGTCAAATAATTATAAAGAAAATTAATACAAAAGATAGAGATAAAATAAATATGCATGCACAAAACGTGGGTATATTTACTTGCATAAGTCTTAAAACATAGACATGGACCTTTTATTTTTCAATATTCCAGAAAGTAAAGTTTCAGGATTGTTATGGGGGGATGATGTTACAGTATATATCAGCAGTTTGCACATTCATTAAAATATTCAATAGAATATTGAAAAATATTTCCAATAACTATCTGACTGTTTTTATTGGTTTGGTGTCTTAATAATATTAAACTACATAATTATGTATACAGATGAGGTTAAATTATTTTCCGAGAAAGATAATTACACATCCTTAAATTATTAATATTAACTTTGAAGAAATATGTTGAATCTTCTATACTGTGTGACCAAGTAGACAGATTATAACTGTGTAAATGCATAAATATATATTTGTTTAAAGCCAAAATAAGACATACATGCACAGTGTTCATTCAAGTGTACAACTTTTGAATACTATTAAAGCAGAAGTATCAATATAATTAAAATTAAATTCAAATTAGATCAATATATTTGTGTCTCCTCACATTCTCTTTGACATTAGTTTCTTTCCTGAAGAGCTGATTTTATCGTGCTCCTTTGGCTGTAAGTGACCTTGGTATTTTTGACCTGTCCTTGACCTCTTGATTCTTTTTCATTCACCTCACCATTGAGAGCTCTTTTGATTTTGGAAAGATGCCTGATACCTGTAAAACAAAATAATATAATTGTATAGATGTAAGGAAAATAATTTAGTCAAGGTCAACTTTGACGGAAAAAAATTATGGTTTTCAAAAGTTCAATCAAACTTATTGAATCAGATGAATCAAATAATTTCTGAACATTGCTGAAAGTGTTGATTTCTAATTAAGTTAAGCAAAAATAAATCATGTTCATTTCTATGATTTTGAGCTTTCTTTTTGAGCTGCTTAAATTCAATGACATATTGAGAAATTAAAATAAATGAACATTTTTCAAATTTTACGTCTCTGTTATTTTTGTTGAAAACCCATGGAATTCTCACAGCAGCCTTTGTAATTTTCTGGTTTGTAAATCTGTCATTTGACATGTTTGCATCTTGTATTTTGATTGCCCTTATATGGGGCTATACCCATATTAGAAAGAAAAAAATTACAAATATAGTGAATATATCCCAGCATGCATCAGTGCTTGGTAGCATAAAGAACAGAAACATTGTTTCCTTCACTTTTAACCCTTTTTTTAGTTGAGCCTGCTATGATCAAGACAAAACTCAATTTACTTTTTAGCAAGCATGGATTTACTGTCTGTGTTTGAGAGCAGCATGCATTTTGTCAATAATTGTTTTGTTAAACCTTTTACTGTTTATTATAATGTATCTTGCACTGATTCAATGTTTGTGATGGAGATGACCAAATTTTGTTGTAAATTTCTTTACCCCTACTGTAGATTTAACTCGATCAATACTGTGTAAACTGTCAAACACGAATGCACACAAGATACAGTTGACCCCCACCCCCTACACTGAGGATCCAGTTTGACATAAAGCAAATAAATAAACAACATAACTGTCCAACATCTCATCTACTGGTCCAACATCTCACTGAGCAGACCATCATTAATTTTATTTGGATCATTAATTTCAACATTAGGGATGTTAGACTTTTTTCTTTAGTACAGATTTATATTATAAGGAAACAAATTTTAAAAGTATAATGAAATAGGTAAAGATAATGAACATTGTTCAATCTAAAAAAAAACCCCAAAAAATTCCAAACAATACAAATCTGTGAACAGGGCATAAAACATGGACCCCTGGGAATTCCACAGATGGGATCACGTGCCTAGGAGGAGAAAGCATCCCCTGTCAACCGGTCAGAGCTGTCTTGAGCACTATATATTGATTATTGATATGACAATTGGCAGAATGCCCATGTTTAAGAAAAAATAATGTTATGAAAAAGCTTGACTAATGATATTATTTTACCTCTGTTAATGTGGTTCTCAATTTCTTCTGTCTGTAAACAGTTTGCAGAATGCATTCCTTGTAACTCTGACAATGAAAATATACATTTGACTACAGAATAAAGAGGAAAGGTAAAATGCAGATTTCAGTTTCAAACAAAACTGCCTGTAGATTGAGTTCTACATAATAATTTGACTCTGAATTAGATAAACCAGTCTGATTAATTGATCTTAAATTAGACTAATAGTTTATGATTTGAAAACAAGAAAATGTGGCAAAATATAAATTCTTGATTTTGCATAGAAATGTATTGACAGAAAGTGTCCCTGAAATTGATTCAGTCATGGTTACAGTACTAACTACTTAACACAAGCAAAATTAGAGTTCAGTTAGAAAACAACTATCTTCTACACAGAAAATGGTAGATTTTTTTAATTGATTAAATGGGGTTTAATTAACATGAAGGTTCGAATTTCTAACTCAGAACAAGAAGTCATCAGGTATTGCTGATGAAATATATGGAAATAACGAACAGTATTGCTGATGTGATGAATTTCTTGACCATCTCACTCATGATACCACTGACCATTTCAATGCGGACACTTCAGAAATAAAAGTGTTAACTTTCCAACTAATTGGCAATAGAATGGTCACCCAGACAAGAATCAAAAAATTAAAATGTTAATCCAAATTAACATAAGGATATCTAACTAGAACTTGTCTTAGTTTACCTTGAATTTCCCTCATGAAATTAGAGTTGTCTTTCTTTGAATATTGCTGACAGTACACCTTGATGTAGTCTAGATGTCTGTTAAAAAAAATTGTCAAATTTTTATTCAAGCAATTAGATAAATTAAGTACAAACTGTTGTTTATTCAGTATACTAACAGTTGTTATTTAAATAACAACAACAACAACAAAAATGTTTAAAGAAAGAAGCTGACAACCTAAATTTTATTAAAACCTGCATCTAATGTCTAATACCCATTCACATTAGATTTATATCTTGTATAGAGAGACAATAAAATATTTTCATAATAGAGGATAAGATTCATGCACCCTACAAGTTCAATTGTTTTCACAAGTTCATAACATTTATCACTTTTAAGACTGCACTTTTGGTGAACACTTACATGCTTAGAAATCCAATGAAGAAGATGGGAGAATTATCATAAACAGACATCGAGAACTAGTAAATGTGTAGGGGAAATTCATTTAATTTCAATGCACTTAAGTACAGAATTCTTTTCAATCAGAATTGTAAAGATTTTTAACAGCAGACATGCATTACATTAAATCAATACATTTCCCCAACATTTGATGCTATATGTTCTGTTATTTAGTTCAAACATTTAACTGGTAACCACCCAGTCTGCTTCTAAACATCACTTAATTTATTGCCAGCTCTTCATATAAATTCCAAATATACCAGTTTTTTGAGCCTCAAGATTTTTACAATGCACTTTTAGTCGGTAAAAATAAAAGGAATCCTTTAACAGTCATCAGAAATGATGAGGTTTTTGCACATGAAATGACAAAAAAACATGGGAATCTCTCTTACAGGTGGTATTTTGTACATGTTAGACCTACAGGTATGGAAGGCAATTCAGAACATATAACTAAACAGTTGAACATCAGTACCTCTAACAGCAATATCTCAATTTCCTTGGTATTTATTTAAACCTCAACTTCTCCATTCCTTGCATTTATAGATATCTCACACCTTCAGCCCAAGATCCCTGGGGTCTTAAAACTCAGAAGAGATGGCTTTTTGATCTCTGTCTCATGTTTATTGTAGAAAAGTGAGACTGACATCAAAAGTGAGCTCATCTTGTAAGTTTTATGGCCTGGCTGGCCACCTGGATGTTGGACTGCAAATTTGTACTCTTTATATTACGTGCATGTTGCATATCAATCTATATGCATCATATAAAAATGTTGAAAATGTTGAAAAAATACCTTTTTACATTTTTTCAAGAATTAATAAATACAGGTATGTAGCAAAAACAAAAAAAAAAACAAAAAACAAAACAAAAAAACAAAAAAACAATACATAGGTTAAAAAAAAAAAAAATTCTCAGAAAATTTCAATTTCAATGCTAAATTTTTAAAATCTATTGTCCAGAATACATAAAAAAAAAATTGCTTCCAGGAGGTAAAAAAAAAGTTTAGAGTTGGGCTATTTTTAGCCAGTTGGTCGGTCGGTAGAGAGCAACCAAACAATTTTTTTAAGATGGCCTTATCATGATTATAATATTACCTCATGGTCCATTTGCATCATTATACATTTTATGAAACTTAGAAATACAAGTATTGAGTTTTACACTAAAAACAATAATTGAAATCATGTTTAAAGTAGCTAGGCTTTACGACAAAAGATTTTTCTTTTTGTATATATGGAAAACCTGTTTGCATGTAATTGTAACAATGAATCTGCAAGCTAGGGCCAAAAAATAAAATATTCAGTGTTAGATATTTACTTTTAAAACAACATTCATGCAACAAGACATTATAATCAAAGGAAGTAATCCCACTGTGAACATAAACTCATCATTTCGTCTCTTCTGTATACGTCTGCAAAGATATTACAAAAGATTGTAGCTTTTCAATTTTCTTTCTAGCTCTGATCACTTGACCTCAATGCTTGTAAGTACAGCTTATTTTTTCTTTGATCTAAATTCTGTCTGAAGGTCAAGGTTATTTACCTCAATGGATCACGAACACTGAACATTAAAACAGCTGTATGTGTTGCTGCTATTTAGGGATTATCCTTTAATCCTCCTAATCTAGTGAAAATGAAGCCTGTTGCAGAAATTAACAGATGCTTATCCTCGCCCTGGCTTTGAAGTGTGCAACTAACATAACACGAGCCAGTCTAAAATTATCATTTTTGTTTTGCATTTTATTTTGAATTGGTAAATTATGTTTATTTTTTTTTCTTCATATATATCAATACTTTCAACAAAAGTATTAGAAAATTATCTCATTTCTGTGTCCCCTGCAAAGCAGGGATCACTTTACCAAGCATCTGTCTTTCTAACAGTATGTCCATCTGTCCGACTTTCACACCTTATATCACAAGAACTGTCATAAAATATTTTTAAAAAGATACCAGCTTTACAGGCCACTTTGACTTACTCTGCAAAAGATACTCTGGGCAGTTTAATTTATGTCTTTTTTTAATTTTTAAAAGGCAGGGTTTTGATAATAAGCAGTTATACATGTTTATGAGCTCATGGCACATACTATACTTTGAAACTAAATGATATACAGTTAAAACACAAACTGAAATTTAAATACTATGAACATACATGGGGATCTGTATTCCAAAATGGATAGTTGTAGACTGACAACTGCAATAAAGACAGTAATGACATACCATTCCAGATATGAGTTCAATTTTGAATTTTAGCCATACTTTAACCAAATTAGCATGGATGATGTATCTAATAATGGACACTTCCAGACTTACTTCGAATGTTGGATCTGACCTACATTTTCCAGATGAATGACCAGGGTAATTTTTTTGGAGTAGCTCTATAATTATATAGCCTAGCTGTTATGATTAAACTTGCATGGATGATGCATCTATGGATGGACACTACCAGACTTGTTTCAGATGTTTGAACTGGACTGTAAGTATAGCTAAAATTCACTCATCTGGAAAATAAGGGTCAGATCCAGCAGCCAAAGCAAGTTTGGTAGTGTCCATCCTTAGGTGCATCATCCATGCAAGTTTGGTCCAAGTAGGGCTTATAGATACTTTGGAATGGACCTGCTCCAAATTCTTTAACCTGGTCATTCATTTGGATAATTACATAAGATCCAGCATCTGAAGCAAATCTCGTAGAAGTGTCCATCTCTAGATGCATCATCCATGCAAGTTTGGTCAAGGTAGGCCTTATATTTACTTTAATCAGGAATTGACTTGCTTCTTTATATAGCTTTATCCAGGATTCTGACGCCAACCAATACCTGGGTAGGGCATAAAAAGTGGTACATAAATATGCTTTATACAAAGTGGTACATGCTTTTATAGAAAGTCTGTCTTGCATTTGAAAATTTAAATACATTTCTTTTTTTTTTGAGGCCAAGCATAAGTTTTCTGTGAATTTGAAGACCGATTTTATAACTCTTCACAAACATGCACCATCAGAATTTTAAGACAGCTACTGAATTTCAAGAAAGGACATCAAAAAAATCAAAAAATCTGACTCAACATGCTCAAGTGACCTAAAAAATTCTAATAAAATGCATAAAATGATTGACAGAATTTACTATCCCTCAAGTCTGCAATCTTGCATGATGATGGCTACTAATCAGACAAATTCCACGTCTTCCTCATTCATGACTCTTTGAAGATTACATAACACTTCTTTATTCCGTGTGCAGTTTTCCTCAGTATTCCTCTGTACATATATGAATCAGTCACTTCTAAGATACACCATGCTTTAAAGATTTTTTATTCTATATTTAATATAGATAACTTAATTCATTATCAATTAATCAATTAGGTTTATGATTTTAAACATTCCTTAGCAAATTATCTAACATTATGCTGTGGTTGCAAAATATAATAGTGTGCACAAAATTATTAGTTAGATAATTTCACTTTACTTCCTTAATTCACAAAGAACTATATACAGTGTACATATTTAGTATAAAAGGCTCATATCCCCCCCCCCCCCCAAATCAAACACTGATGGGGAAATCTTAAATTATGTTCTAAGCCTGGAGGACATATGCAGACTTCAGAGCATGAAATTTTTTTTATCCAACTTGATGTCATAAATAAGATATGACATCAAAAATGATTTTAATTCAACATTTCTATGATTTCCAAAGAAAATAGTGCAAAAAATTGACTGCAGGTCGCTGCTCAGACCCCTACTTTGACAATTGATAT
This sequence comes from Saccostrea echinata, assembly GCF_033153115.1. Classification (NCBI taxonomy): domain Eukaryota; kingdom Metazoa; phylum Mollusca; class Bivalvia; order Ostreida; family Ostreidae; genus Saccostrea; species Saccostrea echinata. The sequence continues at coordinate 13,503,762 of NW_026889777.1, forward strand.
TATGCGTAAAACGATATGCGAAAAAAGTTCCTGTGCATGTATGCATTCTATAAAAAATAGAGTAAATATTGAACAAAATTTTTGCATTTTTTTTCTCTTTTTTAAAAAAATTATGAACTATAAATATGTCAATAGGACATGAATGCCCCGCCGAGGGTATATTAGTAATGCAACAATTTAACACAAATTGAGAAAAGTGAGGTCAAGGTCAAAGGAAAGGTAAAGGTCAAAAAACATTGATGCAGTTGAATAGCTCTCATCGGTATGTATCAGCATATGAAATTTGACACTAATTTAAGAAAAGTGAGGTCAAGGTCAGAGGAAAGGTCAAGGTCAAAAAATGTTGATGCAGTTGAAAAGGTTACATCAGTATGTATAAGCATATGAAGTTTGATGAAAATATTATGAATGGTTTCTTTAAAAATGAGCTAAACACTAATTTAAGAAAAATGAGGTCAAGGTCAAAGAAAAGGTCAAGGTCAAAATATATTGATGCAGTTGAATAGCTCTTATCGGTATGTATCAGCATATGAAGTTTGACACTAATTTAAGAAAAGTGAGGTCAAGGTCAGAGGAAAGGTCAAGGTCAAAAAATGTTGATGCAGTTGAAAAGGTTACATTAGTATGTATCAGGATATGAAGTTTGTTAAAAATATCTTGAATGGTTTCATTAAAACTGAGCTTAACACTAATTTAAGGAAAGTGAGGTCAAGGTCAAAAGAAAGGTCAAGGTCAAAAAAATGTTGATGCAATTGAATAGCATACATCAGTATGTATCAACATATGAAGTTTGATTACACTATCTTTAAAACTGAGCTAAACACCAATTTAAGAAAAGTGAGGTCAAGGTCAAAAGTAAGGTCAAGGTCAAAAAATGTTGATGCAGTTGAATAGCTTACATCAGTATGTATCAACATATGAAGTTTGATTACACTTTCTTGAATGGTATCTTTAAAACTGAGCTAAACACTAATTTAAGAAAAGTGAGGTCAAGGTCAAGAGAAAGGTCAAGGTCAAAAAATGTTGATGCAGTTGAATAGCTTACGTCAGTAGGTATCAACATATGAAGTTTCATTACACTATCTTGAATGGTATCTTTAAAACTGAGCTAAACACTAATTTAAGAAAAGTGAGGTCAAGGTCAAAGGAAAAGTCAAGGTCAAAAAATGTTGATGCAGTTGCATAGCCCTCATCAATATCTATCAGCATATGAAGTTTGATAAAAATATCTTGGATAGTTTCTTTGAAACTGAGCTTTGAACAGAGCTAAACGCAAAGTGTGACGGAAAGACAGATGGAAGGACGGAAGGACAGAAGGACGGAAGGACGGACATGACAAACACTATATGCCCCGGCCATATTCATGGCGGGGCATGAAAATATCTAGTCAATAGTTTGTTATGTCACAATAGCTTATAATATAACCATGCACTTAATAAGGTTTATTTAATTGACATAGCAATAGGTCACCTGGGTGACTCTGGTTACCTAATTTAATGCACTTTGCATTATCTGTTTACCCTACAAGGTTTTAAACAATGTCTTATGAATTGCCTCTATTTCCAGTCCAGCTGGTACACATAATAATACAGGATGCTTAACATTAATGTTGAAATCACATGTGCTGTCTGAATTTACAGAAAAAGTAAAGATTTAAAGAAAAATTTCCTACCGTCAAATTCTACAAGGGTACTATCTTTCAGTTCAGCTTGTTTGGAAGAAATGATAGATTGCACTTAACAGACACTTGTTGTTGTTGTTTTTTTTTTATGTTTGTTTTTGTTTTGTATGCATGTGATTTTTTTTTGGGGGGGGGGGGGGGGGGAGAAGGATTTGTTTTAATCAGCAGAAGTAAGAAATTTTCTCCCACTTGTTTTCTCAATGACTAAACCTTGGAGCAATACCCTGTATATTTCTGGTCTGCAGACAAAGAAATCCTTTATTTAATACAGAAAATCTGTGACTGACAACCCAAATTACTAATAAACATATTTGTTCCAAGTTTACACTCAGATTGTCTAAAAATTAGTTAAATTACTGAGACATACAATCCTTAGCAGTTATATAATGTACTTCAGTCAAAAGCAGGTCTGTTAAAAACAGGAAGACAAGGGAGAAACAGAAGCCAATGTACATTCATTCAGTAAACTTTTATCTTGTCTATACATTCAATCTACATTAAGTGTTAGTAAGAGGGTTGTCCCAGAAAAACGCGAACATTTTCAATATTTTTTTGTTTCACTAATATTATACAATTAAAAATTGGTATGCATCATAATCAACACTTTTTACGTAATTGACAGAAATTTCAATAAGATGTCTCTATAAATAACATTTTTATCTTTGATCCAACGAATCATTCAAAATAGCTGTCGGCGCAACACAGACGACGTCAAAACGCAGCTAGTGAATTTTTTAAATTTGTTCAGGAAATGTGCATCTTTAAAAATTTGTTCGAAGCATAAATTCGATATTGCATTTGATTTTCTTTTAGTCATCGAGTTATCCATTTCACACATGCTACAGTTATGAATAAATCAAGGAATTAATTCTTTTATTAGACAATTTCCCAATCATAATTCTAACTGCTTGCATAGTTAACGGCGGTCTCCACGTATGACGTCCAGCTCTAGACTTTTTAGTTGTCATTTTTGTAGGTCTACTAAACGCTTCTTTCATTGGATAACTAGTCCATCCATCTTTGAACCTCTTTTACTATGTATAAACCAGTGTTCGATACTTGTATTTGTGTCATTCCCTCGTTCCCAGCTCAATGACATTTTCCCATATGAACAGGGGTCTTACCCCGCTCCATACACTTCTGTGTGATAATTTGGTGCGCCACATTATCGCCCGACGTCACTGTTTTTGACAATATTTAATTAATATAGTGTTTGTGCATAAAACGTCATACTTTTATTATTTATAATGTCGAGTATTGAGTTTTTACCATGTTTACACACCAGTACTCTAGATCATACAGTTTCTATGGATGTAATTTTGGTCACATTATATTTCCGAATAACCTGAATATAATAAAGAAAACATCGCTGTCAGTGCAATTTTTGAAGTCAAGAAATTGCCGTGCGCTGACCACCGAAATTTATCACCCTTTAAATGTTGTTTCTAAATGCATTATAATTATTTAGCCAAAAATGACGAAAATATCATTTCCCAACATTGTGCCAAAAATGAATAATTTTGGTCAGGTAGTTTATGAAATATTTAAAAAGTTCACGTTTTTCTGGGACAACCCTCATACATACATGAATTATGGAAAAACTGAATACAAACATCAAATACAATACTGTTACAGTAAAGGTACTTATTTTAGCAGTAATCATATTCTAGGCCCCTTTCACACAGCTTCTTTTCTGCTAATTTAAGTACAAGCCAAAATAAAATAAAGAAGCTTTGCTGAATATGCACTAACTGATGCATTATCATCATTCATTATGTTCATATCTTTATTTAGAACCTGTCTATTTTTTTATCATCAACTGTATGTGGTAATTCAAGAAAATCTGCATTACTCAGATCAATTAAATCATGTGTATATTGGACAAACTTAAAAAGCAAACTGAGGAAGGCAAATATTGCCCTTTTCTCAATTAATATCAATAAAATCAAAACCTGCAGAAGATCAGAATTCTAATTAACACAAGATTCTGCAAATTAGATAAACGCAGCAAATTCATTGAAGATGTGGCTTCAAAAACTGTGTAGGCATACTTGTTGGTGGATGCGTCCTAGTTAGCAAGAAAATTAAAGTGTTTCAAAATAATAAGAGATGTCAGGCATTGTCTGAAGCAATAACTGAAAGACATCTTGAAAAAAATATGGAGATTCAATCCAATATCAGAAACAATTTTTTCTTGTACCTATTCCTTTTCAAACAGGGGCCTGATTGAAAAATTTCACAATTATTTGTCTAATGTATCGTATGGTAGACCAAATAACTCCTATAGCTGTAAACACATGGTACTCTAAACTCCTGTGAATCTTACTACATGTACTAGTAAATGCAATTAATGTCACACTTTCACATTTGAATTAAATGAAAGTTATAATAAATTAAGCATGTTAAGAATAAATAATATTGACAAGAAATTTATTTTTGCAATGGCTTCAGATTTTCAACTGAACTCTTCAACCAAATCATGTGCTGGTTTTTACTGCATATTAAATGATTTCATTATGATTTTCTAAATTTCTAAATTCAGAGCAAATTACAAATATTTCATTTTGAAAAGACTGTCTCAATCTCCATGATCTCTCTCATGAATCATCCAAAACCTTGAGGTGTAACCAAAGATTTTACTGTGCACATTTACCCGATTAATGAATTACAAATGAGGTAAAGTTTCATACTAGATGAATGATACCAAAACTTGATTATGGAGAAACAGGAGATGATTTCATCAATTCACAGCCTTAGGTACACATCTGAAAAACTTTATTTCCATCGACAGATTAACGAAATACATGGCTCATTCATTCACTGAGCTGATGTAGAAATTGATCAAGAAGTTTTCCTACACAATTAATAATCTTTTTTTCTTTTCTCAACTGTGACTCACTGACAACCACATATATGTACTTTACATCTGCATTTTTCCTCTCTTTCTATTGTTAATAACATACAACATTTATTGCATGAACTTCTCGTAAGCCTACATATTACTGAAAGGTCAGGAGATAAAGCATTAATCCATTAGTGAATTGTAGCCTTGTAAAAATGACTTTCAAAGCCTAGCAGTATCCTTGTAAATGCTTACAGGGTAATTAGTAGGTTGTTCACAGCCAAACTATGTTGCAGGAAATGTGAAAGTGCTGACGTTTGCACATCCAACTCAACATAATCTCTTAGTAATACATGTACATCACAACAACAAATGAGTAATGGAATTTTGTACATGTATCAATTGAATTCATATTATTTTTTAGAATAGAAACTCTTGCTTTTCTTAAATCATATTTAAGAAATAAGGTATCATTTTTAAACTTTTATCGGCATGTAAATACGGTGTGGTCATGTGATCAAATTTCATAAGGCCCAAAGGGCTTTATGGTAAATTTATCACGTGCCAACCTGTATTTACATCATGATAAAAGTATAAAAACGATACCTTATTACTTATATTTACATTTGTGACTGATTTATTACAAATAGTTGGGTACTAAAGTTTTAAACCCATAAAATGTTTTTTTTCTGCAAACCTCAACAGTGTTGAACACTTATGACGTCACTATGAAATTACGTAGATCGTTTATGAATAAACAATCAATTAATGGTAGCATGACGAACCTGTTTATACACATTTTTTAAAATCACCTTATTCAAATAGGGGTTATATATATAAAAGAAAACATATGCAAATGTCAATATTAAATATTGATACATCTTTACTAGCCTATATGCCGAATATATTTTGGAATATTCTAGCTATAATCAACAATAACCCCCCCCCCCCCACACACACACACACACACACCCACACCCACCCACACCACACTCAGTTGCAGCCTACACTTCTTTTACCTTTGTTCCTGATTCTCGTCAGACACGAGTCGTCTAAGATTGTCAGAAAGTTGGGTCAGTTGCTGATTGAGGTACAATATCTGGTCTTTATCCTCACTAGTCAAGGAGGGAGCAGTAAAATTCTCCTTCTCTCTTGTGCAAATGTGCTGAAATCTATGTCACAAAATATTGAAAAAAAAACCCATTACTAACAAATCAGTTTGCCTGAAGATTTCCAATTTATATTTCATTTAAGGTATTGTAACAATAATATTATCATGTCAATGTACCTTTTCTGAATAGTTGACCAAATTATTTCCACCTGAAGTTTGACCTGAGACAATCCTTCCTCTTTCTGTTTATAATGTTCCTTCATACCCTTCACCATTTGCTGTAAAATCAAAACAAATTGAAAATAAACTGTAAATATTAAAATATATTTTTTCCTTCTCAGTATTTCTTTTTTTAATTTTGAAATGCTAATTACTCTTGGTAGACTAATACATTTTAGGATACAATATATTCTTACCAAATGCTGTTACAGTTAAGCATCTCAATTTTATTGTATTTTCAGAACTGGTTAAAAATATCAAATAAGTTTAGAATTTGTAGGGGGTAATTTGGTAGTTGGAACCTGGATATATGATAACATTTAACTGGCCTTTGATAATAACATACTACAGTTGAACTCTGGTATCTCGAACACTGATATCTCAAACACCATGGATATGTCGAAGTGAATTGGAAGTCCCAACAACTTAATATTCTTTAAGTATTTAATCCTTGATATCTTGAATTCTCTGACATCTCGAAGTTTTTCTTTAGTCCCAATGAGTTCGAGATAATGAGATTTGACTGTATTTTGATTCAACAGCTGCATGTATGTGAAGTATATAGCAGTTTTATATATATATTTAGACCTGACCAAGTAACCCATAAAAAGGGGGTTGGGAGTGGGGTACACACCATCTTCACAATGTCAAGTATTGTGATATCGTTCCTCTACACAAACCCTTTGACAAAAGTCTCTTTTTAAAAGTCAGGCTAGAAAGCTACTTTTTCATGTTCCTGGTCTAGGACTGGAACAAATCAGAATACAGCCTTGTAAGTAAGTTTTGTAAATGAATATTGCTTGTCTTTAAAATGGAAAGTGCCAATATTGTGAGCTCTGTCACTAGTTTCCTCAAATAAATATCGGAGATTAATTTTTTGGAAGATCCTCCTCCTTACAGCTGTGGCTTTGAGCCACACTTTGACTCCACTTGAAGACGACAGATTTTAAAGACAAAATCTCATTGGTTGGTTTATAATTAAACATTACTTCATGTTATCCACAAGGCCAACCTTTAAATGGCAACTTTTGTCAAGGGTTTATGAAGAGGAATGGTATCATAAAACCTTGACATTGTGAAGATGGATACACAAAGGCATTCGTTCTGTACATATGGGATTTGGTTGCCATCCTTTCTCATTTTCCTGGAAAATAAAATGAAGGGGTTACCTATACACAAAACAAGAGCCTGTGGTTTTCACATCCTAAAATTGGACCCTAACCCTGGCACTATAAATTTCTTTACTTTGACACGTGATGGGACAAAAAGAAACTATTAATTCTGATAAAAAATAATAATAATAATAATAAAGATAGCATTTAACCTCTTCCGTTAATGGTGGCGCATTTGATGTCCGTGAACTTGTGGCCATATTTTAAGAATTCTGTGATCATGGATGCGATGAGAGGAAGCACTTAGGGTCAATTTGAACAAAACTGAAAAAATGAAGAATTGTTAGAAAACATATATTTGTGTTCATAATCTTTAATCAATACAAAAAGTTATCATTATCTTTAAGCTATTTTATAATATTTCAATTTTGCAATCATCATAACAATATGGGTCAACTTGTTCTGCGATTGCCAAAGAAACCAGAAATATTTGTGAAATAAACACGATCTTACCTAATAAAAAAATCACTTGTTTACAGTCCAATTATTCAAATCTATGACATATTGAGATAAATATTACTATAAGTATAAGCAACTTTGGCCATGAGAACGTCAAGGTGACTTACGTGTGACGGTGTGTTTACTTTTGTACCTGGCGCCAAATTGGTAAAACCGAAAGTAGATCATAAGATCAAAAATCTAAAGTGGAGTACTTAATTCCGGATAAGGCGCTTTATGTTAAATTTATTTATTTTATTTATTTATTTAATCATTCATTTATGAATAACACATCACACCTATAGGCATAAACTCTACATCCACGTATGATGTGATTTTCTACATGGTATTTATTGCATCTTTCTTAAACAACTCATAAAGTGACTTCAAATAAAATGAAGTATGATTAATTAATTTCTTAAACATAATTCGTGTTAAAAAATAGTTTGTAGTTGGTTGTTGGATTCAAGGCTGTCTGAAAGAAAAGGAGATACATGTGTGTTTGTTAAGATCCTATACCCTTTAAGAAATCATTTTCGAAACAAAGTTAATTTATTATCAATCTGTTAAGTAATGTTGCTAGAAATCTTTCATTTACATGTATTATATAAAAGATGACTTCCAGAATGCAAAAAAGACCCGCAAAAAAGAAAGGCCCATAGGAGACAATGTCATTTTGGGGGTGGAGGTGGGGTTGTCAGAAATTCTTGAGAAAAAGGCCACCAGACGCATTGTTTACTAATGTAAAGCATATACTGGCAAAATCATTGAGGGAGCCCCCTCCCCTCCCCTGCCCCCGGTTCCTACAAACCTGAATGGTAGCCATTTTCTGGCTCAAGGAGGGAGGGTACCACTTACAGACGCTCCCCCAACTCCCTTCCAGATATCTGGTGAGGGTTCTGATGTGTATAAGTGCGTGTTTTGCAGTACGATACCACATGTACAATAAATCTGGCAAACTTGATAGAAAGAAATAGGTCAGAACAATAAACTCTTCTTTCAAATTAAAGTTAATTTGTAGTATATATTAATTCTGAAGTGGGTCATGATTAACTTTGCGCTTGTCCGAGTACTGCCAACCTGATTAAACATCAGGTTTTACCTCCCCGGAACAAAAATTAAATTACTGTAAATTAGCTCGTAAAATCAAAGCTTTAACCCCGTACACATTTAAAAAAAGATTTTTGAATAACCTTAGCATGGGTAATTACATGAAAAATCGTGTACAGTTTACAGTGGGTATCCCAGGATACACCTAAACATAAACCAAGTCTGGGATTCGATAAAATAAGATCAAACGATTGAAAATCTGTCTGTCTAATCATAATATCATTAAGGTATTAAGTATCGTAATGTTTCCGATATATAAATTAGATAAAACTGCGAGATGATATCAAGATGATGGGTGTTCAAGTGATACCAAGAATTTCTGCAGGATGCCGAGAAGCAAAAGTGAAAGAATAGAAAAAATATATAAACCCATGAACTTATTTGCATTTAGGAAGAGGCACATGAGTTTTCCAGTATCTTCATTGTTCACCTGAGTATCCTGCAAAAGCTTCAGTTAATATCTAATTCATTTCAGTCTTGACAAATTCCCTAGGTATCTGCATGAATGCATGGTGTTTTTGTTTGTTTGTTTTTGTTTTTTTTTTATAATTTAAGAGAAGCAATCGCAACTGTATGAGGCTTTCCGACAAGCAATATATAATAAATAAATAAAATAATTTATTCATTTATTTGTTTGTAAATACATACGTATTTATTTATCGTCGAAAAGCCTCATGCAGCAGCTTCGATTGTACAGTTTATATGTTTATTGCTAGCAAATAGAAAAGCTATGAATAAAATATTTTAAGAGTTGTTTGTTTTTCATTGACACAGTTCGACGTTGAAAACATGGAAAACGCGACTTTTATACATGTACATACATTGTAACTCATAGAGAGGAAATGTTTAGAATATAATTATATGGATAAAGTATAATTCATATTAGAATACATGAATAGGAAAAAAAGTATGTCGATATCCCATATTTCGAAAAAGAAAAAAAAATGCTGTGTGTGTGGTGGTGGGGGCATTCTCCAAGTAAATGAGAGGCAAGAGAACTTTCTAAATTCTACCTCATATGGACGATGAGGATTTCTACAAAGCAAGTTTATAAACGAAAGAAACGAGAGCGGGGCGCGATGGATAGAGAGAACGTTAAGTGAGTAATAAGAAAAGTGAATGTATTAGCGAACGTTGAACAAACGGTGAATGAAAGATGAACGAACGCTGATCTATTGATCGCTTTGTCTATATCATATATTACAAATAATGATTATTTGATACGACTGTATGTGCATACATCCTTGATTGTAATATACATCAGATTTATAAAATGTCATTGGACTAAAAAAAGCTTTTGATGCACAAACTTAAGATTTTGACTGATATACCGTGATGATATATAAATTTTGGATTAATTTTTGGGATTTTCTTAAGTCATTCTTCCCCTTTATTTCTTATGGAAATCCGTTTAAAATTTTTACTGAATTCATACGGAATCATATTTACATGTAATAAATTATGATATTAACCCATGTTTCCTTGTTCAAAAGGATAAAGGACCTTTGGAACAAGAAAAAAAATATTTATCTTTAGACAGGCATTTACATTTAATAAAATTTCATAACAGCTAGTTTAATTTTATACATGCCTAGATGGTTAATCATATGTAGTGCGCTCTATCTGCCTCTACCCCGATGATATTCCTTGTCATCACTATTGTACAGACTTTGACATTTAGGGGCGGATCTAGGATTTGAAATTGGGGCCGTGAGAGTGGGGTTGGAGTGGGGAGCTTATTAGCTTTAGGCAGGGGTTTCATAAAACTCATGCAAATATATATGATTTCAGAAGGTGCTTTCTTTGTCTAACATTGTAAAAATTAATTATTAATTGTTAATAACCACACTCATCGATCTTTGGTAACTTTGAATTCTGCATAATGAAAACGGAAAGGATCTGTGCATGGTAGGAATAATGGTTTATCAACGCAATAATGCTCATATACCAGGTAACAGGTCAAGAAATTTAAAGATTGCTTTTACGAACGAGTTTGCTTGTCAAACAATTACCAGAAAAACGAAAGGCCAGGAATGGCTTCTTTCTCATTTTGAATATTAATTTAGTAAAAGTTTGCTATTCTTCAACTACCTGTCCTCGAACTGATATTCTTATTCTTATTTTTTTTCTTTTGGGTCGTAAATTTTCTTTGAAGATTTAACTAGTGTGGCTTTGGCACTTAAAGTGACATGGAAACCATTGAAAGTACATTGTTCAATAATCCAATTCTGCTTTGATGGTGCGATTCTTTCAATGATGCAGAAAAATTTAAAACGTAATAACACTCAGGCTTTAATCAGGATAATTATAAAGACTTTGATGTAAGGGGAACCTGAAATGATTCAGAAGAAAAAAAATGAAGGACGCTTATTCTAAAATGTCTGTAAATTACCCTCAGCTGTAGAGACAAAAGACAAGACATATCTGTGTACTTTTGTTAACTGCATCAAAAGAAAACTCTTTACATGCATGTATGGCCCAGAAGTTATAAGAGAGTGCAGAAATGTGAATATATATACAATGTATATATATATCTATATCTATATCTATATATATATATATATAGTTTAAACCAGAATTAGACAATGTCGATTGCAAAATGTCAACTGTCAAATGTCAAATAGGTTTATTTTTCACCAATTGAAAAATAGAAGCTAATTTTAGGTCGACTATTCTATATGTTGACAAATGAATCTGAAATCAATCCATTTGAAACTACATGTACTAGACATAGATTTTATGTATTTTGCTATATGTAAACTTTTAATCTCATTATGTCCAAGCTTTGGACCTAATGGTCATTATGACATAATTATTCAAAATCAGTTCAAGATAATATTAGCCTAACAATTTAGACAGATACATATTCTAAATATTGTATTTTCAAAATAAAAGTATTCACAATGTCTGTGAAACTTGGAACCCTGGCCTTTTAGGTTTACAAACTAGTTTTGAACTTCATGATTTGAATCAATTAAGTTGTATTCCCACTAGTTGAGTTGAATATTTAATAGATAACAGCTTTCATCAATCTGTATTTTGCTGTTCTTAAAAAAAAAAAATGTTTTAAGACGTTTTCTATCGTAGATTGTGAAATTCAAAAGGTAACAGGTCATGTGCTTAGATCTGCAGGGATGACATAATTTAATTAATTTTAATAAAAATATTTTTAATCAACATGTTTTTTTTTTTTTTTTCAAAAGAAAAGAAAAAAAAAAGAGCTTATTAAACTCTTATGCAAAACTAATTCGTTAAGCCCATGATTTTTACAAGTATGAACAAATATTTTGGAAAAAGTGCTTGCATTTTCAACTGAAGGTTTATTCAGTTTTCCAATGTAAAACTGAGAACGGCAGCTCATATTATTTCTGAAGCGTTTCTGTTTTAGATTTTTATTGACAAATAATTTTATTTATTCAAAAATATTCCTCATAACGAAAGAATTTTAATACAAACAAAATTCAGTTACACAGAAATACTGTATGTAAAATCGGTCTAAAATTGCCCAGTGATCCTACAGACGAAGTCGAATAAATGCAAAAAAAACTGTCAGAGAACATTCGTACGTCAGAAAAAAAAGTTTCTTTAATACTATCCACCTATTAATCTTTTCATAGAAAAATAAATAAGGTTGTCCGCCCCAAGGTTCTGAAAATAATTTGTTTCTCTTCAAAAACATGTACCAGCATTACAGCAATTCATATCAGGTGTTATACAGGGAAAATTACGAAATCTCAAAATGTGTTTTAAATGCATTTCTAGTTAAAAAAAAAAAAGGCAAACAAATACATGCATATTTCATTTTTTGTCCCTTTATGGGGAGCACATACTATCTTTTTAAAAGTTTTAAAGACTTAACGCTACCTTTGATCATATAAAGGAATGAGAATTCTTGCATGAAAAGATTTTAAATTCAAGCTTCATTAGGAGCCTTATTCAAATAAATTAAAATTTAACAGCCATTTTCTCTAATGATTTGAAATTTTATATAGAGTCTGACACATCTGTTTCATATTTGGATATTTTACTTGAAAAAGACGTTAATGGTAATCTAACAACCAAGCTTTATGATAAACGTGATGACTTTAACTTTTCAATCGTCAACTTCCCTTACTTATGCAGCAATATACCTTCATCACCTGCATACGGGGTATATATCTCTCAGTTGATTCGATACGCAAGAGCATGCTCTACGTATGAACAATTTCTAAAACGAGGTAAATTATTGACAAACAAGTTGATGAAACAAGAATATCAGCTGTCTCGTTTAAAGTCATCATTTCGTAAGTTCTATGGTCGATACAATGACCTTGTCAGCAAATACAATTTATCATTGAGTCAAATGCTGACTGACGTTTTTCATACTAATTGTTAGGCCATTATTTACACACTGAATTGTCGACGGATTTTTCCGTTATTTCCCGATCATGACAAGGAGCACACGGCGGGTGTGACCGGTCGGCAGGGGATGCTCACTCCTCCATGGCACCTGATCTCACCTCTGATGTTTAGAGGTGCGTGTTTGCTCTGCTCCTATTTTGTATTGTTTAATGGACTTTTGAGCTTGAATACTGTTCGTTATCTCCATATATTTCATATAGGAGCTGTAGCACGCATAGTTTCAGAATTTCTTCAAACTCTCTACGATGAAAGTCATAGATATCGTAATCAAATCAGGCATAAATTGGTTGCTATACATGGGTACCATGAAAACATGCCATAAAGTTTGAAAAATGACATTTTTCAACATGTTCAGAGTCCCATAGTTAATGTTAGCAGCAAAGCAAACAAATGACAATGGCTGTTTCCAAAGTTGAAGGCCTAGGCCTGATTTCTAAATGCATGATAAACATATTTGGGAAAACAGCTATTATACATGCTACCAAACAAAGTATTCAAACTTAAATATTTTATCCTTTCATTTTTATAAAGTCGTATACACCCATAAACGCAATTATAGGTTGAAATGCACCAATTAATAGATAAAGACCCTTTTTTATAAAAGCACATTTTGTATAACTAGTGATCAATTTTTACAGCATTGTTATTGCAAGGCATTGGTATAGCAATCAACGTTTATGTGATATATGTTGTGGTGTCAAGTAGTAATAATGCATGGGCAATTTTCCCTCAAAATCGGTGATCATGCATGGCGAAGAAGTTTAAGTGCATGGCTACAGAGAATAACTTTTAAAGTTGTATTTCCTAGCTGGGGGACGGTCATCTTTAAAGTGATTTTCTTTACTTTACCGAGTAGGATCCCCATTAAAGTTGAAAGGAACACATTTTATAACCACAACCATTAAACATTAATGTATACCAAAGTACATGTACATAAGTTTCTTAATATCCGGTCTCGGGAGTTTTATTTATTTATTTATATCAATATATTCCTGGATTGGTGCGGAGGTTTAGCCATATCAAATTTACATTAATAACTATATTTTTCAAGGACAATAAATTGCTAGCTTGTTAAATTTTTCAAAAGTTTAGTTATCTTTGTGCGTAAAAGGCTTCTCAATTGCCTTTTAGATTGATTCTCAGATGCTGAATTACATAACACAATTGATACCAGACACAATGCATGATGCAACAAATTTAACTCTTCTGAGGTTTATTTGAGGGCATAATTATTTCTAATTATCTTGGAGAAATAAAATACGTTCCCAACAGGAAATTAATGAGAGTGAGAAAAGTCTAACAAATAGATGATTCAGCCTTTTTTCTTTGGATTAATTGCTACAGCTGAGGTATTTACTAATGAATAGATTCTGAGAACTTTGGAAAGCCAGTTTGATATATCGAAATGTTCTTTGAAATTGATTATGTAAACGATCAAGCCTGTACAACTTCAATGCTTTGAATATGCAAAATACATGCACCATTTATGCTCTCTGTGAAGTTTTCTAAAGCATATACTTTAAGATATAATATGTGCAAATTTTATAATACAAAAACATAGAAAATTAGGAAACACTATCAACACATGCTATACATGTTTGTTTGGTTATCGGGATACCTAAATAAAAAAAAATTCCCAATTCCATTTAATGAAATTGGAATTAATTTCTCTCAATTGCAATACAACGAGACAAACTACGCTATTCCACTCGTCATGTGTTTATCAAAAACCATTAACTTAATGCCATCGCTGCATCGTATCCATCTGATGCATGTTTGTCCAAATCTAAATCCGGAATTTTTCGTTTAAAATGGAGACAATGGCTTCCCAATATTCAGCAGAGACAGGATCGTATAATCTCTGCCAGATAAAGGAGGGATGAGTGTATTACCGACTAAGTACTAGTCTCCACGGACATAGATCGAAAACTTTGATTTAACTATTAGGCTAAGTGTTTCTGAAGTTGAATATGTCCCATGGGATGTTCGTTCACCACATTTTGAAATTGTAGATTGTGATTAATCAATTGTTGCTTGTTGATTATATTGCAAGCATTGTAAACAGGGGCCCATGGGCCGCATCACCGAATGTCATCGTAATCCTGTTATAAAAGATAGATCGTAATGACTTTGGTTTTTCCTTCTTCTCGAAAAACTGTTGTCTTAATTTGTCTTTTTCAGAGAAAAACTGGAGAATATTATAGGTTTCGTCTCCGTCTGTCTGTCCGTCCGTCTCCCCGTCTGTCAGTTAGTCTAAACCACTTGCTTTTGGATTTTTTTCTACATACTTAATTGTTGATTTTGAGCTAAATTTCAATGAATCATTTGTGAATTCAAATTATTTGAATTTACAGATCAAGTTTTCATTTCGTTTTGCTTCAATAGTGTTCAATGACTCTTGATAAAATACGTCAGATGGACTGAGAAAATATAGTATATTTACGAGTTTTCCTAACGTTTTTTCCTAAAACACTTACAGTAAAGATATTGAGCTGATGGCTTTTTTTGTTTGTTTGTTTGTTTTTTTATATTTGAGAGTACCCTTAAGTTTGTTCTTCCTTCCGCTCCAATCTTTTTTTTCCGGAATGAGAGCTTTTGGACACAACATGTACATCTGCTATGTTGTCCATTATAATGATTTTTTTTCTGCCTTAATTTTTAATGGGATCTAGACTACACATACCGGTAGCAGACTCTCTTTTGATTATGCAATACTCAGAAGGATTGTTTATGTAAGAATGACTCCTAGACATGCTCACCGCTTATTTGGAATTTATGAGTCACCTCCACTAGTGCGAAGGTTCACTAGTCCGACGGTCCACTAGTCCGAAGGTTCCTTGTTATGATATGTGTATTTTGTTTTTTTAAATCGGACCAGTGAACCTTCGGACTTCTTGTACTTCGGACAAGTGGGCTGTCGGACTTGTGAATCTTCGGACTAGTGGGCCGTCAGACTAATGAACCTCCGGACTAGTGGGTAGACCCCGATTTATGAGTTTAGAAAACTCTCAGGTACAATCAATACTTAAGTTCACAAGAAGGTTATCTTTATGTCTTCCTGTTTTCATAACACACATAGGTTAATTGGAAAATAAGTAATGGGATCTAATTCTTCAGTCTTAGTTTCATCTCCAATTAATTAAAACTCAATTAATCTACCCTGGCTTCGTCATACCCATGATGAACTAAAGCAATTGATTATCAATTGATTAATCGAGTATATCAGGAAACTTAACAATTAAAAATATACAGGACATAAGCACATTTCACTTTTAGGAATAGTAAGATTTTCTGCTAGATGATGACAACTTTTTTTCTTCATTTTTTCACATTGTAATATAATTATTTCAATTTACTGATAGAAACACTCAGCTATCTTGCCTGTCGCTAACATATTAAATGGTAGTGTATGTCAATATCTCAGTGAATGACCATTTTCAGATACAAAGGGTAGATCGTGCATTGCGGATGACTCTCAATAATTCAATAAACGAAAACTACCCCTACGCAGAAAAATGAATCATAAAGCAAATACATCTGTTTATTGTATTCTAAAGAAAGGTTCCCGTTCTAATTATGATTTGAATAAAAAGAAAGATAATGAATTGAAGGTGTGCTTCTTCTTTGTTTCAACCACTGTTCAAAGGACACTAAGGTTAAACATGTTTTACTCCTATAGTTAATCAAAGTTCAAGTTTTTATTTTTGTTTAGTAAGAAATGTACCTTAGTTATATAGCTTATTTAGCAAATTGGTTTCAGATTGAAATGTCTTTTTGGCAACATAATCTTATTTTTATTCTAAGAACAATTTTCTCTTCCTCTCTTTTGAAAAAAAAACCAAGAGGTTCATGGGCTACATCGCTCACCCGAGAACTATGGTGATAGAAAAACATAAACTAGTTCAGTATTGAAAAGTTTTAATATGTGTAAGTGGCTCCATCCTACTCTCTGGAAGTGATGATTTAAACAAACTTGAATCTACACTACCTGAAAATGCTTCAGCGTAAAAATAACTATATGTAATCATGGCTTTGTTGTTATTTGAGAAGTAGATTTAAAAGATTTTTCCTATGTATTATTATACAAAAGTTTGATCTTCTGTTGCGACCTTCTCTACCCAAGGGGGTCATGATCTGAACAAAATTGAACCACACTACCTGAGGATGCTTCTGTATTCATATGATTTATTATAGCTCTGCTGATGTTAAGAAAAATGTTTTTTAATTTTTTTTCCAATAGATTCTTAGGTAGCACTTTAAACCCCTGTTGTGGCCCCACCTCACCCCGGGGTCTTGATTTTGAAAAAAAGGAAAGAAACTTGAATCTAATCTAGCTGAAGACTTACATGTTCTTCTGTATTAAAATGATTAATCATGGCTTTGCTTTTCTTGAGGAGAGTGTTTCTAAAGATATTTCCGATATATTCCTATGTAAAATCATTGATCCCCTGCTGTGGCACCACCCTACCCCAGGGGATCATGCTTTGAACAAACTTAAATCTAAAGTATATGTTACGAAGCTTTCACACAAGTTTCATCTTTTCTGGCACAC
Source organism: Saccostrea echinata (assembly GCF_033153115.1). NCBI lineage: Eukaryota > Metazoa > Mollusca > Bivalvia > Ostreida > Ostreidae > Saccostrea > Saccostrea echinata. The sequence goes on from NW_026889777.1 coordinate 13,521,288, forward strand.
TGGTTGTTAGATGTTTTAAAAAATGCCCTTAAATTTACACTTATTTGTAATTATCTCTCTTGAAAATGGGCGTGGCCTTTCATGTGAACAATCTCGAACACACTTCGCACATGGGTGCATTCTGGCAAGATTCGTTGAAAATGGTTCATTGAGAAGTCAAAAGTATGAAAAATTTAAAACACGAAAGACTACAGACAAGAGATAAACAGACAGACGCCGGACTATCTTTTCACATATTAAAATCTGTCACACTGGAATAAATTCCTTCGTGATACTGAATGGTGAATTCGGGGAATTAACTCTGGGAGTGCTGCAACTGCCAATCGGCTTCTACAGGAATATCTAATTGGAAAAATGGAAACAAAGTCCGATTTAACACAAATAGATCTTTATTGATAGAGCTCTCGGTAGAAAGTGAATCTCTTAGATTCACTTTTCACCGAGGCACAGTACCGGACTTGTTTCATTAACCAATCGGGTACCTTGTTATAAAAGAGTTAGGCCAATTTCGGCAATTCTTCTTTGATGTAGTTGACACTGATTACTCAGATTAACAAAAAGTGAAAGGTGTGAGGAGTCAATTACCTGTATTTCCGTAGAAGAGTTTCATAACAAAGGAAAGATTACGTTTAGCCGAAAGCATGTAAATAAATTTATCTGAGCGAAATTTCGAAGTGTCAAACTAATTCCGAAAAGAACTTATTTCCAAAGAAGCCGAAAAAGGAAAGAATTTACTTATTTATCTAAGAGATGTCATGAATGTTTGATCTCCAATGAGAAGTTAATTGATTACAAAATAGGTGAAAATTGACTTTGAACCTAAGTATCATTTATCGATTGAAAAGTTGATTTGACCTTTCTGGTCCGGTGAGCTAAATATTCTAATATATATATATATATATATATATATATATATATATATATATATATATATATATATATATATATATATATATATATATATATAATACGATGCATAGACATAATATGGAGTAAAATAAACATGATATTGTCTTATCATTTAACTTCTTCATTAGCTGTTATTTGAATGCTTCCTTGGAATCATCGCCTTTTGGTCGAAAAAAAAAATTATTGGTCGATTAAGTGATTTTACGGCCTTGTCTTTATTAGTTCATTGCATTAAAATGCAAACAACATTTTGCATTCAATGATTTATAATCTTACAAATACATAATATGACATGACTTCCAATACTTTATAAGGAGTAAAATTGTGCGTTATTTTTTTACAGATATATAATTTTCCGATCTACTTAATAAATATATTATTAATGTTTTGTTAAAATGTGAATTCATTGGAATTATAAATAAAGGATAAAGGTGATTTGTGGCACAAAAATGCTAAGATATATAAAGCAAAGAAAAAAATCCCTGCCCCATTTTCCCATTTCTTTTGCCCATTATGTAAAACGATCAGCATTAAATTTCTGGGCTTGTTGTGTTGTTCTCGGGATAACAGAACAAAACACTCTGACATCTCTTGCTAAAACAGTTAACAAGATATCCTGTTTTACAAGTACTTATGATTTGATAACCATCTGTTTTGTGTCAAAAAAGCACAGACGCTCTGAAATTGCTTCCATGCAAAACGAAAGCAATAAATTTGAAATAAATATAATAAGGAATTCTTGTAACAATCATGCATTTGTACGTTATATCATATATTGTAATTCATATTTTTATATTGAAATGGAGAAGTATGGGTTCCTGGTTGATTACTCTTTAAATAAGCATGCAAATGTCGTATTAGTCTACATCTAGTAACAGAAATACAAATAAATGCATGTATACTTCATTGAATATATATAATCCTCTATGGTTTTGTTGAGTGCAAAGAATATTAATTTAACGAAACATTATTAAATTTAACAAAATGTGTTCATTAAACAAAAATTACAGCATTTTGTAGTGAACGTAACAATGTACCTCTTTTCAAGATTGTCGATTACCAATGCCTTTTTTACAATGAATTTTGATCTCATTTTTATTTGTACCAACAGTATGTTCCTTATTTTACCTGAGTATTCATTAACTAAACAGCTAAATACTTCTTTGGTTGTTTGCATGGCAATTAATGTCGCAGCTTTTGCAAAAAAAAAAAAAAAAAAAAAAAAAAAAAACGGATATGTAGATTTTTCCTGCAAATTGCGGCAACGTTGATTCCCATACGAACAACCAAAGAAAGACATTTTATTGTTTGTATTTATGTCTGTATAAATATTCATACGAAATAGAAATAAGTACCTTAAATGTTGCATTATTGATATGTACACCATTGTATGTTTCATTGATGGAGAGCCACTGATTAAGAAATCTATACAGGCGGCTTGCTTAGCAGGTTAAAGTTTTTATAAACGCCGTGGTTTTCATACGAAATAAAGGAAATAATATTCAGTGGATGTAAATATGGCGAAATGACTCTTAGACGTCAAATATCGAAAACAAAATTGATGATCAAGTGTTTTTTCGATGAATTTTAGCAATATAAGAATAAAAGCATGTATTTTTATTATTTCGTGCTTTCACGAAATTACACAATAATAAATTCCTGAGGCTGAAACTTAAGAAACTGCAGCATAACATAAATTAAAAACAAGATACCATTAAACAATTAAACCATGTTTAAAGGAAATGTTATAAGAAATTTATGCTATAAATTTTATTAGAAATCAAAATAGTATGATTATTACATTATTTTTAGCTCACCTGAGCTGAAAGCTCAAGTGAGCTTTTCTGATCACATTTTCTCTGTAGTCCGTCTGTCCGTCTGTCTAGCTGTCTGTCCGTCTGTAAACTGTTCACATTTTCGACTTCTTCTCCAGAACCACTGGGCCAATTTCAACCAAACCTGCCACAAAGTATCCATGGGTGAAGGGAATTCAAGTTTGTTCAAATGAAGGGCCACGCCCTCATTCAAGGGGAGATAATTCAGAAATAAGGAAAATTTGGTGGCATGTTTTAAAAATCTTCTTCTCAAGAACCACTGGACCAACAAGTTGAAACTTTTAGGAAACCATCTTTACATAGCGTAGATTCAAGTTTGTTCAAATGATGACCCCTGGGGGTAGGGTGGGGCCACAATGGGGGATCAATTTTTTACAAAGGAATATATAGGGAAAAACTTGTAAAATCTTCTTCTCAAGAACAACAAAGCCATGATCAGTCATATTGATATGGAAGTATCCTCAGGTAATTTAGATTCAAGTTTGTTCCAATCATGACCCCCGGGGGTAGGGTGGGGTAACAATGGGGGATCAAAATTTTATATAGGAATATATAGAAAAAAATCTTTAAAAATCTTCTTCTCAAGAACAACAAAGCTTTGTTTAGTCATATTGATATGGATGCATTCTCAGGTAGTGTACATTCAAGTTTGTTCAAATGATGACCCCGGGGGTAGGGTGTGGCCACAATGGGGGATCAAATTTTTACACAAGAATATATAGGAAAAAATCTTTAAAATCTTCTTCTCAAGAACAGCAAAGCCTTGTTAAGTCATACTGATATGGAAACATTCTCAGGTAGTGTAGATTCAAGTTTGTTCAAATGATGACCCCTTGGGATAGGGAGGGACCACAATAGCGGATCAAAGTTTTACATAGGAATATATAGGAAAAAATCTTTAGAAATCTTTTGCTCAAGATCAACAAAGCCATGTTAAGTAATATTTATATTGAAGCATTCTCAGCTATGTAGATTCAAGTTTGTTCAAATCATGACCCCGGGGATTCAAAGTTTTACATAGGAATATATAGGAAAAAAACTTGAAAAATTTTCTCAAGAACAGCGAACCCAAGATTAGTCACATTGATATGGAAGCATCTTCAGGTAGTTTTTTATTCAAGTTTGTTCAAATGATGACCTCCCCCCCCCGGGGGGGGGGTTAGGGTGGGGTCACAATGGGGGATCAAAGTTCTACATAGGAATATATAGGCAAAAATATTCTTCTCAAGAACAGAAAAGCCATGTATAGTCATATTTATATGGAAGTATCCTCAGGTAGTGTAGATTCAAGTTTGTTCAAATGATGACCCCCCCCCCCATCAGGGATGGGCCACAATGGGGGATCAAAGTTTTACAAAGGGATATATAGTAAAATTTCTTAAAAAACCTTCTGCTGAAGAACAGCAAAGCCATTTGTTATATTGATATGGAAGCATCCTCAGATAGTTTAAAATTCAAGTCCCCCCTCCCCAATGTAAATTTTTCAATATTAAACTGATATGTGCTTTTTCCTGGCTAATGTGCTCAGGTGACCGATGTGGCCCATGGGCCTCTTGTTTTTATTCACCTGAGCCAAAGATTTTAGGTATGTCACTTTGATATGAGTTAAAGGATTTTTTGAAAAGTATATTATATTATATTACACAGCATTGCTCAAACTGGAAAGAAAATGGATCAGTTTGCATCCTAAAACTGTACAATTTACTTTTTTTTTCTTAAATTGTAAATTTTATGTTAATCACTTCAACCTTTATCACATTTTCCCAAAATCTAATCATGTCAATAAACATAATCTTCTTTTTTTTTTAAATTTAGAATAGCTTGAATAATATTAATTATTGAAAAAATCCTGCCAATTAAAGCAAATGAAGTATTGTGAAATCTTTTTGCACTAAAACAATATCATATGTGGGGTATTTTTAAAATCTAAATGGGCAATAAAATATTATCTTGTATCAAGCTTTTGACGAAGTAAGTGTTGATCGGTTGATTGTATTGTGTAATTTAAAATAATTGAAGAAAACATTGGGGCCAATGATGTAAATTTCGAGATACTGCTCAAAATATGCGATTTTTCAGGCCCCATGAGATAGATTTTATCTCAGCTTAAATGTTTTTAAATATATCTTTATTTTTTGGCAAAGTTTGTTTAGTGAAAGTGTAAAACTTGCTTTAAAAATATTGATTGAAACTTTTATTTAATATTCCTAGCATATACTCCATTCTCGAGTAAAAATATGCATGATTATAGTTTCAGATGTTTCGCCAAACAAATGTGTAGATTTGAAGAATTTTCTTCAAAACATTCTACCACAAGAAATATTAATAGTTCCCGAATAATCTTGCTCAGCATCTTTGAAATTGGACATGTTATAATAATAATGCATTGTTTAATTCAAATATTTCATAAAAATTAAATTGTAATAAATAATCTCAAAAAGGGCGTTCACAAAGTTAAAATATCATGCAAACATGCCTCAAATTGTGTGAAATCATTTTTTTTTTTCAAATCATGGCCCTGAATCTTGACGAAATTTTACCTAAATACGCATGAATAGGAAGAAAACGATCAGAAATTGGTTTTTATAATAGAGCAAGTCAATATTATTCATATTGATATTGAGGCATCAAAATATTGCACATTCAATCAAGTATAGTTAAATTTTTCATGAGCATAAATATCTACAAAACTTTTCTTTTTTTCCTAAAAATAACAAAGTCAAAGTGAATCAGGTAAACGTTGATATCTAAAGGCCTTTAATAGTTCAGTTGAGAAGTTGTGAATAATTCATTTGACAATTTGTAGGAAATTCAGGATTTCTAATTAAGATGATATGTTGTAATTCATCTGATAATCGTTTGAAGTCATCATTTCGTAAGTTCTATGGTCGATACATTAACCTTGTCAGCAAATACAATCTATCATTAAGTCAAATGCTGACTGACATTTTTCAAAATAATTATTAGGCCATTATTTACACACTGAAATGTCTACGGATTTTTTCTTTTTTCCCGATCATGACAAGGAGCACACGGCGGGTGTGACCGGTCGGCAGAGGATGCTCACTCCTCCATGGCACCTGATCCCACCTCTGATGTTTTTGGAGGTTCCTGTTTGCTCTGCTCCCGATTTACACAGAGTGTATTGCTTTAATGGACATTGAGCTTGAATACTGTTCGTTATCTCCATATTTCATTTAAGCTGACAAATTTGTAAAGATAATCTTGACTATAACATTAAGTTTCTTTTCAGATGACATACAGCTTGTGAGCTGAATTATGAACAACTTCATACAGCTTTTCAGCTGAATTACTAGCACTTGTCAGCTAAGGTATACAACTTGTCAACTGACACAATGATAACTTCTCATGTTAATTACGTATGAGCAGAAATAATAAGAACCTGTCAGCTAAATTACTTACAACTCGTCAGCAGAGTTAATAACTACTTTTCATCTAAATTATTTACAGCATGTCTGCTGAATTACGTATAACTTGTCATCTGCATTATTTACAATTTACATTTTTAGCTGAACAGTTCATGTACAACTTGTAAGCTTTACTACGTTTAACTTGGCAGTCAGCTTATTTTTTTTCCAAATACCAGCAGAATATAAGTTTATTTAATATATATATATATATATATATATATATATATATATATATATATATATATATATATATATATATATATATATATATATATAAAAGGAATCACTGTCTAGTTAGTAGAGTATGCCAGGGCATCAACGATAGTTGGAAACGTGGGATAATTTGCATAAAGGGCGAAGCCCGTTATGCATAAATTATCCCACGTTTCCAACTATCGTTGATATCCCTGGCATACTCTACTAACTAGACAGTGATTCCTTATATTTCCATTTCATTGTGAAATAAAATTGCAAATTTAGATTTAAAAAATGTAGACTAATTGATTTAAATTACACGAGGCCTCACATGTCAATTTCAATAGTCCCCGCCCACTGACGTCAAACACAAAGACAGCCGCACGAGAATTACATGCATATTAGGACGTCTTAGCTCCTGACCTTTCGCTTGGCGAAATTTGCATTCCGTTAGAATGATCAAGAAATCAACTCTCCTAACTTTCAAAGAGTTATCACAAAGAAAACAAATAGAAATGAATATATATATATATATATATATATATATATATATATATATATATATATATATATATATATATATATATATATATATATATATATATATATATATATGCGATACCATGAAGCTTTTCCATTTCAAGCAAAGTAGTGAGTACTTTTGATAGAAGGTGTGAATACTAGTAAATGCATTTACAAATGTATATCAAGGCGTTCGATGACTATACTATTACTTTCTAGTAAAACAGGAAGGTCGATCTTGACCTCATTTCGTATGACTGTGTAAATAGTCGCCATGAAGAATGCAGTAAACTAGCTTATATAATTAAACTTAAATTTGTCATTGGAATACACACACAGCAATCGCATTCTTTCCATATCAGCATCAATATCAAAATTTTCTGTCTAATGCCTACAAAAAAATAGCTTTTTCGTAAAAAAATAAAAATTTGACGTAAATCGAAAAACTCTCTCACTCATGTATACACGTCATTCATAAGATCGCAACTTGAATATGCTTCCGTGGTATTGGGATGCTGTCAACAAAATGATAACGATAAGTTAGAAAAACTGCAACTTTATGCTGCTACAATTGTAACAGGTTTAACAACAATAGCTTCCAAAGACTACTTTGAAATGAGATGGGAACATCTTAGTAGTGGAAGACAAGTAGCTTGATTAAAAACTATGTTCAAACTGCATAATAATTTAGTGCCTGATTACTTAATGGAATACTTCAAGATATGCGCTGTAACACATCTATTTACTCCACAAGAAATTCTCAAAATTATATTCCAAAATGTCGATTACAAACTTATGTCTACATCTATTCCTACTGTAGTTAACGAATAGAACACAATTTTACTTGAAATTAGAAATTTAAAGTAATGTCTAATTTCAAATCTAAAATTAGTACTAAAAATATGCTACACAATCATACTTTGAATACGGTGACAGACGACTAAATGTTCTTCAAACCAGACTACGGCAAAATTGTGTATTGAGTAACGACCTTTAAAGATGCAATTTAATATCAAGTCTTTTATGCTCGTGTGGTAAAGAAGAGGATGTGAGGATGCATATTATTATTTTTTATATGTCCAAAGTATGTGAAAGCCAGAAAAGAAGTTTTAAATAAATTTTCATAATTTGCTAAAATCCACATTCTAGATAGACATGTCTTATTATGGGGTGGGGTGGGGGTGGGGGTGGGGGTGAGGGGTGATTGATTGAGTGCTGCAGAGGATAAACGTATCTTTTCTTTTGTTCAAACATTATTTTATTAAACATTCTGTTAGATTTCCTTGTTAGCATTAATTAATGTATCAGTATATGCATATGTACAAAATTGCATGTATCTCTCTCTCTCTCTCTATATATATATATATATCTGCAAAATGCATCAATTTGTAAATTTTTCCAAATATTGTATACTTTGAAAGCTTTATTTTTAACTGTGACAATTTCAATTTGTAATTTACATGTAGGGAGAGGGCGTAATAAGATTTAAGAACTTGTGCCCAATCCCTTTGTAATTATAAATTACAATAAAATTATTAAATGTTCAAATCAATCAAATCAAATCTATTCTTTAGGTTAAAATAATTTCTTTCAGCTACAAAACTCCCAATTTCTCTGTCATCACAAAGCTTTAAATAGTTTTTTTTTAAATTTTTATTATAAATAAAGCGTTATTATCTCTTCAAATTTTTGAAGTCTGTTTTGCATTTTATTTAATCAGACAGTTGTTCATTACTAGGATATTAAAGCAATTGCAACTCATAAATTACACAATGATGACAAAACGTGTATGAAATCTAAAGCAATTCTAGATCAGAAAACAAAAATTATATCTACTTATGCTAGTTTCCTTTATATATTCTTATCTTTTTATCTTCAACCACTACTAAGCTGGATTGTTGCGTTTTAACTGTATTTGATCTATGATGAAAAAAGGTCAGTAACATATAGCTTTGTTAACGATGAGAATCATCCAGCTAACTAAAGGAACAAATTGCTTTTGACCTTTATCAGAATAAAGATAATACAAAATAACTGCAGTAAAATACGTCTTGACCTGAGAGTCATAAAGCTTTGTGGTGTTTGAAAGCGGAACAGATGAAGATGCCAACAGTGCGCATCAATTATTACACGGCTTTGGTTTTTTGGCAATTACTTCAAATAAAATCGAAGGTAAAGGTCGTGGCAGGAGAGATTTATATAACATCGTATTGGATTCCTGAGAATTTTTAAACCATGACTTACCGCAGTTTTGAAAAATGGAATAGCTACACCGTGTTTTATGTAAGCAGTGGGTTATGAAGTGTTTTTGTAGCAGATACTTTAATTGTAATACATTTTAATAAGATGAAGTCAAAATCTATGTAGTGCTTTGGCCAGGAACGGTTAATTTTTATCAGAAAAATATTTGAATGATTTCTATTAGGGATATGCTAGAAAGAATTATATAATCAGACAGAAAATATTCCAATATTCCAATTGTTTAGTCCTCTTTATAGATATATTACTTTTTTCTTTTTTATTTTACTGTATTAACTCTGTTTTAAAATTTATGTCAATGCATATATATATATATATATATATATATTGTAATGGAAATGAAATAAAAACAAACAAAAAGATTTTTTTTCAAAACCCTACATAAAGTCCAGAAGAGAGATTTATATCAAGAAGATATTCATAAAGTAAATTGAACTCTCAATGAACCTATTCAGCAAGAAATTATTGAGGTGGCAAGTTATCTCGTAAAGACTTAAACTACAAAGCACACTATTGTCCTGACGCATCATTTATGTCACCTCAAAGTAATGACACTTCTGGGTGCAATTTCAATATACATTCCTACCACAGAAGAAGAATAACGAAGGATTTGTTTTATGACTTTTAATCACACGAGCTATAAACGAAAACTATAAAATCCTACTGTTCATTCTTTTTTGTACGACCGAGAAGTGTTTTCTTTATGAAGAGGCCTTTATTAGGATCGGACATCTAAGCTACCCCCACGATATCCATCGGGATCGTTATTTTCCGTGAAATCATGAGGCTATTAACATTTTTACGGAAATTAAAACATTATTCCTGTCTTGTCTAAAACAGTTAGACACAAATGGAACAAAATTTTCGTGACTCAACAAATTCTCATTGATCCGCTGATTACTTATAAAGTATGAAGTTAACAATAAGAAGAACAATTTTTTTTACACATTTGCGTAAGCCTATTCTCCTCGGATGTTTAACTAATTTACTACGAATCATGAAATATTAATGCAACAGAACTTATTTATGGCAAAGGCAAATAGATGGAATATCGTCAACGAAAAGGTCATTTATGGAGTTATCAAGCGATTCTTCTATTTCATCTAATACATGAACCTTTTTATGGAAGATACACAAAAGTTAGTTTATAAGTTTCCATTAGTTTCTTTAGAATAAAAATTGTACAGACCCCTCTACGCTTTACAGTAGTTATAGTTAATTTTAGTTAACTTACGTTTACTATAGAATATACTTTGATACTTAAAGCTACATACTAATTCTTAAACTAAACATGTAACAAACGACCTGCATATGGGGATTTTTTTCTCCCAGTTGTTTTAATAGACAAGAACGTGCTGTGAATATTATCAATTTCCAAACCGAGACAAGCTACAAAAAAGTTGATGTTACAAGGATTTCAACAACACAGTTTAAAGTCAGCTTTTGCAAATTTTTCGTTCATTATAATGACCTTGTTTGTAAATACAACCTATCTATTGTCTGACGTGTTTCATACCATTTGTTAGTTCATTGCTTTTATGCTAAATTTGACTACAGAGTACTCTTTCTACCTGATCAATACATAGGGCTCACGGCGGGTGTGACTGAGGGTTTGCTTACTCATTCTAGGCACCTGATCCCACCTCTGGTGTTTCCAGGGTCCGCGTTTTTTGCTCTGTTTATGATTCGGTTAGTTTACTGGATTTATGCGATTGATCACTGACTATCAACTTCTCCTTGAATATTATATAATATGATAAACCAACTCTAATGCTTTCATAAAATATTTGAATTGTACAATAATATGCTTATAAAGAAGTACCGATGGCAAATTGTAATAAATGAAACATAATAATTAAAAATCTACGGTTTAATTTCATTATGGCGAAATCTGCGAACCTGTGATTTATAATGGCTATCAACTTAAATTTTTTTATGTACACCGAGATAATAGGGATCTTTAACTATTTAAGTAAACCATAGCTTTAAATTGTAAAGCATAGTTTACCATATTAATCTTCTTGCCAGAGTGTATCTCTTTAAAACTTTAATTTTGTGATTTCTCATTTTGTTCATGTATTTATGAACATATTCATTAGAATATGGACTAATCAAGGGAACCGCGTTTTAGCCCATGGTACAGAGAAGATAGTTTTATCTAAAAGGCAACGCGTCAGGGTTCGACTATTCCTGAAGCGAAGGCCACATCAAAAGTCAATTTGTTTGGTGAATGTTTTGCACAAAATTGGAAATCATCAATCAACCAAAGGAGGCAATTGATTTAATAAAAGATTAACTGGATTAAACAAATTGCTTCTGTCTGAAAATGAAGATTACTGCATTGATATTCTGATGAGACAGAATCTGGTCGTAATTTTAAGATAAAAACAGAATGCAGTGAGCAGACAAGTTTTTCATTAGCTCTGAAATTGTGAAATATTCAAGGTCATTATAAGACGTTGTTTATGCAGTATATTGCCCGGTTTGTAGGACAGTTAATCGAAGCAATGACATTTTAACTTTCGAAAAAGAAAAAGAAATGTTACTAGCCAAATTTTGTAAACATTGAATAAATCATACATTAAATTAGATTCTTTTCTAGAAAACTTCATTTTTTCCATTTTATTTTCCGTATTTTTAATGAATTGCACATTTTTTAAATTTATGATAATGTTAATCTAATAGTACGATGCTCAGTCCAAAATATTTCTTAGCAAGGAAAACGTTTTCATAAATGTGCAGTGTTTTCACTATTTCCAACCCATTTGTCTTATTATCTATATAAAGTAAATTGTAATTTTATTTTATTTTTTTTCGTTGAACAATTTTTTGTTGCTTTTATGGTTAAACCAGCCCATGAAATTAGGTGATGAACGAACTAAAAATTGACCAGTGATGGGAAAAAATAAGACAGCTGTCCACGAGTCTGAACATCATTTTTTTTGTTTTTGCTTTTATTTTTTTAAAATTAATTTAGTTATTTATTTGTTTTTTATTTATTTATTTTTGCCGAAATCACGAAATTTGAATTAAAGGAACTACAGTAAAACACCATTATGACAGCCAGAATTTCTTGTTGTTTATTGCCACTAATTGCTTATTACATTTAAAGTACAGTGTATGATGCAAATGAAAGGAAGTCTTTTTTCTCAATCGTATTATCATTATATGACTGGCCGACAGGGGATGCTTACTTCACCTATGCACTTGATCCCATCAATGGAATTTCCAGGGTTCCGTGTTGTATACCCTGTTGATCGATGTGTATTGTTTGAATTTTTTTTTTTTTTTTTGAGATCTCTCAGTGTTCGTTATCTTTTATCTTCACCTTTTTCATTAATCTCTTTTCAGTTACATAGAGAGTCTTTAATCACCTTACAACATAGTTGATAAGTAGGATGATGTAATCGTAAGGATAATTTAATGAAAACAACAATAATAATACTTATATAGAATTCATTACTTTAAAATGCAAATCACTGAATATTTTTTAATGCAATTCTACATACAAAAGCGAGCAAGTTTTAGTATACAGGTATGAGTGTTCGTTTTGACTAGATTATTCTTTTAACTAATTAACATTTAGGGCCGCTTACACCCGGTGTGAATAGTCCACAGGAGATGCTTACTCCTCGTAGGTACCTTATCCCATCTCTGGTGTTTCTCTGATGTGTACATGTATTGACCTGTTCACTGTTCATATCATTCAAAGGACTATGAGATCGATTACTGTTCATTATTTTGACCTATCTATCATTAGGGTCGATGTATCCATACATATAAGCTACTTTACGTGTAAAATGTTTTCGTAAAGGTCCGCACTTCTCACCATTTCGACAAAACTCTAAATTATTCACTCACGATTTCAATTTTGCAATGTACTATAAAACGTAGTTTAGTTCATATTAGAGTAAAGTAAGTATATTTCTAAAAGTAGAGAAATAAATAAAAATAAATATAATGTTCATTTTTTTTATTCTATTATAATCTAAGATTATTATTCTTTTTAGTTACCCTCCTGGCTATTTCAGGCTGTCAGTCGTTAGTTGTGTAGTAACGTAGTTTCTCTGTTGAAACACTTTACTTTTTAAAATAGCTTTGTTAGCGAGATTGAGATGACGTCAATTTTTAATATTGTTTAGAAAGATAAAACATGTGGATGTACGTACATGGAAAATATTTTTTTCGTGTTTGAAATATCTGCCTGTGTTTGATTTACAGATGTTTACTCAATGTCAATTCTCCTATAAGAATTACCTGAATGTCTACAACTCATCACTAATAGATTACGTTCAGCAAACTGGAGCAGCTTTAATAAAGATATGATATAACCAATCTGTTAAAATTTTCTCTACAATGTATACTCTCTCCTGTCGATTTCTAGTCATACGTATCGAAAAAAAAATTAAATTATCTTTTTTTTATTATTTAACCAGATAAACAGATTTTGATATCATGGGAATATCCTATGAATTCATGCTACGAGTTCAAAATGAAGAGAGAGAGTGAGAGAGTTAAGGGTTGAATCTGAACTTTGTAATTTTACTATTGATAAATATGTTATAAAACAAAAATATCAGTAGTTTCGTTGAAAGTCAACATAACGCAAATTTTATGGTCGATACAATGACCTTTTCAGCAGATACAACCTATCATTAAGCCGAATGTTGACTGACTTTTTTCACACAAATTGCTCGGGCATTATATTCACACTAAACTGTCTTAAGATTTTACCATTGGCCCGATCATGACAAGGAGCACACGACGAGTGTGACCGGTCGACAGGGAATGCTTACTCCTCCATGGCACCTGACCCAATCTCTGATGTGTTTAGATGTTATTGTTTGCTCTGCTCCAAGTTTGTATCGTTTCAATAGACTTTTGAGTTTGATTACTGGTTATCTTTATTTTTCATGTATATACTTATATATGTGATTGTGGTCTCATAGATGCACTGTAGTTGTGTAGATGAATTGTACAAATCATTTGTATGCTTCTTTTTAATAAGAGAGTCGTGTAGATTTCTTATCGTAGCTGGCAATATAAAACACAGTCAATATTTAGAGAATATCGTGATGTAATTTACTTCTCGACATGTCTATTATGTTTTTATGTTCTATTGATTTGTATGATTTGCATAAATGTCAAATTACAAAGAAAATGTGTTCCTAGGTGTCCAAAAGATGAGTAGTTGATTTGGCGAATGATGTGCAATATAGCATTTATGTACCACAATTGATAATTATTGGGCTACTTTTGGAATTGTGTAGGCTTAACAATAACAATCAACAATAAGCAAATTGGGGAAAAGAAAAAATCTCACAATAACAGACGACTGAAGTATTCACCCATGTTAAAGGTTGCCAACTCCAACTAATAACCATGATTTTTATAATAAAGATCTTGAGATAAAAAAAAAAAAATTCCTACCATTTTGACATTTGAGAATTTTGCATGACTACAAATACTCTATTCATTATTAATAAAGTCCCATTCCTAAACCGTTATAAAGTATATAAATATAGTACGTAAAAGTAAAACGAACTTTTTTCCAGTGCATTCACTGAGATATTCCTTAAAGAATTGCGATCTAATGTGATCTTCTATACTTTCTTCCATGTTTAAGGAGCCCATCGTAATTTACAAATAACTTAAACTTATGAACATTTAATGCTCTTGCACTAGATTCTAATATGGAAAGACACTTTGAGAGAGAGCGACCAAGTTTACAAGGTTTTTTGTTTTTTTTACTTTATAGGAATTCAATTATACCTACCATTATGAAATATGTAAAGACTTTCCGCTGCATGTAATTGTTTCTAAAATTATCATTTTTTACTGTATTTTATGTTCGTGATTTTAACAGTGGTGTACGAAATCCCCGGCATCATTTGAAAATATTTTAGTCTAATTTGTTGGGCATTTCCCTGCTTAAACAGCCCTCTGCTCCAAGACGTTCAATAACTTCACCTTGATTTTGCTTTTGCACATTGTTCATTTATTAATTATCGATAAAACAGTCCTAACTTCTCTAATTTAATTCAAAATTTTGCAAAACGAGCTTTGATGTAGCGACAGATGAAATATCATAAACCTTTATGCGCTACAACATTTCAATTTATTATTTCACAAATATGTCTATGTCATGAAAAAGTGCAAAAAAACGTGTCTTGTTTCGTGAGGCAATTTTATCTTACATGTAATGATTAACATTTTATTTATTATAGATTATCAGAGAGCATAAAATTTTTGCATATTTATTGGGAAATGTCACAGTATAACTTTTATCTTCAGAGTTTTATTGAATTCCTGCGAATAGTTTTATCGGCAGAGTTTTATTGATACCACTCACACTACAATTTGTCAGCGAACCTTTCTAGCAACCTTCATAGCCTTATAGGCTGAATGGGTCATGTGCATTAAGTAAATGCTTGTGATTTTATATTTAAGACATGTACATTATATATTGTAATGCACAAGCCACCATGATAAGAAAAAAATATGTTTAAAAAAGATAATTAGCAATATAAGGAAAACACATTATCTTTATAATTATACTCGAAAGAAGCACAGCTGCCTTTGAAAAAATGTCACAGAAATATTAACTGTTTCGTGACAAAATTTCTGAACTGTCAGTGATAGAGTCACTGTGACTGCTTTCTATCCCTATGGGTGAATGAAAAATGACTCGGAGATTAGCTATTCAATATTGTTTTCCTCCTTGCAAGAACTTCCCATTAAGATAAAAGAAAAATGACTGAAACGCACGCTTCTGAGTAATATTTCATTGAGAACGTTAAGTGACCTTTCCCGTGTTTTTTCTCCATTTTTTATCTAAATAAATCATCTTCTTAAAATGTTGTACAAAATTAGCTCTGGTAATTAAATTATGAAATTACAAATCAGGAAGACTGAGCGCTAAGAACTTCTATCAGGAAAGTAGAAAGTTTTGAGTGTGCAAAAAGGTGTATCTCCTTCTCAAAAATACGAAAGTTTGATAAATATCAGTCAGATAATAGCTTAACTGTTATATATACAATGTATATTGTGAAAAAAAGTCAGCTAACGTGGTTTCTATAAATAGAAATTGGACTTTTTCTCAAATTTATTAATTGATTTTAAGTTTTCCCACGAATGAAACTGATAAAAATCTGAGTTACAATCGTATAAGTTTGTAAGATGTAATAAAGAAAATATGATATGAGATAAAATATGTATAAGTTATGGATACCAATACGAAGCACATTTCAAGTAACAAATGATGTTGGTTGATGCCAACCCCTCTTTCTTAACAATCAGAATCACTCAGAACTTTGGTGAAAATACATATTTTGCAAGTTACGAACAGTCCTTGCTAATGACCTTCACATGCATTCTTTTGGTTCCCAGTGTACTAAGTATCTGAATGCATTTTTGCTTCTTTTTTTTTTTTTTTTTTTTTTTTTTTTTTTGATCTATTTCTTTTATAATTGTAGTATGTGTCTTTCATTCTATTCCTGTGTAATAAATGCTCCACATGAAAGAATGTTAAAAAAAAAAAGTTTCGATTTTTTTCACAGATTTTTCATCAATAACGTCAGAAAGAACTCGTCAGAAGCATTTTAATTCGTACTATATATATTAATGTAAGTGCTAGGTCACTTCAATAGTTACATTTTAAGAACAAATTTGGATTATCTCGGTACACGTGATGTCAGAAGGGCATAAAGGACGAGAAGCCATATTTTTAAAAAAAATAGTTCACATCAATGTAGAAGTGTAACATATGTATCATTCAGCTTTCCTCTGATGTGTTTCTTGTTTATCAGAAGTTTGTTTGTCTAGACTTTTCATCGACAGATAATCTGATGCATTAGGAACTGTTTAACATGCTTTTGAGTTTCTAATTTGATCTACTATAATTTTAAGGATACCTCACATCTTCCAATCAATCTGTTAATGACGCACTTGTTTGTATTTCTGTCGGAATAAATTGCTCGATTTTTTTCCCTCGAAATTTAATAAAAATGCATTAGGTCCTATTGGATTTGATTATGGAACTAAACCAACAGAAATATTTGGCCACGAAATTAAAATCCATTGGGAACAAACAGATATGTCGCTGATGTAAAACAATCTTGATATAAATATAGAATATATAAAGGTTATTTGAAATCAGGTTTTTTTTCTTGTTTTTCGAATACACCATAGTTCTTAAAAAAATATTGGTAACCCTTTGGCAATACAGATATACCAGGGAAAAACCATGTACACTCCATTTCTAGCATACAAGTACCAAAGTAAGATTGTTTTCTAATACATTAATACCTCTTTGTATAACTGTTACAGTTATTTGCTACATAATATACATAAACTGAAACTGTACATTACGCAAGCTCTACAAAACATGTGCATGTTGCAATTTTAAGTTAAAACGTATTTTTTGCATGCTTCTGTTAAGTGCGCCATGATAAATTATTTCAGCATCGGAGTTTTTCATTTCCGTTGCTTCATCGGATACTCTTTTTTCTGCGATTTGATGTATCAGGTCGCTGAACTGGAATGAAGCTAAAATATGTCAACTGAGATGATTTTTCAAAGCACAATTTTTCAGCTGTAAGATTCAGAAACAAAATGAATGATAATAAATTGTCTAATATATTTTCAGCTCTTGACTTTGTTTGTTTTCCCTTGTATATCTATAGATCATGTGTCACAGTACTTACATAATTTTTGAAATAACATTATCTTGATTTATTTCTACTTGGTTTTGACAAATTACACCAACATTGGTATATTCAATATATCTCAGATGTTTCAACTGAATGATCAACGAATGATATTAAAACTGACCACATGTGCCAATTTCTTTCACTGATAATTAATTGACAGGTATGTATGCCGTTTTATTTGTTTGTTTGTTTAACGTCCAATCCAGATATTGTCATTCATACTGAGACGCCACCACTCGCCGGTGGAGGACTGTAAATTTAGACCTGTACTCGGCACTACGGCTTTTGCTTTATCGAGACAGCACCTACTGCAACACCTCCGCAGAAGGTTCGATTCCTAACTCTGTGACTTTAAAGTAAACGCTCTAACCACTGCGCCACGCGGGCGACACACGCGGATTTAGATAAAAGGCGAGATGAAATATATAACTGCAATAATTTTCCATATCAAATATATTCTTAAAAGTTAGATCTTTTAAATGACAACTAAAATTGATTTCAGAAAAAAGTGGAATGCAACGCTAGTTTTTTTTTTTTTTCATTACATTTAGTAGGTTAAGAGAGTTAAATAAAATTTAAACCTATAGATTAGAAAATGTACATTAGCTCATTCATGCTGAGTGTTAGGTGTTTGTATCAATGTCTGCAGGAGAAACGCTTTGAATGGTTCAAATGTGAATATAATAAATAACGGACTAGGTCTCCTGGGTTTATGACATTATGTTTACATGGAGCATGCAGTTACTAAGAAACACAGTTATGAAACATGGTTTTTGAAATTTGATCAATGCATATTTTAGAAAACCCTCATTAATTACCTCCCCTCTTATTTATCCCTACTGTCAAAACACATCGACGTATCATAATTCGATATATTGTAGATTCAGTATAATTAATGGATGGATATTCATAAGCTTCTGGATTATGAGGATAATGTGAACACTAATGTCCGTTGGGTACAAGATTCGGGAAATAAATCAAGAAAAATCATGTTTTACAGATCAAAGATATCATTCGTATGACGAAAATTGGAAATAATTTATGATGACAGAAATCATAATTTAATGATTTAGATGTTTCTGACATGGGATATGGGAAATAATTTTACAGCATCCAATGACGTTAACAGTTAGATCCCGATAGAAATAAGACATTGGTAAGACTTTAACTTGTTTACTACATGTATTAACTTAAAATAGGTACATAAGATTTGCAAAACATTGTATTGATAAAGTATTGATTTGAAATACTCACTCATTGATACATTGTGAATGCTCATATTATTTTTTTCTGCTTACAACTAAGAGAACATTTATCTATTGAAAAACAACATTGCGTACTAGGCAATAAACGTATATCGAATATCATTGTGATTCATTGCTTACTAATTGATCTCGAAGTTATTTGTTTTGTTATAATTCCATATTGTTCTTAAGTGTTTTCGTTACTCAACGTCATGCAGTAGATATAATCTGCTTCTCATGCAGATACAGCACATGATGAAAATAAACAAAAGTTCTGTAAAGAATCGTACAAGGTTATAATACCAGAAAAGACACTTAAATATACCGTAAAATACTTTATCTATACAGTGAGATGTTCAGAAAAAAATATATATCAGACTTGCAATTTCACATATTAAACGTTTTATGAGACTCAAAACTATTTAACATATAAAATGAAGACAGAGACGTTTTTGACACCAGCTGGAATCAATGGAATTAATTGTTTTATTGGAATATTTCATTAGATGAATCTAATTCATGTATATGAAATATGTTATAACGTATACCATGCGCGCTCTCCCTCTCTCTCCCTCCCTCTCTCTCTCTATCAAAATCCTCAGTCTGTAAAAATGTTTAAGTTTGTATAATGTTATAACAGATTGTGAAATAAATAAAACATTAAAAATAATACTGTAAATGAAATCTGCTACAATGAATAACAGTTATCTGATCTTGCTATAATAACGAAAAAGGTGAAGATAGCGAACAGTGGTCGATCTAAAAAAAAAAAAAAAAAAAAAAAAAAAAAAAAAAAAAAAAAAAACTACAAACAATACAAAACTGTGAATAGGAATAAAACACAGACCCCGGGAAGTTTTAGAAAAGGGATCAGGTGTTTAGGAGGAGTAAGCATTCACCGCCGAATTAGTCTGAGGGGTCTTCGGGGAAAAATGTTATGCTCTAAAAATAGATAAAATCTTTGATACAGTGTATATTAAGATATTAGGACGACTTCAAAGTGTCTATGAATATTACATCATAACAATGTAAATGTTTTGATAATCTTAACAACATTTAAGCTTTATCTGTTATAGGATTTAAGGAGTGAATCAAGTATTAGTATCTAAAAAAAATCAGTAGAAAAGAGGGGAAATTCTACGATTGACGTCACCGTCAGAATGCTCACTGCAGGAAATATTTATAGAAATTTATTATTTTGGTTAAGAATTACACCTATGTATTCAAGACTGTAGACACGGTGTAATCAAAATAAATCATATTCAATTAGGATTTTTAAAAATAGAAAGTCATCATACAATTAACAACAAGAATTACTTTAGGCAAATGTGTTTTATAAACAATTGGAATTATATGCCTAGTTCCAATCCAATGTTTCAAGACAAACTTTTGTATACTGTTTACTTTATGTCCTCAATCTATGGCGATTCATTATAAGACGTACGTCTATATTTATTCCATTAGATCCTGAAATTAATTAAACTGACACAAACTGTGACGTCAGTGATAAGAATACCTGTTGAGAGTGGATAATTTGAAAGCATTTACTGTCCGTTGGAGTATCTCATTTGTGACAGATAATTGGCATCTCTATATATTAATGTCCCAAAACACGACAGTGGAATACAAAGTTTCTATTACAATTATAGAAAAAATATAGAAAAGCGAGGAATTCACAGCAGAGAGAGAGAGAGAGAGAGAGAGAGATTTTCATTTTATTTTTCTGAAATCACTAAAAATCTATGATAAATGTGATGATCAAGATTTCCCGTATTTTTGTCGCAATTATCACTTGCATTTAGTATTAACGTAGGCAAGAACATGTAATGCGTACAATTCTTATAAACCAAAACAGGCCACTGACAAATACGTTGATGTTACAAGGGAATCAACAATCTCATTTGAAGTCAAATTTGGCAAATTTTATGGTCGATACAATGACCTTTTTTTGCAAAATCAAATTGTCGTTAAACATGTTATAGTATTGTCTACGGACTACTCTGTTTACATCAAGTTAGATGGCTCAAGGTAGGTGTGACAGGTCGACAAAGAAGCATTTTCCCTCCATGGCACCTGATCCCAACAAAGATCTTCTCAGAGGTCCGTTTCTTCTTCGCTTTCAATTTGTATTTTTTGCCCCGTAATCGAAGATTCGAGGGCATATATTTTTTGGTCTCCGTCCATCCGTCTGTTTGCCTGTCTGTCTGTCTACATCTCTGTCTGTTTGTCTGTTAACCTGTCTTTTTGTCCGCAAAAAAGTAAACTTTGCCCGTAACTTTTGAATGTTTGAAGCTAGGGCTTTCGTATTTCATGTTTGTATTTCTTGTAACATGACCTTTCGTTAGGTATCAACATATTGGACATCTTTACCATGAAGTTTGACCAACTTTTGCCAAAAAAAAAAAAAAAAAAAAAAAAAAAAAAAAAAAAATTACCAACAAGTGCCTAGGGGCAGTAAGCATCCCTTGTCGACCGCTCACATCCACTGTTAACTCTATGTATTGATCAGATAGACGTACCAGTGTCGGATTTCTAGAATATCTAACGTATAATTAATATTTGAATACTGGTTACTTATAGTGTTTCTTTTCTCTCTGTCATGTTTAATTTTAACCAGTGACTTTTATCTCCTTTCATGTCAAGGAATTAATAATCTTGATGCCATGATAATGCCTACTTTAGTTTGAAAAATTAATCTCGCCGAAGAAAATTCTGCTCCGAGGTGATGTTACTGTAAACAAATGAGTCCTTCAGATTGAAATATTCATTAAGAGAAAGTATGGTGAATGACCTTTGTTTTGGGGATTGGTTTATCAAGGAATTTGTTACAGTCATATATACATCTCTCTGTTCACTCTGAGAGAGAGAGAGAGAGAGAGATTAAATGGTAATGAATTTATAATTTTTGAAAGCATTCTTGTCTTTTATTTTCTTTCCAATCTGAAAGCTTTAAAATGTCCAACGTTGAAAAATTCATTAGGAGAAAGTATGGTGATTGGGTGATTGACCTTTGATCATGTGAATAGTTTTTTTTTAATGATATATCTCTCTTTTTACTTCAGGGGGAGATAGGGGATCACTTGTTTTTAAAAGCTAATGGCCTTATTTGTTAATTTCTAGTAGTTTTTTTCTTTCCAATCTGAACAGTTTAACTGTTTGTAAACCTTTGACTTTTTTGAAAAGAAGATATATATATATATATATATATATATATATATATATATATATATATATATATATATATATATATATATATATATATATATATATATATGTATGTATGTATATACAGTGTATATATATTTATATATATATAACCCTTGCAATTTCTTTTGGCATTGAAATTGAAGAACTTGAGTGAGAGTCAGATAACAAAAATCTCAATTCCATTCTTACTTAATTCATAATTAAGTTTATACACTGTAAAAATTTAATCAAAATATTAACTACCACAATACTGGAGTACTGTGTTTATATCTGAATGTATGAGAATGCCACTCTGTGTGAAATAGAATTAATGATATACTTTTCAGGTAAATTAAGGTAGGTCCCTACTCAGCATATTTTGGGTTAAAAGTATTGTTTCTCCATTTGAATCATTTGAATAAAAAAACGACCAAATAAACACATCTTGACAGGTTACGTTCCTGACCAGAAACTCTAGAAGACCCCCATTTTTTACTTCACACCAATTGGATAATTTCAAATTATCATAAAATTTAACTTTTACGAGGGGCATTTGAAAAGTTCTGAGAACTGCTCGCTAAAATATTAACCATTTCACGGAAGTTAATAGGTTTGATACCATTGAAAAGAGCTGGAAAATTTGCACTTATATTAACGTAATTTTCTTACATTTATGATGTAATAACTCCAAAATGACGTCAGAATCTCGAATGTTTGGCATTCGGAAAAGTCGCGTTTTTTGTCCACATGAGAGGATTGAAAAAGTGCTGTCAAATGTTTATTTGAAATGATATTTCAAAGAAAATTTGCACGGAGGTAGAGTAAGACTGTAAGAATGGGACGGTAAATCAGCAATTCCATATTTTATCTTTTTGCTTGATTAATAAGCACAGTAATGTTATCATAGACGTTCATAAAAGTTTTTTATTTATATGACAGCTGGATTTTCAGTCAATTATTTAGCTCTCCACTATATTAAATGAAAGATATTCTATATAAAACTGATATGTAACAATGCTGTTTTCCACAAATGTATCTTGAGTATCAGGACCCTTACCGTTTACGAATAAGACGTACAAAAGTCTTCCCCCGGACTTGTTTCCGTGCGTATTTTTTCATATTTCATATTATTTCTTTCATATTATTTCAACTTCGGCGATCCAAAACTCACTATTCCTTTTGACTTTCGACTCAAAAAAACCCCCCAAACATCTGAGTTCCTTTACCATTTACAATCTTATTTATTTTCCATGATTGAAAAAATTCGAACATATAGAGTTATAGTGGGGTCAGAACTACGAGAAAATATAGGACACCCTCAGCTTAACCTCTCTTGAGCTTTAATCGTTCCCGCAAAATTGGTTAAAACACCTGACGAATTAATGCCAGCAAACTCTGTAACACCATCAACTATTCTCCTGTAATTGTCAACTTTGTGATTTTCTCACAGCAACGTTTTTTTTACCCAATATTTTGCGCGAGATTCGATAATAACATGCTATGTTTGACACATTCTTAAACCATCTCAGAACTATAGGAGCCCCTGAATATAAGTCCATATGATAGACTGTAGTCTATGTATAAACATTCTTCCAACTGGTAGTTGTGTCCGTTAGCGTGCATCCGAGTAATGAACAAAACTGGACTAAAAATTTACTTCACTGAAATTGTGTCTCTTGTTACGTCATTTTTATGGTCAGCGTGCTAGACATTCGAGATTCTGACGTCATTTTCGGAGTTATTACGTAATAAAAATTACAAAGTGACGTCACAATATGTGTATATTTTTGTGATCTGTCCAATGATATCAAATTCAGTAATTTCCATTAAAAGGTTAATATTTTATCAACCAGTAAATACTGTATGAACAGTTGATACAAGTTGAATGTGCAATGTAAATTACAACATTTTGTAAAGTAGAAGATCAAAATCTTTTTAGACATGGAAACACACTAGTACACACAACACTGCTACTAAGGCAGTGTAATTGAATAAGGTTTACAATAATTCTACTATTGGTAATTATATATTTTCAATAAAGTCCCACTCTTGATAACGCCACTTAGGTAGGGACCTACCTTAAATTATATTGAGTCATTGGTATTTACTAGATAATGCACTTTGTTTCTAGGATCTGAAGACAATTCTAATATTGTTCTGTTTAAAAGTCAAATAGTTGACACGTATGTGAGGATGGATAATTTTCAAAAGATTAGCTAAATACAGTAAGGTAGTGCATACGCTTCACAAATAAAAGACAAACACGAACATTTTCATAAAAGGGAGGTAATGAGATCCGGTTACTCATTCTGAACGCTAATAGGATACTTGATATGATAGCTTTTTACGCAACTTTACTTTGTCAAATGAACAATATTGAAATTGGTTGGGCATGAATGACAGGAGAGAGATACAAGAACACTGATAATGTATCTAATTGTCAGAGTTCTAGCAAATTGTCTTCATTCATACTTTCTCCAAGGGGGTCCTGTAATTGAACAATAATTTCCTTTGTAATTGTTGAAAGAATTGAACATTTAGAGAAATATATTCTGAATGAGCTGCAATATAGGCGAAAACTATCATAGACCATATCTACCTTGGAAATATAACTCGTTAAATGGATAATCAAAAAAAAATATCTGACCGATAAACTTTTCTGGAAAAGGTTGATTCTAATAATTTTTTAAAGATTTGGAAGCTCTTACTGTCGATTTATTAATACTAATATACTCCATTCATGACCTCCTCAAACTAAGATAGATAGTAGATTCATTCAATGATATCAAGCTTAATGATTCAAATACCGGCGGAAATCCTATGTAAAATAATTTTTGATTAACAAATCGTAGTCACCACAAAAGTATGAAAAGTCACAAACTCCACAATTTTGGTCATATTTAACAATTTTGCCTAAGTTTGAAATATGGCTCACGTACAATAAAATACATCAAGCACTAAAAATATTTTATAGGGCGCAAGCTTTTTGGGAAACAGAAATCAGTGATACTTATTATTAAAACATTGATTAAGAAACTTAACACTTTTCCTAGGAATATGTTAAAAACTGCTTGTATTCTGGCACCCATGAGATTTTAGGGTAATCTTTTGTAATTTTCAGTATCAGCATAGCGCTGGATTAGACAGAGAAATTGTACTTCACTGTCCAATATTTTAGATATATAATTTATATGCACATAAAGTTAGGATTACTATGCTGTAGCAATTTTCAAATAAGTTTCAATTTCCTTTCCATTATTGATTAATTTCATATTTAGATTTCAATATAGCTTTTCTCTTAAAATGAAATCGGAGGCGCCGGAAAAAATAAACCAATTCTTTTATGATGCATTTCATTATGTTCGAAGAATAATGTACCTAGCGAAGAGAATTTTTTCAGGTTTTTTTTTAAAAATTATGCTTTCATCATCATAATTATATCTTCAAAAATTAATATGAAACTATAATTCAAGATATTGATACATGTAATGGCACCACTTTTTTCTTCTTTACGCTCATTAAATAAAAAAAGCACTCTTTAATCAACAGATGTCCCTACTTTTAAACGACGACTTTGATTTAATTTTGCAAAAAACTATTTTTTTTTCTACGAAATATAAATATTTCGTAGACAAAGAATGTTGGGAATAATGTACTTTTATCTCAACACAATAAAAGCATTTTCCAAATATTTAGGATTATATTTTTGCCTCGAATACAGCAATTTTATATTTCAAAAAATAAAAAGATATTAAGATACAAATTTCAAACATAACTATTGTATTACTTTTTTATTTGTCGTGCTTGAAATGCCAGTGATCTTTGCAAAATATAAAATCCTTTTTTTTTTCGAACAGATATCAATGTTATATAACATTTTCCATCAAATATCTTCTTAACAATTAAAGTTATTGAACTTTATGTGCCTCAGATCTAGTCCTATACTTATGGTCAACGATCCTAAAAGAGCCCAAAAAAGGCTTCAAATAGATATGTGATATTGGCATAAATTGCGTTATGGAGTCATATCAACGGTACCTAGCTATAACTTATCCCACTTTTGGATTCCCTCCTTCAGAAACAGTGACAACTGAGGTGAAACCTTCATTTACCAATGTGTCACTTTCGTGATAATGGAACTCATGTAATAGACGTGATACAGCGCACTTGTCAATGAAGGGGAAATTAATGTTTCGTAGCATGAAGAATAATGACGTTAGTTGCACCCATTTTAAGAATAAAATCTGGATTCCAGAAACAATTTCTTTTTCAGTTTTTCCTGATTCGACACTATTCTTTAAGTCCATCATGAAATTCAGCATAAACTGATTGGAAGTAAACGCACTCATTAAAAGTTTTAAAGAACGCTTCGCCGTTTACTTGTTAAATTGTACACTTAGATTCAAATGTTATTGTTTTAAACATATTGTGGTAATAAAATTACAAATTGAAGTTTTTGGGGCGTTCTTAATAGTCTGATATCAATAAAAATTAGTGCTCATGTCGTGGGGTGTATTTTAACAATGAAATACCTTATGCAACATTATTTACGTCACAACTAAATTCATGGAGTCCATTTATCATTTCCTAGAAAGCCTTTGTCAGTTCTTTAGACAGAAAACATTGAATATAATCCTTTTTTGACCTAATACTGTGTGTGCAAAGTATTGAAGGAGACTGACATTTACATGGGCCACTACATCTCTCCCAGGAGAGTCTCAGGATTGAAATCAGAGAAATAAATCAGGATTTTTGTGAGTTGGCTCTCATATCATACGCTCGTAATTTCATTTCTGAAGCTTACTGTCATAATTGATTATTGTAACTCACAAGATGAACAGAACTATCTAATCATTTTCGTAGAGGGGCGCATGCGGAGAATATCCTTTCCTGTTGCATCAAATATGAAAATATGGTTCTTTGATACTTTTCAATAAAAATTAATAAATAAATTTAAACTTAAGAAGTCAATTTAATTATTCCGAGTTAAATAAAATACTCTATACAAGTTTTTTTTTTTTTTTCCAGAAAAAGTTTCAGAATAAAGGTGACTATTTTTAATGAAAAGTACAAGTAAAAAGTTATTTAATAGTCATTAATTATATAATGCGAAGGAGCAATAGGTAAAATATGATTTGTTTTTACTGGACGTATGAAATTGATCACTGTTCCTTATCTTTACCTTTTACATACTATTACAGTGTATAATAATCTAAATCTTCACCTTTTACATACTATTACAGTGTATAATAATCTAAACCTTCACCTTTTACATACTATTACAGTGTATAATAATCTAAATCTTCACCTTTTACATACTATTACAGTGTATAATAATCTAAACCTTCACCTTTTACATACTATTACAGTGTATAATAATCTAAATCTTCACCTTTTACATACTATTACAGTGTATAATAATCTAAATCTTCACCTTTTACATACTATTACAGTGTATAATAATCTAAATCTTCACCTTTTACATACTATTACAGTGTATAATAATCTAAATCTTCACCTTTTACATACTATTACAGTGTATAATAATCTAAATCTTCACCTTTTACATACTATTACAGTGTATAATAATCTAAATCTTCACCTTTTACATACTATTACAGTGTATAATAATCTAAATCTTATAATAATCTTTTAAATATAAATGGATTAGAGTTCATCGTCTGATGTAGTTTAATTTTCATATTTTAACGATAAAAAATGCTTTTTATGAACGAAAACGGAGAACAAACTCCATCTTCATGCATTGTTTTATTGTCTGATAAGAAAAATATCCGTTTGTTAAACAAAATAATGACGTGTTACTAACTTTAGATATGTCGACGACGTAATATTATTTTCATTCATATGTCGACTCAATATATCCCAGAGAACTCGAATTTAAGAATTTATAGAGTCTACCATAACAGTTTCATACATTCATACATCAGTAGACAATAATTACCAACTAATAACTACACTGTATAATAAACGGATGACTTCAGCTTCTCCTATTTATATGTATCTCCATATTTCATGTAGTAATATTTAAAAAAATATCCTGCATACGTTGTATATATCTCTCAACTGATTCCATACGTAAGAGCTTGCTCTCAGTATGATCAATTTTTAAACCGAGGCAAACTATAACTACTGACAAATGAATTGATATTACAAGGATTTCGACAACCCTACTTAAAATCAGCTATTCGTAAATATACGCTTGTTTTAAAGAGGTCCACTCCTGAAAGTATTATAAAGTCAGTCATTCGTGAGGTATATTTCTAATCTACTATGATAAGCAATTAATAATGTAAAGAGAAGCAAGCCTGACACATGCCATGTTTCTTAGTGAAAGCCAGTTAAACTTGTTAAACTCTTCGCACTTAATAAAAGGTTTGAAATATTGATTTCACCTACTGCTGTTAAAAAATATTATAAAAACAATGTTTTACGAAAATAAATTCCAAATGATAGTATTATAAGTTTTGGTCAGAAAAAAAAATCATTGAAGTCTCAAATATGAATCGTGGCCTTTTTGCACTTAAAGATAAGAAAATATCATATGAATAAATATGAATAAAGGAATAAGGTAAATTTCTAAAATTAAGAGAAAGAAAATGGCATGAATATCTTTTCTATATCTTCTATTTTTATATATTTAACACAAAAACATGTCACATTTTTATATATTTAACACAAAAAATGTCACATTTCGTTTTTCAAGAAAGTAAGGTATAACCATTATTTTAATGAAAATATTGAATTCATTTTCAATTTGTCTCAGTTTTTTGTTTTTTTTTTTTTTTTTTGGGGGGGGGGGGGGGTGGTCTTCTGCAAGGAAAAATAGTTCCCAAGCTCCTTCAAATGAATTTGACTATTTATCTTTCAATAATATTATGTTAGGCTGTATATAAACAATATTTTATTAATATAAAGATAAGTATTAAACACATATTTTGAAAGATATCAATCCTGGAACTTTGGAATCCAAATCCTTTAGAGCGTACTTTACTTCCTTCATGACCTTATTTGTAAATACGTCCCTTATGGGTCGTATTTTGTCTGACATGTTTGATACAGTTTGTTAGGCCATTGTTTTATACTAAGTATGACAATGGAGTATACGCATACCTGATATATACATATGGCTTACGGTAGGTGTGACCAGCCGTTATGGGATGCTTACTCCTCCTAGGCACCTGATCCCACCTCTTGCGTTTCCAAGGGTGCGTGTTTTTGGCCCTTTTCACGATTCGTTTTATTTATTGGATTTATTAGATTAGTCGTTATCTTCACATTTTTCACTTAAACGTTAATGATCAACTAACAAGTAAATTATATGACAAAAGAGATACCCTCTCATTTTCTATCATTAACCCCTCTGAGCAATGTTGTAAAATTCAACCACATCGAGGCAGGCTCCTGTCAAATAACTTGATGATACAGCGCTTTCAAAAATCTTGTTCAACGTCAGCATTTCCCAAATTCTGTGGCCCTTATAATGACCTACTTCTTGATGGTATTTCATATTTTATATGAATTAGTAAGTCATTGTTTTATACTAATTATGACTACGAAGTTTTTACCTGATCAAAACAGAGGGCTCACTGCGGACTTGACCGGTCGACAGGGGATACTTACTTCTATGAACTTAATGATCCCACCTTTGGTGTTTTAAAGTTCCGTGTTTTTGCTCTGTTCACTATTTGTTTAGTTTACTGGATTCATTAGATTGATCACTGTTCGTTCTCTTCACCTTCTTCGTAATACTTGTGATAAATTCAATGATCTTTCATAAATATTTTACCTCAAAATTAACTAGAATTGAGTATAGAAATTTAAAAAAAAAAGACACAGATATCTTCCGGCAAGTGGAACGAATTCATACTATAGAAATATCATCGTAAGATGATGATCGAGAATTGAACACAAATGAACATTAATGAAAAACCAACCTTTAGTTTCTCATTAAAAGGAAATAAAATTTTGAATACCGACGCGTTTTTATTGATAAATGCAGATCATTTACTGGGTAAGGAATTTCAATTTCCTCTTTAATTGAAAACGCAAAAAATCTTTTGGCTAATTTGAAATACTAATATAAAAAAATATGCTTGTATGTGAAAGGACTCATCAATATAATGGAATTCTTCATGAAACAAGCAATATCATGTAGCATCAATATTGTTCCTAAATCCAGTAATTATTGAAAATCATCAATAAATCTTCCCTCGGGTTGGATGACGCATAGGTTATGAGCTGAATTTAAAGAACCCGGATGTACTGATAGACCATCGTTAACAATGTGAATGAGGTAATCTATTTTTTTAATGGAAAATCAATAACCATAACTCCTACCTGAGGAGTAAATATTCAAAGCAAAGATATATTAAAAGTAGTATGAATTTGATTTACGTACCCAGAGAAAAGAATTAATATTAGATTTTAAAGCGAACAACAGATAAACGATGGATATATAAGTAGCTCATTGACACGACAGACACAATTTATTGTCCTGTTCAGTGAAGTTCCCCTAATTACATTCCAATATTTATTAATATCCCTATTTCTTGGTTGGTGATACAAAATCAAAGCTAACCAACTCTTTATTTCGATAAGTCCCCTTCAACTTATTAGATATTTATCTCTGCAACTCATTTATAACTATTTCATCAAATTCTCGGTAAAATAATGCATGCTTTTGACAAAATCAAACACCCATTGGCGTTTAATTGATTACTTTTTTCCTAAAAATAGTGATTGTTGAGAATTTTTACGATCAGTAGAAATTGCAATTTTCTACAAAATAATCAAATTCCTTTTTATTCCCAGGTACGTTGTATGTTATATAAATATTTAATATCGAAAAATGCAGATACTCTTACAGTTCTATGCAATGGCGAATGTAACCAAACTTATATCTGTTATTTTATACATGTAACATTTTTTTTTTCTGTAGGCAGGGTTCTTATTATTGTTAGCATATTGAATTACATTTCCAACATTAAAATTAAGTATCATGTTTCAATTAACTACACATATAATATACAAACACAATATTTTAAAAGTTGAGAAGATTTTAATCATTAATTAATCAAAATAGCATGGATAGATATATTTTTAGTTTGTGAATCAAGAGACATTTCTGTAAAATACAATATTGCCTTACATGTACTTGCTGATTTAAATAACGAACTTGGAATGGACAGCATTAATACATTTCTTAAGAAAGAACCTCCTTAAAAGAACACGAAGCTCAAGCATTTCTGCAATTAAGAAAACAATCGCGTATTTTTATACCGCATACATGTAGATCTTGACATCTCAGAAGATAATAGAAGCAGAAAGCAATCCCTTACTCCTGGTGTCTGCGCTATGAGAGCAATATTTCTTTATTTAATAATTGGACCTAATTCATGGCTATAATCACAGAAACATCAAACAAAATGTGTTTAATGTGAAAATAAAAGTAAGATTTCACCGTGGACACGTCATAGCGTGGTAATTTTGTTTTCCCTTGGATAACTCAATAAAAAAAACTCTTTGTCTGACAGATCAAGCTCAGTATCAATGATGACATTCAAAAATGCAATAACACTATTAAGTATATCCACAGTTGACTATCTTGATGTATGAATTTTCTGTTATTTAATTTAGAATGTAGTGATGATACCATTATTTCTATGACGTCATGACGAAAATTCAATTTCCCTATTTGATTTATCTACAGACCCAACGTGTTGAAACCTTTAGTGCAAATTAGGTCAACAACGTTTCGACCTTACAGTTCAAGATCTAGAACGTGATATGTGTATAATACTTCGTGGGACTTATAAGGATAATGTTTAATCCTCACAAAGATGTTCTTGAGATTAACTTATCTGCATAATCAATATTTCTATTCATATTGTTGTGCTCTTGAGGAACGTTCACAAAAGTGTCTAAGCCAAAAGTAATTAAAAGTGGTATGAATGAGGAAACAATGTACTCAGATTAAGCATTTCTTAGAAAATTTTCCCGAGAAGTATTTTTATAAATACATTCGCCAACACAATTGGAAGGATTTTATGTTGACACTCATATCCATATGTAACCCGTACGATATTTCCATATATTGTGAGCGAATACGAATTAGCAATTAATTCAATATGCTAAAATCAGTTTCCCTACAATTGGTCAATATATACAACGTTTTCCCTAAAACACTTATTAAGAACACATATGTATGAGATGAGACCCTATATGATTTCTCTTAGTTTAATATTAGATATCAAGGTACAAATTAACAGAAAGTCAAATTATGCTGTGACTTGACTCTACCCCAAAACATTTGTACAATTAATGTAAATATTAAATGATAAACGTGAACACACGAACATTCTCTGTGCCGTTTAAATACATACATGCCTAGCATTTTGAGTTAACGGACACACCAAACGCATCTCTTCTCTATGGAAGCAATTGCAAAGAAAATTAAAACCCGTTTCAAATTCCTGTTTTTCTACAATTCTTTTTTACGCAAGAACAATGCCTTGAGATTAAGTTTTTGCAAACACGGCGAATATTCGTCACAATGGAATTAAAAGATCCAAAATATTGTTCAATTGCAATGAATTTCTATTTAAAGTCGAAACATGTTACCTATATATATCTCATAAATTAAGGCCACCTTTTATCTCAATCTATAAGTAGATATTAAAAGATTTTTTGAAATATTTGTAGTTCATATATTTTCTGAAAATAGACAAAACAATAAATGTTCCTTATTTATCGTTGAACATGGCCATTTGATGATACCAATCAAAGACCCGACGACGTAAAGGGTTTAGTCATCTTTTCATTGACTTTTATGAAATTGCACCATAATAACAAAAAGAAAGCTAGGAAAAAATAAATGTATGCTGATGGATTAAAATGGAATGCATTGTGATTTCTTTTTTTTTCTTTTTTCTTTTTTTTTTTTTTTTTTATAAATTTTCCTCTTACATTTGATTTTTGAATCGATACAAGCCAGTTTAGTTTGTTTTTCTTTGCCTTCCCTCTATTGGGTATTACTTCGATTATTGTATGTCATAAATTATATTGACCAAGTTTAGAATGACTTGCTTTCAATGAAAAAAAGACAAACAGTGGAATCTTAAATCAGAAAATGGGCAAAATGTGGATCCCTGGAAACATCAGAGATGAGATCAGGTGCCTAGGAAGAGTAAGCATCCCCTGTCTATTGGTCATACTGGTCACCCACATCATTCCCAAATCACAATTTCCTAACCTGAAATGTTTGCTAATAAAAGTGTATTTTACCTTTCAAATTAACGAAAAAATATATTAATAGATATTTGCATAACAATCTGTCTGCTAAATTGATTTAAATTTGTAGATATACTTAAAAAAAATAACATAAATTAATTGATTGATCATTTGCTGTTTTATGTTCCTTGCAAGAATTTTTAATTCTATGATAATTCACCAAATACAGATGTTCAAATTTAGACCTATACTCGGCACTCAGGGCTATTTAGCAGGGAAGTTTTTTCATCGTGCTAATGCTCTACCGGGACATGAGATCTATGTTTTTGAGAACATATCCAGAAGACTGGTGACTTTAATTTTTAATGCAGTGCGCCTTGCGAAGGAACAGTCACCACCTATGTTATACGTCTTGAGTTTAATGCAGTCCCGGAAACAAGGCTCGAGCCCGGACCTGCCAATCATGAAGCGAGCGCCTTACCACTAGGCTACAGAGACCAGTATAAAAAACCAAGACAATATCTAACACCCCCCCCCCCCCACCACCACCACCAAAAAAAAACATATATTGGTCGCGTGCAGACTTCTGCTATGCTTTTTGTTTTACGTTTGAAGCTCTATAAAAGTCAAAGCTTTCCTTTGAATTGAATAAAAAATGAGGATACATGTATGCCTTGAGCAACCTATTTTCAGCCTAATATGTCACATCAGCGTAAATGTATTAAAATAATGTTGTACTCTAATCAGCTAATGCATACAGAGTCACCAATGGGCACTGTGACCATTGCTTGGGTAATGTCAGTGTTTGATGTGAAATATCTCGCGAGATTAAGTTCTCTGAGATTTTTCATTCGAGATTGGAAATTCTCTGTTGTAGGACGAGAATAATGATGGAGGAAGCTTGGAAGTTAATCAATACGTCGACTTATAATGACCGTTCTGGCATTTGAATAAAGCTCTTCTGTATTTCTCCCCATTTGTTTTATCGTTGCTTCCCGCATAAAAACACAGCCCTTATAAATCTATAAACAATGCTCTTATTTGGATAGCCAGTACGCTTCATGAAATATGCCTACGTGCAAAGTGTTTGTTATGTGGTGATATATAGGCTTTTTGACATCATAGACAGCTGCTTTTTCAATGAAATGGAACTCGTAAATATACTAACCTTGTCAATGGTCATTTGCAAAATATTTTGTAATAAAAACATTCTGATTGTACACACAAGTACTCTACTGAAGTTGATATTCAAAAGATGCTTGAGTTTCTGATTGACAATATCTATGTTGTTTTGAAGATCAGGTCTTCCAATGGGTACCAATTGCGCTCCGTCATAAGAAGACCTATTATTTGTATTCATATGAAGCAGAATTTATTCAAAAATTCTACACGAGAAGAAGAAAACGCTTGCTGTGGCATTCAACTCGACATTTAGATATATCGATGAGGTGTTATCAATTAACAATAGTTTCTTCCATTCATATGTCGACTCAATATATCCCAGTGAACTTGAAATAAAAGACACCACAGAGTCTAACTTATCTGTTTCATATTTGGGCATTTTACAAGAAAAAGACATTAGAGGTAATCTAACAACAAAACTTCATGATAAACGTGATGACTTCAGCTTTTCTATCGTTAACTTCCCTTACTTATGTAGCAATATGCCCTTATCACCTGCATATAGGGTTTACCGGTATGTCTCCCAGTTGATTCAATACGCAAGATATACTTTACGTACGATCAATTTTTGAAACGAGGCAAGCTATTAACCAATAAAATGATGAAATAAGGATATCAACAGTCTCGTTTGAAGTCATCATTTTGCAAGTTCTATGATCGACACATTGACCCTATCAATATATACAATATATCATAAGGTCAAATGCTGACTTAAATTTTTCATACTAATTTTAGGCCATTATTTACAAATTGGAATTTCTACGGATTTTTCCGTTTACCCGATCATGACAAGGAAACACAGCGGGTGTGACCAGTCAACAGGGAATGCTTACTCTTCCATAGCACCTGATGTTTTTGAAGGACCGTCATTGCTCTACTCATGATTTGTATTGATTACATAGACAATGAGTGTTTGGATTACTGTTATTGATTGGCATTTAAAATAATGTTTCATATAAAGGTATAATGTTATAAATAAATTAGAATGTGAATCAGAATAAAACTGTTATTGTAACTGATACACTTTTCGGAAGTGGTCTCCGGTTGACAAATCTATTATTCTGTCTCTTTTATAGATCATGTAAGCTGTTGCAATTACAGTGGTTTTGGATAAATTTTATATCTGAAATTCTATGGCCTCAAAAGTAATCTGTACAAACCTTAATTTAAAAATGCATACAATATTGATTTTCCAGCATCTAGAAAACTTTCAATATCAGAGATTTTGAACGAAAACGTACCGATTGTAAAATTACATATTAAGCTGAGTGAACTTCTGAATATACTATCATGTGTAAATAAATTCATATTTTTTTTCAGTAATCTTTATAAGTAAGAATTGTCTTTAATCGCTTACAATTTGTCATGTCATTAAGGAAATTTATAAAAATGCAATCGCACTGCGCCTTTATCCAAGTGGTACGGCAAGGGATAGTTTTTATTTATTTTCGTGATGATAAAATTTCATTGTTTTTGGCATGATCGTTGACGTGTAAATTCCTGGATGGATACTTTGTCCTAGTCAAAGTAAAATATGTAGTTTGTTGTTAGCCTACTTTCAAGGTCCGGCTCTACCTCTAAAACAATAAATAAATAAATAAATAAATACCTTCATCACCTGCATACGGGGTATATATCTCTCAGTTGATTCGATACGCAAGAGCATGCTCTACGTATGTACACTTTCTAAAACGAGGTAAATTATTGACAAATAAGTTGATGAAACAAGAATATCAGCTGTCTCGTTTAAAGTCATCATTTCGTAAGTTCTATGGTCGATACAATGACCTTGTCAGCAAATACAATTTATCATTGAGTCAAATGCTGACTGACGTTTTTCATACTAATTGTTAGGCCATTATTTACACACTGAATTGTGGACGGATTTTTCCATGATTTCCCGATCATGACAAGGAGCACACGGCGGGTGTGACCGGTCGGCAGGGGATGCTCACCCCTCCATTGCACCTGACCCCACCTCTGATGTTTGGAGGTCCGTGTTTGCTCTGCTCCTATTTTGTATTGTATAATGGACTTTTGAGCTTGAATACTGTTCGTTATCTCCATATATTTCATAAATAAATAAATAAAACTACAGCTTAACGAAAAATAATGAAACCACTAAATGCTAAATGTACTTCTACATGTAAATAACCAAAAAAAAATGCATTCTTTGATTTTTATACCATTTCAAATGTCTTTCACAGGATGACTCTGCGCCATTAAGGCAATTTAATGTTAAGTGAGATGTCTGAAAAGGTGGATGGGTAGCTGAGCCTTGTCAATCAGTCACTTTTCAGTAAGCTTTCAGTGGTATTTAGCCAACTGATGGCCTAGCTTCTACTGTTTTATAATGGCAAAAAATTATACTTATTGAGTTGACAGTTTCCATACAATGTTTGACAACTTTTTCTGAACATGTCAGAAAGTACAAACAACCTCATTTCTTGATGAATTATTCATAACAGGACCATGGCAGAAAGGAAGTTGATTGTACAGACAAATAACACTGCTCATAATACAGTGAAACATCAATGAAACTGATCATAAAAGAGTTGATAGATTATTCATTTTAATCGATACTACTGGTACATTAGCATGTTTTATATAATGTCTTTTCTTCCAAAATATATCAAAGTTTTATAGAATTTTTTTCTGCAATTACACATAATTTGAAAATCTTGCTTTACTTTGTTGCTGCATCTGAGGAAATTATAAATGGTAAATAAGACGTTAAAAACTTATTTGCCATGAAAATTTTCTATTTTTATCGTCTTTTTTTTCTTTTATTATAAATATATATTATAAATACATTTCTTTCCGTTTGTAAATCAATACTTTCATTTTTTATCTCTATTGCAGAAGTGGTACAGAACGGGCCATAGGCCACAGTTCTTGCATGTTTGTTCTGCAATTTTCATCAGAATTTTAAAAGATTTACCCCTTCTTTATTCTCATAAATAATTTTGACCCCATCCTAGTTCCAAGGGTCACGACATAACTAAACTTAAATCTACATAACTTAAGGATGATTCACTATCAAATTAAATATAACTAAGAGGACTTTCAATTCTAGAAAACATTTTTTTTAAAAGTCTTCTTTTTTATAAATTGTATCTACATTATGTAAATTTGATCACAGAATTTAGTGCAATACTTACTCCAGCGTTCTTTCATTAAAAAAAAACCCGAATTATGATTTTAATCAACTTGCATCTCCACTACCTGCTTGCATATTCACATGACTAATCATTGCCCCATTGTTCTTGAAATGAGAAAATAACCATCCTATTCTTAAAAAGAGGTTTTTAACACTTTTTTTTATTTTGCCAATATATGACCATCTAGAACTTTGATACCCTATTGTTGCCACATTCTCCCAAAGGAGTCAATTTTGAACATATGCAGTTCTCTGGGAAGGTTGCATATTCCCATTACTAATTATGTCCTTGTCGATTTTTCCTAATTTTTTCAGTTTTAAGAGTGATTTACTTTTATGACCCCATCCTATCCCTGGTGGCCATGATTCGACCAAACATAAATCTTCACTTTGTCAGGAAAATTTCATATAAAAGCTTTACTTGTCCAATGATTCTTGAAAAAAAATCTAGAATTACACTGACATAATCTTGCCCTTTTCTTCATTATCTTTCATTTGAAGAGGCAAGACCCTTGGCTTCATTTGAACAAAGTATGGCGACGACGACGAAAAACAACGAACACATTCCGATCAGAAAATATCACTTGAGCCTTTCCTTCAGGTAAGTGAATTACGTACGCTTTACTAAAACCGGAAATGGAATAAGACGTCGCTTTTGCGTTCGTTACTCGAAAGCAACACATACATCACTTTTAAATTTCACTTTGCCCATACATACAATTAAGCAGACAACTATTGTATAAACATGTGTGCATTGAAAGTTGTTAGATATTCATTAAAAATGAGCACCATTTACAGCTATAGATATGTAGGAGCAGTAGCGATTAGAATTCTACGCTCACAACGGTGTCTTTTACGATAATTATTACATGTATAAATGCCCAATATTATTCATTAGCAGGGTTACTTTTGATAATACCATCGTAATTTTATAAGATGCTTGGGAATTCTTATATGATTCAATCTCTGGCAGATTGTCACAGATGTAAATATTTGACCTGTTGATAACTGTTATAATTTTTCGTCTTCACCGATATTTTTGTTTGCACATGAAAATGTTTTGACCGATATTTTAAAAAAAGCTATAAGAGCTCTTAACATAATTATCTATATTGCTATGTGTAATACAAATATAAATGTCCCACGTAGATTTGACCGATTACTTCATAAATTTGTCTGACTAAAGATTTCTTATGTTTAAAACTAATCTCTTATCAAAATAGAAAATTTAACATAACAATATTGTCAATGTTTCCTGTCAGTTAAACTTAGACCATTCACAGTTTTTGTTGTATGAATTTTAAAAGTTAAAAACACCGGTTATCTTCAGTATTTTGATTTGAATTTTCATGTATTTTACTGCGAATTTAATGACAACCTGTTGCAGTTTGATTATTATCTTTCGTTGTTGTCTGCGTTTCAGCTATAATCTATATTGAGTCATATGTCACCTCATTATGTCGTAAATCAGGATGTTCGAGCTAACATCTGCTGCTGAAGAGGCTACTGATTGTCGTGAAAAATCTTACTTTGATGGTCTCATTTGCACAAGTCGGCATGTGTTGTTGCATTCATTAACGTTTCGTGTCCAGTTCATAAGCAGAAGAAGTACATTGACAAATACCTTTTTCCTTACCTATATATTCTTTTTTTATTATTATTATTATTACCTTTTTTATTTTTCACCTGCCCTAGACGATGTTCAACAAATTTTAACCTTTGGAAGACACTTACGGCTGAAACAATGAGGGTTCTTTAGAGTGCCAAGATCTTCATAGAATAGGTACCTCTGTTTTCAGGATCTCATCCCAAAGACCATTT
Source organism: Saccostrea echinata (assembly GCF_033153115.1). Taxonomy (NCBI): domain Eukaryota; kingdom Metazoa; phylum Mollusca; class Bivalvia; order Ostreida; family Ostreidae; genus Saccostrea; species Saccostrea echinata. Next base: position 13,560,993 of record NW_026889777.1, read on the forward strand.
TACTGCTAATGCCGAATGATAGGTGAATGGACAGTCACAATCTATGTTCAATGTCTTTTAATTTTTTACGAGGCACCAGAAGAAAACTTTGCTACCACGACTCTGATATATATATATATATATATATATATATATATATATATATATATATATATAGAAAGCACAAAGAAATTCACTTTTATAAGGATACCCACTTCCGCCCCAGGCCGGGGTTGAACTCTCGACCTACGGAATCTGTCTCCTAGCTAGCAGTACAGGAAGAGCGCGCTAGACCGCTCGGCTATCTAGGCAAGTCAAAAAACTTGCTTTCGATGCCGATGGAATTCTCGCGGCGCTGCCCTACACTACACGGTCATTGAGAATGGAAGTGAGATACATTTATTTGGACATTAGTTTATTAATGTGGGTATATATATATATATATATATATATATATATATATATATATATATTATTTGCCAGCTATCTGATTAGCTCAAATTAGATCATTTGATCAAGTATCAAAAGTCATATAAACTGGGTATTTCTATTTTAAGTTTCTAAAAAAATATAAACCTGCTTTTTCTAATATTGGAAACTCTCGTCTGTGAAGCAAGAATAGTGCTGACATTACAATAAACTGGATGTTTCTATATATATATATATATATATATATATATATATATATATATATATATATATATATATATATATATATAATTAACATGGAAGCGGTATAGGGGTAAATTTTATTCACATGAATCCAATTTTTTTCTCAAGCTCTCTTTCATTTGATTTAATAAAAAAAATGTCATGTGCCCATAAAAGAATGCTTCAAACGATATATACATGCTCAGTAAGAGAATGCATATATAAACTGTAAACACCAGATAATTTTATACAATTTGATATCTTACATTCACAATATTCTTTTGCGAAATTATTTTTATTCAAGATTGCTTACAACACTGCAACCGAAGTCTAAGGGATATTCCGTTATTATTTCATCTATAATATGCCCATGAATGTTCTCGATGAATGACTTTGGCAATCTAAATGAAAGTTCATGATAATTAAAAATACCATGTTTAGTAGTGCATGCACCATTCAAAATTTGCTGCTGTTCCCTTGGAAACAGAGAAGGGACTGAGTGTTAGACATTCCTTGCTATACATCTTTTCTAGTTATAATGGTTCTTGTCTCTACAGAGAAAAAATTGATATGATATTATTCCTAAATATTAATTTACTGTCACCTAAGCACACACTTATTTCATTTTCTTTCTTTGAAAAAAATGCTACCCCCCCCCCCCCAAATTCCTCAGTGAGTGTCAAAACACCAAACTTAATATTCTTTTCTGCTACATGGCAAAACTTCTGCGATTAGTGACCATTCATAGTATTGAATACTAAATGTAATCCTGAGTGGTTTCTTTTCCACTTTCCTGAATGACAGAATCAAACGAGTCTGTTTTCCTCTGAAGTTGATTATCATTCTCTCATCACTGTATGGAAATGTTTGTGGATTCAAATCACATAGTTTTGGTCTATCTGCGTCTGTCTTTATTCTACTGATCCAGTTTCGTGATGAATTATGAATAATTCTTGTCTTCTATATGAATAATTCATAAAAGTCCAATAATAGTCCAGAATTTTTATTGTACTTCTGTTTAGGTAACAGAACCAAGGATTAATTGATTCCTGCTCTATTAATATGATGATTGTTATGATTTTAGGATTTAAAAAAAGAATAAAGAAGTAATATATAGAAATGCCCTGAAGTATTTAGCATAAAGTGGCATATAGAATAATAGATTTCCAAAACACACAAATGTTGAATAAGGGAGAACGTATATATATATGTGTGTGTGTGTGTGTGTGTGTGTGTGTGAGGGTGTGTGTGTGTGTGTTTCCCTGGACAAAAAACATGACTGATTACACACCCTTCTTGACATTATAAAGTAGCTGAATAGGATAAGAATCCCATTCATTTTCCTAATCTTTTTCAAAGACATTATTATGTGCTGCTGTATTTGTAACTGTATTTGTCATCATTAAGATGAATCAATGTCGGACACAGTCGTCTGGCAAGAAATCCTTTATTGCAGTGGTAAATTACTGCATCTAAATTTGGGTTAATGAAGGAAGTTAGGAACGAGGTAAAAGATTCTTCTCTACACTTTTTAATGAGCTGATGTTTTATATATTGTGTATTAATAATCAACTGCTCTATTTCATTTTCTTGACAGTAAAAATAATTTTTCATATAAAATAAATTTACCTCATGTGGAATTCTCCTGAATATATCTCAAATTTACTCGAAATTCTATTGAAAACAGTTATGCAAAATAGACAATTAACATTTTCTTTTTTATATTAATGTTTTATTAGCTGATTTTTTATATATTGTATATTAATGATGACGTGCTCTAGTTTATTTTCTTGAAATTAAAATTAATTTTTCGTACGAAATAAATTTACATATGTGGAATTCCCCTGGATATTATTTCAAATATACATGAAAATCTATTGAAAACAGTTATGCAAAATAGACAATTATCTTTTTTTTAAATTAATGTTTTAAACTATCTAAGTCAGAATAAATATACTCAAACTCTAGAGACTTGCGTTTCACACATGATTGAAATGACATTGTTCAACATCGAGAATTGAAATCTGATTTTAGAAATTATTAAAAGGCAGATTTGTCTTTTTTTTTTTTTTTTTTTTTTTTTTTAATTTTGTTAATTTTTCTTTCTACCTTGGCTTGTTTTGTTTTGTTTTCTTCATTATTTGTTTTTGTATTGTTTTGTTTGTCTTTTTGGTATCACAATACCTTCTAAATGATCTTCAAAAGAGTTAAAACCGCGTGTTCCGCACTATTAGGATAGATATCTGCTGTACTATACATAGGGTTGAGAAATACAGAAATACATCTCTGGATGGAAATAGAAATACCAGACACAGTTTTCAATTGATAGAGAACTCATTTACAAATATTTATTCTATTTACGGAAATCCTAAAAGCTGAAAAAATGTTACTTAACACGTTTAGTTCATTTGTATATGAACATATAATGTCAAATCTTTTCTGAACGATACTAGTGTCTGATTTTATATATTTAATTTGTCATGGGGAGGTGATATTCTTTTAAAAAGACATTGTTCCATTGGTAAGGACATATGCATTTATATACTTTTTACAATCCGTCTTATGCCCTATGTCTACGGGCAAAGCTCAGACATTGCCCGTCAGAGAAGCCATTTATAAAGAGTCTTAAAAAGAAGGAAAAGGGAATAAGTATTGGCTTTTGACATTTGTCTATAGAAAGATCGCGTCAGAGCTCATCCTACTACTCTTATAATCAAGGTAATAATTGAGCAATCAGAAAATGGCCGATGTCTGATGGCCTTGAAATAAGCTTCATTCCTCTCGTGTCCCAGTTTTCTTAATAAACTAAATGATAACGCTACATTTAAAAGCTTAACAAATACATTTCTAACTGAGGGAATGAATAATTGCTTTGCCGGTCTATGCTTATTTGTAATTTAGTATTCAATGTTCAAAAGCATTGCAACACTGAGAACATTTTAACCGAAAGTGATTTTATCTCTTGGCAGTGCTTTCCAGGACCTAACTTTTGAAATTGGAAGAAATAAAATATTAGAAATTAAGAATTAAGAAAGTTTCTTATATTTCAAAAATTCATTTACATCAAAATATGTTTGATATACAAAGTTTTATAGCCAGTAGATATGAAATATATGTACAACGGAATACAATTTTTTAAATCTTATTCATAAATGTTAATTTTGGCTGGTTTCCTGGAATTCAATCGTCTTATTTGATATTGATCTGCTGAATCCGGTCACAAGAAACAGAACTGATTGCTGATTCTGAATGTGTCATAATGACTTATTGAAAATTTGGTCGAATTATCCTGTACAGAAAGAAGTCTTTTAGGTCACTAGTTTCTCTCGTCCTGCTAATCATTGATTAGGTAGGGATTGACCTTAAAGTTTTATTTTTGAACATGAATGAGATGAAAAAAGTGAAATATTCTTCTTCTTACCATCTCTTCAAGTTTTCTTATATTTTCTAGCTTATGTCTTTACGGTATTTAAAGAAAGCAGGAATAATGATCGATTTTAAATTTCTATGAAAAATATGAACCCATTCCAATCGAATTCAAATTACTTGAGAATTTGTAGTAGTTGTCATGTATTTTCCGAATAATGAATATTTTCTTTGTTTCCTTGTAAAGCTGTCTTTAAAGCTGTCGTATTTTCTGAATAAAAAATATTTTTCATCTCATGACCCTTATATATATTTATATATACCTAAAAGAAAATATCCAACACAATTATAAACAATATTCCTAGTGGCATAGCTAGATCTAGGTAAAATAAATCATGAATATAGGAGTTAGTGCTTACATACTTACTTACTTACATACTTACTTTTTGTCTTAGAGTTTAATTTTGTATAAAGCGTCTTGTTTTGAGTTGCAATATCAAAATTATTTGAACGAAATATTATTTCTAAGTTCATTCCTTTGGCATACTGTACGTGTTCATAAATTGGCGTATTTTCAAAATTTAGTGCAGTCACTGGGTATGGAGTTATTGGCGAAATCATGAATTAGCGCTTTACATGTCCGTGCCGTATATTGTATTTATAAACGAGTTCTTAGGGGTATCCATGAATTAGCGCATCTTTGTCTGCGCCAAAGCCGCTAAAATATGAAGCCCGCTTTTTTAAGTACACAAACAGTATATTTTATATATAAACGGATTCGAGAGTAAATGGCGTAAAGGTTGACTGATTGTCCACTCACTTTCTTCTTTCTTAGTTGAAATTTTGAAGGAAAAAATTGAAAATATGACCGAAAACCAGACTTGACTCCAAAACATTTACTACTAATAATGGTATATAATAAAATTGTATAAAATATAAAAGTTCTATGAAATACCAATGAAAGCTTTAGTCAAGAAATGGACGGATGTTAGGAAGAAGAATGTGTGCGGAAGATGAACCTTTCACGTCACTTCTCTCTTCATAGAGACGCTAAGCTTTACCCATATGTATGTACAGCGAAATTAATGTACAAATGCAATATGAAATGTTTAAAAATATTCGTATGAAATAACTCAAAACTAGACACTCCTGCAAAAGTTTGAGTGTATATCAAATTAAATGTTTATGTAAAAGATTTAGTAGATTTATAGATGAATTGATAAGAGTACCGGAGAAAAGTCATAACTATGTCGGCAATAAACAAGCCTTGTGTTAAATACATGTATTTTACAAAGTATTGCATATATCTGAATTAAATTTTAAGACAAAAGTAAAGAATAAAGAAAGGTAATAGTATATAAAACTTTTGTATGACTTTTTAATCGTTAAAGATTAGCAGTTGTAATATCACTTTTGATTCAACCCTGTACAATGTACGAATAGTAAATACCATAAAATGGTTATTTTCTGAGGTTAAGATTTTTGCGATTTGATCTCTTAAAAATAGCAATAGTTCTCCGTTATAATTTTTGCCGTTTTATTATAATCACAATCGGATATTTATCAGAACACTGCAAAATTTTACGGATTTTAAGATTGACATGGATTTGTTTATTGTTATACAGAACTGATATACTCATTAATCTAATATTAAAGTTATTTTTTAATTGTTTTAATTTTTATAGCATCAATTGTATACCCGGATAGGCATACCAATTTATTATCTAGTTATCAGTCAAAATTATACTGGTTAAATTAGTCAAAATTAGTCAAAATTAGCAAAAGTCTACCTTTTCTTAAGCACTATTTACAGTGTATTGGAATATATTGATGCGATTAGAAAATATCTTATTTATTATTTAAAGAGTTTTTTTCTGTTGCAATTTTTTGCTTGTTTTATCCACAAAATAGCGCCAAAATTGGACAACCGCAAAAAATACCTAGTTTACGGTACTAGAATTCAAAACTCCCGCATAGTGTTTATGTGAATCAGGATTGATTGATTGAGTGTATATCATTTTACGTTCCATCACAGAATTTTCACTAATTTAGAGACGTCACCGTGTACTGGTAAAGACTTAAAATTTAGACCTATACTCGACACTCAGGATCCTTGAGCAGTTAGGGTTCTTTATCATGCTAACGCCTACCATGACACGGGCCTCTTTTTTTTAAAGTCTCACCCGAAAGGCTTGTGACTTTCACCTCTAATGAAAGGCTCTTGGCAAAGGAACAGTCACTACATTTGTTTACGTCTTAGGTTTGAAGAGGCGCAGCGAATGAAAATCGAACCTGGGCCTTCCGATCACGAAGCGAACACCCTACTACTAGGTACCGTGACTGGTGTGTGAATCAAGACAAAGTAAGGCAAGATAATTAGTACTCCTTGTATAAGAAATGGTTGTGGTGAGCTTAAATTTCTCATCATATCAACGTTAAACTTTTAAAGGTAGCGAAGACATTTACACCTAGGTTGAAGCAAGCCTCATAAAGGAAATGACATTTCTCTCTTTACTGCTTCATTTGTTTCCTCATTCCCGCACACAGTTTTTTTTACCACATTTTATTTGATCTTAATGAGTTTAGCTGTACAAAAGATTCCATAATGTGTGCTCGGGTTACCGGTTTTCTTATTTCTTAATCAAAAACACTCGATAAGTCTCTTCTGCAAACCATAGGCTTCTAAAGGAACTACAGAGGAAAAGATCACACACTCACACAAGTTACTGAGCTTATATTTCTCTAACACATAGTGTCATGTACCACGTACAATTTGTTTTGTCGGGAAACTCTCGGGTAGGAACTCCTTTTTTTTCAAAAGGAAATATATGTAGCAAAAAGTTGTTTTGGGTATTATGTTATATGTGTATTAAACAGTATTTAACGTTAAAAGTTCTGATTTTGTAAACACTTACATAATATATTTTAACAAAAGGCCCATGGATCACATCGCTCAACTAAGCACATAGGCTAGAAAAAAGCAGAAATCAGTTCAGTATTGAAAGCTTTATGGGGGAAAGGGGACAAACTTAAATTTAAACTACCTCAGGATGTTTCCATATCAGTATTACTAATCATGGCTTTGCTGTTTTCGAGAAGACGATTTTTGGAGATATATTCTATATATTCCTATGTATAATTCTGATCCCACTCTGTGGCACCCTCCGAACCATGGGGGTTATGATTTTAAAATAATTGAATCTAAAGTATGTAGTAAAGTTTTCGCATAAATTTCTTTTTCTATTGCCCAATGGTTCTTGAGTAGAAGAATTTAAAAGATGCAACCAAATTTTCACGAATTCTTACGTAATTCCCTTGAAAGAAGGCATGAGACTTCCTGTGAACAACCTTCTATCCCCATAATCTAAGATTGCTTTGTGGCAAGTATAGTTGAAATTTGCCCAGTGGGTCTTGAGAAGTCGAAAATGTGAAAAGTTTACAGACGACGGACGACAGACATACGGACACCGGACACTCTTTGATCAGAAAAACTTACTTGAGCCTCGACTCAGATGAGCTAAAAAACGACAGTAACATACATAACGAATAGTCCGTCTGGTAATGTTTTCACAAATGGTTACATGTGTCTCGGATTTCATCAACTGTGATCGGTCACAGCCTGTCATTATAGTCTAAAACTTCAATGTAAAGCACCATATGTGTAACAACTGATCTTACAATCAACAATTCTATTGTAATCACAAGCGCAGAAAATATCGTTTGCTCTTGCTGAAACTCAAACAACATTCGAAACTTGAAAAATCTTTACTTTTGCTGTGGACTTCAATTCGACATTAACATGTATCGACCAGGTTTTATCAATTAACAATATCCAGTTTCTTTATAATTTGCAGCATTGAATTGCATGCACAAACTTGCACAAGAAAAGATTGAGTCTCTTTTTACATTCCTACGTTGATTCCATATGTCCAACTCAGCTCGAAATAAAAGATACCACATAGTCTGATACATTTGTTTCATATTTTGATGTTTTACTCGAGAAAGATATCGATGGCAAACTTACAACTTAATTTCATAAACTTGATGACTTCAACTTTTCTTTTTCTTTTGTCATCTTTCTTTATTCATGTAGCAGTAAATCTGCATATGGAGTTTAAGTCTCCCAGTTGATTAAATACGCAATCACATATTCTACGAACAATTTCTAAAATGAGGTATCTGTTGACAAAATAGTTGATAAAACAAGAATATTAACAAACTCGTTTAAAGGCAACATTTCCCAAACTCTGTGGTGCGCAGCACAGTTAAGGCTACAAAAAGGGGGCGGAGCCTAATTTGTACGGAAAAAGTTAACTATGACATCATACAAAACCAACAATTCTTAAAAATACTAGAAAATGAAAAGATTTGCTATTTTTAACTATAGGAAACCATCAAACTACATCTTAACTTACTATAACATGCTGTTTTGTCTTTAGTTAAATTCCACATAGCAAGGTATAAACAAGTCACTGATCGCGATGCACTTGTCGATGTGACGTCATTTCGTAAAACCTGACGCAGTTTGTATGCAGGGAGAGGCGGATCAAGAGATATTTTAACACCGAAAAATGTATCCTATAATTAAATAAAATATTATTTAAAGATATTTAAAGGCCATTAACTTGGATGCGATGTCTTCTTTATGATTTTATTTATATATGTCCCGTATATTTCCTATTTAATTGATACTACCGTATATTTGTATGCAAGTACATCGGAGGGTAATGTAAGGGTCTTAATAAATCGATCTAGTGCAAGGGCATACACTCAATGGATCACAGTAAGCTTTTACATATAAACTCTAGAAGTATTAAGGTATCTGAAAAGTGCTGCGATCCTGATGAAATCTTGAAAATGAATTAATTATATATATATTTAATGCCGTTGACCAGCAAAAAATACAGAATGCGGTCATATAAATATGATTTTAACAATGAAATAGCAGAATCTATAGAGGATCGCAGCACTTTTCAGAAACTTCGATATGTGTTGAAAATATTTATACTCTTAATTTAGAATTTTAACTTGATTATGCCCTTGCACTAGTGAAATTTATAGGTAACCTCAATATTGCCAGTATATGTGTTATATCACGTGACTGCCGCATCACGTGACAAGTCTAAATATAAAATCTTATCGTCTTCAATATGTAGTTATTAACCATAATTACATTTGTCGGAAATCAATAAAGTACTGAAAAGAATCGCAATCCTGATTAAGAATATCTTTTTAATCACAAAAAATGCCGATATTTCCATTGCGCACCTTAACTGTACTGCGTGGATGCAATGACGTTGTTGAGTCGAATGTTGACTGAAGTTTTTCATACAATTCTTTAGGCTTTTTTTTACACACAAAACTGTCTACAGATTTTTCCATTTATATAATTATGAGAGGGAGCACAGGAAGGGTGTGACCAGTCGATAGGAGATACTTATTCCCTCTTGGACCCTGATCCTATCATTGTTTTCAGATGCCCGTTTTGGTTCTGCTCATAATTTGTATTGCTTTAATGGACATCAGAGAATGATCACTGTTTGTTATCTTTATATTTAATCTATAAATTGTATATGTCGTTTAATATAGATAGGAAAATTACAACATTTGACTTTTTTCCAGATCAACTGAATTCCTTATGTTTTGTGATCATTTCAAAACATAAGGAAGTTTACTTAATTCAAGCTTTTTTGGTTTATTCATACATATTTTCATTATTATTTTCACGTCATATATATTTCATTTCTTCTAAGAAATGAAAATATTCTTTATGGGAACCATTCCATTAATTCACCTAGTTGTTTTGTTCCTGAAAGGAACCGGATCCCGAAGTGATTCCTCTGTTGCTTTAGTTCCTGTCAAACATTTAGCAGCTGTAACTTTTAATCCATTTAATATAGGACATTGACATCAATGTTCGTCAGATACCGCTTATTAACGTTATGCTCCATCTTTCACAACAATAACAATAGAGGGTTGTAATTTGAACAAATTCAAAATAAAACGACGTACAACGTTGTTGGTGTTAGACGGTGTATTCAGTATTCGGTTCTGCTTATGTTGGCCTGATCATGCCATGCATAGCAGCATTTCTCATGGGAGGGTTAACCTTAGAAAGGTGAAGTGAGGATCAAAATTAAATGTGACATGAAATTGATCATGGTCTTAACACCTATTGGCAACTCATCAGAAAGTCGTAGTAAACAAGTATCCTCTTATTTCAAAACCAAACCCAACAGCTGTGTATATTACCCTACGGATGTTGAAATTTCAAAAGTTGCGAATGGATTTTATCATAATAAACAAATAATGACTAATTTTCATACAAAATATGATAAAATATAAAATTCTTATTCATTTTGTGAACAAATAACAGTTGAAAGCACACGTTGCATTAATTGCCACCTTGTAATTTTTTCTCTTTGTATTAACTTAAAATACTATTACATGATCGAAATTGACACCTTATATCCTAGCCTCCGATAAAATAACGAATCCAACAGCTTGCATTTATGCTATTATTTTCTTTTTTAGGTAAACTCTTGTCTTACAATGTCTCAGGAAAAAAGGCATTTTTTTAAAATCTTTTATTTTTTAGTTTAGTGTTCTGTTTGTGTTTTTTCTTTGTTTGTTTGGGGTTTTTTTTTTTTGTTTGTTTGTTTGTTTTTGCTTTTTTGACTTTGCTACTTAGTCTCCCTGTCAACAATCATTAAAGGCTCCCATAAGAATTCTGTTCAGGTGATTATTTTGAAACTGTTAATAAAGTAAGTTTACATTTAAACAATTTTACGGTATATTTTGTTGTTTACCAACCCTTACTACACAAATTATCGTCTATAAGCACATATTGACACGGGCAACAATATATGCCCATACATTTTTGCAAAATGTACCTTACATCGGAATATTGCCTTCGGTAACATGTACTTCGAACACTCTCTGACTACATGTGCGAACACTTTCTCACTACATTTGCGTCGAACACTCTCTAACTACATGTGCTTCGAACACTCTCTAACTACATGCGCTTCGAACACTCTTACTACATGTGCTTCAAACACTCTTAAACTACGTGTGCTTCGAACACTCTCTCAATAGTAACATGTGCTTCGAAAACTCTCTTACTGGTCACCTCCAGATGTCTTTATTATTATTATTTTTTTTTTTTTTTTTTTTTTTTTTTTTTGCTTTGATCTTCTGATGTATCAAAATGATTATTCTTTAAAAAAAAAATGAAACGACATAACTTATAATGCTTGCATTTTAATATGACAATATTCTATCTTTCTATTCTTGAAAAGAATAATTCATACAGCACGTTTAAAACATAATTCCCCTGCAGTTTTCCTAAACTAGTTTCAAAGAACATTCTTATAATTCATCATTTCATGGGAAAAAAATATATTCCCTACACAAAGGAGTGTCTTGCATAATTTGTTTCTATGATTTCAAAGATTTTTGAAATGTTTTTCGTTTGTTTGTTTATTTATTTATTTATTTATTTATTTTTATTTTTTTTAAGAGAAAAACAAAATACGAACACAGGTGGACAATCAAACGAAAGTTGTATATCGTATCAACTAATCTTATTTTACTTTAAAATTACCTCAGATATACATTTAGGATTTTTCAATATGCTTTTTATACTTTTCAACCATAAAAAAGTCATAGTTTCTATTGATAAAAAGTTCCCTCATAACTCCACTCTCCTAGAAAAAATGCCATATCCTGATAATTTCCTCCGAGTTTCACTTTATCTATTCATTTTAGCGTTCTGTTTGTTTCTGGTTCTTTTGACAGAGTGTCGACCATATTGTTTTTATGCTGAAAGCTTTTTGGATTCATATTACGTTAAAACAATTTTGACCGAAAACAACTAGTTATTTATGACACAGCTGTACTAAGAATCATTTAGGTCAACCAGATTTGGTAAACTTTTTCTCTTGATAAATAATTATTTGAAGGATTAACAGAATAAAAATAATAGTCCTCGAAGGCATTCTGCAAGGGTTGTATGAAATATCATTAAAGTATATATTACTGATCAAAACAATTCGGTCGATGCTTTATTTCGTAAATAAACTCGATTTAAAATAACTGTAAAAACCCCTTTGATCAGAACATGTTTCACAGAGTTCCGGATTACGTGTTAATTGGTTTTCAACATTAAAAATACAAATATTTATGGAAATACATAGGATTCAATAGTCAACTTGTAGGGTTACATTTGTTATATTATTTTTTAAAGAGATTAACAAAACAAAATTAATTTGAAAAAAGAAAGTTTTTAGAAAGTCCGGGTCTATCCGAGTTTTTAAAGTTTATAATTAGAGAGTCCAGGTCTATCTGCATTTATATACCTTGACACGTGATTATAAACGAACCAATGACAAATTTCGTTACAATGTATGAAAATTATATCATATACAATTATAGCCTTTTGATGAGGTCAATCCCTAGATCCTAGATATATAAACCTTAGAGAAAGCATATCGACCGAGCACGAAGTCTGAGGTCGATATGCTTTCTCTAAGGTCTATATATCTAGGGTATGTATCGAATTAAAAGGCTACAATTGTTTTATTTTTTTTTTATCAGTTAATAAGAATTGTCTTAAAATGCATGTTTCTAATACTCAATACTTTCTCAAAGAAGGTATTGTTATTCATTCGCATTATGACGTCACAGTAACGAATAGCAGTTGCAGTATTTGTTTTTAGAAACATCCAGTTTATTGTAATGTCAGCACTATTCTTGCTTCACAGACGAGAGTTTCCAATATTAGAAAAAGCAGGTTTATAATTTTTTAGAAACTTAAAATAGAAATACCCAGTTTATATGACTTTTGATACTTGATCAAATGATCTAATTTGAGCTAATCAGATAGCTGGCAAATAATATATATATATATATATATATATATATATATATATATATATATATATATATATATATATATATATATATATATATATATATATATATATATATATATATATATATATATATATAAGTAAAAACAGAAAATGGTTGTCAAAGTGTCTGCTTATTTTCAAATTTAGAGTTTAACTATGACTTGCCAGGTCAATAAATAGTTATATTATACTTATAACCTATTCAAACTATGATTTGATAGTGCTATTTTACAAACATTTCAAGACAAGATTATAGTAGTCTGTTGTTTTAGACTAGTGACACTTTGTCTTATAGAGTGCTTTATTTCTTTTTTTCAGAAGTCCATATATTTATAGAACAATCTTGCAGATTTAATAAATACTTCAATTTTATTGATACCATTCGCCAATAATATTTACTATGTAAATGTATTTATTATGAAAATTGTATTAACCGTATTAACTTAACTTACACCAGAAGAGGAACTGGTAAATTATCAGAACTTGTTTTCAATCATTTGTGTATCACAATAAAATATGTTCAAATAATTGCTAACACTTTTGTAAACAGAAGACAATGAAACAATTATTTCATATTAACAAAGCTTTATCAAGATTAATACAATGTATACAAAATAAACGTCTAATATTGATTTGTTGAGAACTGCAATGAATTATTAAATAGTAGTTATTTGACTTCATTGTCCCAAACAATTCATTTCCTAACCCTTTTGAGCCTAACCCTTTTGAGCTATACCTGAAAAACGTGCCGAATATACATCGCTCTATTGCATACTTGAGGCTGCAGACGTTCTGCCGAAATTATTCAACTCAAGCAAAACATGAACTCCATAATGGTGTAAGAAATCGTTTGTGATTATCTTAATGATGTTCTTTTACGAAGATTTTATTATCTGTCGATATAATTACTGTCCAGTGTCAGTGTAAGTGTGAAATATTTGTCAATCGTTAAGGAAGATATTCGTATGTTGATTCCTCTGTTCGAGCAGATCTTACCGTGTGCAGCTATTCTCGTCTGCTGCAATCGATAGTGCGCGCGACTTGTCCCGCGGTACACCACCGCTGTTTTAAATCACTTCCTACAAGGACTCCGGTATATTTATCCGCTGCTGAGTAGACTGAATGATCCAACAAGGAAACAAAGAGAGCATAATCTGTGCATATCCTGGATCCAGGTAAACAGACCAAGTGTCTAAGGACAGTGCATAGCGCCTAGATTTTTTTTTTTACAAACTGATAACAATTTTTATATTGAAATAATTATGAAGGACTCACATTTTATTTTTTTGTTTTAAATCCTCTGTAATGATTTATTTTGTCGTGTGGATATGTTCATTTTTCTTACTGTGGTGGTAAATTAAACACTGATTCTTTGCAGAATTTATAAACAAAATAGACAAATAGCTGTAAATGGATTTTATTGATTCTGATTTTTTAGTTGCAGTGCATTGTAATAATTGGAAATTCCAACATCAGAACTAGGATAATTTAGTCAATCAGAAGTAATTATCGCCGGCTTTGTACATATAGGAGTCGCGATTACGTAGGACGTGCACCAGTGCTCTCTGCAATCTGCATTTGAGTTGTAACGATTTGTGACAAAGTAACAGTTTGGAAAGTACCATTGTTCTGGATTTATTGATGATCGACTTAAGGTAAAAACTGTTGTTTGTTTTTTTCCAGAATTTATTCATAAATCTACTGGAGGTGCTTTTATCTAATGTTAAGTTCTTTTAACAACATCAAAGTTTTTTTTTCTATATTGACTTAAATTTTCATAGTGTAGTTTTCAATTGAATAGATAACCTTACTGTTGCAACATATATATCATACCTAATACTGTTTTATTAGCATTCTAGAAGGGGTTAATTGGCAAATATTTGTTTAAATAATAGATGATAAACTCCCAATGAATGTTTGAAGAAGACCCCACAGAAATGCTTAGCCATTATAAACCAGCATGGGATTTTTTTTTTCTGTGTAGACTATCGACATTTGATATTGTTTTTCATGTTTTTTTGGAAGTAAAGCAGAAAAATTAGCAATCGCTGAAATAGGAGTACGATAACATGTAGCAATGTTGGTGCAAAATTATATCGAGAATTATTTCTATTTGAAAATAAATCTGGAGGCTTTTAGGAAGTATATATTGCGGTAGGTGGAACATCTCTCTCTCTCTCTCTCTCTCTCTCAGCCACAATAATTTAATAGTTATCATTTTTCAAGTATTTCCGTCTTTGTGCAGGGATGGGGCGCGGGAGGAGTCAGAAAATAAACGAGAAGCAAAATTTTTTAAGTGTCTTAAAAACTTTGTCAAGCAAGAGAAATTGCCATAAGTTGAAAACCCAATAGGGATCCTCAGTCTTTTCAACAAAAGGCAAAAAGGGGGACAGGTCTTTAAGTAAACTTTCCATCTAATTTAAATTTAAGATTTAAAATCAAAATTAAAGACATCTTGGAAAAATTAGACAGTCCCTGCTCCCTTTTCCCCTTGCTACGGGCCTGTCTTCGACATATAACCTCATTTCCTTGTGGATTAAAGAAAAAGTATGACAATTATAATTCAAAGGAAATATTATTATAGCTTTGCTAATTTTCCTTAATAATGTCCTGAATTTGTCCATGACAGTCTTATCTGAATAAAGGAAGAAAACAATGTCTAAGTCGCCTGTGTTTAAAATCTCTCAGTTAGAATCACACCTACCTGTCACCTTTTGAAAATTTATATGTTTCTCAACTTTTCTAATTTCCCTTATGTTTTTTTTTTAATTTCCAAGAACTGTCTAATTCGTAGCACGTTGCAGCGTTTTATCGGAAAATGACTTAATTTGTTAGCAATCTAGCTATCAAATTTAAAGGAACTACATGTATTTATGGTATTTGAAATTAACGTGGAGTAAATTTGATTTTTATTTTCCATGAAAGTTTATAAAAGGATGTCATAAACTGTCACGTAGAACTTTATGCCATGTTTACAAATGTGGATTGTTTGTAGAATTTTTTGATCAATCACTGTTATCTTCACCATTTTCATTATACAGTGTATATATATATATTTATTTTTAAACCAATATCTTTTTTTTATATATATATACCTATATATTTGAAATTAAGATGTTATGTTGCAATACCATGAGTTGCGGCAGTTCTTGCTAACCTTTTATGAAAAATAAAAATAAAAACCAAAAAACTAAGCATTTTAATGTGAATTTTTATAATGTAATGAGTGTGAAATGTGTGTGCATGATGATATATATATTTTGCATCTTTATCGCATTGACGAATTGTAAAGCTACTAAAGATAGAAACAATATTTCTAGATCAGCGATAGTACATCACTCCGTAATAAAACACACACTTTTTCTAGTGTCTGAACTAGATTTCCTCAGAAGACCTAATTTCGTATGCTCTAATTATCTAAAGTTAATGATCAATTATGCTAGACTGCTGGAATAAAGTACTCCATAGTTTCTAAGAGATAAAGAATGTGTTATCTAAATTCCATTAGGATTGTTCTGCAATTTCCAGGTGACCCCCCATGCTGTAAAATTAACGGATCATCCTCCTTCTTTTCTGGGAATGTGCTCCTTGGCTTTAAGTAAATAAAAACCATCTTACCACATGCTGTTTTATAATTTCCCTTCACTTGTTTTTTAAAGATAAAAAAGATTTTGTTAAATAATAATGTAGCACAATTAACAGTAAATGTCAAGGGAAAAAATCAAATAAAATTAATATAGTAACACAATTTTTTAATAAGAAATTTGAAGATGACAATATAATGTTGCTTTTAGGCTTGAACAACTTGTCAATCAAGTATTTTCCTCGTAAATGAAAAATATAATGATGATAACGAGCAGTGATTAATCTCCTAAATTCTGTAAATAGTGTGAATTGTAAATGGGACAAACACACCGACGAATCCACCGACACACATCGACAAACCAAAGAACACACCGACAAACTCACTGACACTTGAAACCTCGAGATGTGAGATCAGGTATCTTGTCTTTTTTGAAAAAAAAATTAAAAGAATACTTTCTTTTTATCAAATACATTTTAAATTAATGGGTTGTTCGTAATGGGACACTTGAAAACCAGAAGCCGAAAAATTAAAAGATGAAAATATACATGTAAATCAATAAACTCTTTTAAAAGACATATATTCTTAAATTAATCAATTCCTGATACTGGTTTTAAAAGATTCAAGTTTTTCACAATTTGCTCTCTATTTACTTTTGTAATATGTTTAATACAATTAAGAAGCCATCAAACGCTGTAAATATTAAAATGAATTTATCATATATTAAATATTATCTTTTAGCTTGTAATAATGTATCAACGTATGGTATACAGGTCATAATCAAAATGATATTGAAATATACACAGACAGAACTACAAACTTCTGAGAACATCATGTTTTAAAGCTCAAGGGATTAGGATGCTTAACTACATAATTTAACAGAGTGTCATTTATTTATTTATTTTATTATACCCTTTCTCCATTATTATTCACTTAATGAGGATAATTATAGAGTGTTCTTATGTACATGTAATTAAAATACAATCTAAAATAAAACATAAATACAAACAAAATGTTTAATGAATATGGGTTACATTTCGTGTTGTTTTAATTTAGTTGTAAGACTATAGATTGAACTGTCCTTAAGGAATTTTTTATTGATATCAATATATGTCATTATTTCATATTAATATAAATAAACTCTTTTCGTACTGAGGCAATGGTTAACTTTTCCATGTATGAATGAACGAATGTCACGAGACAGCAACCTTGTATTCCCCTTTTTGTCCATTAGCGTCTCAAGTTTCGCATTCAATTGTTTGGGCTTGCATACCTCGTATATATATATATATATATATATATAATATATATATATATATATATATATATATATAATATATATATATATATATATATATATATATATATATATATATATATATATATATATATATATATATATATATATATATATATATATATATATATATATATATATATATATATATATATATATATATATATATATATATATATATATATATATATATATATATATATATATATATATATATATATATATATATATATATATATATATATATATATATATATATGAAAAACTGCAATTTCCTTCAGTTTGGAAATGGTAAGAGAAAAGAATTAGAACTGAAGACATTATTTTGTATCAATAGAAAAATACCCAATTATGCATTCCTCAAGACCTCTCTTTAATTACCCACAAATACCATCAAGTTATAAAACAATTGATAATTCTTAAATGAGTTCAAAAACACAATTTTATTGATGTAATTTTTTTATATGGTTGAAATTACCTAGAGACTCCTATTAGTATCTTGACTAGAGGTTTTATATTCAAAAAAAAAAATGCGACCTTCAGGCTGTTCCATATTTAGATTTTCCATCAAAATCTGAAGACCTCGAGGCTTTATTCCCCGACAGCTACAGGAGAAAAGAGGATATTTTCTGAAGAACTGCGTAACTTTTGGTAGATTTATTGTTTTCAATTTTCCCGTGTCTCGCATACAGGATAAACGTTATCACGCTATCGTTGATTGAAAACACTCCAATATTTGCACTGTAGCACTTGCTGAGTGTTGTCCCTAGCTTTTTGCGAGACAAAAAATGCTTTTATCTCGAAGATAACATTTCTTGTTTTCTCCCTTCATTTCATCAATTAATCACATCTTTGACTAATTGACACCCTGCTGTCCGTCTTCTGGATGGAACTATTCTTTTTTCGATCGACTTTGGCACGACGAAATGTCGCAATTCTTAATTCCTAGAGGACCTAATTACACAAGCCACCACAAATTGCTTGTAAATGACTGGAATGGTTCAGAACAAGAAGTCATTTTCTTCTTCCGTTTATTGATTATGTCCTATCAAAGTATTAGTATAAACATTCACTAAATTCAGAAGGTTGTGATAAATGCTTCATCTCATGCATTCAAAACAGCTCTAAGAACGATTCTACTATAATTGTTCTTTTTCCTTAAAACAATAATAAAGGACCCTTAAGAAAAACAGATAGCTGAGATTTTTATATTCTGGTAATATTGATTACATGATAATGGGCTGTATAAAGTAATCACATGTCGAGTAATTCATGTACTCTGTGGTCTTTTATAAAACAATCATTAGAATTAAGAAATTGATTGCTTGATTGAATGTTGTTTTACGTCCCATTCGAGAATTTTTCACTCGTATAACGGTGAAGGGCTTCAAATTTTGACCTTTACTCGGCACTCAGGGTCATTGAGCAGTGAGGGATCTTTATCGTGCCAACGCCTGCCAGCCTCGGTTTTTAAGGTCTCATCCGAAGGACCCACAACTTTCACTTCAAAATGCCGAGTGCATGGCGAAGGAACAGTTGCTACCCATTTTTAGGTCAGTCGCGGCCGAGATATGAACTCACGACCTCCCGATCACGGAGCGAGCGTTCTACTGACTGAGATACCGTGAACGGTAGAATTTAAAAATAAAAGGTCCACATATAAGGAGTAAATTATTCATACCTATTGTATATGTACAGTCATTGTTCTCTGTTTTTTATTTAAATGATGAATTGTATTGCTTGACCCATATGGGTGTTTTATGCAAAAGAAATAAAAATATAAAATCAACATGTGCTCTAACAGGTCTACATACATTGTAATCACTGACTTAATTTTACAAATCTCCGTGTTTTCATTTTACATATTGTTAGGTAGTATCTATTTCACTATCGAGCAATCATTAGGATAATTAATTAAGAGAATATAATTTGTCTCTCATGTGTTTTTCAATATGTCACGGTAGCTCAGTCGGTAGAACGCTCGCTCAGTGATCTGAAGGTCGGGTGTTCGAATCACGACCGCGACTGACCTAAGTCGATACAAAATATGTAGCAACTTTCCTTCGCCAAGCGCTCGGCACTTTGGAGTGAAAGTTGCGGTCTTTCGGATGAGTCCTTAAAAACCGAGGCCCCGTGTCACGGTAGGCGTTGGCACGATAAAAAACATCACTGCTCAATGGCTCTGAGCGCCGAGTAAAGGTCTAAATTTAAAGCCTTCACCATGCGGTATATGGTGACGTCTCTATATGAGTGAAAAATTCTCGAAACTTAAAACAACACACAATCAATCAATCAAAATACACGGTAATTACTACAAGTTTTATTGCAATCCGTTAATGTAAACAGAATGCATAGTTTAATCTTGATCTATTTCTCTCAAAATCCATTATTTACAAAATTTAACATAGCAATATATGTTAGCATTTAATTATGCTATGTCAATTGCAAATTGTTTTGTTGCGGTTGTGAGAAACATGTTCCTGTCAATATCCAACCTAGTTCTTCATTGCTTTTGTAAAATCCCGAGGACCTAATTACCATAAATCATTAAAGATCAGAACAAGCTACAACACAAGTGTATACACTTTTAGTCAGTCAACCAAATGTCAAGAAGTGTAACTCACTTTTGCAGTTTTTTATTTTTATTATTTAAAAATTCCAAGTGTCTCTCAGAGAATTATAACTCTGTAATAAACTAAATAAACTCTTTTTTAAAATGCAACATATATATATATATATATATATATATATATATATATATATATATATATATATATATATATATATATATATATATATATATATATATATATATATATATCAAAATCAATGGGAAACAAAACTTGATGTAAAAGTATATATCTAAAGACCGAGGGACCGTGTAATGTAATGTTATATACATATAAAGTTATTCGCTAAATTTATGGAAAGCACAGAAATTCTAACCAACTCAGCTAAAGGTTTCTGATATTTATCAAGCTGTAATAATGTTCAAAGTATGACAGACGGGTGGTAACGATTATAATTAATATGTTGACTGGAAAAACTAGAAAAGGGGCTAACCCTAATGAAGACCAAAATCACAGATTATTTTAATTAATGTATATCTAACGCATTTCTATAAATTTATGGAGAGATATCCCTCCTCAAGCCTCGGCATGTCAAGATTCCGAATAATTTATTTGATTATTATAAATGTGTAGAAATTAATTATATCGAAATGTGTCATCCAGTAGCTCAATTAAATTGTTACAATAATATAGATGTTAATATTTTGTTGATTTCACAGTTTCACTCACAGCGGGTTTCACGCTCTTCTGACTGTTTATAGATAATGTTTTTTCCAAATCAGTCTTTCAAAACGAAGCTTGGTTTTTTAGAATATGTTTATCGTTTGGATGACTGTGGAAAAACATTAATTTCGAAGAATTACATTTTATATCTTTCCTTGTTTTGGATATTAATTGATTATCGTCTTAATTATACAAAATATTTTGCCAAATATTTTTCATCTCTAATTTTTTTTAAAGATAATGGTACCTGTTCTGTTCTAAAGTATTTTTATTGTTTTAACTAGAAATACTTCAAAAGTACTTCTGAGGAATTATACTTTATCTATGTCCTCCGAATTCTCGGCAATCTGCGTTTAAACGGAGTCCATTACTAGCTGGAAAGAAAAGAAAATTACGTAAATATAGTCATATGTCTTCTTTTTCTTGGATAAAATCAGATTATGACTATAAATAAACATGGAATCTGGGTCTGAGAGGCTAGGGTCCTAACATGGCGTCAGAAACATTGAATTATTTACTGTCTTTTATAGGCCGGCCATTATAGCTTTTTGTTTTCAAGGCAATTTTGTAGGCAATCTTCGATTTTTGTTGCATAAGTTATTTCTTAAGCTTCAGTGGCACAAAATGGCTCCCTGGAATCGATCTCTCCAGATTTACAGGGGATTCAGGGGACGAGTTTAAGACAATCTCGTTTTCGGTAACCAGTTGTTATTTTTAGCCGGGTTTGTTTATCATTATGATCGAAAACGCATTCCATTAAACGATTTTCCCCTATTTAGAGGCAAGTTTTTATATAGGCAGCAAGAAAGTAGCATGTGTTTCTGAAATAAGATATTCATTTCCATTTAAACATATTTTTCAACCAGTCTGTACACTTGTTTTATTTCTGAAACATTTAATGAAAATTAGAAAAATATGTGACAAAACATAGCAATATAACAAGTAATCTACAGAAAAAGACTCTAAATGAAATGTCTGTTATTCCATTCAAAACCTGAGAGTGCGTCAATTTAAGGGAAAGGAAATGTATGTTGAAATTAAATCTCAATAGAATACATGCAAAAAGAGAATTTAAAGTTTATTGCATGTATATCTTTCTGAGATGAGATTAAATATTCAAAATTAGGTCCCTTTTAAGATCAGTTAATAAATGTGTAAATGATAATTTCTTTGAATTAAACTGTTTATTATTCAACTCTTGATTGAAAACATACAGCAGAGATGGAAGTAAAAAAAAAAAAAACAAAAAACAAAAACAGTCAGTATTTGGTCAAGTTATCAACAAAATCAAAAATTGTTCCCCATGTCTTCCACACTTACACAATAATGATCAAAAACGATCCTCCCTATTCCTTTTGCACTGAATAATTAATATTTTATAACTTGATACTATAATGTATCTACATTGGAAGGTTCCTGCCACTGCTGAGACTAATGTCCTTATCGGGTTAACCGTACTTTGAAGTGGAAATCACAAGCCAACCATAACTCGTCCTCTCAATTGAGGTTTATACCGGTAATTAATACAGGTAAAAATCACTCTCACCGGAGTATAATGTCAAGCGTCCAGAAGTCGGAGGATTGATTATTGCTTTGCAATGTTTATCACTTACCTTAATTTAAGATTTTCCCGACCTAGGAATAAAATACAGTCATACACTGTATGACCTCAGTGATGGAGAATAGTTTTACCACTTTTTCCGTATTATGGTTTTATAGGCTTGTTTACACTGCATAAATAATAAATTTGATGTCATTATTTGTTAAAGATCAGGCTATTTTAACATCCAAGACAACTGCTTCCCTCATAAAAAAGGAATTTGTAAATTTTCATTCTTGTGATTGGTCATCACAGGATGAACCTACTCCACTGAGTCAATTAAATGGTCCCTGAAAGGTCTGGAAATGTCACTGAATGGCAGAGCTATGCCATTCAGTCATCTTTCAATAGACTTTCAGTCACTTTTGAGTTAATTGAATGGCAAAGTTTCATCTTGTACAATTTCAAAATTACTTCGCTAAAAATCATTCTAATTCTATAAACACTCTGAAGATATTATTAAAAAGATGCTGGAGTTCCTCATTGACGATATTTATATAGTCTTTGGAGACAAAGTATGCCAATGATCCGTTGAAATTCAGATGGGCACTAATTGTTGGCCTTTCTTAGCCATTATATTTCTATGAAGCAGAATTTATTCAAAAACTTTTTCATGAGAAGATGAAAACTCTTCTATTCCAACATCACCTGAAATTGTTTTTATATCTCCCGACTAAATCTAGCAGAAATCAGAAACCCCCTTTAAGTTCACCTTTTTGCAATATTCTACAGTCATTATAATAACCTTGTTTGTAAATACAACCTATCGGTGGGTCGTATTTTGTCTGACCTGATTCTTATATATGATTTGTTAGGTCATTGCTTTTATTCTTAGCTTGGCTACGGAGAACTCCTTCTACTTGATCAATACATAGGACTCACGACGGGTGTGACCAGTCAATTGAATGATTGATTGATGCCGTTTTACCTTCCCATTCGAAAATTTTTCAGTCATAAAGATATTTCACCATATATCAGTGAAGGGCTTTAAATTTAGACCAATACTCATCAATCAGGGCCATTGAGTTGTGAGGGTTCTTTTTCGTGCCATCACACGGGGCCTCGGTTTTAAAGGTCTCTTCCAAAAAGACCATTGACTTTCACTTCTAGTGCCGAGTGCTTGGCGAAGGAACAGACGCTACCAGTGTTAACGTTTTGGGTTTGACGCGCCGCGCTAAACGAGAATCGAACCCGGGCCTCAGTCAGGAAGCAAACGCCCCGCCACTAGGCTACTGCGACCGGTGTGTGACAGGGAATGCGTACTCCTATACATCTGATCCCACCTCTGGTGTTTTCAGGGCTACGTGATTGTCCTGTTTATGATTCGTTTTGTTTACCGAATTTATGAGATTGATCAATCGTTTCGTTACTTTTAACGTTTTTTTATTCACTTCCGGAATAATTGATTTGTATGTTTCTTAGTTTTTGTTTATAATGCGTTTCCATTGCAAGTGCTTCATGAACAAAAGTAAAAGAAAAAGTACTTTCTCTTTTTCTCATAACCTGCAGGTTTCCATTTCTATTTATAATCTGCTAGCTATCACCTGTTTGCATGCGAATATCCTTGATTCATTCCTCTTTGATCGCCACAATAATCAGTTGCTTGTCAGTAGTTTCAATTAACCGTGTTCATATTTGCCAGGATTTTTATTCCATTGACGTGTTTTCTCTTCTGAAAACGTGTAAAAATTAAGAAATATATATAACTTGCAACTTTTTTCTTTAGCTCTTCGGGGGAAAAGCTGAACTATTTATAGCTCATTCAATTGCAAGAAAAAAGAAAGTAATACAAAACTGTATTTTATTTTTTCATGTTAGAATATTACTGTAGGGAGAAAATACAATGATAAGTGATTTCTACTAATGAAACTTTCTTTTACAAATGCACATACACACACACTCATACACTGAGAGAGAGAGAGAGAGTTTTGAAACACCAAACCATCGTACTTTTATATAAACATGTAACATGTTTGTGATGACAGATTAGATTTGAAACCATTGTTTTGTGTGTGACGTTCTGTGTGTGTGTGGGGGGGGGGGGGGGGTGATTGTTTCTTTAACGCTTATTTTACTTACTACTTACCCTCATATAAAAGAGGCTCCAAAAATAAACAGAAATGTATCAGGACGGAGGTAAATTCAAATGAGACGATTCATTTTGCAAGATGCAAAAACTTTCAAATAGTCATGCAATTAAACTTGCAAAATACCCTATCTTTATTTTGTTTTTGTTCTTTTCATTCTAACCTGCTTAAACAATTACATTTTATTTAATGTTGTATTTTTATAAGTCTATATATTATTATAAATCGATGCATCAAAATGTATATAATGACATATTTCATTAAAAACATTTTCTGATTTAAAACAAATGCTCCTCCGTGGCACCTGATCCCACCTATGATGGTTTAGAGGTCCCTGTTTGCTTTGCTTCAAAATTTGTACTGTTTAATGGACTGTTTGAGCTTGAAAACTGTTCATTATCTCCATACATTTCATGGAAACACAAGTACAACAATGAGTTAATAAAATTTGTCTACAATGGCCCACAGTTTTCAAGGCAAAACACAAAATACAGCTATTATCATAAACATAACGTAATATTTGCATAAATCTGTGTTTGGAATCCTTGATGAGATAAAAGGACGATCTCCCACTTCTATACAAAAGTACAAGAAATCTAAATGTTTCGAAAAAATCCAATAACGTTAGGGTACAAATAATGAGATATGCTCTTATCGCCATTTGAAATAATGAACAAAACCCTTAGACTACGTATCAGAGGTGCAATTTTATACAATAAAACTGTAGATTTGTACTAACTTAAGCCATGACGTTCATAAGGCGCCGAACGATATCGAGACCAATCTTTTAAAAGGGTGTTCGAAATTTAATGTAATCATTGTATGTCAATAGAAACGTTTAATTTGAGTTGGTATCTCTACTTTAAAGGAACCAATTCCACTTAAACTCTTTTTATAAAACCTCAGAAATGGAGAACTCTAAGCCCTGATTTTCAGAGTTGATTAAATTCTCTTGATAATTAGAGAGGTAGGGTATATTGACTACTTTGAAGATTGTGTCTTTGTGGGGTTATTTTTAGAATTTAATTAAATCGATTTTATTACCTGGGTTTTCTCTGTCTAATTAAGATCTTTTAATGAATATAGGATTCTAAATCAATGAGGTTACAAAGATAAGATTTTCCAGTCTAGCACTTGGGTAGTGTTCGAACGGAATTCACTTAAATTTACCGAAAAATGCAAAATACGACTGTACTTCTCTTAAATAATCTAGATACTTTAATATTTCTATTACAAAAGTAATCAAATATTTAGTCAATTTCGATAGTGTGATTTATGGGTTTATTTTGAAATTGTAACTGTAGGAATGATGTTAAGTACAAACAGTTCAAGGTTATACATTAAAAAAATATCTCAATTTTTAATCAAACTGATATTAGCTATTAAAGAGACAATCTTGATGACACAGTGGAGAAACAGAGAGAATACTTAGGTTGGTAGACAAAAGCTGGATATAGATAAAAGTGAAGACTTACTAGGGCAATTTGTGCATTATTCTAATCAAGCAGATGGCACCATCTAACATCCTAGTGTTGCTAGGATTGTGTGAGTGCAATCAGAAATCCCAGTAGGAAAGGTACATAAAAAGACAGAAGAGTGCAGTTACCGTCAGGGACATCACCATAAATTATCCTCTGCAATTCAGTGTCCATACTTACTGCTAATGATGACTTATTCATTATGAGGAAACTGAAGAAATATCAATGAAACTCGTGAGTTGTGACTCCTTCCTGCCGATGTGTTTTAATAATTTACTTGAAGATCCTGTTTGCTTCTGAAGCCCATGCCTTTCCTACATTCAAATGTTATGAAGTGTAAAAAAAAATTACTAAATTATATTTGTTGAATTTCAAAGATGTGTATAGTTGTGGGTGGTTTTTGACTCGGGTGATTAAAGTGAATATATTTCCAGTGTTCAACTGAGTCTGTTGATGAGTGATAAGCATGCTTGCTCATGCTTGAGGGATTGGGTTAAAAGTATTTTTCTTCGGGCATAAAAATATTCAAAAATATAAATAATCAAACTTTGAGAAATTTCGTCATTTTCCTATAAACAAATAAAGTATACTCAGAAAATCAATTTCTTCATACAATTTAGTGGTATGGTTTGATGTTCATGCACAGGAAATCCATAAAAAATATGTATAGTAAAAGAACGGAGAAGACTTTTCCATGAATTCAACAGAGGAACATTAGATCCATGGACACGTCGAAACCCTCTTTATTTATATGATTTCTGAAACTAATCTCTGTCATAGTGAAAATTAGTTTAGTTTGTTTTGAACATATTTTTTAATGAAATATGGAGATAGCGATATTATAAACACAAAAACACCAAGGGATTAGACACAAAACCCCCTTTCTTTGTAAAACACAATGATTCATTGGTTGTCAAAATATAACATTCATTACATTTTCAACAGTGAAATACTGTAATTTATCCTTTTAATAAAAGTGAGATTTTTGGCAAGTGATAGTTTCACAATGAAAATTAAAAAGTGATACTTTCACTTGTGAGGAAAAAATGCAACAAAATTAAATTTCCTGTCTCTTCACAGAGAGTAATATTTGAAAAAAAAAAAGAAGCTCCCTGTAGATAAGGGTCTGATTATATAACCATCCTGAAACAGACTAAAACTGCAAAATGTTATTGTTAAAATCCATATTTACAAGGTTCAATCTCAAAATCGCTTAGCTTTGACGTGTAGCTTACTACATGTATTAACCGTTCCGCGAGGACGTCACAACAAAGAAAACTTCAATCCAAAGACAGGAGAGATAACACGACCAAAAATGATATTAACGGAGAATTCAAAGTGGTTTTTTTTTTTTTTTTTTTTTGGTTAGATGTGGTATTTATTCCACTCTTGAGACAGATTGTTTTTTGTATTTTCAAGCGCGCTGTGCACTCGTTAGTATCTAAAACAAAACCGCGTGCCACTCATGTAATATTTTCCATTACAATACATCAAATTCCTTTCATGCACATGTATATAAAACACATAATGATACATGTTACATGAATAAGATAAATTCAAAGGTACTAAAAATAAATAATTAAAATTTACATCAGTTTCCAGTGTTTTTGAATACTAAAAAATATGATTATTTACATTGGTAGAAAGATATTCAATTTATTAAAAATCAAAGATGATTGCATTTACAGTCATCTAGTAAAGTTGAAGAAAATTGTTTACTATGACAAATTGTTCTCTTGGGCATTCAAATTTATTAAATGTAAAGAAGAAATGGAAAAAAGATCTTCCGTTTGACCACGTGAACAATTAAGAGAAACTTTTGTATCCTCGTATACAGGTTGTAGTTTCAAATACGATCGTGTCTTAAATTGGTATTTTTGTTCAGTATATTTCAATGACGTCACCCATATGTGGCAGTTAAGAGGGGGTGTACATTTATATATTTTTTAATTGTTTATTTGAAGTTGCTTCTCTTACTCCCAGACTAAGCGAATTCATTTTATGAAACGCGTCAAAGACAAAAGATTTCATTTAATCTCAAGTGTACACTTTGGATTCGAGTAGTTTTCCGTGAAAATTCTAGTTCATAGTCAGTATACTCTGACTTATGCTTTAAAATACGATGACTGAACACATTGAAAATTATAGTTATATGCTTTTTCAAAGAGAGCAATGTACGTATGACAGGAAAATGAGTGGTTATTATATCAGTTCATCATTATTTTGATAATAAATAATAACATATATTATCACTTATTATACCATCATTAAAAACAAAAATTAGCAAGAAAAAAAGTTGAATCATAGTTCTAATACAACATAAAATGACCATATTGGACATTGACGCTCTTGGAAAAACTTTGACCCCAGTCCACTAAGTAACGGACATTTTTGTATAATTTACTGCTTTATTATGCTATTTATTTTATACTAAAGATGTGATAACAAGTTTCAGTCATGATATTCATAACTGAGCAAAAATCTGGCTTGAAGTTCATTTCAATCCTGGATAAAGAACAAATAATGCTCGTCTCACAGGAAATGGAAGAATATACCTAAAATATGTCAGAAGCTGCACTCAGAACCCATATAAAAACAGAGTAATAGTAAAACGATCAATTGTATCAATGTGAAAAAAGTGTTCGGGGGGCCTTTGTCTACACAAAAAATCAGACTGCAGAATGTTTGGATAAAACATTAGAAAGTCGCTTTATAAATAAATAAGAAGTAATTTTGAGTAAAATTATTACCGTTTTCCTTTGAAGACCATAAACAGAGATTAAGTATTTTACAGTCTCCGGACTTGGCACTTTCTCTCTTGTGTGATTTGTAAAAGATGCATGATGTAAAAATTTCGATTTATTTCATTTCTTAAAATATCTATCAACTCCAGGGTAATAATTTTCTGCTGGTTTAATATACGTAAAATCTAATAATTTTACAAGATTTTGAATCTTAAAAAAAACAACAAATTTACAGTAAATGAAAATGACACGTATATTTCTTTTATAGCACCAATTGAAAAAGTGTTTAGAACTACATTTTTATGATGAACAAGCAATTGCTTTTTATCATTATAATTATTATTTATTTTTATTAATTAATTAATTAATTAATTTATTTATTATTTTATGTCAAGAACTAAGAATTACACAATAATTATGCAGCCCGATACATTTGTGCCAGTTAACTATATAAGGTTGTTCTTAAAGAGAGCAAAGCTTAAGACGCTTACTTATGCACATACCATTGGACCTTCTGTACAAAATGGAAAGGAAGTGTATTTTCTAATAGCGAAACTGGTAGCTGACAAACATAAGAATTCGAATTATCTTATCAATTAATAATATTATTAATTAAAGGTACATTACATTTAGAATTATCACAAAAAATTCTAACAGTGTAATTATGTTCACCGTCGGATACCCACGGTCTCGTCTTTTACTCATCACACGTGGGCAAACTCGCCAAAATAACTTCGCATGTAATTCAAATGCGCTGATGATTTGATTGGTTGCTGCACAAAGTCAACAAAAAATCAACAAAACACAGTTTACTTTACGAATGTATATTCGGCAATGACAAAACGTTTCCGAGGTTAATACATCGATTGCAAATAGATCCACTAATGGTGGATTTCGCAGTTTGAGATTGTTAATATTATCCAACTTACAGTTGCTTTGGTTGAGAAAAGTCGGTCAAATAGAATAAGGGTTTAGTCTTTATGCCTTGTGTTTTGCTTTTTATTCATCATTTATCTCTTTTATTGTTAACGCACACTTGTGCTGCGCCATGCATTTAGTTTGTCTGTTCATTTCCTAATCTAGAAATTTCTGAAAATTGGTAAATACTAGTACACGGGTTAAAATGTAAGGCATTAACACTTCATTACATTGTAACAACCGAATTCAACTGATGTAATATCATGTTTATGTAATTCTTTTCTTTTCTGGAATCAATCAACTTAAATTGACATTTCATTTGTTATTTTATGGGTCGTCTCGCTTCTTTTAAGCAACATTTTCAAAGAACGTTGTGAAAAAAAAATCAATTTTTCAAAAGACTATCAATTGCAAAAGAAAGTGTTTTCGTCAATTAGTTTTGAGATGACCCCTCACCCTGGCTGCATTTCCCTATCGTAAATATGAAGACTATATGAGATCTTCCTGTTTGGTAACTTAATAATAATCCATTATAATTACGAGGCATGTAGTTACAGATAATGTCATCAATTACAAGAAGATGGATCTGCTTAGTAGCGGCCATTTCAGGCTGTTGACCGGGCCAGACAATGATAATGTTAATGATATGATTACTAACTGGCTTTTAAGCATATTTGAATAACTTCACTTGGGTAATCGAACACTGTTAAGTGCTTCTTATTGGAGTCCACTTCCATTGCTTATGTATTATGCTTTCATGTTAACAGTGCAGACTAATGATTCACACACAGATGTAGCGTATTTGTTACAACGACTTTAATGTGTTACAGTAATTACTTTGTATTATGTTGTACTTTAGTTTGATCATATTTTTTCACAACATGTTACGAAACATTATTATTTAAGGACGTACATGACATCGATCGAATTTTTTTCATAAAACTTGTTTATTCTTTATATTTTCAGAGCTATTGTAGCTAACAATCGGAGATGAAAGTATCTGAGAGATCATGGAGAAGGTATCAATCAAAGAGAGATAATTTATAAACACCAATTTAAACGAACTCAAAGTATCGATGAGAGCAGAGATGAACGCAATATGGCGCCAAGCCACGCGAGACTTCTGCTGAGAGAGCGACTTCCCGCTCCGCCAGTGCGATAAATGATCTATCGTTCTCAAATATTGTTTGACTGGCGGCAACCCTGTGAGTTTTCTGATGAGCCTGCATATTAAAGGCAATTGACAGCGTCACACTATAACGCGCGCATATTTTATGTCTGATCTCTCCTGAGGGGCTTCCGAAGAGAGCCGATTAACGCTAAAATCGGAAACCAAGCTTGATCGACTTTTATTAAAACGCCAGAGTATGAACGCTAAGCAGCAGAATTCAGTAAGCAACGGAACGAGTTACATGGATAATATTATTTCGATAGATCTTGGAGGAAAAATGATAGCGGGGACTTTGGATAATAGCAGCAGTCAGGTGATATATTCTCCAATGCTTGGATTACGAAGTAGTAATGGGACTCTTAGACCAGAAATTATGACGTTTGATCCCGACAATGAAAGCTTAACTAGCTACCAGTACGAACCAAAGTATGATTTGGAATTAATGATTTTTATCTGTGCTCTTATCGGTTGCGTTATCGTTTCCATTGTCATCGGAAATGTTTTTGTGATATCAGCCATTATACTGGAAAAAAGTTTACAAGGAGTTTCAAATTATCTGATTTTGTCTCTAGCAGTGACAGACCTTATGGTTGCCGTTCTCGTAATGCCGCTTTCGTTGATTGATGAAATTAGTTTGTACTGGTATTTAGGGCCTGCTGTATGTGACATGTGGACTTCTTTTGATCTTTTGTGTTGTACAGCGTCCATTCTTCATTTAGTAGCTATTTCTTTGGATAGGTACTGGGCGGTGTCCAATATTGACTATATTCGGCGGCGATGTGCTAAACAAATACTATGTATGGTTGCAGTTGTTTGGGTGGTTGCCATAGCGATTTCAATAGCGCCTCTTTTTGGATGGAAAGAAGAGGAAGACAATCCTGAACACACTGGGGTTTGTAAAATCAGCCAGGATAAAGCTTATACTATATTCTCCACCGTAGGAGCATTCTATTGTCCTTTAATTCTCATGGTTGTGCTAAACCTTAAAATTTATAAAGCTGCACGTTCTCGCATTCGTAAGAAACATATAAGTGGGTTACACAGACCTGTGCGTGCTTATCAAAGACCTTCCATTACGGCTGCTGACGCTACCACACGGCATAATAGTTCCGGAAGTGACATAAGTCAAGATGGCTACACTGTGTACAATGGTGTCCACCAGGCGGAGGAACCAGTGTTTCAGGAGGCTGAACAGGACGAAACAGCAGAAGTTAACACAAGATTCCTAGTGGTCCCTTCAAATGTCTACGTGTTGAATAAACAACTAAACCCCCCAAAGAATACAAACAACAATAACACAAAACAAGTTCCATACTGTGATAAAGAAAGACTTCGGAAAGCGAAGATAGAAATGAAGAGGGAACGGAAGGCGGCCCGAGTGTTGGGTATAATCACGGGAGCATTCATTGTATGCTGGCTTCCATTCTTCCTGCTAGCTCTAATCTCGCCATTTTGTCCTTCGTGTGACTTTCATCCTGCAATGTTCAGCGTGTTTCTGTGGCTAGGGTACCTAAATAGCTTGCTAAATCCTATCATATATACAATTTTCAACCCATCTTTCAGAAATGCATTCCGTAAATTAATATTTAAAAGATACAGAAGACATTGATTGTTAATTTTTGATTTTCCCACGTTGTATATTAATAAATTATTAATATGAATTTCATACATTTATCCTGGTTGATGAAATGGGACCCAGTGGGTTTTATCGTGTTGAATGAGAGAAACATATAATTTGTTACGTTTAAAAAAATATGTTGCAATTTATTGTGCTTTCTATTTAACATTTCTTTTGAAATAGATAACATATTGTTTGACAGATTTATCAATCAAAATGGCTTAAAAGTTCGATTTAAAAAAAAAAAAATAAATGGCGGATTTCTGAATTCGATGAAAAGTTAATTATAATTGTAGTTTTCGTGTTTAACAGTTGCTTTAGCTATCAAATGGTGTTTGTACAACTTGTCTGAAGCCTGTTGATTGTTGATAATCTCTATTCATAGTCTAATTTTCTTTTATAACATTTTAATCGTTACAATTACTCTACTAATTATAAACATGTGGTTTTGATAGATGTCCAGTGATTTCGTTTTGTTTTGTTTCTTTTCAAAAGAGTGTAGTACATTTTGAAAATGTGGATATCTTTACAATATTTTTGTTACTGTTCATAAATAGATTTTAAAAGTTTTAAATTGTCAGATTTTCGTTTAGGTTTATGATGAACAAGATAATGGATTTAAGACATCTAAGTTATTTATGTTTAATCAAAATACAAACATTTTAAATCAAATTTTATTCATAAGGACTTCATTTTTCGGTATACATGTACAGTTATGATGTGTTGATGCAATGCTTTAATTTGTAGAAGACGCGAACTATCCTAAGTAATGGATGTGTTGTTTAGAACAATCATTTGTGTATGCAAAAGTAACTCGGATGTCTCCGAGTTAATATATAAATCTAAATCATTCTTTTTCCTTATCTAATACCAATACAATATGAGCATGTTTAGAAATAAAACATAAATAATGAATATAACATATATCAAAGCGCCAACAAAAATCTGTCTAGCAATCTAAGCCGTTTGTTAATCAAATATCAACAAGAAAATTTTGAAAGATGACGTCATTGAAAAATTATGTAAGATAAGTTTGACTTTTTTTTCATATATGATTTGTTTTAACGAAATATCTGTTTAAACCCATATATCTTTCATAAGAATATTGTCATTTTTACTTCAAATCGACTCTTCGTTTTTATATTACCAATACGAAAGTAATTACTACATCGTAAAAAAAAATCAAATTATTTTTTTAGTATCTATATATTTCTTTCTTGATGCCATATATTCACCTTCATTTTATAGATAATCTGTAATGTTTTTAAAAAAATTTCATTTAAAGTTTTACTTAAAAATAAATTACAGGTGCATATAATAGGTCGAAAGAGAGAGATAGGGGATGTCAAAAAGAAAATAGCAAGTCTTCTCTGTTTTTGGTCCCAAAACGGAGAATACTCTGCTTTTTTATAAAAAGGGATATTGTTTTCATATTCCGTTATAGATATACATTGTAGACCGGAAAATTTTGTTGATATACTCATGTCACTTTGTGGAGATGTTATAGTTGTATTTTTCTGTTATTCATGGTGTATGCATTGTTTAATAAAAAAAATCAAACTTTTTTTTGCTTATTATATAACGTCCTTCTCGAGAATTTTTCACTCATATTTTCATTATATGAGTTATCTTAGATTCTAAATAATTCATAATAAACTTATGGAAGTAAGTGTGTGTGTTTTATGATATGACGTGGAATCTGCAGTTTTCTGTCAACTTTTATTAAAAATTATTCACTTTTTTCTTTGGAAGTATCAAAAATGAACGCACTTTTTGTTCACACTTCAATAGCTAGCTCCTCTAACGAGAGTATACATGTATATATAATGCCAAATATAGAAATACCCGTTAGCGTATTTACATTGATGTAGGTACATGTACATGTTAGTATCTTCATAGATATCTCTACTGGTTGACTAAATTTGTCGATTTAATTTGAGATAAAATTGCTTTCTTTTTCTTCCAGGTTTAAAAAATAGTGATAAATCACACAATAAAGAGTCTGTAAAATGAAAAAAAGACATTGTTTCCTGAGATATTTTTATAGTCATCCGGTACGCAAGTATCCCCGCTATTCATAGAATATTTGAACATGCACACACAATCGCACAGAACTGTTGTAATTTACGAAGAAAAGAAAGTAGAAACATTTTTAAAAACATAATTATGAAATACGATAAATGTTTGAAAAACAGAAAAGATAATCCGCAATATTTCACCCGAAAATACCTAGATACATGTACAATCGTTTCAAAACATACAAATACTAGTCTTCTCATTTTTTTTTTTTTTTACATCTTTGATAGGATAAAGAGTTAATGATATGGTTAGATCTTCAGTTTTAATCGATGATAGGTAAAAGTTTTTACCGATCCATTTTTTCGGAATACTATTTTTTTTACATTAAATAGTTTTGGCACGGTTTTCTGTTTGTCCGTTTGTCTGTTTGCCACAAGTCATTATTTCAACAAAACTCACAGACTTCCCACTCAGATGGACTAGAACTTGACAAAAGTATTTTGTTGCCCGTGGTATAAACATGTGATATATGTGACCTCAGCTGATTATTGAAATAGTGAATGTGTGTTTCATTTATAACACTCGTCTGGTACCCTAAATAGAAATTTATTCTATTTCGAGTATTTATATCAAACACCAACGGATACCTAAACATCATAATCATCATAAACATCAAGGTCATATCTTACAGATCAGGTTGAAACTTGATACTTTATTGAGACCATAACTTTAGATCTGTTGATTTTTGAGTGATTTCCTCAACTTAAGCATTTTGTTGCGATGCTATCAAAGTGTCATTATCTCTACTCATATCTTACAACGCAAGTCATTGGCAAAGTAAATTTTGAGATTATGTTATGAGTCCTTATTAAACCGTGATGGAAGAAGAAACGCACTTTTAAAAATTCTTTATACATGGATGTTTTATATTGATTCAAGAAGGAGTCAAGGTCATATAGTTATGATTATTAGTACAATTAAGAAATGGAATAACATCAGTTAAGGGCAAAAAAAGGCCTTAATTTTCCGTTCGTCTGAAAGTGCAACTTTTCCCTTGTCAGATCAAATCAAATTTCTGCAGAATATTTTCAGAACATAATCCATTCATCTTAATACTCCTGATATTTGATGAAGACCCTATCAATTTAATTCAGAAAATATTCGTAGCTCGGAGACAGAAGTACTATTTTTATCCGATTACGCAGCCTGAGTTCTACTGTACTATAAAATATCCCCACATTTTGGCCTCTTTTTTCCTTACGTAATGAACAATATTGGATATTAATTTCAGTTTTGACGGCCTCTGCGTTATCGTCAAGGGAAAACTTACGAGAGACGTGAACAAAGCCCTGTGGACTAGTTTTCCAATTGATTTTCATTTTAAGGTGCAAAAGTGAGATCAAATTCAAAAGGAAACCAACTCAATTATTTGTTTACATGTACGATGTTTTCATGTTTACATTTAAAAGAGCATGTCAAAATGTCAAATA
Organism: Saccostrea echinata; assembly: GCF_033153115.1. Classification (NCBI taxonomy): domain Eukaryota; kingdom Metazoa; phylum Mollusca; class Bivalvia; order Ostreida; family Ostreidae; genus Saccostrea; species Saccostrea echinata. The sequence continues at coordinate 13,597,202 of NW_026889777.1, forward strand.
GTCTCAAGTTGTCATTTTCGATTAATGTTTTTGACATCTCTGCAAACATCAGCTGAAGAAGGAAGTATCAAAGCTGAAATATTCATAAAATTTGACCCATGAATTAAAAAAAAGCGTCAGCTCATTAGTTAACTTAGAGCTGCATGAAGCATAACATCCCTAAATGCAGGATCTACTAGATTTGACAATATGTAGAATTTGAACCTTCTGGATCACTCATCCGGTTTTACTAATTCATACTAGTATGCAGAATAATGTCAAGGATGTATTCTTAGAAACATTCCCAATGATAGTTTCGGTAACACATGAATAAAAGCTACATTTGAAAAAAACATTATACAATACTTGAACATGAACATTGATTCATTGAGAAACACGTGCATGTGGATCATTGGCAGCATCCGAAACCTCACAGGAGAACTGTAACCATAGCACCACCACTCGACAAACTTACCTTTTATAAACAGGGTAATTGTTTTAGCTGAACAGTTAATTTTATCTTGCAGGTATTATTTACAGAAAGCGTATTCTTAGAGAACAGGAAAGTCAAGATAGAACGAATGTGGAAACCATTTATTTTTGGAGAGGGGGATTTACCTAACATATGAATGCAATGCTAAAAGTCTTTTGTCAGCATTTGTTTGTTTGAGTCATTAATAATTTTGTTTCTAAATAATTACATTTTTATGGTGCTTTTTAAACATTTATCAATTATTTACAAACTTTGCATGATTTAAATTTCATTTGAGATCATATTTAATTTTTTAAAGATCTACTATGTCTGGTAATCTGCAACAAATCTGAACATAGATTTATGTATAACTGTATATGCCAGTGCTTGTTACTTTCTAAGCGCACTTTCCCCAATCTTAAGTACAATATAGTGATTCAGAATGATGCAAAGGAAACACAACAGAGACGCCTTTCAATCAGCCTTTCCTGTTCTTTTAGAAATTTATGGTTCGAATATAAATGTAAAGTATATTTTGATTGATGTTTATTTATTATCACTAACAAGCCTACCTGACATTAAAAAAAATGACAAACGTACTTTTTTGCATGATATTTTAAAAAATCTTATACAAATATTTCATTTTACTACATTATTTACATTGACTAATAATCAGAATTTAATATACAAAGGATAATAAAAAGGATGAGGAAAAGGGTGAGGAAAATGAATAGTGATCTATCTCATAAAAATTTCATACAATACAAATCTGTGAACAGGGCATAAACACGGATCCCTGTAAATTCCAGAGGTGGGATCAGGTGCCTAGGAGGAGTAAGCATCGCCTGTTGACCGGTCACACCCGCCGTGTGACAAAGAACAAAGAACCAACAACTGGTAAGAAACAAATCAGCCAAAATACGACCAAATGATAAAGTAATATTTGCTTATAAGTTCATTATAACGACCATAGAATTTACGGAATGCTGACATCAAACAAGATTTTTGAAATCCCTGTGACATCAACCTACGTGTGCGTAGCCTGTCTGGGTTTAAAAAGTGGTCGTACTCAGAACATGCTCTTTGAGTAGTGAGTAAGTTGGGAGTCATAAACACCATATGCAGGTGATAGCGGAATATTACTACAAAAAAAGAAAAAAGAAAAGTTGACGACGGAAAAGCTGAAGTCATCTCGTTTGTCATACAATTTAGTTGTTAGCTGGCCTTTGTCGTCTATAGTCAGTAAAACATACTAATATGAAACAGATTTGGCAGAATCCGTGGTGTTTTTTATTTCTAGTTCACTGGGATAGTTTGAATCGACATATGAATGAAAGTAACTATTGTTAATTGAGAATACGTTGTCAATATATCTTAATGTGCAGTTGAAGGCCACAGCAAGTGTTTTCTTCTTCTCATGTAGAAGTTTTTGAATAAATTCTGCTTCATACAAGAAAAGATTTTCTGCTTCATACAAGAAAAGATTTTTTTTAAAAGAATGAATGCATTTTCATTATATATACGATTAATAGAGCCCTGACCTAACACCAGAACTCCTGACCAAGGAGCCTTAAATCTTCCAATTGATGTAAAAGCACCCTTGCTCAATATTTCGGGTACTTAGTTTTTCTGCTTAGTACCCGGGAATAGAAAAGATTTTCAAAAACTTAATTTATGTATAGGAACCATTGCTCATTAAAACATTGTAAGTTTGTCTGCTTAACGCCCAATCAGCGATGAAGATTTTCAAAAAAATGAATGCATTTTCACTACTCAGTATATGATCAATGGAGCCTAGCCCCAACATCAACAATTTAGGTACAAGCACCTTGCTCATCATGACCATGTACTTAGTCTTTCTGCAAAATATACAATGGGGATCCGGAGATTTTTAAAAGACACGGTGCATTTATTGTTTTTCAACAGGCTTTTTATTAATGTTTACAATAATGATATTTCATCAAACAAAAAGTTTAATAAGGATGTATCCGATATTTTTACTTTTCTATGACTTGTCTTACAGTTGCTTTTTATTCAGTTTAATATTGTTCGAATAGATTACTTCATTATAAAAACAAGTGTCAAGCATCAATGAACATGGACTATATAACATATATATAATGTTTTGTTACAGATTTAATAAGTTGAAATATTTAAACGAATTTCTCCTTTAGAAATATATAACCACGTAGACAGGCACATTTGTACTGTAATTGTTTCTCTGACATAGGATTTTATACTTTTACGGTGCATGTTCTTTGAGAACTTCTTTTGCAAACCTGTTGCACTACACAGTCGTTAATGTTCATTTCAGAAAAAGGATAGGCTTATTCTCAGTGGGTAAAAACGTTGTACTGGAACAATAACTAGATTTATATAACATGTATAAATATCACACTATATAGTGTACTTTAGATAGTCAATACTTACTTAAGTATATGCACTTACCCTTTAATAATGATATTTTGATATTAATTTTAATTACTTTATATCATTCATGTTGTTTTGATACTTTTCTTTTATTACACATTGATTTTATGTAGAATTACTGGACAATTTTTATTTTACATTTAGGGAGAACTTGAAACTTGATTTTATTTTGGAATAATTCACTGACATTGACTTGCTCTGGAACTCCTTTTAAACTTTGATTTTCTATGGAAGAAAACTGAAACGACTATTTATACAATTTGTAAACTATATCTCACTGTAGCATTTTTTAAGGTTTCTGTAATAATGTATCTTATTTCATAATTTATCTTAAGTAGTTATGGTATATGAAATCTCGTTTCACTTCGTCGCACATTTGGTCGGTAGAATGTCTCAAGTAAGTTTTTAACTCTCCCAACTCAATCCTACATACGAAAAATAATTCAATATAAACATGCATGTCACTGTAGGCCGACAAACGGTTTGTGACTTTTTGCGATTTTGAGAAAAAATCTCAAACCTTTCCACCTGTTTGGGACCCATCAGATTATATTTTCCTGGTTAATGTCGGGTTGTTATTAATGATGATATTTAATCTATATATCATGAGGATTATTTTTAATATTTGACATATGTCTCTTACACGAGTTTTGAAATGTCGCATTATAGATCCGGTTGCCTATAGATTAGTCACTTGTGTCTGGTTTTTCATCAATCATTGCCTGTTTCTCTTTGTTATTATATGCAGTAATACAGTTTTTTCATCAATCACTGTTATTTAGTCAGAATTACACTAAGCAGCGTATCCCCTTTTGCCTACTTTCATTTAGGTAAATGTACATTTTGTATATTATGAGAATTAATTTATGTCCAAAGCCTTCATGAAATGCTCTGCTAAAAGTCTATAGAAACATAAATGAAAATAACCTTTTTAGACAAGTCTAAAACGGTACGTAAATAAGACAATTGTTATTTATTATGGGTTTCTCTCCTGTGAAATCATGATATACGGGAAGAAAATCATCTTCATGCTCATTCATATATATATATATATATATATATATATATATATATATAGAGAGAGAGAGAGAGAGAGAGAGAGAGAGAGAGAGAGAGAGAGAGAGAAATTCATTCTTTATAAGGATACCCAATTCCGTCCCAACCCGGGGTCGAACACTCGACCTACGAAATCTGTCTCCAAGCAGTACAGGAACAACGTGCTAGACCGCTAGGCTATCTAGGCAAGTAAACATATTGCTTAAATTGCGATTCCGATGGAATTCTCTCGGCGCCGTCATATACTTTAGAACGATCATTGAGAATGGAAGAGAGATACAGTTATCTGGACATTAGCCTTAGTTAAAGATACACATTGTAATGTAATTGTATAAATAATCATTCCAGTTTTCTTTCATAGATATTAAATCAAAGTTTAAAAGGAGTTCCAGAGCAAGTCAATGTCCTTGAATTATTCCAAAGTAAAATCAAGTTTCAAGTTCTCTCTAAATGTAAAATAAAAATTGTCAAGTTATCCTACATAAAATCAATGTGTAAAAGAAAAGTATCAAAACAACATGAATTATAAAGTAACATAGTAAAATTAGTAGCAAAATACCATCATTGATTAAAATACACTTGTGATGTTACTCTTTTGTATGAGCGCTCCATTATTTTTTAAGGATTCTCCTTTCCGTGCCTTTACCAAAGAACGAACTTCATTAACTAAAGTTTATTTTCATATTAAGAAAAAATCATACTGATACCGCTGAGAATCGATCCCGGAACCCTGTTGACAGATGGGGGATTTACACTCTCCTTGCCTTACTCTCACTCTATGTATATTAAATACTACTAATATGTTAAACATATATTTACTGTGTATCTTTTATCCTTTATATATTTTTATTATATATTAACAAGCAATAATTGCAAGCATTTAAAACAGTGGGTTTTAAACGGGTTATTGTACTTGTAGTGCTCCATTCCTTAAAAGCAATGGGCCTCGGCCCCTTTGAGTCCTCGGCTCCATTACTTTTAAGGAATGGAGCGGTACTCGTACATTAATCCGCTTAAAATCCACAATAATCCTAACACAATAAATGCATATACTTTTGTAACGATCCTCTACTAAAACTAAAGTCCAAATAACTGTATCTCACTTCTATTATCCATGATCGTGAAGTGTAGGACAACGCCGCGAGAATACCATCGGCATCAAAATAAACTTTTTTGACTCGCCTAGATGGCCTAGTGGTCTAGTGCGCTATTCCTGTACTGCTTGGAGACAGATACCAGAGGTCGAGAGTTCAAACTCGGGTTGGGTCGAAAGTGGGTATCCTTATATATATATATATATATATATATATATATATATATATATATATATATATATATATATATATATATATATATATATATATATATATATATATATATATATTACATTTGCAAATAATGTTTTTGTAAAACTATCTCATCAAAACACTAATTTTATTCGATGTAATAAGTTAAAATGTAGTAAATATTTTCACATTACGTACACAGAACACATAGCTGTCGTAGATAGACTCATTTTCTGATTGATTATGTTCTGTGACAGTAAATTCAATCAATTCTATTGCTCCTGAAACATATAATTAAAAACCACTTCTGTCCCTTTTATGATTAACGTAAATGCTTGTCTGTCTCCATACGTTGTCGCCATATTATCCAAACGACAATAAATTCGTATTTACACTTGGCACTGACTTTAATCTTCACCACTCATGGGAAATCTGGAGAACCAGTCGTAATAGCCATACTTTAGGCTTCCACTAGGCCCAAAGAGTATAGCGTGAATAGCACCTTTTGTTGTTCATTATCAAAAATAATTTATGTAATATGGCAGCAAATTCTTGCCTCCTGAACAAAGAGCAACACGCAGATCCTTACATTTGTCCAGGAACAATAGAAGATGTTTATTGGAAGTTGTAAATCGAAATTCAATCTCTTTGACAGTGCATACACACTAGAATTTTATTAAATTAATAATGTGAAACAAAATGAAGGCAATATTTTTCTTCTACACTGAAATATATTATTGTCCTGAGATAGGTTGACTTTTTTCTCAAAAAAATGGACTGAAATGTGTAAACAGAAATAGTAATATTTTTTCCATATCAGAGCGTTCGTCATATTTTGAATTTTGTGTAGTACAGGCTGAAAACCCATATATAGCCTTCCTATGGCGATAATCTCAAGTCTTCTTTTAAATTCTAATCAAACATTTAAATATCCGAAAAACGAAATCAATTCCATATGGACCTCATGTACTCTTTCGGTGCTTTTCATTTCTTTTTTTTTTTTTTTTTTTTTTTCGGATTGCCATATTTCAAAATCTAAGGGATTTTATCTCAAAAAAGTAAGATAAAGCAAGATATCTATCTAGATATTATCTTACTATTCCCTGATGACATATCCCCTTATTCACTTTTGTTGACATATGTCTTAGAATACTGTACAACACTTTCTTTTCGTTAGAAATTTATTTAATTACGCGAGACAACCTGCACGCCAAGATTTATTCTCGCTTATTTTTGTAGTACAAAAGATTATATAGAACAATAATAAGAGTTAGTGTATGTCTCGCTTATAAATATCAAATGGCAATCCCGCAAAATTAAAGTGTCGCCTGAATTTGGCCTTCTACAGTAATGAGGGAATATCTGTTCTTTACAATATTGCTGGAACATAGCTAAAAGTTGTTCACACAATTCTCCACTGTAAACTTTACATGATCAGTAATCAACCCAAAGTATTTTCTTATGTAACATTTTCTTCAAACAAAAGAAGCGATAACTAGATAATTACCAACACGTTATAATTAGCACTGTGGTAAATTGATACCCAGAATTTATGACGTAATTTAAAATCATGTTTATTATAAAATTAATTTAATAAACTTAATTTTGTTCTATGATTCATAAAGTGGTGATGAAAAAACCCATTTAGCTAGATTTTAGAACTTCCAAACTTTTGCAGACAAAGTATACATGCACTACAGTCTGAATATTAACTCTATGCGACCCATATATGAGTTCAATATTATTTATTTTGCGATTCCATCATAGAGATAAATGTTTATCTATATTTCACAAAGATCGATGTAAATAGTAGCATAAGTTAAGCATCTTTTTCTTGTACTGGTCACAGTAGCCTAGTGCATGGTAGGGTGTTCTCTTCGTGATCGGGAGGCCCGGGTTCGATTCTTGTTCGCCGCGCTGCTTCAAACCTAAGTTGTAAACATAGATAGTGAGTGTTCCTTCGCCAAGCTACTGGCATTAGAAGTAAAAAAACATGGGTCTTTCGGATGAGACCTTGAAAACCGAAGTCCCGTGTCGCGATAGGCGTTGGCAAGATAAAGAACCCTCAGTTCACAATGGCCCTAAGCGCTGAGTATAACATACGGTGACGTCTCAATATGAGTAAAAAAATTTCTCGAATGATTCAATCAATCAAGCAATCTTTTTCTTGTGATTATGTAATCGCTATTTTGAATGACAGCTTAAAATTTTGCACCAACCGCCTCTACCTCCCCACCGCCGAATTTTTTTTAGTTTTTATACTAATATGAATTGTGTTAATTTTTTTTTATTCTTTTATATTCTTTTGTGCACCATCTTTTTGGTTTGATTTTTAAAATCATAATTTGTAAGAATTATTTTAGGTAATGTATTAAGTTTTGTTTAAGTGGTATTGGCTGTGATATCTAATCTATGATTAGTCATTATGTTTCCCATTGAATCTAGTCAGGTATAACAATTGTTTAAGTGCCTTAATTTATATCCCAGTCAATTAATTATTTGTATTTTGTTTTATATATTGCCTTTTTCGGTCATTTATTCAACACACCTGTTATCATTTTTATTATTATCACATGTTCCTCTTACTTTACGATATACAAGATCCAACAAGCTGCAAATTGCCAGTTTTGACGAAATTTGCACTTAGCAAAATTTGAAGATATAAAGATAATTTTTTCGTTTTAAAGGAGTACTTCAAGATATTAGATTCTGTGCAAATTCAATAGAATGTAGAACAGTATATAATGATTTTAAATATGATTCGGCAATATAGATACACAAACTATAAATTCATTCAATAGAGAACATATTTAGCAAACTATTATGACTTTGTGATTATTTTGATACCTTGATACAAATAATGCTTAAAAAACACTGTTTCAAAAATTAATTCATTTTTTATGTTTCCTTATAAACAGTTGTTGGAAAACTTGACACAGCTGCTCAAATATTCATGGAAAAAAGCACGACTACCCACCTATAATTCATTATTTAGATTAGTCATAATAATAAAAATGAATACAATGGGAAACCGTTCTGATACAGAGGTTGGTTTCCTCTTTTTCCTCAATAAGCATGCATTTTATATATTGTAATAATGTATCTTTTTTCAACATGCAAATGTACATATAAGCAATTTTATTTTTTTTCGGTTTTCGAATGTTATCTAGTATGTTTAAATCACTCAGACTTGCACGTAGGCCTATTTTGCATAAAACATTAGCACGCTTCATGAAATATACCTACTTGACAAGTCTGTATGATTAACACACCAATTACACAAAACTTAAAAACATTCCTTAATTATATCACTGTCATTGTTGTTATTTCCATCCTAAACCCTAGATTGAAATCTCGACCTACAGTATCTGTTTCCTATATAGTTAGATAGACCACTTTGCTTTCTAGGCAAGAAAAGAAAAACTTGCTTTCGATGGCAATGGAATTTCCGTGGCACCCCCTACACTGCACGGTCATTGAGAATGGAAGAGTGATAGAGTTAGTTGGATATTTGTTTCATTAGAGGATCCTTACTGATACAAATTGCAATGAAATTAAAATTATTTAAATATCATTTAATTTACAAGGACACTTGTACACATAGACGCCCTTAATGAAGAAATATTGATACAGAAAGCACAGAGAAATTCATGTATAAGGATACTAATTATAATTCCTTCCCGACCAGGATTGAATCCTCGGCCTAGGAATCCGTCTCCTATAAATAATGTTAATTTTAAAAAACACACACACAACTATTAGGATAAAATCGAGGTTTTGTGGATATAAATTTTCAATATAATATTTATGTATATCCTAGTAATAAACATAGTTGACAATACTATTTTTGAAGGTCAAAACTGAGCCTTGCGCCGACCACATATATCTAACACCCTATAGATTGCGTTTCTTAACGCATATACATAAAGACCTTATAGTATTGTGTCAAAATGGCGAAAATATTTTCCAATATTGAAATTTTGATCAGGTAGTTTATGAAATATTTGAAACGTTTACTTTTTTTCTGGGACAACCCTCGAACTGTAAATCACTTGTTTTCGCGAAAACTTTATTTTCGCGTAATTACGAGAAGCAATCAGCTCGCGAAAATATTGCTTATTATTGTATTACTAAAGATTATGTAGGACAAAAAAAATCGAGAAAAAGTTTGTCTCGCTTAAAAATTCAATATTACTTTTCTTTTACTATACCTTTGCTGGATTTCAGTTTCATTAAAAGACTTTATAAACAGAGTTACATTGGAAGGTCGTCATCAGCGTCGCGCAGTGGTTGTGAAGGAGAATTATATTATGTAAAACTAAAGTACTATACATCACCAAATATTTCGCAAGATATTTATCTGGTATTTATAAGCGAGGCAAACTTTTCACGAATTTTATATGTTTGGTACATATAAATCTGATGTGGTACCAATTTTGAAGCACCAGATGCGCATTTCGATAGATTACGTCTCTTCAGTGATGCTCAAACATGTATACAGTTGGAAATCCAAAATATTTGAATAAAAAAAGACTTGGAATAGCTGAAAAAGGGGTTGCCAAAGACGGGAGCCAAATACGTCGAAGAATCAGTGCTATACATATAATATCTAATGTCAATATTTGATGTTACATTGCTCACTGCAATCTCGTTTGAAGTCAAAATTTTTAAATTCTCCTGTTGACAAATACAACGCATTGTTGAGTCATATTTTGACTGACATTTTCCATACAAATTGCTAGGTTTTTGTTCATTTTTATCCTTATTTTGACTAACACCGCTTTCCAGATCAATATAGAGAGCCCACCGTGGGCGTGATCGGTCAACAGGGGATGGTTCATTCTTCTAGGTCCGTGTCTTTACCCTGTCCACGTTTGGAATTGTTTACAAGATTGGTAAGATTGATCTCAGTTCGATATCGTCACTTTTTGCAATTTTTAAACATATTTTTCACAATATAGCATATACATTATTTATTTATTGACTGGGTTCGAGGGCAATATGCGTTTTGTGGGACCCAAGAACCAAACTGTTTGCTTGAGGCCGTGAGGCTGAAGGCAAACAATTCGGTTCTAAAAGGTCGACAAAACGCATTTTGACCGAGAACACTGTCAATGAATGTTTTCGTATACTTTTATTTATTTATCTATTTTTTGAATTTGTCGTCTATAAAGAAAAAATGCAACTGATTCAAGCGACAAAGATGATTACATTAAATATTGAAGAATCTGACTAATAAACTTCTTCATATAAGACACTTCACATCATTTTAACATTAAAGTGAGAGGAGAGTAGTTCAAAAGATAGCATGAATCATTAAAGCTTCGAATTATAAAGATATGTACAGAACGCTGTCAAAAAAAAATTGGAGGATAATGGAGTCATCACAGATAGAGGGATTTTAGGAAAGGTTTATCCTAGTTTTCTTAACCTTTGCAGCTAAGTGGAAATGACGGCGACACGCATATATTCCGAGTACTTACCTACATGACTGTCTCTTGAGTTAAATCGATTTAAGGCATTAAAATTAGATATATAGGTAAAATCGAAGGCAAACGCACTTAGAGAAATCAAATTCAGACGCCAGAGCATTTACTGCATTGGAAGCAATGTAATTGATTTTATAATACAGGATTCTCCTACACTGATGTCATCAATAAATAAAGTTATCTTAAATATGTTTGAAAGAAAAAAAAGAACAAAAGTTGTTGTTTCCCACACGAAACTATACCACAGACTATTTCTCAACACTAATACTTTAAATTATATCTACAAGGACTTCAATTAAAATAATCCATCGTATAAATTCAAGGCGTTAAATTGATTTGCGGTATCTAAATAAAATTACAACAGGCGTCAAAATATCATGCCTTTAGATTACCAATAATAAGATTATATCCACGTGTGATAATTTTTCGAGCTACAAAAGAGAACATTATATCCACTTCTACACACTTTGAGATAAGATGCACTATAAAGACCAGGAATAACTTTAAGACGAACCTTGAAGTGGTTAGAACTAACTTGATAAAATCAATCGCACATTAAATTACTTATAGTCATTACAGATTTGCTTTCATGTTGTGTACATGTTGTTTTATGAGCCTTTTCGTTGAATCTATTTTATTTGTCTGGGAGAGAAAACTATATCAAATGAGAAGCAATCAACATTCAGACTTCCGGTTATGTGTTGATTTTTTTATATCTAAAAGTTCTTCTATATTTCAGCAGTTGGTAACTTCAACCTTTAAAAACCGAAAAAGTATTTTCAAAATTAGGAATTGATTCGTTAGAGATTTATTTCATTTTCAAAGTAAATGAACTTTTCAATTTCACAGATTCGAGAAGACAATATCACAAAGTGATGTTATAAATAAATAAAATTTGATAGTCTTATTTAAAGCATTAAAGGTCCGTGATCCGTTTTCTTGACATAAAAGGAAGAAAAGGGACAAAAGAATACCTTTACTAATCAAGTGATGCCTACTTCAAATGCAGAAAATTGTATGATTTCTTTCTACATGAACAGTTGCTATCACATAAGATCTATCAGATGACTACAAAGTTAGGTCACATGTATACAGTTGGAAATATACGAGGGCTGTTCGGAAATTATTGAGACATCGTTGTTATTCTTCTTTCTGATGAACGCCTTTGGCTGAAAATTGGCATAAACGTTTGACAGACACCAATGATTAATAAAAGTGAGAAATGTTTTATAATTATTTTATTTTTTTCTTTTGAATGGCGTATTAATATGTCAATGGTAGTGTACCCGGCGCAGTCAGGAAATCAGATATTGAAAATATGTAATGAGTACGTTCAACGTAGACTCGCAGTAAGAGCGAAAATAATTCAAATTATGCATATTTTTTCAATTTTATTTTAACTTCATTTTGTGCAAGTTTGTTAGAATTTCTATCAGAAATACGGAGATCATAAATTTTTTTTAGCACGGTATAGAAATCTTATTACAACGGCAAAATGGATTTTGACGTCAAGGCGGCGCATATCGGCTATTGACAATTTTCTCTAATTTTTCTTTACTTTCTTTTTTTTTTTCTTTGAATTAGTTATACATATATTTAATATATTTTTATATCTACATATATTTAATTTTTCACATATGGTGGGGCAGCCATTAAAAGAAATACAAAATGTAACATTTTTTTAAAAAATAAATTGATCGTTAATTAAGAGAGAAAAACGGTATTTGATAATTTTTTTAATAAAATCTTTTTTTTTTTAGATTAGAGCTTACAAAAAGTAACAAGATTGTTGTTTGTTTGGTAAATCATTACATTTATTTGTTTTATTCCCTGATTATAAATTTCATTTACTTTGGAAAGTAAAAGTCCCTAATGCTTTTAATTGTTTACTTATGCAGCAATATACCCTTATCACCAGCATGTGGGGTGTATATCTCTCAGTTGATTCGATACGCAGAAGCATGCTCTACGTATGAACAATTTCTAAAAAGAGGTCAGTTACTGACAAACAAGTTGATGAAATATCAACAGTCTCGTTTAAAGTCATCATTTCGTAAGTTGATGACCTTGTCAGCAAATTCAGTCTTATGATCATTAAGCCATATGCTGACTGACGTTTTTTCATACTTATTGTTAGGACATTATTTACACACTGAATTGTCGACGGATTTTTCCGTATTTCCCGATCATGACAATGAGCATACGGCGGGTGTGACCGGTTGGCAGGGGATTCTCATTCCTCCATAGTACCTGATCCAACCTCTGTGTTACGAGGTTCGTGTTTGATCTGCTCCCAACTTGTATTGTTTTAATGAACTTTGAGCTTGAATACTGTTCATTATCTCCATATTTCATTGTTTAAAAATATATAAAACTTCGAACAAAATTTCATAATTTTGTAGTACACAAATGATATTTTTACTCCATTGCTTCGCTAAAAATACGTAAACTTAGTTTTCCATTTCGATGTCAAGTTGTGCAATTGTAAGAATTCAAAGAAATATATTATCTTTTAAATCCCTTACATTGCATATGGAGATAACGAACAGTATTCAAGCTCAAAAATCCATTCACATAATACAAATTTAAGACTTTTTATACAAATATACTTTGAGCATTTTAATTAGAGACCAAAACAGAATCCATCCTTAATGTATCATTGATCAACTAGTTTAACATTACTATTCAGAAATGAGTTACTTCATGCCCATTATTAGTTATGAACTAATGGAAACTAAGTGCTAAGTTTGTGTAGCTTATTATGGTTGCTATCTGTATCATATAAATGATTTTAGACGTAAAGTCTGTCGTGGCAGAACATAGCTCTTTATAGTTACAATGTACAACATTAGAAGCAAATTAGTAGTATAAAATATGGAGAGAACGAACAGTAGTCAAGCTTAAAGTTCATTTAGACAATACAAACCAGGAGCAGAGCAAACACAGACCTCCAAAAACATCAGAGGTGGGATCAGTTACCATGGAGGAGTGAACAACCCCTGCTGATCGATCACACCTCCTGTGTGCTTATTGTCATGATCGGGAAAAACGGATAAATCCGTAAACAATACAGTGTGTAAATAATGGCATAACAATCAGTATGAAAAACGCCAGTAAGCACTTAAATTAATGGTAGTTTGTATTTGCTGACAAGGTCATTATATCGACCATAAAACTTACGAAATGATGACGTCAAACAAGCCTGTGGATATCCGTGTTTCATCAACTTGTTTGTCAGTAGCTTGCCTCGTTTTAGAAATTGTTCATACTTAGAGCGTTCATGCGTATCGAATCAACTGGGAGATAAAAACGCTATATGCAGGTGATCAGGGTACCTGTATATTGCTACATATATAATGGAAGTTGAAGATTGAAAAATTGAAGTCATTATGCATATGAAAGAAATTTAATTTATTATCTACATGTATGTTAGATATTCTTAAAATCCACATTTGTTGTTTTTATTTCGCATTGTTTATAAATCATTCGTAATTATTTCTGTTAACAGAAAAAAATCTTGTTTTTACGTTTTTTCACAGACAATAAAACAGTACTGAAAACTTGCTCTGTTTATTATTTAACAGCAACACTAACTACTATGTGACCTCCATTTATATTTTTATTGTAAAATATGAATTTATACTGATATATATATATATATATATATATATATATATATATATATATATATATATATATATATATATATATATATATATATATATATATATATATATATATATATATATATATATATATATATATATATATATACATTATATATATATATATAATGTAAATTAAGAGAAAACTGAATGTTAAAATGTAAATATTTATCTTGATTATGTTTAATATACAGCCATTTGATTCATCTTCGACAAAGCATTTATTGTTTCCAAAATGAGAACCGTTCATCGTATGAAGAAAACATATCCGGACATTGAATGACTAAAAACCTGATTTTGCTGGATTAAATACACGGCTAGAATAAGGCTGTCTGTGAAATATCAAAGTGTATCAATTCTGAACTACCTATAGATGTGACGTAGTAATAGCATACGACGTCCAGTTACCGCAAACTTGAGCTGACTTTACGGGGAACGTGTCTTTTACATTCCTTTAATATGACATGCAGATTTTTTTTTTTCAAAATGAATACAAATTTTTAGATTGTTGCTTTATGCGTTAGTGTGCCATTATGACTCTGAAATTTGCAATACAATATCGTTATTCCTTTTTCTTGTATGATATGCAGCGTTTTCATACAATAACTAAAAATAACTAAAAAGGTAGATATGAATTGTTACCCGTACAATGTAAATAGACGAAGTAAGAATTCATGAATCGTTTATACATTGGGCTAGCAAAAGTAATTAATAAGGATAAATAATGATAATGAGGATTATTCTGTGTGAATCTATGAGTAATTTCTCCTCTAGCTGAATCTTGCTGGAGGACTGTATATAATATAGTCTATTTTCTATTAATTGCGATGAAAAGTGGAAAATGCCCACATGGGTGTGGGTAAGTTGAGGTTCTCATGAAAGACATGTATTAACTAAATAAATAAAATTAATATTTGTCCTAGCACTTTATATATCTAATGGAATACAATTAATTGACTTATGTAAGAAGACTTTCACATTAATTTTGTTTATCACTTGTGCAAATGCTGTTTTTTGTACAACATTTAGGGAAAATTATAAATGTACGTCACGTGATTAACACAGTCATGTGACTTCACAAAAATGCCTTCTTATAATACCTTCTTAAACTTTCTTCGCAAATTGGTTGTA
This sequence comes from Saccostrea echinata, assembly GCF_033153115.1. Lineage (NCBI taxonomy): Eukaryota > Metazoa > Mollusca > Bivalvia > Ostreida > Ostreidae > Saccostrea > Saccostrea echinata. Next base: position 13,612,710 of record NW_026889777.1, read on the forward strand.
CGTGTATATACATAATGTACAAATTGAATCAATACCTAACTCGAATAAAATAGTGTGTTTCTAATTCATATTAAGCTTTCGGACAGCACATGTATAAACACAAAGAACGAATTGAATCAAAGCCTAACTCGAAATAAAATAGTGTGTTTCTAATTTATATTATGCTTGTCTTACAGTCTGAACATATCTGCGCACAGAGATTTAAATTACTTTTCGTGCAGGAAAAAAAATATCCCTGGCAATGAAATGGAATTGATGATATTTGATTGAGATTATCTTTACAATTCACGTTTACTCTCTAGCGATTATGTAACAGACATATCGATTTTTTTTTTTTTTTTGATCAGATATCTTTATATATAATCAATATCATTAGCATTAGCCAAAACATGATGCCTTCTTTGAAAAGTAAAAAAGGTCGAAAATTAGTTTTGATTAAAATCATACAGATAGATTCACGTTTCTGCTTGTTTTAGAATATCCACGTCGAAAGTAATATAGATAAATTTGCTCTTAATAGTATGTGTCATGTCCCAGAATTATGAATCAGTCTTAGTCTTAAGTCAAAATTTCAGATTCATTAAATCAATATTTATTATAGACTTACTGTTGACAACGTGAAAAAAGAGACAATTTTAAGCAGCACTTCAAGGTTTATGTATTTTACATGTATGTAATAAATCTTTGAAACAATGTACAAATTCTGACAATCCCAAAACTGCTTCATGATTCTGGGACCAAAAGCCGTCTAATTACACTTCAAACTTGATAATTTAACTTTCTCAGGAAAACTGATCACATAATGAATTGCATTTGCATAACCCACAGAGAAGTACATTGCATCGTCATGTTCCTTTTTTGTATGACGTTTTACCAATCCCTATTTCAATCTAAATCAATGCAGCTTCTATAAGTTAAAACAAAGTAACAGCTTTCTTTCCATCTCATTTTTATAACAAAATTCTCTTTCTGAACGCGAAAAAAAAATGAAGTTAACAACAGCAATTAAACATAAAAACAAAAATCGTGTAACTCAATTTGAAAAGTTACCTACAAAAAGCTAAAATTGAGTTATTTTTGTGGTAGCATTTCTATTGAATTACTTATACAGCATCAGCGAAATCTTTGAAAAAATTGAAACAGAGTCTACAAGAGGACAAGTATATCTATAGATTTTTTGGAGTTTTTTTTTTCTAAGCCCTTTTCTTATTTCAATAGCACAGTGAAACTTTTTTATGTCTGGAGTGAAATTGAAGAAGAAAATAAGTATAAAAGGCGCAAAGCATTTACAATCCTCTTTAAAAATCACTTTATTTTCACAATGTTATTTGATCGACTCTGCTTTTTCTTATAGCTTGGTCACCTGGAATACGTTTGTCCACTTAACAAACAAGGAATCTTATCATTCTTCTGTGAGCATTACCTATTCCTTTGTTAAGGAAAAATAAAACACAAAAGATTTTTTAAAGACTCAATACAAAATTGCCAACAGAAATAAATTCCAATGCAAAATTTCTCTTTTTTTTCTGTGACACTGTAATATGATTCCTTTTTATTCGATTTTTCTTAGTTTTGCTATCGATGTCTTGTTAATTGAAGATGTTTTAGTTTGTTTTTTAATACACGCCTCCCTTTTGATGCAATTATGAGCCATCACTAGACGGAAACTATGTATAGTTCCTCTTGAAAAGCAGAACACATGTAAACAAGAACCTTATCGCAAACTTTATCTCCTTCGTTCTTTATGAATTATTATAGTAGGCGTAGTGTTATATTTGAAAATTGTTAATTAAATCTTATCAGCATATCAAAATGGTCATAAGCAGAGTTTCAATACATTGAACAGCACGTTATTCAAATATCTATCAGCTTCAGTTTGCAAATTTAAAGTTACAGGTATATATACACTGTTTCAATTCACAAAGGTTATTATTAGCTTTGTAAATAAAAAAGTTTTCTCTCAGTGATGCATGAAAAAAAAAAACCACAGTTCTCCTTTTTTATGCACTGCAAATATACTTTTCTATTTTAACTGTACCAATAACACTTTCAACATATGATGGCACCAGATCCCACCTCTGATGTAATTAAAGGCTCTGTTCCAAAGTATTGTTTTATTCTCTCTCTCTCTCTCTCTCTCTCTCTCTCTCTCTCTCTCTCTCAATTAAATATATATTCTTATGAATATTAATTATCAATAGAAATATAACAAAAGTTTATAAAGTTTTTATTATATAAGTTTTTAAAAAGGTATACTTGTATACCTCATCTCTACTATGTTAATTTTTTACAGTGTCAAAGACTCGTTAAAAAATATCAAAATTAATTGGACTTGGAAATTTTGATATGATTTTATATGAAAAAGTACCCCGGTTATCAGTTAAGTTTAAAATGAAAATGAAATTATTTATTATATGGATATTATGTTATGAAAATCATGGATCTTAAGTGGAATTTAGCAAGTCAGCCTAAGCTGAGAAGTCAAGAACGTTTATAAAATTTCACGTTCTCTTAATTCCTGTACGTGTTTGACCTATTTACCAAAGACTTCAATTTGTTTTCTAAATTCCGAAGTAATTTCATAGCAAAGTGTGATAATTACAGAGATGTAAACGATACAGAAATATTTATTCCGAATTATTGCTGGAGTGCACCGAAGGACATATGCTGAGATAGCCTCGGTACAGTGATGTTTTATTATCTCGGCACGTTTAAAAACCAAGCGTCGGCTATAAAATTTGAAAAAATCGTTAAAAACAGCAGCAGATTAAGAGAGATACATACGGCCCATTCGCTCCCCCTTATGCTTTCTAATCCAAATTTCAGGAAAGATGAATAAAGCAAATGTTTTGTTTTTCGATATTGCTTTTATTAAACCTGAAGTATATAGCTAAAATAACTCATAAAGTCCTTCTGAACAAGAGCTTCCAGGTCATAGAAGTTTCGCCCAGAGGTCTTGGTTCCCAAAAGGTTTAGAGTAAAGTCCCGTTGGGGCCAAAGGAGGCAAAACTTCTAATTACCCCCTTATAAATACCCCTTGGATCTGTCACTGCATACGATAAATAACAGTTTTACACTTTCCTTTTCATATTCACATATATACGAGTTTGTGAGGTTATGTTATTATCAAATTAATAATCAAATGGTTTAACTTACTTCTGATTTTTTTAACATGTATGTCATGATAGTTAAATTGAATAATCAAATTATATTTGGTTGCATGCTCTCATACAAGCTGCAGGTTTATTGCATACTGTATCTTAAAGCACATGAACAATCAAAGTTAACTGCTGCTGTTGTTTTTTTTTAACTTCAGTACCAATTTATGTTTTCCAAGATGCCTGAAAAGATGGAATGCTTATTTGTAGCAAATGTTTTATCACCGATATTCGACCTAATGTTAACTCTCTGGGTCGCCTACAGAAGATTTCAAAATTATGTTTGTCTAGCCGAAGACAATCAAATTAAGTGTTTTTGCATTCTTTATGGAAAATACCAAATCGCTAACATGGTTATAGCACCGTTGATGAATCGGGTTCAGCTTGATTCATGCAGAAAGGAGTATTATAGTCATTATTCCTAAGACCATTAAAAACTAAAAAGTATGCCATTGGTTTTTGGCCCACAGTAAGTGCTAGACACCCCAACTATGAGATATTCCTATAACACTCCATGATTCTCCTACATCTTTTAAATTTTATGGCTGTGGTATTCTTTTTTTCATAATTTTGCATGTCGCTGAGTTCTTTGGAATTGTAAAGAGTTTAAATTATGACGTGTTCGAAACAGCAATGTTAAGTACTCTAAGTACTTCTTACATTTGTTTCTGTATTTTGATAGTGATATGACCATAACAGTATTAAACAACTGTAATGCATTCTTTTATTCTTTTGTCACTTTATCAAACAGGAATAGTATTTGGGTTTAGTAAATATTTTGTTTAATGTGAAAACGGTGAATATAACAAACAATCATATATATGCAAACTTCAGTTAAACAGTGGAATATCACGACCTTTTTTTTTTAAATATTATCAACTATCACTATCATATGTTCAAAGAAGAAAAGCATAGTATCACAGAAAGCAACATTCAGAGATATTTTTGGACATGCTAATTAATTAACGCAGTAATGTAACTGATGAGAGATTCCAGTTGATAATGTGTGCAGTCATTTAACTACCATGAATAAAATAATAATTAACAGTAATTTTCTCTTTCTTATGACAGACATATAAATGCCAGGCAATTGTTGTTCACAGTAAATAAATATCTATTGATATTTAAAATTCCATATATTCAAACAAAAATTAAGCCAATCTTTAGTGGGATTTCTAAGGTCCAATAAAACGACAAACAATATTGTTAAAGTAAAAGAGAGAAGTATAATTCCTGTCTGATAAAATTTAAAGAAAACAGAAGTAATCTTTAATTAGATTTAAGAACCACTCCTAATATTATTGACCTAAAATATTAACTTCATTTTCGTCCTTATTATATATCTGTAATTACTTTTCTAGAATTCAATTAGGCTTTTCTGTATATTTTGTACACATCAAAATGATTTTCTCCGCATTACCTATGTTGAATATAATTAGGTAATTAAATTCATAACTTACTACATTTCAATGACTGGCTGCCTTTCTACATGTAGTTAATTTGGTTAATTATCCCAAGAGCTGAAAGACTTTTATTAAAGCTTAAAATCAATAAAATAATTGACTGAAGGGGGTGAAGATGAACAGGAGAATAAAATATAACTCACCTAAATGAATAAGGCATATAGGCATATGAAACATGTAGAATCACACTAATTTCATCGATGAATACACATGTATGTACTTGAAATGTCAGTACAATGTACATGCATTTATTTTCTTTCTTTATGTGTGTTTTTTGCATTCAATTTTATTTCTATCTGTGCTTTTGTATTGAGTTAGTTTACATTTGTACATCAACATTCTTCAAAGATCCATCTTTTTCTTTTTAAAATATCACAAATTGTGGGTAAAACTGCTAAAGTACGCATACATCTCTCTTCATCAGGTGATTGAAATATAAATGTGTATTCTCTTTATTCAGAATCTATAAGATGCTAATTATTAAAACTAATGTATCTCTATATAACTAGCATACAAATTAAAAATATGCGTAGAATGATACTTTTGCATGGCGAGAGTCCTACTTTTGTACATACTGCAAATTCCAGTCTTGGTATATTTGAGTTCGGCGTATGCACTACCTGGCCTCTAGCTTCTGAAAACATCATATTGCTTCTTCCAAATGGATGAGGAGCGGGTGACTATGGATTTGACTCTATCTGGTCATATGAATCTTTCAACCAATCGTCGTTTGTCCATTAACTTCACCTTAAACATATTGCTCTTTTACTAAGTTACCTTTAGCAACATTTAATTTAATGACACAGTGAGGGTAACGAATACTCAGTAGTGTTTGATCTCATATAAAATCTACAAACAATACAAATCTGCTTAGACGGCTGAAAAGCCAGGGACGTAGCATCGTTGAAAGTGGGGGGGGGGGGGGCAGCCAGAGAAAAAAAAATTCAACTTACTTGAAAAAACCTTGACAAGCAAATAAAAAAATTTAAAAAAAAAACAGTAGGAGTTTAAATTCTGAAAATTTTAACACACAGATCAAATAGACCCAGAGCTGCACTCAGGCGTCAAATGTTGATAATACACCTTTTACTCATTTTATCTACCCCTAGACTTAAACTGAACAAAATTTCCTTTTGTTTTAAACTTAAGTCTTTCCCTACCTATATTTTTACAAACACTGTGTCATCAAAACTCTATTCTTATATGTTTGCTCTCCAATGGCAAGGAAAAATAATCAACATTCTGTTGTCGTGTTCTGTAATACAGGCATAGCTTTGAGGGAGGGTGTTCTCAATATTATTTATTCCTAGATTAAGAAACTGCATCTTGGAATATATTTTTTTTTATTTCTAACATTAAGCTGGAAAAATTTATACGATCTCATTTTCGATAACGTGAAATGCATATCTGTTGAGTAATTTGTTTTGTTCCAAAACATGGGCGAAAATGTAGAAAACCTGTAAGCATGATAAAATGTTCCTACTCCCAGTCCCTAAAGGAATTAAATTGGGTATTTCATGATACACAGAATCAGTTAAAGGACATCAAAATTTAGCTCTCAGACACGTTGTTAACATAAAAAGGTCGCAGTGAAAGCCTTTGTCCTTAGTGACAATTCAAACTAAGCCATGTGAAAATTAAAATCAGAACAAAGAAACATATTCGAATCATTTTCGAGAACAAAAATGCAAAACAAACGACTTCACTTTCATAAGATCGGAAGGAAAAAAATGATTTTTTTGTTTATATTTTTCCCGAAAAAAAATCACTAGAACATATTTTATGTGAAAGCAGTCAAGCTGTATCAAAGGCGTGTGCTCTCCATGTTAAAAGTTGAAAATCATTCACTAATTTACAGCTTTCCTGATAAAAGATAAGCACGAAAACCATCGTAAACACGACCCTTAATCAGTAGTCGCTAACATTTGTCAAAGTCAGATAAAATCACCTGCTTCTGTACACTGCCCATAATAAAATCTGAAGATGAATTTTAAATTCAGATAAAAATCTAGTAAGTTAAGCATTGATTAAATTGTTAGGACATACTAAGTTCAATCATCCCACACTCTAGTTTTCTCTATAAAAGTTCAAAGTCAAGAGAAAAATTCTGATAAATAAGATAACTTACATAAAAGATTTTCTTGGTGAGATAATATCAATCAATATATACGTAATTAATTCTAAATGAATATTTTCCTATTGGAAGCAGCGGTACTGAAAATTAAGTTGGCTAACATATCCGATTTTTTCAATGCTTATGACAAAAATGCAAACTTAGTGCCCTTCAAACATATTTTCAAAAGTGAACTCACCAAGGTCATGGCTTTCTAACAATCACATATGAATTTTAACCATGTGTTTCTACTAGGTTACCCTTTCCATGCTTTTGATCTATCCTTGCTAATCACTTGATATGATATAAATACCTGAATATTGTGTTTTCGACACGATAACTTGAGGAACATCTTTAACCTCTGCAAGAGAGAAATATAACTCAGACTAATTTCTATTAAGAGACTCGGATCCCTCTCATGTGGTTTTTTTGCTGTGTAGTTTTGTTTACTAGTTTTGAAGTCCAATAATGCTAGCTATGCATGAAAAAAAAAATAAAACATGTTTTTCAACATTTTATTAATTTTTCTTTTACGCATTTTGAGATTCGCAAATAAAAAGAAAATAAAAACAAAGAATTCTGTAACCCAACCTGAAGTGTAATTGAGGGTGCCCGGTACAAATTAAAATTTGGCGTAAAAACTTAATTATTCTTTATTGTTTGTCTGTATGAAACTGGTCGTCAGCTCCATAAAACCTGTCAGAAATCTTTATTGATATTTTCCTTTCTCTTTCAATTTCTTGAAGACTGCGTATTCTGTAAGAGCTTTAAGTGTAAAAATAATAAAGATTCGCGAACTTTTCATTCAAAAACAAATTGATATTAAATGAAAAATATTGGAGTAGCGTGTAATTCGCGTAAGAGGTAGGAGTGTGTGGGCTTTTATAGAACAGAAATCTGCATTTGTGACAGTGAATTATCAATCGTAGTCGTATATTATCATTACGCAATATATCTTCTTCCGAGAAGTGCTAATTATGACATACGTCTTTTAGGCGGAAAAACGCAATTTTCTTTCTCACTCTGAAATGGTCCTTGTGACGGAAGAAAAGATAAAAGATGGTTTGACATGGAACAAACGGCAGGTTTTGAAGGTTTTAAAAAAGGAGGAAAGAAAATATCTTGTGGTCTAAAATTCTGGTTTTTACTGGATGTAAACATGATCACAAGTATATTTCCAGAAAAATAAAATAAAATAATGTAAAATTTTATATCAGAAAGCTTAGGTGAAAAATCCAAACTTTTCTCCTATAATGTGATCGTTTTTGATTTCAGATTGAAATTTATGTCATTAATGCACTTGTAACTACATTACTTTTATTAAGTTAATATGTTCGAGATATAAATTATTAAAACCATAAAATGTTTATCGATTAAATGCATCCAATTAAGACACTACTTGAATTACGTTATCTATAATTCTTTTGCTATGCGAATCCTATTGAAACCTTCCCTGGCGCCATATTACTTTAAGTTATGAAATCATTGCTACTACCAGAAAGTGTATGAAATATTAAAGAGGTGATGAAAGGAAGGTACCTCTTTATTTAAAACCAGGGTGTGAAATCTTATTATTGCAAAATATTTGTACTTAAGTCTTTGCTAGGCAAAATACATTTAAAGCAGCTTATCATTGAAGTTAATAGTTTGGTTCAACACGCATTCATATTATAACATTTATTTCATAATTTCATCGTTAGCATTATTTGTTTCATGAATAGTTTGATTGATTGATTATATATTGTTTACGTACCGTACGAGAATTTTTCATTCATATAGTGTTGCCACAATATAGCGGTGAGGCCTTATTGGGACACTAAGGGCCATTGGGCTGTGCTGCATCTTTATCATTGCCAACTCCTGCCGTGACATGGGGTCTCGGATTTAAAGGTTTCATTTGAGAGAACAGCATCTTTCATTTCAAAGTTCCTAGCGTTTGGCGAAAGAACAGTTTCAACCAATTTTTTATTGATTTAGGTCAGTTGCGGCGCTGGGGTTTGAACCCAGGACCTTCCAATCACGAAGTGAGTGCTCTACCAAATGAGCCACCGTGACGTAAGAATAGTTTGATAAATATTAATTTGAATTTTTCTATTTTTATTATCAAGATTTAAATAAATCGGGAAAACCAACAAGTATGAGACATTATCTGAATCTTCCAAAACGTTGCTCCTTTTCTTAATTTCTAAATCCAAATTTTAAATTTCATAATTCACAATACTATTCTGTCGTATAATGCTTAACAAGAGAGTGGAATCTTTGGTTGAGAGATATGGGCGGTGTTTGCACTTGAGAAAGCGAATATAACCCGCTGTGACGCTTAATTAATATTGTGTTAATGTGGCACAATATATATAATTCTTAATAGCTGTTAGTAAAGTATACGAACACTTTAAATCCCCCTAGTTTTTTGTGGGGTTTATTTTTTGTAACCGAAATATTTATTTGTAATGCCTTTCAAAGATAAAATGCTCTAAGAACTTTGTGATATAGTTGAAATGTTAGAGGCGATATTTATAGTTTTCTCATCAATCTATTGAACATATTAGAAATCTGAGGAAAAAAAAGCATATAATCACAGATAACGTACATATTCATATAAAGAGAGACAAAATTATTTAAAATACACAAATGAAACAAGACACATATAAACATATATAAAACGCACATATATATATGAACACATTCAAAAAGGTATATTGAACAAAAATACATTCAAAACACATGGCTGAAACATACGACACATATAAACATATACATCGTATAGGGAGATAATGAACAGTAATCAAGCTCAAAAGCCCATAGAAAAAATACAAATCAGGAGCAGAACAAAGACGGAACTCTAAAAACATCAGAGTTGGGATCAAGTGCCACGGAGGAGTAAGCATTCCCTGCCGACCGGTCTCACCCGCCATGTGCTCCTTGTCATGATCGGGAAACGGAAAAATCCGTAAACAATTTAATAAGTATATAATGGCCTAATAATCAGTATGAAAAATCAAACACAACAAATAAAAACATATAAACAGAAACACTTTCATAGATGAACATGAGTCACAGTAAAAGATAAATGTCTTTTCTTTTCAACGTAACAGTGTATTACATTACAATTTGACATCTGAATTATACACTCATATTAAAGTTGAGAGAATTTTTTTTTTTTTTTTTTTTTTTTTTTTTGGTTTAACCGTGATATAATTTACGAAGCCTTACGTTGTTAGAAAAGTTCGCGAACAAGCTCTATTGTGAGTGCGCTATTTGCATAAAACCAGTAAAACTCTTCAGAAAAAACTATACGTATTTTTCAAAGAAGAATGCAAAGATTCTGTGTTTTCCAATGATCCTGAAAAATAAATATATAGATAGATTATTTCGATAAAACATGAATTTACTTTTTCGCACTTTTATTTTACATAGACATTTTCTTGAAATTAAAAATTGCACTGTTATAGCGATATGGAATGTTTTCTAAAGGTTTTGAAATGGGCTTAGATATGAGTTGAATTAATCATTCTGACGAATCACGAAAGAATAAAGGAGGACCATTCTGGAAATATGAAATCTGAACAATTTCATACGGATGAGTTTCAATTTCTTACATGAAATAAGTGGAGATAACGAACAGCATTTGACTTAATGATAGATTGTATTTGCTGAAAAGGTCATTATATTGACTATAAAACTTACGAAATGATGACGTTAAACGAGACTGTTGATATTCTTGTTTCATGAACTTGTTTGTCAATAACTTACCTCGTTTTAGAAATTGTTCATACGAAGAGCATGCTCTGTTTCAGAAAAGTACAGCGCCACATTTGTATTGAAACCGTACCTTGTTTTTTGAAATTATAAATGAATTATATACTGTAAGTTTGCCTAGTTTAGTTAAATTCGTTTCTAGTGGTTTAAAAAGCATTAAATTAACTTTCTTTCTTTTAACACATATTTGTGATATGCGTATCAAACAGCTGTCAAAGGATAGCCTAAAGTACATAGTACTGCCTACTAGCTTAATCCCATCATCACATGAAATATATCTATCTGAATCAAACACTGTTTTACAACTTGGTTTTTTATTGCTGATGGAGGTCGCCTGAAAATTTTCAGGATTAGCTTGCATTTTGTTCGAGGAAACTCCTCTATATGTAATCAGAGATTTACTGTCATCTTGCAGAGCTGCTATTTGTATAACCTGTTCTAAGTTTAATAGAGAATCATTTATATCTCAATACATGTAATTGTAGAAATTACTTTTATCTCAAGGAAGAACTTAACAAATCGATAAAGATATGTTGATTAGTAGGGGATCAAGAATAGATCCTTGTAGGACTCCTTTAATGATGTATAGCAAGTCACTAATATATTGATATTATCAAAACTACGATAAACAGTCTTTTTTTCTGGATTAGGAACTTGATAAAAGAATTTAAATGTCAAGGAAAAACTACAAAAAATAATAACTTATGAATTATGTGCTTTCATATTTAATTTTGTACGGAAAATTTACAGGTACCTGATATTCGTTTACTCCAATAACTGTTATTGATTCTAAAACTGTCTTTGTGAGACTTAAAAATATTAGTTGAATTTGTGCGCCAGGGATTTTGTTAATTACATGACAGGGATCTTACTTCATATACATAATTCAGCCTTTAAAGTTTCGAAATTTTGAATCTCCTCCGCGCTTCAATTACTTGAAGCTACAATAACATGACTAAATTAAAATTTTGATTGTCCAATATTTTAAATTAAAATAATGAGTAAAGAAGACATTGAATGACAATGAAATCGAAAATGCTATTTACGGTTCATTGGCATTCTTATAAGAGAGATAATTCTTACTGAATTCGAAATTAAAGACTATAATAGCCTTAATAAATTGTCAAGTTAAAAGGCGATTCCTTTCAAATTTAGTACCGCAAGTATGCTAATATTGTTTCCATTTCAATTACGATTTAAAATTTCTTTAGGAAAATCAGCATCATTAAAACAACATCTTGTTTGAGTGAACGGCGGGATGTTGAACCTTAAAGCAACGAGATCAATAGGAAAAGTAAATTCAAGGAATTACATAACAGAGAACGCAATTAGAAGAGAGGTTCATTGATCCATCTGTTACAATATCTTCAATAAAATATTTTTTATAAATATTTATAGTGACGAGAATTTGATGTTTCATGGATTTTTTCACTAAGGTAGACAGAAACGCAGGTTATTATTTCTAAATGAGCACAATAATGTTCTTTGAAAAAATGCTGTCGAAGAAATAATGGGACAAGGAGTGATGGAAATGAAATTAATGGAGGGAAAAGTAGCCAAAATCATCCACTTTCTTCCTTGCCTGATTGTTCCTTTGTCTGGAAAATATATTCAATAATGGCCAGGCAGTGACAGAAACAAATTGAAAAATTATATCATCAGGTCTACCGAGACAATGAGTGATGAATATTCAAACAGTTCATTTTTCGCTAATGATCCAACAAATGGTCATCTGTTTTACCCTAATGTATCCCCGGATCCCCATTAATCTTTGCGACAGGTTCCTGTTGGTTTCATTCATCGGTCACATTATATTTTTTTTCTAGCTCAGTGACACGAATTATGAAAAAGCCATATACTGGTTTGCTGAGACAGAAAAATTTATTGTCGAAAATATTATGAGCAGTTTGTAATAAAGTCAAAACCTGGTACAAGGATCATGAAACAGACTTTCACTTCGAATCTATTTTTTCTGTTAAATATTCCATGCTTAAATATCTTTCAAAATACTTCTTAAAAAGTTAATACTATTTTTAAAATTATGTAATTCGCAAAATTGCATGTTGGTCTTGGTCTTTCAGGTTTTTTTTTTTTAAATTTGTAAAGCGCAGGCCAGGTTGATCCCAGGGTCTGGTGCTTAAAGATGACTATAACATTTAGAGAAACACACCTGGGGTGCATTGAGTACTTTTTTCATCTTTTTCTAACGGATTTAGAATTTTTGAGGGGAAAATTTATGAATATCTATTATTATAATATAACCAAATACAGCAGCCAAAAGTGCCCGTGTGAATTCTACTTTTGAAAGACAAAATAGTACAACCTACAAGCTATAGAAATTACACATTATTCTGAATAGTTAATGTATTTCAGGTGCTTTAAAATAAAGAGAACTCACTCTGATTTCACTTCCTAAAAATGTTAGAATTACCTTATTTTAAAATGTTGGTCAGATTTATTAAATAAAAATATTGCTCAGAACTTTGAAAGATAACCAAGTTCTTCGACCATGACGTTAAACAGTGTGTTTATCGAAACCTCTAATGCATCCCGAAAAATTGTTTGTTTTTATGAGATTAGCGTACCTTTGTACCTGGATTCTTCTATACAGATCTTTATGAGGTTGTGTTTTTATAGTAATACAAACCGCTGACTTCATATTCGTAATGGAATTTACCTGATTAAACTCTTGTAAACATCATGAAATAGATGATTAGATGGATATTAAAACACAAAAGATAAAATCCACCTTAAATGTTAGAACTTTTATAAGGTTAATGCTTTTATATGTTTTCTTTTCTTTCTTTTTTAAATCGTAAATTACACAAAACTGTAACTGTTAATATCACAAGGCAAGATTTATTCTCGATAATGCATTTTTATAACTTAAAGTTCAGTTGTAGTCTTTCATGGATGCATTGTCCATTATAACATATTTTGTTTCAATCGATTTTAATTCATAATTTTAATTTTTTTCTTTATTATTATTTTTTATTATTATTATTATTATTATTATTATTATTATTTTATTGACAAACCTCATGGTATATATGTTTTCTCTGTATTAATCGCTGGAAGAACCTTGAATATTTCATGACAAATACAACTATATACCTTAAAATCCACATTAATGAAGTAATTCCTTTCAAATATCTTTCACACATTTGATGTTTGCTGAGGAAAACAGAAGAAATTACGTCCTTGTGAGATTTTTTTCACGCATATGAAAAGTCAGCAGATACCAGTGAAGGGCTTCAAAATTCAGGGCCATTGAGCAGTGAAGGTTCTTTATCGTGCCAATGTCTACCGTGACACAGGATCTATTTTTTTTTTAATATCATATCAGAGAGATCCCAGTGATTTCACTTTTAATGCTAAAGCTAAAACTAAAGATTGAAATGAAGTAAATTGTGATTCTAAGCGAAGGAATTTCGTAAAGAATGCTTTACTGAAACAAAAACAAGGGGAAGAAAAAAAAGGGCCCAAAATTATGAATGAATTTGTTGTCTAATCAGATAAAAATACATGTGGTTTTTTTTTCGAAGCATGATACTATATGAAATTGAAAATATAAGACGCCAAAAAATGAACCGGTCGGTAGGGGATTCGCACGCCTCCATGGCACCTCATCCCAAATCTGATGTTTGAGAGGGCCATGTTTGCTCTGCCCCTGATCTGTATTGTCTGAATAGTCTTTTGAGCTTGAATAGTGTTCGTTATCTACATATTTCAAATTTATATCATTATGTTTGAGGGGGGCTTTCAAACTCACCCGGATGTCCCTGATTGATTGAACTGCCCAAATATATCTTCACTTCCAATCTAGGATCATGTGTTTTCCTTCCATATTTGCCTAAATCACCCCTTTCTTGGGAAATTACTAGATCAGAGCCTTGTATTATAGCAACCTGCGAAGTTACAACATCCTTCCCAAATTGTAGTGGTACAAATTAATGATTTATTTAATTGTAACATGCCATTTCTTTAACTGTGATGGATCATTTCATAAACAATCTGTTTGTAGTGTTAAAGGGACCTGGTCAAAGTGACATTATTGTTTTGTTTAAAATTTTAAGTTAACTATTTTTTATTAAGAGAAATAACTTCATTTAAGTAGAACAACAGATTGAACACACCCAATAAAATGTAATCATTAACAACAACAGAACTCGTGCCCACGTCTACAAACTCAGATGTTTGACGTAATTTTATGAAGACTATCGTGGCCATTCAAATTTAAGAATTTTATTGAAAGTTATTTTTTGAATAATAATATAAATTTAAAATTGTAGATTTTTGAAAATATTAACTTCAGATCTGTGTCCAGGTTCCCTTTAAATCGATTAATCCTAGTTGCCAATAGGTAGGTGCTTTACATATAATATATGGAGTGCCACTTAAAGGCGCGAGGGACTAACGTAATCTGATTTATAATTCTTTGGAAACGTATACTGGATACCAGTTATGTTACACATTGCATTTGATTGCCGATTTACTCTTCACTCACTGGAACTGAAATCAACAAAATATATTTTCATCAATGCATTAAAAACTATATGGTTCCTGGAGGAATTCCCCACCGCTGAAACCGGAAACGATCAATATTCTTTAAAAAAAAAAAAAAAAGTTGGGTCCTTGTAGGTCATTCCCAACCTCTGAAAATGGAATGGTCAACAATTTAAAAACAGTTGAAAGCTTTAAACTAAATAATCTTATATCCTGTTTATTGTGCCGTGACACTTTAAATAATCATAAAAATAGGTCATGACCCTTGGAGGCCATCCCAACCCCCTGAAACTAATTGAATGCCTCAAAAATTTGTTGAAAGCACATAGCTTCGGAAGCTATTGAATTCTGGCCTTAAATGTTTTGTACATTTTCTTCATTAATTGACACATTAAAATTTCCATGTTCCCGGGGGATCATTCACATCTTCTGAAACTTGAATATTTTACTAGAAAAAGACGTTAATGGTTTGTTTGTTTGTTGTTTAACATCCCTCTCGAGAATTTTTCACTCATATGGAGGCGCCACCACTTGCCGGTGGAGAGCTGCAAATTTTGACCTTTACTCGACACCCAGGGCTATTGAGCAGTGAGGGATCTTTTTTGTGCCAGTATCTACTGCGACACAGGACCTCGGTTTATACGGTCTCATCCGATCTCCACTTCCCCCAGTTGGATTCGAATCCGCGACGTAAGGATAAACTCCTTACTCAGCGAATCATGAGCAGACGCTCTACCACTGCGCCACGCAGGCGACGTTAATGGTAATCTAACAACAAACCTTTATGATAAACGTGATGACTTTAACTTTTCAATCGTCAACTTCCCTTACTTATGCAGCAATATACCCTTATTACCTGCATATGGGGTTAATGTCTCTCAGTTGATTCGATAAACAAGAGCATGCTCCACGTATGAACATTTTCTAAACGATGTAAGTTATTGACAAATAACTGATGAATCAACAGTCTCGTTTAAAGTCATTTTTTCGTAAGTTCTATGGTCGATACAATGACCTTGTCAGCAAATACTATCTATCTTTAAGTCATATGCTGACTGACGTTTTTCATACTAATTTTTAGGCCATTATTTACACACTGAAATGTCGACGGATTTTTCCGTTATTTACCGATCATGACAAAGAGCACACGGCGGGTGTGACCGGTCGGCAAGGGATGCTCACTCTGCCATGGCACCTGATCCCACCCCTGTTCCTGGAGGTCCGTGTTTGCTCTGCTTCCAATTTGTATTGTTTTAATAGTCTTTGAGCTTGAATACTGTTCGTTATTTACATATTTCATTCTTTCCACTAAATGGTAAATATATTATCTCTCCCTGGAACCATAAATGATCAAAATAAAATATCTTGATAACTTTTGAAAGCCCTCTGTACTGTGAATAGTACATCATATCAAGACGCACTGTGTATTGTACTGGGCAACTGTCAAGGGGTCTTTGATAACCCCTTATTTTATTATGATTGTTCAAATACCACTTGCTGTGCAAGTCAAGATGCATTGAATATTCTGTAGGGAAAGAACCATGGGGTGATCACCTTCTCCCATTTTATATTTGTCCAATATCTTTAAAACGGTTGAGATCGCCACCCCTAAACCATATATATATTTTCTGCACAAGTCAAGATGCATTGAGTATTCTGAAGGGAATTAAAGAACCCTGGGGTGATCCCCAGCCCGAATTTTATAATTGTCCAATATCTTCAAAATGGTTGAGATCTCCACCCTTAAACCCCTATATATTCTTGCTGTATACGTCAAGATACCCATCCCCTATTTCCATAATTATTCAAATATTAGAACTGATGAGAACTCCACTCCTACACTATCTATTTTCTTACTGCATATGTCAAGATGCATTGTGTATTTTGCTGGGAAAGTGCCCTGGTGTCATCACCGACCCTATTTCATAATTTAAAATTAACAGTTTGGATCCAATCGTTAATTATTGAGACATTTCCTGCAAATATCAAGACACACTGAGTAATCTGAAGGGCAACTGTGCCCCCATGTTATCCCAATCATCTTATGATTGTTCAAATATCCTTAAAATATTTTAAATTTCATCCCCTACACCAAGTTTTTGTGCATCGTTTTACGACCCCCTTTTGGCCTCCGGGGTGAAAATGAAAATTATGAAACCTTATTTCACATCTACATTACACCTCCAATCATCTTACAAAGGATAAAATGACTACTGCAAAAATTGTTTGCTCTGGAAATGCGTTCTGGGAACCTGATTATTATAAAATTAATGTAAAAAAACATTTGGCCTCCAGTGTAAAAATGAAAATTTCAAAACCTTATTGCACATCTACAGGAAGCAACCAATTGCCTTCAAAAAGATGATTTGGCTTTTGCGAAAATGTACATGTATGAAGTGTTATGGGAACAAGGTCTGAAAATGAAAACCTTATTGCGCATCTACAGGACACCGCCATCATATGCATCTTCAAAAAGATATCTGGTTAATACGTCGAATGTAAAAGGAATTTGGGAAACAGGATTTTGTTGAAAAAAGAAAGTCGTTTTAACTCTTTTTTTTTTTTTTTTTTTTTTTTTTGCCCTTAGGATGAAAAAGAAAACTCAGAAACTTACTTTAGCTTTACAGGACACCATCTATCATATTCCAAAAGATAAATTGGTTACAGCTTAAGTTGTAATAGGAATTACGGGAAAAGAATAGTGACAGACAAACCAGGATATTAACAAATGAATATACCCGAACTTTAGAGAGGGTGCGTATGAAATTTTTTTTTTTTTTTTAAATTACAAAATTTTTACGGAACATCCGAGATACATTGTATCTATGCTGTAGCAGGTAAGTATATGGACCTTGAAATGTCATAAAGTAAGATTCAACATTGTCATTGCTGTGGCCGTGATGTTGAAGTATAAGTAATATTTTTTTTAGTTTCCCAAATTAATAAAAGAGAACCATATGAAATGCTAGGTGTGGCTTTGTCATACCTTTATTTAGTCATAATTTTATGTTATTAAACAGATATAAGAGAAAGAGAAGATGTTTTCCTTAGTTTACAAATGCTCACATTCGTGTACAATGTAAATAATATGGTCAACGATTACACAGCACATTGACAGACTCGCTAAATTAAACAATGCAAATAGATTGTTGAAATTTGTTAAAACCACAGATTAGCAAATCAAAGTGACACGAGCCAGAGGGATCTTCTCTCATTTTACAAATGGCTTAGTCCAAATACTGATTGTGGACATAATACAGCCTGCTTTTAAAGTAAATGTCAATACTGAGCTGGAATCACAATGTTCAACTCTCAGAACCGCTGCATTCCGTGTCTCCCAGGACCAATGCTGATATATCCTACTGTTTACTTTAAACAAACCATGACGATAGATGTCATTTGATCGGCTCATGCTTGTCACGCTTCTCTCGTTTGATAATATCCTCCTGTTCGGTAATTGCAATTAATTTTTTTTTCCTCATGGTGATTCATTTTTATCCTGGTGCTATCAGCATTCTCGTCCATATCATTAACACTATAATTACAAGCAAATATTTTTATAAATCAATCATTTGTTATTTGCAAATATTCCTATTTTTGTAACTTGTGTATATACTGAAACGCAAAAGAAGCGCAACCACAACTATAGTGAAGTTAAATATTAATAATTTATTGTTAGGAACTTTGAATTGCATAAAAGCATACAAATTCTCAAGCATTGTTAAGGTGGATTGAACTCGATCACAATGCTTTTTCGTGTTCGTGTTGCATAATAATACATACATCGACTAGTTGTATATGTAGTTCAACCTCATGAAATGATTCTAACGATGCGTCGTCACCTTCTTTCGACGAAAGAAGGTAACTTCGCCTCGTAAGCTTCGTTTCATGAGGTTGCAGAACTTGCGAAACCGGTATAGAATAATGACGTGACGCATGACTCTAGTGGTTGATACGACATCGTCTATGTGATTCTAATGCAAAGACAGCTAGCGCCGTATACCCTTCCATGAAAAGTCAAGAATCACGCTTTACCGCTCAGATGGGCGTCGGGTGTTTTTCAACGTTTCGGTGAACGTTATGGCGATAACTGCTTGGAGAAATGTCTATGCATCGAAGAACTAGAGCAAGACAATTGCTAACAATGGGCGTATTCGTTACTACAGTAGGGAAATTTCAAAGGCAACACATCTTTGATATCCACTATCTTTGATAGTTTATTTCAAAATGATGATGGATAACTAAATTTATTAAACTATCCCTTAGAAAAGATATGTAACTTATTTCCTGTAAAGATTAAACAATATTTTGAATGAAATAATAAAAATTTCACCGAAAATTAGAGGTTGTGTTTCTTTTGCGAACAGTATATTAATATCTGGAGCTAGTAATTAGAATGAAATGTTTATACAAATAATGGCATAGTTTTAATCTATATTTACTCTTACGTTTCTACGACTTAATTACATACATGTAATCTTTTCTTCATTGTCCATTTTGTGCGGTAAATTTTAGTCCATTAAGGTCCGAAATTTGCTAGATTAGAAAACATTCCGTTTTACAACATTTCAAACGATTAAATTTATTAAAAGAGACTTTAGATTTGTATCATATTGTGCACGAGTTTGGAATACAGATATCCGGATTGGATAAGTTTACTGCTTTCTATATATTCTTAGTTATTAGGGTTAGAGCCCTGTCTGCGAAAAACCTGAGTCGATATAACATAGAACAAGTATTGCTAGTGCTCGGTTCTACTGACTGTTTGTTGTTTTACGTCCCTTTCGAGAATTTTTCACTCCTATAGAGACGTCACTATATACCGGTGAAGGGCTTCAAATTTAGACCTTTACTCAACACTCAGGACCATTGAGCAGTTAGGGTTCTTTATCGTGCCGAAAGTTTAGGTTTTTCGGATGAGACCTCTCCTCCATGAGATTTTATGGTTTTTCTCCTGTCCATTCCAAGAGACGTTAAAATTGTTACCTCGACGGTTTGATGACGTGGATTTTCTGAGAATTTGATCTTTTTAGTCTCACTGTTAGGTCATAACATTTTATTAAAGGAAAAAAGCAAATACTTTATGGAGGTTCCGATTGTATAAAACATGTTAAGAGGAAATGGTATATTTACACATGGAATACTAGAACATGATCAAATTATGGCATAGTCCTAGGCCTATAAGAAAACAAAATTCATCATATAATTAAGGAATAATTGCTCATTAGAGTCATGCAAACAATGTATCAGCTGGCAATTGAAAAAAAATCATCAAGGAGTTTCTTTTTAGGTTTTAACCAGAATGTCTAAAGCCTGGAGGGTAGTTAGAACCTCCAATTCTTTTTATTTCTATTTCTTGAGATGCTTTGTACCAAAATTGATTACTAGTGAAAGTGGTCCAATTGAGCTATAAAAATCAAGAGTTTATGACCAATACACAATGAACGATTGACGACAACATAATTGCATTGATCGTAGTAAGTCACTGGAGGGACTCTGATGACCTTAAATAGCGAAGAAGAAACATACATGCCCCTAATAAGCAATGTCAATTCTGAAAGCAATGAAAGAAAGTTTGAACCGAAAAGGATTTTTTGGTTACATCTAGTATACAACACAGTTAATTAGAGCAAAATCAATATACTATTAAAGTGTAGTTGTTAAGGAACTCTGATACATAAAAAAACCTAAATGATATATACATGGCATAATGATACTTCAGGGAAGAATTATCTTTTAACGTACTAGGTTGTAAGAAATATTTTCAGGAGTTTTTGTCACGTCTGCAATGTAAATATAGGAGTGGGAAAAATTAATTCTACTTAGAGCTCTAAATATGTCAGTCATAATCATATGACCTCTGGGCGTAAACATGAAGAATTTCCTAGCATTTAGCTATGAAAAAGCAACTTATTAGATCCCTGAGGCACATTGGTGACATTTTGCTATACTTTTTTTTTCTGTCGTCATGCGGATTACAAAGTCTGCTATTTTCAAAACTTTCCAATCTTCTGCGATGGCTTTGCCAATTTTTCCAAGCTTGGAACAAGAGGCCCAAGGGGCACAACGTCCACCTGAGTCTCTATGGCCCTTCTATTCTTCAGTATCATAATATGGGCCCATTCTACCTCCAAAGTCAGAATCTGTATTAACTTGAATCTACATTACCTGAGGATGTTTCCACATAAATATTACTAATCATGGCTTTACTGTTCTTGAGAAGAAGATTTTTACCTAATGTTCCAATGTAAAAATTTGATCGTCCATCAAGGCGCCCCCAACCCCATTATGAACAAACTTGAATCTACACAACCTGAGGATGTTTTTACAATGTGAGTAATCGTGGTTTTGCTCATTCTTGAGAAGATGATTTTTCCTATATATTCCTATGTAAAACTTTGATTGTCCATTTTGACCACATCCTCCCGACGGGTCATGATTTGAACAAATTTGAATCTACACAATACTGAAGTTTAAGTTTTATTTTTTCTGACCCTGTGGTTCTTGAGAAGAAGACTATAAAAAATGAAAATTCACTAATTCTTTTCAATCTTCTCTTGAAAGAACGCATAACCTTTCCTTTGAACAAACTTGAATCTTCCTTACCATAGAATGCTTCCTGGTAAGTTTGGTTGAAACTGACCCAGTGATGCAGAAGAAAAAGATGAAAATGTGAAAAGTTTACGGCAACTACGACAATAACTACAGGCAACGGACAAATGTCGATCAGAAAATTTCACATGAGCTTATGGCTCAGGTGAGCTAAAACACATAGTAGAACGAAGAGAAATACTTAACTTATATATTCGTGTTCCCACTGGGATCTGATGATTAGGGCAACAGCAAAATAAAAAAGAGCAGTTTTTTTGTTTTGTTTTGTTTTGGTTT
Source organism: Saccostrea echinata (assembly GCF_033153115.1). Classification (NCBI taxonomy): domain Eukaryota; kingdom Metazoa; phylum Mollusca; class Bivalvia; order Ostreida; family Ostreidae; genus Saccostrea; species Saccostrea echinata. Next base: position 13,634,597 of record NW_026889777.1, read on the forward strand.
GGTTTGGGTTGCGTTTTTAAATCATTTTCTTTGCTACCGGCTATCTAGTTGCTAAACTGTTTGCCACGCTTGTAATGTTCCAAAAGCCATCATTAAAATGGAATTCATGACCCCTCGGTATGCGAATCAGATGACTGACGGAGTTCATGTTACATCGGAAAGACATAAAATTTTTTCTTAAAAATGCTCCATTATTTTGAAAATCAAGCATGCGAACTATTTACACAAAACTTCCATCAAAAACTATGAAATTCATGACCCATGGATGCAGAACTTTTTTCTAATTATGTACTTGAATTGCGTTATATCATTGTAAATTTTCTAGTTTATTCCTAAAAATGTATTTTAAAAAATCATTTGCACAATTTTAAACTTTTAAGAATACATAACTCCTTAGTTCAGGGTTTAGACTGAAGGTTGCAGGTGAGGTGGACGCCCTTGATGTTTCAGGCAAACTGTATGAAAACTGAGAAATAAGTCATATTTGGAGATGTGAAATTCATTATATCGCCTGTTTGCAGGGTTCATGTCATGTATACAATACATATAATCAAAATATTTAAAATCCCCATTAACTGAAATTAGTGGTTGACAGTTTCCTGCAAATCACCATGTTCCTTGACTTATTGATATCATCAAAGTTCTTGTACTTACTTGCGTATGACATTTGATACAAAGTATCTTGACGTACTATTGCACAAATTAACGTATCTAATGGTGTGCGGGTTGTAATTATACTATGAAATGGTTAAATCATACGTAACAAATGTATTCAGAATGTAAATTGAAATAGTGTTGAGCCAATGAAAAAGAAATTTTGTTTTCCTTCCGAGAATTTATTGAAATCCTTTTTTCATTTTGTAAAAAAATGTTTATGCATGCTTATAAACACCCTTATTCACTATGTATGTTGATGATACATTTACAAAATGTTTCCAGTAGGTCAGTTGATTTTATTCAATCAAAAGTGAAAGAAGACTTTAAGACTGTACTGATTTGATAATTGATAAACAAATAATTAAAAGATGATTTTTTTTCTCAGTAGCAGTGTAGTTTAGATTCATTTCATTGGTTATCGCAAAGATTATAAACAATAATTATAAAACTGAAAGTTTGAAACAAGCAAATCCTCACCTATTGGCTATACATGTATATCTTCTCTCCAATTTTTTATGAAAATATGAACTTGAGAGTTCTTGTGCTTCAACATATTCATTATTTAATACATGTATTTGGCTGTATTCAAATGATGATACTAAAAGGATACTTAGAAATTTTGAAATGACCAAGCTTTTCCAAAATCAGCCAGATCAAATTTTACGACAACTTCTGTACATTCTTATACAAACATTCTGCATGAGAAATTTAAATACCTTCTATTTGATCCTTCTTCAAAAAAAAATTTACCCTAACAAATAAACATGTCTTGTGATCAGTCGTCTAGATCTTTTTTAAACAATTCTGATTCTTCAGAAAATAATAAACCGATAAATAAAACGCTGGAAATACAGGTTGACAAATGTCAATTTAGTCATCAATGGGTCTTCCAACAATCTGTTAGAATCCCCATTCGTACTAACCGGGTCCCTTGATTAGCAAAAATGTTTGTGTCTCCCTATAAAGTATTTCTTTTTTCCAAACATAACTACATGATGCATGTCAGAAGAAATCTGTTACAATAGTGCCATCTAGTGAATTAGACATTTAGATATTATCAATTAACAATATTCATTTTTAATCATACTTTGATTCAATATATCCCACTGAACTCAAAAAAAAAACATATATTTTAAATTAAAATATTTAATGATCGAAACAGACACTGGTGGCAAACTATAAGGTAACTCTATGAAAAACGGGATGCCTCCACCTTTTCTATCGTTAAACTTCCTTTATTTTGCCCCAGTTTCAGCACTTGCTGATTGTGTTGATATCTCTTCTGGATATGATAACTTTCTAACCGAGGTAGGTTAATAACAAATAAATTGGCGTTAAAGGAGTGCCAAGAACCTAGTTTAAAGTCAACGTTTTGCTAATTCTATTATCAATGTTGTGTTAAAGTGACCTTGTTTGCAAACACAGCATTTTATTTGGTCAAATGTTGACTTGCATTTTTCATACGAATTGTTGGGCTCTTAAAATTTCATCTGTTCTCCTGATCAAGACAAAGGGCTCAAGGCGGGAGTGACCAGTCGACAAGAGATGCTTACTCTCTCGTGGCACCTGATCCCACATCTGATGTTTTCATAACCGGGTGTTCTTGTTTGTCCTGCTCTTAATTTTTCAGTTTTTTTTAATTTTTGATTCTGAGCTTGATCATTTTCGTTTTTTTTAATCGTTTTCATTTAAGATGTTTACGCTCACCATCAAGCAATGAACACACAAATATTTCCATTAAACTTGGAATGTCATAAAGACTCCGTACGTTTCTGTCAAATGGGGTCTATTCCTAAGATTTTAGCTCAGTTGTTTTCTTAAAATTTTACCTATTATCGTTTCATTAGAAGTTGTCAAAATATTTTCAAAATATGTTAAAAGTGTTTAAAAAGCTTATTCTTCTGTGTTTTTTTTTAACATAATACCACATAACATATGGATTTTTATCAGTCATCAGTGAGAGAGTGAAAATCTTATTTACTGTATACAATAAGATATATATATATATATATATATATATATATATATATATATATATATATATATATATATATATATATATATATATATATATATATATATATATATATATATATATATATATATATATATATATACTTTAAGCCAACATTCGTACTTTCACTTGACTCATTAAAGTTATCTTTCGGATATAGAGTATCATAACAGAATTTGATACCTGTACAATTCCCATACAAAAATATACTAGTAGTAGTAGACTACTGTTAACTGTAGTATAAATACTTTAATTTGCTATGAACCATTATAGCTTACTTTGTTTTATTACGTCACAATGACACTTTAATCTGTAGGTTCTCTTTGGAAATTAAGAATATTTTATATCTTCAAATTCCACATTGATAAAGATTGTTTAGGGAATAATATTTAAATATACATATCGAATGTGGATCAAATTGAAACTTTGATCAAATTGAACTTTGATTCGCAGATGATGTCTAATGCTAAGCTACTCGAGTGTGAGCATATTTCCATACGTTCCATTAAAGCTTTGAGGAATTCAGTAACAGGGATCAAAGGGGGTGAAACTGGAAGGGATAGCAACAGGTCAACCAAATGTCTTATGTGACCTAAATTCAAAACTTTTTGAAATTTGAAACTAACTTTGGAGTATTGTTCGTGATGCATTAAAAGATAATCATTAGAATTAAATTCCAATTAACTTGAATCATGTTTTTCTATAAACTACTCCTAATTCATATTACACAGACTTATTTGGGCTTTTTAAAAATTAAATGTGGCTGTTATTGTTTTGAAATGCAAGCATGTTATAAGGAAAATATCTTTTGAATTACATTTTACCCAAAGTGAGGATTTTTCTTCAATCCCGGTAAATTTTTAATTCAACGCAAGTTGAATGAAATAGCAACTCCAGAAATTATTGAAAGTTGAACGTGCTATTCATAGTGCTTCATTCTTTGCTTTTTGGTCTGTGAAGATTTTAATCAGTCTTAATCTGTTTCGTTCGTCTCTTAATACATAATATTTCAATAATTAATAAATATATGTAATAATAATAATCTTAATAATTAATTAAAAATTTATTGCCTCTTTTATCATATTCCAAATGACACTGTTTAGAATCTAAATAAGGCAGCAGATCATGCTTGGTACAAAAAGCTATATGATGCCTCTCTATTTTTTGCAGAGATTAAGATCTCCCTTCTTTGGTATATTATTATACATTAAGGATCCTCTCTGCTTTTCATTTATATAGTTTCTTTAACAGTCTATCCATATAGCCCCCTTTTTCTTGTCCTATAGTCCTCAGTAATTCGTCTATTCCTGCTGTTTTTCCGTATTGAAAAGTACCCTAGCAACTGTTGTCCTTTTTCGCTTCTTCCATCTAATTTTTGCATTCAGGTCTTCCCCAAAGTAAATTGTATTGGTCGAGTTTGGTCTATTTAGTACTTCTTTGATGTGTGTGTGTGTGTGTGTGTGAGGGTGTGTGTGTGTGAGGGTGAGTGTGTGTGTGTGAGAGAGAGGATGTGTGTGTGGGGGTGTGTGAGTGAGGGTGTGTGTGTGTGTGTGTGTGTTTTATCTATTTAGGTATAAATTATTCTAGATCTAGCGTTACAAACATTTTTTTTCCTTTTTTCCGGTTTGGCAATACCAGGATCCGGGGCCATAAAACTTAGATGAGCTCACTATTCATCTCAGTTTCACTTTTCCACTATATATTCCTTTTGTAAAAGTGAGACTGAGATCAAAAGTGAGCTCATCTAAGGTTTATGGCCCCAGAGCCTGATCGTCTCTTTCTCAGAGTTTTTGTGATGTTATATGATATTACATACGTTTTCAAATCTCCTCAATTGGCTGCCAGCTCATTTTTAAGCTTTCTAAGCAAGTTCATTTTAAAAAGTCTCTTTTTCTTGCCTGCAGTTATGATCGACTTCTTTGTCTAGCTATTTATTTGTTATTTATTTTGGAGCTAATGTCTTTGCAATTTTGTTTTTGCATCCTTGAATTGCTTTTTTTTCCCTTAGCTTGCTACCAGTATTTTTAGTGATATCAATTCTTTCAATTTATTTTAATATCTTTTTTATTAGGATTTCAACACTTTTGTTTTAGAAAATGTCTTTGCCTGTGTCCCATTCATTTATCGAGGTCTTCTGTGGTGTCTAGTCTTTGAATTCGAATCTTAAGTGTGATTTAGAATATTTCTTTGGATGTCAGTTCAAGTGTTTGGAATTTTTCTTTGGATGTCAGTTCAAGTGTCTTTCAGTTTTTAACATGGTACTCAATGCGCTTATGTCCCCCTCTTTCCGAGTTTGCTAGTCTTATTTTCAATTTGCGAGTAGTAGATGGCGGTCTGAGTTTACTTATGCTCCTCGTTTTAATCTTACACAACGAAGGCCCGAGCTTTTCATCTCTGAATCATCATGACAAGATCAGTCTGGTTTTTCATAAATCCATCTTGCGACTCCCATGCTTCTTTTTAGATGTACATGTATGTGGAAATTTGGAGCCTCTGATAACAATTGCATTTATTTCACGAAATTCAACCAGAGGTTGTTTTGCATTCATATCCCCAGATGCAATATGCAGATACACCATACCTTTCCATTACCTTTTCTCTGTTAATGTTGTCTTGACAATCTTTGCATTCATGTCACACTTTGTTTCAATGTGTCATTTTGGAATTTCTTCTCACCATAGTGTTCGATGCGCCGGGTCAATCCTAAGACGTAAACATAGGTAGTGACTGTTCCTTCGCCAAACTGTTTTAACACACAGCACTAGAAGTGAAAGTCATGGGTCTTTCGGTTGAGATTTTAAAAAACCGATCGCAAGGCCCCGTGTCACGGTAGGCATTGGCACGATAAAGAACACTCACTGCTCAATGGCCCTGAGTATAGCATGTCAAACGTTGCAATATATTATCTTTTCCATTTGTATTGTATAATTTTCCATTTGTATTGTATAATTTTCCATTTGTACTGTAAAATTTTATATTTGTATTCTATAATTTTTCATTTGCATCGTAAAATTTTATATCTGTATTCTATAATTTTTCATTTGCATTGTACAATTTTTATTCGTATTCTATATTTTTTCATTTATATTGTAATTTTTTTTATTTGTATTCTATAATTCTCCATTTGTATTGTATAAGTTTTATTTGTATTGTACATGTATATTTTTTTATTTGTATTGTATTTGTTTGTATCCTATAATTTTCCATTTGTATTGTATGTTTTTTATTTATATTGCTTCTGCTTCTGCCAAGTATTGCCCACAATCAATAAGCTGATTATTATGGCAAATGTGGTGCGCATGATATGATCAAATTAAAACTTTAAAAGGTTAAAAGATTAAAATGATATTTCTTATTTATGGCTGGAAGGCGATCACCTGAGACCTGAAGGTCTCAGGTGTATTCGCCGAGACTATCCCTGATGGTAGTTTATTCCACTCTTGGATGGTACGAGGGAAATAGGAATACTTTTGATAATCGCTCTTACAAGATGGTATTTGGTAGGCTTTATGATGAGTATGTCGTGATCGACGTAATGATGGAATGAGTCGATGGCACTTGGTGATGGCAACTTCGTCATGAACAATTTTATAAAATAGGACGAGTCTGGATATTCGCCTACGTTCTTCAAGTGACTGCCATTGTAAGTGTTGAATCATGCTGTCTACACTCGATCTGTTGCCATGCCTGTTGCTTACGTATCTTGCAGCACGTCGTTGTACCATTTCTAGGTTATGGATATCTTTTTGGGAGTAGGGATCCCAGACAGGTGCCGCGTACTCCAACAGGGGTCTGACTAACGATTTGTATGTGCTCTCCTTTATTGAAGTTGAGCTGATGTTCAAGTTACGACGGAGGAATCCCAAGGTCTTATTTCCTTTACCACAGATGTTATTTATGTGGTCACTCCATTTCAGGTCAGATGTTATTAGACAGCCAAGGTATTTCGCCCTCTTTACGTGCTCAAGAGTATGGCCATGTAGCCTATATTGATGATGTATCGGGTTGGACTTCCTGCTGACCGATAGTACATTACACTTGTCTGGGTGGAATTCCATTTTCCACCTCCTTTCCCACATGCCCAATTTATCTAGGTCGGCCTGGAGTGTCTGGGTATCCAATTCTGATGTGACAGTAAGATAAGCAATAGTGTCATCAGCAAATAGTCTTACTGTGGCATTGAGGCCTTCTGGCATGTCATTTATGTAGAAAAGGAATAAGCATGACCCAAGGACTGATCCTTGGGGCACGCCAGACTCGACACTAACATAGCTGGACATCTCTCCATCAACAACTACGGCTTGTGTTCTGTTAAAGAGGAAGCTAGAAATCCAGTTGTTCACGTTGCCCTGGATCCCATAATGTCGGAGTTTATGGATGAAGAGGCTATGGCTAACTTTATCAAAAGCCTTAGAAAAATCCATAATCAATACATCTGTCTGCTTTCCGGCAGCCATGTGGGTGGTTATGTCATCTATAAACTCAATGAGTTTGGTTTCACAGGATCTTTTGCTACGGAAACCATGCTGGAGTGGGTACAGTATGTTGTTAAGGTCAGCATGCTGCATGATATGGCTGGTGACAATGTGTTCCATAAGCTTGCAGCAGATACATGTAAGGGAAATGGGTCGATAGTTCTCGTCCTTGTATCTGTCACCCTTCTTGAAAATCGGACTGACATGTGCTTTACGCCACTCAGATGGAACCTCTCCACTTTGTAGAGATTTCCTGAAGATGATGGTGAGGATGGGGGATACACTGTCAGCCAACTCCTTCAGCACTCTTGGTTTAATCCCATCTGGACCCGCTGCTTTATATGGATTCATATTTTTCATTAGTCTTAGAATTCCATTATGGGTGATGTGCAGATCTGGAGCAACTGGGTACTTTCCACTCATAGGACAGTCGCGCATGAATTCTTCAGTACTGATTTGCGTCTTCTCTGAGAATACCGACTGGAACTGTTTGTTCAGAACATCTGCCTGGTCAATGGGATTGGCATGTAGCACTCCTTCACTGCGTATCAGTGAAATTCCATTGTTGTCAGTTCTTTGATGTTTTATATACGTCCAAAAGCGTTTTAGGCCACTATATTGGTCATTTTCTACTTTATGTGTTACTATTCCCTCGATGTAGTTCCAGTATGCTCTTCTTAACCCTCTTTGTACCTTCCCCTTAATTTCTTTGAAGTGTTCTTTATCTCTGTTATCTCCAGATTTCTTCTTCTTTTTGTATAGTCTATTTCTCTTATGGATGAGTTTCTTGAGTTCTGGTGTTATCCATGGTAGACCATCTTTAGTTCTGGCATCTTTATGTGGTATATTTTGTTTTATACTTTTTTCCAGGTTGGTTTTAACGCACTCCCACATTTCATCTACACTATGATTATCATCATCCATCATTGTTATTGTGTTGAGAGTTGATGTCATATCTTCTTTCATTGAATCCCAGCTGGCTTTGTGATATAAGGGGATTCTTCGTGGCTTTTGGGGTTTCTTTAAGATGTTGGTATCTATTTCAGCAAAGACAATGTCATGGTCCAAGATGCCTAGAATGGTTTCTACTCTGTTAAATTGTATTGTATAATATATATAATATAATATATTGTATAATATTTATATGTATTCTATAATTTTCGATTTGTATTCTAAAATTTTCCATTTTTATTGTATAATCTTCCTTTTTGTGTATAATTTTCAATTTGTATTGTATACTTTTCCATTTGTATTGTTAAATTATACAATACAAATGAAAATTTATAGAATACAAATGGTAAATTATACAATACAAATGGAAAATTTGGACCTCTCGATCCTTGCAACAGATAAAGGCATGCACTGCAAGTATCAATGTTAGCTCTTTTGTCTCATTTTTCCAGTAAAAATGGTTGCTCGTTTATTAAAGGACACATAACACGTCAAACAAACTTAATGCATGGATTGATATATTTTTTAAAACTGATTTTGAATAGAAATGAAAGAAATAATAAATCCCCTAAATATAAAGAAATCATAAGTTTTCTTTGGTGCTCTGATATGCGACTGACTTTGTGTGGTTTTCTATATTCTACAAAACACTTTGCACCCACTTTTAACACAGAATTTTCCCACTTTACTTGGCAAACATTATTCGGGTTATCTATTTTATTATAAATCTATCAGAAATATTGCTGATTTCTGGGAAAAAAAGTTTGTTTTATTTATCTTTAATTGAAAATTATTTTCTTCTGTTTCAAAGCACGTTCAAGTTTTCGCTTTATTTGCGTAGAAAGAGAAGTAACTCAGGATTCTATATCCTTTAAAAATGACTTTTTTTTTCTTTAAAAAATGTGTTCTGCCAACAACAGCTAGAGATTTTTTAAAAAGTAGTGTTTATTACTGTGTACTACATGTTCAGAAGTAAAATTCTATAAGTGACATTTTTCAAGAAGTACCCCTGCGTGACTTCCAGGACAGACACGAGATATTAATAAAACTGTAGCACCAAAACTGGCAGACGAAATACATTCAGTTGTGTTGTTTATCATTTGGTAAGAAAAACAGTCGTAGCATTCTGTATACAAGTACACCGCCTTTTTTCTTCCAGAAACTGAAACTTAAACCGATAGTCAATTCAGGTATTTCATTTTTATTAATTGCATTCTATGCCATGTATGATAGGAAATATACATGTGTAATAACCAGTCATGAGTGATATGCAATACAATAACTTTTTGGTTAGTAAGAGTTCATAAAAAGCCTCAAAAATTTAAAGTTACTGGCAAGATGTACATGTACAGCTAAATTCACTAGGGAGGGCCTCACAAACCAGCAGATTATGAATTTCAAGTAGATACAGATACGTAAAATAAATATTAACAAAGCTTCTTTGTACATTATTTAACAGAAAACGTGTACAGGAAATATATTAACACTTCAAATATGGCACAATGCAAAATTTAACATTATTCCTGAAAGACAAATGACCTTAAATGGGTTCATTACAATGAGGAATCGAAAAAGCTGATAGAACAAGAGCTTTCCTTAATAAGACTATTAACACCCCCTCCCCCTGGGGTACACTCTAAACATCGCACGCTTGGAACTTTTATATTGTGAATCCATACGAGACTGATTTGGATTCATGAGAAACTCGATCATACACAAATTTTGTCAAAATGATCTGTTAATTATACTCATTTCCAAAATCAGGTAACATTTTTAGTAACCGTTACACAACAACAAGACCGATCAATTTCTGCTAATGAAGACTATAAAGTTTGCAATAAAATCTGCAATTTTTAAATTAGTGTAATTCAATCAATTTTCAAAGTATTTGTCCATATGTATTCTAGGACGGTACAGACAGAACAAAAAATACCCTGCGATCCTCCATCTCTAGGGGCAAAAAGTTTTAAAAGTATTGTATACAGGATATTTTCGACACTTTTTCCTTCTATGCAAGTGGACGAATTTAAAATAGGGCGAATGCAAACACGACAGCATTATCCCTTTAACATAATCTGGACATAATTAAAATGGCACAAACTTGATTCAGGTGTGAAAAGACAAAAAAATACACGGGGCGAAAATAACCCTGTATACAATACTAATCGGCTTAATATACATGTTTCTGTTTAGGAGTATATAGGTTCTCAACAACAGCTAAAGATAATGCTTCAAAAAATGAATGACCGTGGTCTCAGGCGCATTGCGTTTACATTATATTATTTTCTTACGTCTAATTTGTTTTATATACTTACATTTCAAACAATTAACATTCCTTCAAATGCTTTACATTTATGAAATGTAAAAAAAAAAAATAAAAACGGGATAAAGTGAGGCAAAAATCAATATTAAATGATAAATAAAAATCATATAAAAAAACAAAGTATTCAAGGAAAACATAATATTAATATAAATATTAATGTTTGATAAAATATAAATAAATGTGTATTTGATATAAATGTATAACATTTCAAAAGCTAACAATATTGTGTTCTAAGAGTATTTAAGAATATTTGTAAATAAAATTCTATGAAGTATAGCATTACACCTTGTAACAAATAGACTATTATACAAGTGCTGAATAATACTCTGTCAATTTCCCAAATTAAGCCTACATCCAAATAAATATACACAAGTACACATTTACTGCGAATAAAAAAAACCGCATCAACTTTTTTCTTATGCATATCCAAGTGTTCATTGTGACCAGTGGTTGTTCTTGCTAAATTTCAATGATTTCATCTTTTATAAATGTGTATTTTGCATCTGTTGATGATGTTTTCAATTTACATACATTTGAGAATTCAACAGTAATTTATTAACTAAAAAAAAAAACATACATGCCCTTGTTTCACACAGACTAATACACCAAAAGAAGTTATAAGTGAGTGATGGAGTTACTGAGTTCCGGATTCACACAAAGGTGCATATACATGTACCCAAAGAATTGAATGGAGCTACTGAAATCAGCTGATTTCACAGAGGATACCAGAAGAAGTTAAAGGTCACAGTGATGGCGTTATTGAGTTCTGATTTCACAGAGACTAATTCAAGGTGCATACTCCACAAGTGGATACCAGAAGAAGTTAAAGGTCACAGTGATGGCATTATTGAGTTCTGATTTCACAGAGACTAATTCAAGGTGCATACTCCACAAGTGGATACCAAAAGAAGTTAAAGGTCACAGTGATGGCGTTACTGAGTTCTGATTTCACAGAGACTAATTCAAGGTGCATAAACCACAAGAGGATACCAGAAGAAGTTAAATGTCACAGTGATGGCGTTATCGAGTTCTGATTTCACAGAGACAAATTTACGGTGCATACTCCACAAGTGGATACCAGAAGAAGTTAAATGTCACAGTGATGGCGTTATTGAGTTCTGATTTCACAGAGACTAATTTAAGGTGCATACTCCACTAGAGGATACCAGAAGAAATTAAAGGTCACAGTGATGGCATTATTGAGTTCCCTTTTTACCATCTCCTCTACGCTCTCCTCTTCCAGATCCATCATCAGGTCTAGCGGCCTGCTGGTACATGTAATGTGTCTCAGTGCCAGTTTTGGGTTCCTTGTGCCAAGATCTTTTATCAGTGTACCAGTAAACTCTACTTTGTCGTTAGTTTGCAAAGCTGACAATGTCTCTCTGAAACTGTGACCTGCATCTAGTTCTGCTGTTACATAATCTGGCATTGTAATGTAAACTTCAAATGTGTACGTGTCCAGATTCCTCAGATGACATTCGTGACCTAGATCATCCATGGTTCTACACAGTTTGTGCTCTGATTCTGTTTTATTCACATCGTCACAATCTCCAAACCTTTGTCCATATAAACAACGAATTTCGTTTGCAATAAAAACAGGAAATGCACTCAGGAGCGGCTCAATGTTATTTGTTACACTCTTAATTTCAGCACGTGCAAATTCCCCATTCCATGTAACTTTTTGTCCTTGAAGGTGTAGACATTTAAAGCTTTTATCAAGCTCATTGTCTCCACAAAAATCCATATATTCTGAAAAAGACATATTAAATGGTTTTGGGCTTTTTGTTGTAGGTAATCGGATAAAAATTAGCGGGAGGATTGCCAAAACACCAAATACAACCATTATGGCAATCTTCACAGGTTTCATTTTGCTTTCTAACTTCTTTCCAACAAAGACTTTTGTCTGGGTCATCAACAAAGGTACTGCAGCAAAGATCAAAGTGATCAGAAGCTTTCCAAATATCTGTGTATGGAGGAGACTGTAAAACATATAGATGATGCCTCCAGCAATTAGCAACAAAGCAAGGGGGATCAGAAATGGCAAGAGGAAATAGCCCAGTGTGGCTCTTATCAAGCCTTTCCAAGAAGAAAATGGAAAGAAACTTAACATGAGGTTGAACCAGAAATAACAGACAAGGTGTGGAACAAGAACTCTGTACACACCTTTCCAGGACTTCTGTGCTGCCATTACTACAAAGATAAGAGGGATCAACAGAAAAGCAATGGATGGGATTCCAAAATGGATCTTAAACCCTGATCCACAATCTATAGTAAATATTGCATCTGTAAAAATATGAAGTAGTGTTGTGAAAACTGGTATTTGTGGAAAATGATGAAAGAAAGTTGGTAAGGCAGACAGGAGATTGCAAAAAAGAGACAACAATGTCAGTAAATCATAATGATCACTAAGGGCAACAAAGCACACGGCTGAGAGGGCTCCGCAAAGAACACAGATTTCAGAACAAGGGACGTAACTCTTGTTTGCAAGTGAAAAACTGACCACCATTAAAGGTAGAGCACCAAAAAAGACTAGATACGGTGTCAAAGAGTTCCATGTGAACTGAGACTTTGTCTGCTCTACGTCAACTCCAACGTCGTATGTCTTAAGCACATCAGCAAGCTTGCTTGCTTCCTTCAGTTTCCTCTTCTTGTAGAACATCTGTAGTGTTGTGACCCCCATGACTCCCAGGGTGAGGTAGAATATGACAAGGGGGACAACCTGGAAGATGAGGGCAGCACTGATGAAGCTGTAGAGGAAGAAGACTGAGAGGAGGTAAATCTGATTGGTGGGAATCATCTTCATCACAAAGTCCAGGCCTTCTTTGGAGACATACTCTAACCCAGTCTCATACAGGGCAACTGCTGTCTCTTTTGGATATCTGGTTACCTAAAGAGAGGGAAAAAACCTTCAATATAAAGCTGAAAAATATATCTTGAGATGTTAACTTATACATGTATACTTGAATTTAGTTTAACTATTCTTGTTAAAAAATAAGTTTCATCCACCTAGAATTAAAAGGAACAGAACCATTATCAAATGAGTAAACCAATTATATGTGTAACCCTAAGTCATAATGAGTAAATGATAATGCCTTATTGATATTACAGGTTCAGTAAGAGAGAGCAGGTCCCCAGCAGTAACTACATGTACCTCTTACATCATACAGATCACTGTCACCTGACCATACGACTGAGAATTAGTGAGACTCTTAAAATATCATAGCACTAAGTTGCAAATGTGCTAGTGTGGTTAGAATGTTCTAGAATCACGGAGTAAGGAGTCGATTCTCACATCAAGGGTTTGCATCCATTGCAGGACGTGGAGCTCAGTCCTTAATATGAGACTGTATGAACCAACATCCCATGCTGCAGTGTATGTTAGCACAAATAAAGACCTCTCACTGCTAAATAGCAATAAGTGCCTAGTTTAGGTAGACCTACATTTTCACCCTCCTCCAACAACTGGTGGCAGAATAACAGCCAGATATAAAAATATAGGAAAAAACCAAGGTCTTGATCCCTTCCCATTAACAAGAGGCCTTTGTGTAAACAGCTCTGAGCAATATTTATTCTATATTACAGTTACTTTTGTTTTATGTAATATGTATCTTGAGCATACCTTTTCATACAGACCAGCATGCTTGTACTCAACTGAGCCTTCACCCATTTCATCAGGAGATAGAGTTATCTGCCCTTGAATCTTCTTTGACAGGACTTTGACAAATTCTGTTTCACTGATCGTATCACCAATTTTCTTCCCTGAAAAAGAAAGTTTTAATAAATTTTTAATGTACCATGTTAATTGATTAATTGATCATCTTAATTTTCCTATCCTGATACTCTGAGGTGCAAAATTCTAGTTACAACATAAAACTGTATGTATATAGACATTGGTAAGGTTGCAAATAACCACTCGTTAATGCACCAATGGGAGTACATGTTATTTTTTCTTTGTCTGACAAACTCTTGAGAATTTATCGCCCACATGGCGAGTTAAGATTTATCAGAATTTTTTTCAGTACCCAACCTTGTTTTGTCTCTACTTTAAAACACACTTTGATTTTCATTATTTTCTACCTATTGAATATTTTCATGCCAACATTATAAGAGGTCTTGAAGTGAAAGAAAATGTGGAATTTTATATAAAGGGTGTCAAAATCAACAGAAAAAGAACTGATGTTTTTTAAATGTTATCTGCAACCCTGATTAGTTAGGTAAAGATAAAGTGACTTGCATATGAAATAATTAAGTTGGATGCATTTAATAGGTTTAAAAGAAATTAGGCTTGGATTTTTTTTTTTAGCTTTAATGCAAAACTACATGTAAGGATGAAAATCTGCATAACCATGATCTTTGGAAATAAAGTCTATAAACAGAAGATTAGTGTGTATATCGCACTTTCTATTAATATATACTTGTCTGGTATAAGAAAAGGAAACATAAAGAGAACAGAGTAGATAGATTAGATGTTGCTGAAATATTAATTGTAAAGTTAAAATAACCTTTGTTGGTTCAAGTTCGTATTATTATCAAAAATTGAAATAAAGTGTAGCAGTGCCTGCATTTTTATCTGGGTGCACATTATTCTTGTTCTACATTTTCATGTGCTCCTGGTCCTACATGTACAAACTCAGTCTGCATTAGAGGAGAAGATACAAAATATATCATAGTGGTTTGGGGAGTTCATGCAGTGATACATGTGTATATCTTTGTTTTACATGATCTCTGAACATGTACCTGCTGCCAGGAGCAGTTTCTCCTCCAGTTTATCACCCCCTGCAAGCTTTTTCACAGATTCTATGTAATCAGCACGAGACAGAACTTCCCTCTGAGTGCCGTTTATGGCTCGGAACATATTTTTGGCAGCTCGACGAATCTTTTTCTCAACATCTGAGGTCTCGAGGCACCAGTCAATTACCTCTCTGTTGGAATCATCCACACCTGGAATCAGTTCAGTCTTATATTACTTCAATGAAAATTTAAGCAAGTAGTTAAACCTGATTTAAGTGACTTATCAATGGAAATTCTTAAATGGTCTCATAAGTCAGGTAGACTTATACAGGTAAAGCAAAGAAATCATATTCTAGCAATTTTCGTAGAAGATGCATAAATACTACATAGTAATATATGTACTTGTTTGTTTTCGATGTGTTTTACACTATTATGACTGTCACAGGTTTAGGTTAAAAACGCTCAGGAAAATAATAAGCTCAAAAAGGAAAAACAAACCAATATAATGACAATCAGAAAAAAAAAACGAAAGGATTTTATGCAAAAATGTATACAAGTTTTATACACTTCTTGTCAAAACCATTTCAAAGTTTATCTTTATTTTATGCTTTTAATTTGCTTTTTTTTTTTTATTTTTGGATAAATTTGCTTCTTTACAAATTGCATTCAAACCTCATTATCTAGAACTCAATGGGACTGAGAACAAACTTCGAGATATCCGAGGATTCGAGATATCCAGGGTAAGGGACTTCAAATTCACTTTGACATACACAGGGTATTCAAAATACCGAAGTTCAACTGTATCTACATTGTCACATTTATTTATGTTCATTAAGCCTATACAAACTAATATAGTATGAATTTATATGGTTTCTGCATTTTACTTCTCTAAATTCAATGAAATTTTCAAAAATTGTCAATTTAGGGGACATGGAAATTCAATGAATTATTTCTTAAAGCGATATATATATCAGACAGTAATTTAAAATTTCATACAGGAATAGATTTTTCATAATGATCTCTGAAACATGTTTATATAATGTGCCAGCTATTATACTCACATATTTTTC
This sequence comes from Saccostrea echinata, assembly GCF_033153115.1. NCBI lineage: Eukaryota > Metazoa > Mollusca > Bivalvia > Ostreida > Ostreidae > Saccostrea > Saccostrea echinata. Next base: position 13,650,818 of record NW_026889777.1, read on the forward strand.
ATCTCCTATATGTATGGTTATCCACCAGAAATCACAGTTCATATACATATTGGGAAAATAACTTGAATATCTCTTATCTTTCATGTTTATGAATACACCATTGTGGAGTGTATTGTGGACCATATTGACATTTGTATGAAATCATTATTACAGTACCAAGGAAAATATGAATGCAAACTTTAACACCTAAAAACTTATGTCTCAATCTATATGGTATAATACTTTATAACACAAAAATTATCCTTTTCGCCTATTTATACCTGTTTTAGTTTGGAGACATTTGTTCAAGAGTTCATCTGCTTTCTCATTTCCTTGTTTGGAAGCCTCAATAAGCCAAGTGACAGCTACTTTCCCGTACTTTTGTCGATCTTCCTCAGAACCTGAGTCTGCAAGCTTTAGATAGTGCTCGCCTAACCGAACCTGACTCGCTTCATCCCCGTCCGATGCCAGCTTCTCCCACTTCTGAATGTTTTCCACACTCCCTAAAACAATGCAAGGTGAATAATTTTAGATGCATGTAATACATGTGCATGCAACAAGGAATATTTTGCATTGAGGTAACACTCCTCCTAAAAAAGGACAAATTTTATGATTTAATGGACTTCATTCCAATTAATCCGAGATTCCTCTGGCTCTAACCCCTGCTTTTATATTTTGACATGTGCACATGCCCCTGCACATGTCAAAATATAAAAGCAGGGGTTAGAGTCAGGGGAATCTCGGATTACATTCCAGTCATCCTTAAATGTCAAACACTACTCAGTTTTTTGTTTTTTGTTGTTGTTTTTTTTTTCAACTTTCTAGTCATTGTCAATGTAATCTACGTTTCTTTTCCTTGGAAATTTGTAAACCAAAACTTTTTTAGGTTCGTGATTTGAATGCAGGATGTTACCTGAGGGATACATCTTTTGCTAAAGTTTCAAAAGCAGCAATGTTTAAATTATCTCTACTCTGGGTTTCTTCCTAGTATATCTAAAGAAAGCTACTTCAATTAGCTAAATAGAGCTACAGTATGTAATTCAAGGTACTGATTCTACTGAACCTGCTAATTTAGGGACCCCATTCACTGATTTAGGACCCTCCACAAACAGGGAATCTTAAGTTTGCTGCCAAAGCATGCAAAGGCACGGGCAATGAGTACGTCATTTTTTCATATGCATGATTTATTATGATTGTCAGAATAGCCAGTGCAAGTAAGGCTTTTAAAAGTTTATTATCTTACCTGATGAATCGCCTTCCGCCATTTTTGCTTTTTTTTTGTGATCACATGACTTTAAAGTATACTTTTTTCATCACGTGACTGCTGTGAAGGCATGGATCCAAAAAAAGGAAAGTACATTAAAAAAATCCAAACAAACAAAGCAGAGAAATGTAAAAATAAAAACAAGATTAGCTTTTTTTTATACAAGTAATATCAATTTTGTTTAATTGTTTGTTTTGGGCTTCCTCCTCTCAGATTCATAATGGATCCGCCACTTGATGATCAATAAATCGTCAGTCTTTCAGTGATAATAAAAATAGAAACAATATCACTAGCCATTCGGAACACTACTGTTCTTTACTCACAGTAAGAAAGGAAAATCTTTAATTTAAAGGGTCACGAACGATCGATAACGTAAGGGAATTCCACAAATTACTGACAAGCAAGAACAGGCAATTTACAAAGTCTATATATATATATACATACATACACCGGCCGACGATCAGTCAATTACCTGTATCAGCAGTGGCATTTACATTCTGTTATCATTGCTTAGCAAGGTAAGTAATTTGTGACAAAATGTGACCTATTTAAGGGGGCGTGTCCCGGTGCATATAACGTGTTATGTTCTGATCGTAAAAGTTTGCTTATTGATCAAGTAAATATACAGACATGGTCGCTATGCATTCGTTTTTCCCATAGCCGACGAATAAATTTATAAGTATGCATGCACGCACATGCATGCCTAAATTTCGAAAAGGGAAGTATACATATATATAACGTGTAACTGTAACAATATATCAAGGTATGAATGTGTACACCATCGTTCAACCAGCGCATATATAATTCAGATTCTTATATTATAGTCTAATAAACAGGTATCCTAGCTCAACACTAACTCCGGAATATAGTTCATATAGACACTCCCAGCTTAATTGTTAAAAAATGTATATTTACTTATATATATACTAGTAGATATATACATTTTTTAACAATCATAAACTGGGAAGTGCCTCTGGAATATAACTCAGGTAACAGGTCATGTATGTTTCCATTTTATTTGTTCATTATTGTAGTCCGATGTACACGTACATATGCAACCGAAGACTGTTTATATAAACACGGTTAAAGCCTTGAAGTGCTTATTTCAAATGTTAGTTGTATTATGCATTGCATACTCCAGCATGCTAGAAGTTGACAGCGAGATACTTCTGCATGAGGTATATGGATCGAGCGTAGCCCTGGACGTTAACCGAGGTTCTTAATTGAACATGTTGAAGGAGTAATACATTGCAATGTTTTATTATAATCTATCAAGAAAACTAGTTTTCGCCTTGGTACACATGAAGTCATTAAAATTATTAGACTGCTATAGCCAACGATTTTAAAGTCAATATTTTTTTTAAACAACTATAGCTAATATTCATTCGGGGGGATCCTTGCAACAGCAATTCAATTATGTTTTTCGAAGAACAGTTTGTTTTGCAAAATACTTTACGAGGATGTGCATGCACCAACGTCAATATCTGGACTTACGCCATGCAGATTGGGAAATGAATGTTCACCTTCACAAGTTTAATGAAACATCTTTTTATCTAGGTGAAAAAAGTTGCATGTTTTACAAGCCAAATTTTATATAACTCAATACATTTATCTTAATCAAATGTATGTAAATACAGTGTATATGAAGGTAATCTCCCCCTCTCGCACATACTATACGTATTCTCTTTAGAGAAGTGGACAGGCTTTCGCCTACATCGCCAGTCCACTTCTCTAAAGAGATTAATACTATACGCAAAACAACAATTAATCTATAGTAATTATCATTACTTCAAATTCACTTGAAAGTTAATATTTGTACAAGGCTAGAGACAACATGCATTGCTTTCCATGATGGTAATCTTTACAGCAAATAAAATAATAATATGATGGCCCTCTAAATAAATTTAAATTGTTATAGACGATATACAGCTCAGAACATGTGGTCTGTGGATATTATATACAGCCCCTCCTCCTCTATAAATTGGCCACAACATTTTATTTGTTTCGTATTAAAAAAAAAAAAAAGGTTTAATAGTTTCTTTTCATATTTTTGAATGATTTTCAGAGCTACCTTCCTGATTATATTAATTGATATCTTAAGTCTTGTATTCTTTTTTTTCAGACATGCCTCCCAAGAGAAAAGCACCTGCCAAAGCAAAGGCGGGAGGAAAGAAAGCCAAAGTCAGTGCTCCAGAGGAGGAGGATAAACCCCAAACCACGCAGGACGTCATCGCTAAACTTAAGGCCGCAGAAAACAAGTCTGGTAAGAAGAAGAGAAAAGTGGATAGCTTCGTGCCTCAGGCCAACACTTATGAGGTAATAAAACAGTAGAGGGTCGGAGAGAGGGAGGGGGGTGGAGATCCACCTTCTAATATATATTTCGAATTCTTAAATTTACTAGTACAAGTGCATGTATATATAAAATTAAATTTAGTAAAGTTATCAGACACCCCCCCCCCCATCCCCAGGAACCATTAGAATCCATCGTAAGTTAGTTTAAAAAGAGTAATATATACGTAAAGGAAAGCGGTTTGTTCACCGTGCATGAAAAATGCCCCCTCCCCCTCCTTTTCTGATCACGAAGATGAAGCTTGTGCTTGTTTATTTACATGTATATATTAATATTTTTTGTCAATACTGAAAAACAACACGTACTATTCTAAGTCGAAGCCCCACGCCGGGAAAAAAATCTGTTGATAAAAGATGTCCTCATTGGTAGTTTATTTATATAGCTTTCATCTAGATTCTCTTAAAAAATGTACGTCGCTGAGATATTTTTGAAAAACGCTTATCGTTTTCTTTAATTGTGTAAGATTGCTCTTCATGTATGCTATGTTATCTGTTTTTTCCCCACATTTTCGTGTCGTTGAAAGATTACCAGTAACAAGTTTATAAAAGTCTTCTTTTTTTTTTTTTTTTTTTTTTTTTTTTAAATTTTTCTTATTTAACTTTAATGTACCTTTATCGATCCTTTCCAAAAGTAAATTCATCAATACACAATAATCAGAGAAAGAAGGAAGGATATGGTTCCGATTATAGTGCATTTGATCATATGTGTTCTTTGAATTTTCAGGTATTTGAAGATTACGATTGCATGCTGAACCAAACAAATATCGGCCACAATAATAACAAATATTACGTTATCCAAGTCCTGAAAAGGCTTGGTTCTCCCACCTTTTACGCTTGGAATCGATGGGGACGAGTGGTGAGTACAATACATATTTATTACTACAAGTTCATTGGTAGTGTAGACACTTAGAAGGGGTCGAAATACAGGCGTGGATCCAGAATTTTTTTTTTTACAGGGGGAGGGGTGTCACCCCAGTCAAAAAAAAATTCTTACCCAGAAATTTCCTGACAAGCAAAAAAAAAAAAAGGGAAAAAAAACTTAACTCCTTTTCCAAACGTATGAAACCCAGAAAATTTCTTGACTCTGCAAATTCCGGGGGGGGGGGGGGGTTCCGGACCCTCCTCTAGATCCGCGCATGTTAATACATGTATGCTTTGATGTTTTGTTACAACGCGAAATGTAATAACAACGCAAAATGTTGCTTTATTATATTTTACGTCGAGATCAACGAGAATGTAATAACGCAAAATGTAACAACACTATTTTTGTATTATTACATTTTGCGTTGGGATTAACGCAAAATGTAATAATGCACTTTTTGGTTGTTACATTTTGCTTTACTCAATTTTTGGGTTGAGGACAACGCAAAATGTAATAAAACAAAATGTAATATAACAAAATACTATTTTTTTTTTGTATTGTATTCAACAAAAACGTGCGTTACTAAATCTAATAGTATATTTTTCTTACTTTGTTTCTAACATTTTGATTTAATACTTTTAAAACATTAACTTAACTTTGATTGACATGTCTATTTACAATCTGTCTGTATTATATATTCATCACTGACATTCTTAATTAACAAACATTGACCATGGGTCCATATATGCATGTACGACGTGCATGTGTACATTGGTTAGCAGGTTAGAAGCGTATGTGTGTGTGTGTGTCTGGCGAGGAGAAGCGGAGATGGGGGGTTACTTCGTATGTGTATCATTGTATTTTTATGCGCATGCAGAAACTATCCATTTTATTATTGGAGAGAGAGAGAGAGAGAGAGAGAGAGAGAGAGAGAGAGAGAGAGAGAATTTTACTTTTCCTGGTCTGCAATGCACAATGATTTGTAAAACAGTATGAAATCTTAATTGACAAGAAACCCCCTCCCAACTATATTTACATCTGCCAGTAAAAATAAATAGATTTCTTTCCTAATTTTCATGCATGTGCCTATCAAAAAGTAAAAGCAAACTGATACACTGATCAACGAAATTAACCCCACCCCCACACACACGTGCGCACCCTCGTTTCCAATTTGCAACACCTTAGATTTGAATATCAACTGATTTTAAATCAGATCTAATGAAAAATTAAGCATATGTTTATTTTTCCTTTTGTTTTATTTTCTTTCCGTTTATTTTCTTCATCCACAACTCAATTGAAAATGGATTCTCAACCTGACTGAACGAAAGGTGTGTTATTACATTTTGGGTTGTTGCATTTTGCTGCGCGATGCAAAATATAACAACGCAAAATGTAATAAATCGTATTGTTACATTTTGCGTTATTACATTTTGCGTTAATCTCGACGCAAAATGTAATAATGCAAATTATAATTCCTAAAAAGTCTCTTTTACATTTTGCGTTTAGCATTTTGCGTTGATATCGACGCAAAATGTAATAACGCGCAAAATGCAATAATCCTGGTTTATTACATTTTGCGTTGTTATTACATTGTTACAATCCTTGTAATCGCGCAATACTGTACCAAACAGTTCTTTATTGAAATGATATCAAAAATATAAACTTTCCTCGGTTGTATATAATTTTTTATCAAGCATTTCTCAGCAATTTTTCAAAGGCCTTTTGTTTGCTGTAGATCAGACTGAAGTTAAATAGCATTTGAAAGACCGTATTTTGCAGAGAGTCTTTGCATGGTGCATATATGGTATCTAGGTTAAGCTTATTTCATGTCTCGTTGCTTGACGGTGAGCAACATGCAGCAAAAGTCCGAAAATATACCGACAGAAGAACAATTGAAATCCTCAAATGTAAAAGATATTTACGGTAAAAATATTTATGATTTACAATTAATTGAGAGCAAGTATAAAATTTCATTAATGTTTGTTAAATAGGGTGAGGCAGGTGCCAACGCAATGAAAGGACCTTTCAACACAGCCGATGCTGCAATCAAGGATTTCACCAAAAAGTTCCAAGACAAGACTAAAAATAAATGGGACAACAAGGACTCTTTTTCTCCGGTGAAAGGGAAGTATACAATGATTGAAATGTCTCTGGAGGACGAAGACGAGACAGACGCCCCTGTTGAAGTAAGTGTACATGTGTTACCAGACCGAAGTTGGGGGGAGGGGGTGTTCCTGTATTCTTAAGAAATAATTTTCAGGATGGCTGTAAAATCACATATTTTATAGGGCAAATTTTCATGCTCTGAGGGAAATACTAGTAATTTGGTTTGTGATTTTTTTTTGTGGTTGAAGACTTGCACATATATGATACTTTCCGTTTTAATTTTAAAAATTTCGTAGACGACATATTCTTATGTATTGTCATATTGTAATTTTTGAATTTACCGGGTGGTAGTAAATACAAAAATTACAATATGACAGTATATCATCATACCAGGAAAACAAAATCAAACCCACAAAAAATTAATGTTTTCACACTGGGTGATTAATTATCTAAGGAGCAGATTTGATCTATAAAAAGAGTTTTCATTTCCGTTTGCTCTTGTCCCTTTGCTAATTTTGACCCCCCCCCCCCCATATGTATTAAAGCTTAAAATGTTCATTGAAAGTCAAAAAATATATATATTTCAAACAAAGTTCATCCAATAATGTTACGAAAAAAAAGTTCTATCAAAGTCAATGGATTATTGTTAATTGTCTATAGGTTAAATCGAAGTCCTCCGGACCGACAGAAAAGTGTACACTGGACGCACCCACCCAGTCCCTCCTGAAACTCATCTTTGATCATGATATGTTCAAGGACGCAATGAAGAGTTTTGACATTGGTAAATATAATGTAAAAATCTTTTAAGAAATAAACATTTATGTATCAGTATCTGTATATAGATGAGTTGAAAATGATATTACTAAACACACTATCAAAATAAAAAAAAAATAAACTAAAGAAGAAGAAAATTATGAAATATATGACGTACATGCATTTTGTGATTTCAGCGAAGACAGAGACCTTATTCTATTTCAGAATGATTGGCCTTTGACTGTGGATTCATATTAATGATTTCATTTCTTACTCCATCAGATGTAAAGAAAATGCCATTAGGAAAACTGAGCAAAACACAAATCGCTAAGGGATTCGAGGTCCTGGAAGAGCTAGAAAAAGCAATAGATTCAAGAAATAATACAAAAATGATGGAACTGTCCTCCAAGTTTTACACAGTTATCCCCCATGATTTTGGGAGGAGAGTTCCTCCTGTAATGAGGACATTAGAAGCTGTTCGTCAGAAATACGACATGTTGTTGGTGAGCATTCCCTTTTGTCTATTCTGGAAGCCTTGACGAACATCTGCATGCTAAAATCGGAAGTTAAAACGTGTATTGTAATATGCTTTCCTTTTTTAAAAAGGTTTTGGGCGACATAGAAATTGCACAGACTCTTGAAAAGGAAAGAGAAAAAGTCGCATCGGTGTGTATTTTTTCTTTTATGTCCATTTATTAGGAGGAAAAAAATCTTATTGGATGAGAAAATATTAAAGAATTATATATATATATATATATATATATATATATATATATATATATATATATATATATATATATATATATATATATATATATATATATATATCGTTGAATCTGTTTTCTTTTAAAAAATCAAGGAATCTGAAAAGCAGCCTCATCCCCTGGATGTTGATTACAATCTACTGAAGTGTGAACTCAAACATCTAGACCCCAAATCCAAGGAATATAAGGTAACACACACAAACACATCCTCACACGCATAGACACACTGCAACATGCATAAACAAACTTGAACACAAATACATATGTAAACACACACACAAATAAAAACTATCATTTTGAAATATTTTTAAAACACAATTTAACTACATATATTTAACTTATTTAATTACATATTATACCTGACCTTACACATTTAAATCTTAAAATAACTTAAGGAGATGGGCGAACATAGCGTGCAGAAAGCCTACAGCTTCAGATATATAAAAATCATGTTCACTTTGTGAATTTAGTATTTAGAGTAAAGTTCTCATTATTGAAATTTAAGAAATTATCATAAACAAAACTTTCCTTAGGAAAATTTTCTCGGGAAAATTTTATTCTTTTATTAAAAAAATCAATGTGGTATTCGTGGGGTTCGAACCCTAGCAATAAAAATCCTGAGTATCATTTTCTTTCGAGACTAGCACACTAACCACTAGACTACACAAGTCCTGATAAATAGTGGCATTTAAATCATGTTTGTGATATGACCTTGACTTAATGGACTTCGAAAAGATGCGAATATTATGTCATAAAAGTATATTTTTAAGGTATAGTGGGTCATTGCTCCATATTTTTCGTAACCAAAAAATGTATATTTTTATGCAAACTTTGAGGATTAACTTTCAAAAAGGTGGAGCGAAGACCCACTCATATCGAAAAAAAGTATTAGAATATGAGAAAATGACTCTTTATGCCCGCTTTGTGTGTGTCTAATATTTCACAGGCAAATAATTTTAATCTTTGAGGGATTTTTGCAAATTGTAGAGATTTTCAATAAAGTATATTTTAGTGTTAGACGAAATATCAAGGAAAATTTTGATTTAATTGAAATTTAATTTTTTAACTTCATGTTTGTCACACTATAGGCTTATCGCTCGCCATGTTCACCCATCTCCTTTTTTATATCTCCAGCAAATCAGTGAAGAGACTTGTTATTTGAATATTTTCAGGTTTTGGAGACGTATACAAAAGAGACTGGAAACAAAGGGGGCTGGAGGGTGCCTAAAATCAAACACATCTGGTCCATGCGGAGGGAGGGGGAGGTAAGGAGTGAGAGGGAGAGGACTTCATACTATAGTATAGTTAATGGGACTGTGGAGTCCATTATGATTACCTACCGGTACATATAGTATATAGTACTAATTACTAATTTACTGGTACATGTAGTACTTATTACTAAATTACCAGTACTTGTAGTACTTATTGCTAAATTATCAGTACATGATGTATTTATTATTATATTACCAGTATACGTATATACAACTTAGTGCTTATTACTAAATTACAGTGTACCACTGTAAGAGATTCTTACCTCCAACATTACATTTTTTAGATTATGATACTTTTCAGTTGAAAGGTATGAAAAATAAACTTAATCTTTTACAAGGTGGTTGCGCATTTAAAGAAAAGATGCATGACATACATGTATTTGCATTTTCAGAGAAAAAAGTTTTCATCGAAAGAAAAATGAAAATTAAATATAAGACATTTTTACATATGTAGTAACGAAATTACTCTCGGAATTCAATAAAAATTTAATTGAAAACAGATTCAACAAAAGTGTTTTAAATTACAGGAAAAACGATTTAAAGCACATGATAAAATTACCAACAGAAAACTTCTGTGGCACGGGACGAATGTGGCGGTGGTAGCGGCCATCTTAAAGAGCGGCCTGCGGATCATGCCCCACAGTGGTGGGCGTGTCGGAAGCGGAATTTATTTTGCTTCCGAAAACAGCAAATCCGCCGGGTATGGTAAGTTTTAGAAAGAATAATCTAACTAGCTGTGTTTCAGTATAGGATGGGACTTAATGGAACATTGAACTTGAAAGGTTATATTACATTTCCAGTTGAACCCACCTTTTAAGACTTCTGTTCATATTTTATTAAATTCAAAACTGTTACGTGTATTCTGAAGGGATGAAGATCTTCGTCATGTTTTAATATGCTATTCTAATCTACATTTCAGTGCAATGTGCTGGTAAAACTGGTATAATGTTTTTGAATGAAGTAGCACTGGGAAAAGAGCACCACATTACGCGAGATGATTGGACCTTAAAAGCAGCGCCCGCTGGGCATGACTGTATCATTGCGAAGGGATGGACTGAGCCTGGTAAGAGAGAGAAAGAGAGAGAGAGAGAACACAAATTTTATAAGATCTTCCCTATATACTTAAACATGATCAACCCGACATAATTCTGTGGCTGGACAGTAATTAATTAACTTAATATACAGGTCTAATGAATATTTAGGCTGCATTCACCAAGATCATTTCTCAATTTATAATATAAAAAAAATATATAACAAAGATATAACTGTAACAACCTAACTCTCAAATCCAGTACTTTTATATTATGATTAGGACTAAGAAACACTGACTAATGGCGTCATCATGTAACCAATCCATAAATATTTTGACATCACAGAAAATAGCATATATCAGTTTCGTACTTCATGTTCGGTCGATATGCTTTAATTTCGAAAGAAAGAATGACTTTAAAATTATTTTTATATTGTTTAAATTCCACCGAATTTTTCTGTTTGTTTGTTTGTTGTTTTTTTTTTTTTTTGTTTTGTTTTGTTTTGTTTTTTCCTAATTTTACTACTTTTGTCTTAATACAATCAACTGATTTCAGAATTAAAATGCCAAAGTTTTGATTTTAGATCCAAATAAGAACACAAAGATCAAACTGGACGGTAAGGATGTCGTTGTACCTCAGGGGGTACCCCTCTCTCAGCCGGAGTACGCTAACAAGAGCAATTTTAGCCAGAGCGAGTACCTTGTTTATAGGGAGAGCCAGAACATGATGAGGTACCTCGTAATGGTGGACTTCTAGAAACTGCCTTTAATATGTTACATCCTGGTGTATTCAAAGGACTCTTGAGGGGGTGGGGTGGGTTTTGCCAGCATAGTAGTCAACTAGTATAGGAGAAAATAATGAAGTGTCTGTTTAGTCCTGTTATGTGTGTGGTGAACTCTGATAGGCTTATTTCCGTTTCTGTCGTGTTGAGAAACCCATCTTTTTAAAAAATATTAGTTTTGATTGTTGTTAGAAAATATTTCCTAATGAATATTGTTCAAGTTGTTAAGTACATGTATTATGCGAGCGTACGTAAACATGCAGATTTTTGAGCGTATAATTTCTTACTTCTGCTTAAGACGTACTCTAGACTCTTTGGGAGGAAAAAAAATGTATAATTATAATATGTATGACAAACAGCCTCAATACCAACAGAAAGGAATATATTATAGAACTCTCCACATGTCTGCTTATAAAGCTCCATGACAAGAACATTTATTAGAGAATCAAATTATATCAAAGAACATTATTCTATGATTATTCACATTTCATAATCCTCTTGTAGGATCACAAGAATTTCGTAATACACGTTTGTTTTACATAATTATACAATGTGTATTATCGATACCTTCACTTGTATATATTTAAAGAGCATTGTCTGACTAAATATCAATACATAAGAAGTCAGTACGTATACGATAGGTAATCATCATAAAATATGCATGATTCTTTTTTTTTTTACTTTCATGTAGCATGTGTAAATTGCATATTTTATTCCACAAAGCCGGGAAATCTTGTTTGATAGATGACTGTGGTTGCATTACTTTTGTTTATCTTAACCTATGATTATAAAAGTAAAATCCTCGAACAGTACTTATTTTATAGATCTTTAAAATTGTTTTCAAACATTATGCCATATTTAGGAATGTGTAGTCTAATAGAATTCCGAAATTTGTATTTTAGTGATGTGTTTTTATTTATTATTATTTTTGAGATTTAATTTATACACTTTGAAAGAAACTTTTAATTATAATTTATGTCTCTTAATTATGCTTTTATTAATTTTACTATTCATTCAAAGGTATTTATGTATTAAATGGTGTATTCTAAGTTTTAACACTACTAAATCACCGGTTTATTTAGAATGTAGCATTATAGTACATTTATGTATTGAATTTATACCACGTTAGTGAAATAAACTAATTTTACCTGTACTTAAATTTGAAGAGTTTTATGTAATGGGAAGCATTGTTCCTTTTTCCCTGTCAGTCTGTAAAAAGCTTGCTCCCAGACAGCGTTGTGGGTTCAAGCCCCGACCCACGTCTAGATAAAAAAAAATAGGTTTTAAGGATAAATAACACAAAAATTTGATGCCTGGATTGATATACGAGGGGTTATCAAAAAGTTCGTGGACTGATGCGATAAAATTAATGCTATGTAGTCGTTGATTACAAAATTTATAGGGAACATAAAACAACAAAAGTTGAAGAAGTGTTGAAAATTTCAGCTTGATATGTTGATTATTTGCCAAATTATCATTAAATAAAAAATGCATTATATGATCACCCGGCGCTGTCACCGTTTGGTTTCATGACGTCCGGCAACGTCATTGTTTCTCAATGCACGCTCTTTCTGCCTCAATACACTTATCTTGATGAGATTCTCTGGAGAAAAGTAAAATTCTAAATCCCTCTTGTTTATATGACTTTACAATGTTATGAACTCTTGATTTCAATGCATCAATATTGTAAATATTAAATCTATACATACATGTAGGAAAAGATCCTCGCTTGATTTTGCCAGCATAATTTTCTTGTCGGAGTTCAATGTCAACCAAAGATCAACGTCACTTTTCGACATGACTTACTTTGGACACCCTGACTACAAATCGATATTAACCGTGTGTCTCTTTTCTTGCTGAATTTCTTTTGGTATTTAAAAACAAGTACTTTGGGTAAATTGTATTTCTCTGTAGCTTGTTTAAACATTTTCTGAGGCTATGCCAGGTTTTCCAGGGGCTGAGGCTTTATAGAATGTTGTAAAATGACACCCTACCCCCTTTCGAGGTCATTTTAAACCCTTTATTGTTTGGACATTCAAAATAAAATTTACGATAAAATTTCATTGAATGTACAGAATGAGGTAAAACTTGCAACTCTTACGAAAAAATTGTGTCATATCAGATGAGTGAATTAATGTGATTTTCGGATGCCAAATGCTCATATAAGGAGAGTTTTCTCAGTTACACTCAGGTAGAAAATACGTTCTTTTCGGGGTTGCGCCGCCTGGACATACCATTACTTACAAAAACAGTTACGATTCACTAAAAAAATAAAACTTACGATTTATAGTTTATTTTACAGATAGAAAAGATGATGCTTATTAAATGTTTAAAAATTCATTGATGTACATATAACGGTTTTAATTTTATGGCGCTAGTCCACGAACTTTTTGATAACCCCTCGTATATTTTTTGACTGATTTTGAATAAAAATGACGTAAATAATAAATCCCTTAAATATAAAGAAATCGTAAGTTTTCTTTGGTGCTTAAATATATGCGACTTTGTTTTGTTTTCTATATAATTCTATACAAACATTTGGATATATTTTTTAACATTGCGACAAAATCTTACAAAGTTTTCCCACTTTACCTGGTAAATATTATTCAGGTTACTTATTCGAATATAAATCTATGAGAAATTCTGCTGATTTCTGAAGAAAAAAAAAAGATTGTTTGTGTTATTTATCCTTAAACAATTGTTCCTTCGCCAAGCGTTTGTTTTTAGAAGTGAAAGTTGCTGGTCTTTCGAATGAGGCCCTAAAAACCTTAGGCCCTCTGTCACGGTAGGCGCTGGCACCAATAAGAACCCTCACTGATCAATATATGTATTGTCTAATACAGGTCTAAATTTGAAGCCCTTCACCAGTATATGGTGACGTTCTCTATATGAGTGAAAAGCTCTAAAATGGGACGTAAACATTTTACATGTACCATAAATTTTTTTCCTAATATGTATATTGGATGCATATATCTGGTTCTCTCTCTCCCCCAATTAGTTGCAGTAATTATTGTATTCAGGTGGATATGTATGGAAAGCCAACGGGTTCAAAATTCCAACTTTGTAACTTCGTAAGGTCTACGAATTACACGCGAGCATCGACAACACTTGCATTTACATTTTACACTTGTCAAATTATGTTGGATAGTTACAATTAACAAATTGTGACAGAACAATTGACAAATTATGAAATTATGATTTACAAATTCAGGTTTACATGTGTACATTTTAAGAATTACTGAGGTGGAATTTTGAACCCGTTGGCTTTCCATAGATATGGTCAAGTACATTTATTTCGAAAATCTTCCGCACGGTACGATAATCAGTGTGTAGGATTCTACCTTTTATTAATGAATTGTCAATTACACATAAGTTTATATCACAGCAGGATTTTTTTTTTCATTTAAACTATCAGAGTACATGTAAAATCAAAGTTATTAGTCTACATACAGGGTGTTTCAGAAAACATGCAACTATTTTCATTAGTTACATTTTACTCGTGTTTCATCCAATACCATCCACCAACGTTAAATTAAAAGGTACAATTTCAAAATTTATTCTTGTAAAAATAAAATTAATCTGGCAAATAGATAATGAGTTACGAAAGAATAAAGAAAACCTTTAAAATTTCACCTAGTTACAAAATATGTTCTGAATAGGGTCATTTTTGCTGAATGAATAGATGTAATTGATGCAGGAAATTTCTGTATGTACATGTATTTGAAATTGGGAGTTCAAAATAAGCACATGTACTGTAATCGCCAACAAAAATAAATTTTAGATTTTTATTATCATGTTTTGTATATACATTGTATAAATCAAACATCACATAGAAAATATATATTTACATACTTTATTGCAGGGGGAGATCCCAGTATTTTATATCTTTACTGGGTTATCACAAATATCACAAAATATTAACAATCAGGCCTAATAAAAATAATCTTTTCCCTTGGACACCTTCCATTATCATCTATGGTATTCAGCCAAGAAATTCACACAATGAAACAATGAAAGATCAGTAAACATGTAAATCTAATTGGACACTTCATAGTTGAAGGAAAATTATTTCATTTAACATCAATATTATATCTATCATTTTTCTGTGGGGTCATTTTTTTCTGTCAATCACTTTGGGAAAACAATGGAGATTTTAGGCCTATGACCAGCTGGCACACATTAAAGACAATTTTTGCCCCCCCCCCCCTCCAAAAAAAAAATAAATTATCCATTATAGAGTTAAAATCATTAATAAATCATTACATATGCATAATTATATATACTAACGGTACTTTTCAATAAAAAAGGACAATTTTTAGAAAAATATACATTTTTGGGGCAACCATTTACTCTGAAAATACACAACTGACTAATTCAAACAGCACAGTGTGATAAGTTCAGGACACCTATGCTTAAATTGGAATTCAAATACATGTACATGTGAATTGTACAAGTGAAAATATATATGGTAATACCATTGGTCCAAATATAATATTTCATCATTTAATCTAAAATCAATACAAAATAATTTGAGACAGAAACGAACACATATATGTTATCACAGGAAAAAAAAATTGAGAACAATTTAAACACATTCAAAGTGCCTCCCTTATTTAAAGAATCTGAGACTTCTGTTAAAAGAAGTTTGACAATTAGGAACATCATATGACTGTAAATTTCTGTGGCACCCAAGACTGAAGAGACCATTTTCCATCCACTTTCTTTGTTGGAAAATGTTTTTTTTTAATGTACCCAAGAAAAAGCATTAAAAAACTAGAAAATTTTGCTTTGAAATTGATAATTAATCTACACAATACATGTAAAAAAAAAAAAAAACCTATTTCCTTGAATGCATACACCTTGAAGTCCAATTGATAAAACTAATAATTTCCCTGTAATATATTTCTTTTACATTAAGTGATCACAATAAATGACAAAACATTTCTCTGCATGTGTCAGTTTAGCACATTTCCTTAGTTTCCACTCCTCTGAATTTTCCTGCTTTCTATTACACGAGAGTTACAACAAGGGAAGTACACGTAATATGAACATTTTTACAGAATTATTTTTACACTTTTATCAAAATATCTCATGAAAAAATTTTTCAAAAATCAATTATTTGTATTCTGCATGGCCAAATAAATAGATGTACGAGTTTATAAATGTTTTAAAGTTTTGGTGTAGAAATACGAGGCAGCACATTAAAAAAGTATACCATGAAAAGCAGTTGAAAACAATATACACAGTAGCTACACATTTGTTCATGGCACATAAAGATTCAAAATCTCATTTAGCAAACAATTCATTTGATTATATTTTGTACATGCCATCTACAATTTTTCAATCAAAATTGTATAAATCATGAACATGGTCAAGAAAATTGCACTTCTATGAAACTTCCTTACAGGAATATGTTACCAATTCTTAAATGATTCTTACATTTACAATGTAAAAACAACTAATAAATATATGTTTTTGATAAATGTCACTTAATCAATTTATATGATAATTAAATTTTACTTTCAATGCAAAGACTAACTTATTAATCAAAACATGAGGACAACCTTGATTCTGCAGTGTATATTGTGAATCCCTATAAATATTGCTGATGGTTCTTGTGATTTTGATATTTAATTCAGTGTTTGCTAATTGATGGTTTTTCTTAAATAAAGGTACATGTATTATATATTAGAACATACATGTAAACCACAAAAATCAAATCTACTGAATTAAAAATAAGCTATCGGTACTTATTATACTGTTTTGTTTAATGTAGGCACTGCAGTATTTCTACCAGGGTGATCAATGAACATTAATAATCACAAAAGAAATGTGATGGCTTTTGACAAATTTCACTTGGTGACAATGCAGATAATATAAATTGTTACTGATGTACATGTGTACAGGAAAAAGAACCTCAATCATGTAATGTACAAAAAGGAATATTATGCTATCAACCTGAGCTTTAGGATGTACAGTACAAGCAGCACTCTCTTTAAACCCTTGACAAACTTCACATACTTATCATGTAAACACATGTACAATTTACATGTACTTCAATCACTTCCTAGAATTTAATAATATCGTTTTCTGGTGTATATTTCATAAAATATTAACTTTATTGCACATGCTGGAGAAAACCAAATTGTAAGGAAAAAATTGTTCAGTTTTCCATGGCTTCAAAGTCACAGGTCCATGACCGAGGAATGAGATAATCCAAAAAGTTGTCCTGGAAAGTATCAAGAATGAGTGTAAAGATTATCATAAAATATCCCCTCAGGTTGGTTTTATGTCCTTACTGTTATAATCATGAACAATTTCCTCAGTCTTGTACACCATTGAATTTCTTTGTGTTTTTGAGCCCCCCGCCCCTCCCCTCATTTTAACTGTTTAAGGAGTGGTAAAACTAACCGTATTCTCTGGACACCTCTGTCGAGCATACCATTCTAGGCTGTACAAACACATCAACATTCCATTTCCCATGATCAACATCAGCCACAGAAACACATTCCAACCCCTACCCACGCCTTTAAAGAAGATGAAGCCAACTGAAAACGAAAAGAAATCATTTTCGATCAAACATACATGTAAGTGAACATATGTACCACTGGAATATTTTGTAATGATTATGTCAACAAGTACAGCTACCTTTAAAGATATAAAACAATATAGCAATAAAACATGTCTATAAAAAAACAGAACATAGACAGAATTTAAATATTTGGCCAATCAGTTATTTTTTCCTAGCTATAAATTGCCTAGAAAAATAATATTCACTTATATATATATATATATATATATATATATATATATATATATATATATATATATATCATCAAGTTTCAAGATGAAAAAAAATATCTTTGTGGTATGAAACTGGTATTAAATCAACAAATTGAGGAGAAAGGAAAGATAAAATTCATCAAAGTTATATGTACATGTATGAGCAAAGTCAAAAACAGAAAAATTCAGGTGCCCAAAACTTTACTACACAATTGACTACACAATGCCAACAGTTGTATATTCAGAATGAAGTCTCATACTTACACCCAGCTCCCATGAACATGACGAACAAGACGGGATAGAAAAACTTGAAGCACATGATCAACACGTACTCGTGGGCAACAGCCGAGATCAAAAACACACAAGCCATGGCAAGGGAACGATTGTTGGGGAAAAGCTGTGAATTATCAATTCAATTAATTATGTATTTATACATAATGTACAAAATACATATATGTACTTCAACAGTATTTTTAAATACTGTTGTACAATAGTTTCACATCTTTCACAGACTAAGGACTTCATTTTCTTAGTACATGTACAAGTATATTACATGTACTTAAGCAAATGAGTGAATTTTATTCCTTAATGAATGCCTACATGTATATGAACACTATAAAATATACAAATTGAGTTTCATTTTCTTGCCTTTCTCAGAAACCTAAATAAATGACTCATCTACATTCTGTATATTAATACTCTATATTCATGCGCGATCCTACATGTTAGATATTTGGTGAGTAGAAACTAAGACAGTTCTACTAGTTATCAACTACCCGGTATTAATTAATACAAGATGAATGGAAAAACTAACAACATATTTAGCAAATCATCAGTGTTTAAAAATTATCAATTTTAATAGAGTTTAGCAATTGTGGATAGAGATTACAAGGCTGTACAGATGACCTCAAATAAAATACATGTAAGATTAGTTTATACCCTAGTGTCTCTATAAAAAAAAATATAAATCAAAATAGGAAATACCTTGAAAGCATCCTTGTAGATGTAAGTGTACAACCAGTCATGTACAACAATATTCCAAGTCCTGTAGTAGCTAGCAAATGATGTGGAATTCCACCAGTCCTATGGAATTATATAAAATAAGCAAATATTTTAATAAAAGTAACAATTTCCATTAATAAATTTTAAATAAAGCTATCTCCTGTAAATGATAGTTATCAAAAAAATGTTTAAAGGTAATTAATATAGATTGATGCTCATGGAATGTGTTAAAAAAAATCTTTTCAGAATACAATTTGTATTTATGTGGTATACAACAATAAAAGTAACATAACTGATACACAGTGCAATGCTGAACAAACCTTGTAAAACATTCTGTCTGCAAAAGTCATCATTTCAGCAAAGGCATTAAACCAGGAATGAAGAATAGCAAAGAAACCTAGAACAAAATGGAAATGTTCAATTAATCTAAATATAAACTAGATCATTACAGCCCTCATTTATACATGATTGTATAATCAGTCTGCTATTCATGTTCATATGTATAAAAAATTCAAAACTTCTATACTCCCATTTAAACATCACTTACCCAAAACTAAGACTAGAGTGGCAGGCAACATGGATCCAAACACTGACAGGATCAAAGCTTTGGCTGTTATGTGTTCACGGCCAAAGTTACGGAACACGGGCACTAGGAACCTCTCAAAGATGTAATATGTGTAGAACAGACAAGCAAGCACCTGTCCCAAGTTACTGACCACGTAACTCCAGCGAATCTTCTGTGTCCTGTAGAGTAGTCAATTATTTTTAATACATGTGTAACTAAGGAGGAGAAAAAAATGCAAATGACCATACTAGGATTAGAACCTAGGCCCCCTGAATCAGTAGTCAAGTGTTCTACCAACTGAACTACATGGGCAATGGTTATCAAACCTGCCTGATCACTACACATGTTTTTGTTTCAATTCAGTTATTAAGAGGTAGAGAAAATGATGTAACTGTTGAACAATCTCTACTGTCTTTTACATTTATGGAATACTATTTTAGTTGTTGTCAAAAAATATCAATGAAATGACGCTAAGTACTAAATGGACATGTTCCTAACAGTGAAAAGGAAAATCTTTTGTTTTATTCAGAGAAATGTCTCTGTTGATTAAATATATGCTATGAATACTTCTCCAATTCAGGGCTCAAGCAGTAGCCTATTGTATATAGTCCTTGACTCATTTTATCAATATGTAATATTTGGTTATTCTTAAAAGAATTTGAAGAAATATTATCTGAGTGTATATATATCACAGTTTATTTTCATTGCTGTTTTCAAAAGTAATTCCCAGAGACTAACCTGAAATTTGACACAGAGAGAACTAGTTTTTTTGAGTTAACATTTCTCATTTATTACCTTGGATACGCGTCCCTGTAGATAAGGGTTGGGAGGAATTACCTTGGATACGAGTCCCTGTAGACAAGGGTTGGGAGGAATTACCTTGGATATGAGTCCCTGTAGACAAGGGTTGGGAGGAATTACCTTGGATATGAGTCCCTGTAGACAAGGGTTGGGAGGAATTACCTTGGATACGAGTCCCTGTAGACAAGGGTTGGGAGGAATTACCTTTGATACGAGTCCCTGTAGACAAGGGTTGGGAGGAATTACCTTGGATATGAGTTCCTGTAGACAAGGGTTGAGATTACCTTGGATACGAGTCCCTGTAGACAAGAGTTGGGATGAAGAGGAAATACAGATACTTGGAGAAATCAGGACAAACGTGATCCTCAGAACTATCATCTGTAAAACATACACAATGCTCCATACAAAGATTGTATCCATTGCAAATATATACAGGTATACAGAGATAATGAGGACCTTATTTTGAAGCAAATCAATTGGGTATGAAATGCTTAATCACAATTTTTTTGGTCAAAAGAAAATTCCATATGAAAAAGAATTTTATTTAATGATTTTCAGCAATTTGTCCTCAAAAATCAGCATATATTTTTGCAATACCCAGAAGTAATATTAGCTACTTATAATGCAAAGAAAAGTAACTCTTACACTCTGATGCAGAATGAATTGTTGGCAATTTTAATTTTAGCAATCTCAAGACTCATTAATAATGCCAATATTGAATCCTTGCTTGAAATTATAGGACAGAAAAAAAGTGAATGTTAGTGTACTACCTTTTTTGAATGCTAAAACTTTAGCGGCATTTTCTCTCACAAAAGCATGGACTTTCATCATCAATCTGATCTGAAATTGGCAAATTTGCTATTTATAGCATAACCTCTCATCAAAATGTCAGGTCTACAAGGACAACTCATTTTAGGGAATGGTTTCACAAACATTTAGGTTACATAAAAGGGGACAGCACAAATAACAACTTGCACATTTTTCTAAAAATCTATATAATGTCCTTAGTGAATACACATTGTCAGATTCCTGATTCCTAAATCCATGCTAACAGATTTATTTTTTTCCCCTACATGATATAGGTCTAACATATGAAGAATTTTCAAAGCCAAATCTATAGTTGACAATACAGAATGATGCTTTCTGTACTACATGTATACAGTACATAAGGTCATATACTTATATATCCAGGACCTTACAAGTATTAACAGAAATTATTTTTAAAAGCATTTTCATGTGTGTAAAAAAAAATTCTCGTTGTCATGAGAAAACCCTTGCCTGTTCAGCTGTGACAATGATACTGGACCCTGGGGGTAAGGCATTGTCTGTGATGTACTTAACGGGCCACACAAGAAAAACCAGCTGATAGAGAATGTAGACACATCCTGCAGCGATGTCATATCCACCTAAAAGGGAAAAAAAATTGTAAATCAATCAAAAATGATTGAAATTTCCTCCACTCAAATGACCTTCATTCTAAGTGTACTCATGTGAAATATCATGTCATTTTCACTGATACATGTACTATGGAATTTTGAGTGTTGCTGACAAACAAAATGATGGTGTCAGATAATCTTAATGACCTAATGCACTGACCAATCTATGTGAAATTTTCTTCTTTTTTTCTTTTTCATTAGTAACATTTGGTTTGATGTGAAATGTACAGCATATGTCATTGTTTGAAAGTCACAAGTACAGTAAAACCTGTCTAATCCAGACACCAATTATTTCATAGAAATTTGCCAGATTACACAACATTCGGGATCAGACAACATTTGTTTTACTGTATAAGCTCAAAATGTATTGAAATTCAAAGCTATTGATGAAAATGTACTTAAGATTCTAAGCCATACTAATGTAACAGTTGAACTGATGACATGTACAGGTACTAAAGATTTCGGGTTATGTTATTATATAAATGGTGGGTGTGTCTGAACCACTCAAAATGTAACACTCTGTTTACTGACCCACTCTGCCTGGTTTTCTGTGCATTGACCAGTAGTAGAAGCCGGGGTAGACCACTAATAATGTAGACAAGGTCATGCTGACCCACAACTCCATGACTTTAGAGAACTTTCCCATTCCATACTGTATCAGGTCAAAGCTGAGATTTAACCTACAACAGATTTCTGAGCTCTGTAAATTACACATTACAATATCAGCATATTTCAAATAAGTTGACAATACAGATAACATATCAATATCCCTTTACATGACATTTTATTATTCGTATTGTTTATTGTAAAATATCATTATTTTTTGGTTTTTCAGTATTTAAGATGTGTTCTGGCATCTACAATAAATTTTTGAACTTGACTATCTTAGTTCTTGCTGCAATTAATACTATAATATTACAGTCGAGTCTTTTTAAAGTATTTTACCAATTATACATGCATGCATGAATCTAACACTGTTAAACATAAACCACTGACTATCTGAATATGACTTACCTCCCTTCATTGATGAGATCATACACTAGAGTATTGAGACTGAACACAATCAAAATAGCCACAAAAATATGGTAGATGGTCTTCACATCTTTTATTCTAAACAAATCTCTGAAATATAAATCATAATTTAACATTAACATCAATTGTCAAAAAAATTCTGTGTTTGCTTGATTTTTTCTCAATTGTTGTCTGTTTGATTAAATAGAATATAAGAACATAAATTCACTTTTTTTTAAAAAAAATGTCAAAATTGAAAACAAAAAAACTCTTGTTTCCAAATTTGCCAGATTAGTCAACATTCAGGATTATGTGTACAGCGTTGTTAAAACTTGTTTTCTGAAAAGTACTACTGTAAAAGGGAAGATTTCAGAATACACAGTATCTGGATTAAACAGATTTTACTGTATACTTTTAACAAAAGTATACATTGGTAAACAGAGGTCTTCATGGGATAACAATTTCATGTTACCCTTAAAAATCAATGCCATGGAATATTTTTTTGTTATACTGAATGTATTTAGAATGAATTTAAAGTAAAATGTCAGTGTGAACCGTACTTGTCAACATTCTGCAAAGTTAACAATTTTTATACTGTTACCCATTGTCTTGCATTTTCAACTGTTGCTATGTAATGTTACCTGGAGGGTGTGGTTGATGCACAATGGTAAGGTAACAGTACTTTTTGGCAAATGTTTTTAAACCAATCAAATTTGACCTTTAACGTGAAAGTTGCTATGAAAGTAAAACAAATAATACTTCTCATCAATTGACAGCAATATTAAATTTTGTAACATTCAGATCTTTAAAAAAGGTCTATCAACTATGTGATTTTCAATTAAATATCTAAACTCTGAAGTGATATAATCTGATTTTCAATGAAAATTGTGAAAAATGTTGACAAAACAAGGATATGTCCTGAACGAATTAAAACAAGGTAATGCCCTGAATGAATTCTTTAAGTGGAGACTTGATGTATATCATGCTTTAAGGAAATCAGAAGTTTCCCCTACTTAGTGATATTATTCAGATAAATTTCCATCCAAGTTACTAGTATTATATTGCTAAATCAGATTCTTTAGTATTAAAGATTTCAATCAGTGCTGGGGCGAGCTGAGTCATTAGAATGTCACTTCCTTTTTGATCTGTAACTTGTATAAAAACACAATGGTCAGATGATCCTACTTATTGTGTATATGTAGTGACATGTACAAACCAAAAGAAGGAAATAAACACTAGACAGTTTTCTCAATTTTAACTAATCATTTATGTAATGTAATATTATTTCTATATGTTTCAGGTATCAGTCATCCTTAGTTAATTAAAGAGTTACTCATTGGATGATGGTTATCATTTATGACTGATACCATATAACCGTCCTTCTGTATTAGCAAGAGATTTTTTTCCTACTTGTCTACTGCAAAATGGGGATTCAATGGTTCCTGCAGAGAATAACTGATTATTGGACAGTTCAATTGATCTTTAATTACTAGTGACTGAAGTACAGTTGTGATATGAAACATTCCGTAATTTGATATTTGATTTATACAGACCTTTTAAGTTTTATTAATGCCTAAAAAACTTGTCCCCGGGGGAGGAGATAACTAATCATTTATGTAATGTAATATTATTTCTATATGTTTCAGGTATCAGTCATCCTTAGTTAATTAAAGAGTTACTCATTGGATGATGGTTATCATTTAAATTTATATATACTTGTATACTTGAATGAAATACAAAATCTAAAAGGAAATGTTAAATATGAAAGCATTTGTTAGTTTGTTACCTCATATGTGTGTATGAATGCTTAAATGTTCAGGAACTTCAAGAATTAAAAAAAATAAAGCATAAATGATTAGAAGTATATTCAAATCATACATATTTCAAATGTAACATCAAATGGATTGATACATTTTTGACATAAGTCAATGTGACATAGGCAACACAGATTAAACAATATAAAATAATTTTTTACCCAATCAAATGATGCGTTACAACCAAAATTAAATTATATACATTATTGAACCTTTGGGAGATACCTACGTTAACACTGAATTCCTGGGCATAAATTCCTTATCTGGAAGTTCACCTCCCTCCCTCTTCTTTTTGCTACAATGTACATATGATATATGTATATTATATATTAATATTAATGCAATATATTACACAATTTTTTATTATCCTGGTACAAATTTAATATTTCTTAAAAATCTCTCCTAAATCTACCATTGTAGAGGATCCCTGATTTTTCACCCATTTATAGTACTATATCATTCTAGCATGATAAACAAGTAAACATGCAGTCAATGCAATATAATTAACATTTCAACATGTCTTTTCAATACAAGTGCAACGTACTATAATGAAGAGCTACAAGTGTATAACTGAAATGAAATAAGAATGTACTAAATATTATAATGAAAATGTTTATCATTCAAACTAAATATGTTCATGGCAGTTAATTTTTTACTATAGAGGACAGATTGAACAGTTAAATGCACAGTTCATATTAAAACTAATATAAAAATAGAAATGCACCTATTGTATGCTTATCCCTATGTATATTTATTTAACATGGTACATTGACATGAAAAGTAAACAATTGATGAAATACTAGATAGATATGAAAATTCCCTTCATAAAAATGAGAGTGAAATTCTACCTATACAGACAGATAAGTCAATACAGACATCTGAAATTATCAACCTAATCTCTGTTGAGTCACGTCATACGACATTGAATGTACAGGTACACGTACAGGTATTTCTTTCCTGTCAATGTGACTAAGATTATCACCCTCGTTAAAATCAGCAGTCTAACACCCTTTCGGACAGTAATATACCCTGTCAGGTATTAACCTACAAATGAGCTGCTGTCTACAGAAATATATCGGGTTGATTGACTGATAAATGGTTCCTAAGATTTTTTGATTTATGTCAATGAACTCTTGGTTATTTAAATACATTGCATCATCCTGGAGAATTGTCAGTGTCTTTAAACATTATAACATATAAAATTTGTCAATATATGAATTTATTTTAAAAGAAAACAATAGATTTTAGAGTAAATTTCTTCGCCGCTATAACATGTAACATGTAAATTTTTCATATTCATATTCGTAAATAGATGAACATCATTGGATATTTTAAGACTGCATAAAGCAAAAAAAAAAAAAAGTAATCTACAGATACTGAATCAGTTAATGCTGTTGAAATTGTTAGCTATATAAATGTATCTTAATGAACATGGGGTTAGAAAATTGGGATAATCATGATAAATAGTGATTTATTTTATGGTAAGTATAAGCATGGTAAGTTATAGAAAATTCCACAGAGATGGACATGCAACTGTGGTATTTACCCCTTTTAACAGAATTAATATTATTATTAAATATTATATAATAACATCAATGCGGTGTATACATGATACATACCAGTAATATGCATTTGTTTTTTTGTCCATTAAGATGTGCTTGTTAAATATAATTACAGTACAGTAAAACTCGTTTAGAATGAACACGGATATAGCAAATTTACGGATATAGAGTTTTGCAACCCCCAGCGAAATTCTTAAAAATTCCTTGTAATATTTATGGATATAACGAACTCGGATATAGTGAATTTACTGTTAAAGCGAACTGATTTTGTGTCCCCTAGAAGAAATTACGAAATTTACAACTCTAATAGCAAATTTTTCAAAGATCTAAATTTAGATCTTTGAAAAATTTTGCTATTAAAGTTGTAAATTTCGCTATAACCGAGTTTTACTCTAACTCCTTACTAATTTTTAATTAAATATATATATAATTATTATACAATAATTAACAATTCAATGATTTACATTAGCAATACCAATTAACAGTGGCCATCACCTGCTGCAAAATGAAAAAAAAGGAATCCATGTCTAACAAGTCTACTTGATTAAAAGTAATTCTAACATCATGCATTTAGGTTGGGAGGACTCAGGAGTAGTCTGAAGAATGAAAATTAATAAATAAATACAGGAAAATGAATTAATCAAACTCCCTCTTATTTGAAATTTACATATTATATAAAAATGTATGAAATGTTTCAAAGAAGTGCTACATACATTACATTTTCATGCCTTAAGTCTGAAACACTGTAAAAACAACAGAAATCAGGCATTATTCTGATATCTAGATCTATACAGTGGCTTCCATTTTATCGGATAGCGGTTTAACGAATATTTCGGCTATTTCAATATAATATCAGAGCACAAAACCATTTCTTATATATTTATTAATAATTTCACCTGATATTCTGATGAGAAAATATTGGAATTTCGTTTTATCTGATACAAAAATTTGGACTATCATAGTGTTTCTTGATAATCAGCACCTTGTTCACACCTCCAACTTCGTATGTGAGGCCTTTGTTTACACAGTTTGACACCAATTACCTTGACTGGCTTGAGTACGATAATGAGGGGATTAGTTACGGCTGGATGCACACAGGCACCTTATCTGTGTCAATAGTGGGCATAGTAAATAGATATGTTTTGATTACAGTTGTGATGATCAGCTTGGATTCAATGATGCACTTGTTAATTATGACAGTTATTTGTAATTTTTTCAGCGTGAAATTTTAATTATTGAACTGATTAGCTTGTGTATGACAATTTGCTTGGATAATGAAATAAGCCTATTCAATCGTTTAACTTGGTCAATTGGCTTAATATTTACTCACTTTTCAGTGCAAAATTTACGGTAAAAATCACAAATGGCCCATTCTATAAAAATACGTCTCAAAATTCATACCATCTTTCTCCACATGGCTCTCAAAATCTCTCTTCAGCAGACAAGAATAAGACTGGTAAACTCACACACAGTATAAAATATGTAACCGTATTAAAGAAACAAATAAAAACGAAACAATTACATATATTTAATATTTTTGTTTATTTTTAATTTACAATCTATCCAGGGAAAAATAGTTTACGGTTATTAGTCAAGCATTTAGTCTACTTCCGTTTCCAAAATGGCGACCATCGAAGAAGGAATGTAAACATGTGCTGAAGAAAGATGGCAATAACTATCAAAGAATATATTCTATACGTCAATTTATTTGAAAAAAGAATTCACATTAAATTCATAGGTAAGTGAAATAAATTATTTTTAGTAAAGTCATTAAGTAAACATGTCAAAAGAAAACGAAAGTGCAAGCTTGAAATTTGCTACGATGTATTATCAATACATGTAGCTCTATACATCTATCTTTGGACTCGGTATGGAGCAATCGGTTATTCTAATTTTCGGCTATTCGGCTAAAACTAGGCTGACAACTTGACTATTCGATAAAACGGGAACCACTGTACCAGTGTAGGCAGGTTAGAGATATATTGAGGGTACTGAGTACAGCAATGAAAAGGCATACAAATTCATCATAATCAGTTGATGCGCACATTTTTTGAGACACATGGGACATTTGGTCTTGTGTACTTGAGAAACACACAGGACAGAACTAAATTTTCTCACTCCGAAAAACCTGATGTAAGAAAGTGAAACGTAGATATGCAGAACCAATGAAATATCTCATAATACTTGAATACTTGAGATGGTACATGTAGTTATAATCACACTGAGTCTCATTTACATACAGTGTACTTGGATTTGTGCAATATTTTTAGTTTAATTTAAAAAAAAAGCGTTTTTATGACTCCATGTCAAAATAGTAAATTCTCAAAACTGGACACTGGGACATCATACATTCCAGTCTGGTGCAGAGTTGTCAAAATTTTTAAATCACTGTCAGACATTTGGTCTGATTTTTGTGATTTTTATGACTTTTTTCAAAACACATCACGTAAACATTCAAATGAGTTGCATCACTGAATAATAAAGGATTGTAACATGCGTAACATGGTCATACTGCCAATTTTACAGAAAAACTCAATTTGAGCAGGAAACATATCAAATGCATTTCATTTTAGCAACTTCCTTCTTGAGTACAGACCTGTATTAAGACTGATTTTGATCAATTAAAGGTCAAGTAAATTTACATTGTCAGGCCCCTGCCCCCTTCATGTCCTACAATATCTACAACCCACTAGAATGTAGCTCTTTATAAATGCTCTCAATGGGTGTATCTCAGATCTTCTCGGGAGTGAAAGGGCTCAAATAGGCACTGTTGCCTGGCATCCAGTCTTAATTCCTTTTTTTAACTAAATATTGTTTAAAAAACTCAGACCATACCTGGAGCGAAGATCTGAGAAGCTGACATTGTTAGACAGACCCTCTTTTCCCTCCATCTGTTCCACTTCCTCTATAAACCCATCCACAAGACTGTCCAGTTCCTGGGTAAAAGCCTGCTGGAGTTCCTGCTTCAGTTGCTGAAATCATAACATCGACACGTGATTATGGTAACGCTCGAACAGTAAGATTGTACTAAGAACAGCATAAATTAAGTCACATTCAAGTTAACATATAATCATGTGAAATCAATTTCTTTTTTGATTTTTGATTTAACATTTGCATGTTCAAACATTTCTGTATCATATAATAATGTACTGTAGATGTACTTTTTTTCTGCGTGGGATTAATTAAGACACGTATGCGGTGATGTCACAGTATCTAATTTTCCGTGGAAATTTGTCACAGCATACTAAATGTACATAAGACATACAAAGGCAATCCAAAAAATTCCATTTGATTTTCTACTCATGGATTAAACTGAAACTGTGACGCCCAATGGACAAAGTATGTTTATAGTATAAATATAAGTTACTGAAATATGAGTTGATATATATAATTTTTGTATTAGTGTGCTGTACATTTCACAACAATAAAGAAATCATGTATTTATAACCAGTGTCATACATACCTGAGCTTGAGACTTTATCTTCTGGTAGCCGATTTGAGAGTTCATCTTATTTATCCAAGTTATATCTGAGCAAAATAAAAGAACTTATGAAGTAAAAGTTTTTCTGTATCAACAACAAACATAAATATACATGTAATATATTTCAAGCCACCACCACCCCCCCTCCCATCCCAAACACACAAATTACTATGTGCCATTACAGGTGATTAGTTGACTGAAACTTCGAAGTGTTGCAAAAGTTCTTTGGGTTTTCATGTGCTTAACATAGGTAATCAAAGATTACATAGCTTACCTCAATGAATATTATCCTTAACTAAACTACACTAAAAATCTAATAATATATATGATTCCAAAAATGTGTTTGGTCCAGGTTGGGTTTATAGTTACTTGGAAATGGAGTTGTTCTAAAAACGTCAACCTGGTCACTTAATATCTAAAAAGTGAAGGTCAGATCTAGCATCCAAATCAAGTCTGTTTGTGTGCATGTATTGATGCATAATCCATACATGTTTGGTCCAGGTAGGCCTTATGATTTATAATGTTTATACATACATGTAGCTATTTAGGAATGGATCAGATCAAAAAACTTAACATGGTCACTCATCCGGAAATATGTAGGTCTGATCCAGCATACAAATCAAGTCCAGTAGTCTAGAATACCTAGCTGTATCACCACACAAGTTTGCTCTAGGAAGGGCTTAAATTCAACTGAAATGAATGTGCTCCAAAATCTTTAACTTGGTCACTACTTGGCCTTTCATTCTCCAATCGCCAATATTAAAATATCGTGAATTAACTACAGATACAGATAGTACATACGTCCCGGTAGATGTTAGATACTTGAACTTTAAATACTTTTGTGGCCATTGACCTTCGACATTTGAGCATCATATTAAAAAAAAAATACGTTTCAAAATTACATAATAAACACGTTTTTATTCATCATAATCGTAGGCCTAGTGATTTTTCTCGGAGCGTTTAGGTTAGTAAATATTGGTTGTGGGAAAATAAAATATATAATTATGAAGCTAAAATTACGCAGTTAATAATGTTGAACACATCATCTTGTATCCTCAGTATGTTGATCACGATGTAGGAAAAAATCCTGTTAAAAGATACAGACCATCTACATTTTCCGCTACCGGACGGTGGAAACCATTTTCCAGTGGTCTATTAATGTCCCCCTCACTCATTTTCAATGTGTTTTCCACACAGTTTTCTACTCAACAATCATACAATGATTTATAAAACTTTCATCACCGTCATTATAATGATTGGTCCTCACGTGGTGGACTAGGAACCAGTTAAATAAAATGTAGTGTTGGAAATCAACACGGTCTGTCGGCAATTTTCCGTCTGTAATTATCATAGTGCAAATGTTTTGATAATTTGTATGTTTAATGTTTGTTGTATTCTGTATTCATGACAATTATCCAACGTTTGTGTTGTAAATAAATGAATTTAATTGAATAATCAAATTTCTCAAAATACATAAAACCTATTCATATGTGTGTGTAGCTGCAGAACTGCATCCTGACAAATTCAGAGGTCCTGAGTCAACACGTTGCCGTTGGACAGCAACGTAATGACTCAGGATCTCTGACGGTGCTGGACGGCAACGTGTTGACTCAGGGCTCCTGATGCTGTGAGGATGGCAGAACTGTCTGTAGCGTTATGGTTTTACATATTTTTTGTCTTTGACCATAACGCTACAGATGCCGCAATGCAAATGTATTTCTCTACTGGCCAGCATTGGTCAATCAAGTACCTTTCATTCCTTAATTCTAGACATATCCTATTACCAACCTGTATTTTTTATTCATTTAATATCCGAAACTACAAAAAAATCCGGAGTAAAAAATGGTAGGGGCAAAACCCCTGGCCCTACAAGTTTTTTTTTCTATCCGCCTGTACATTAGTTTCCACGCTGTATTATTACTAGGTTTTGTTGGCTTCTAAAATATGAAATACAGAAAATATGCTGTTTTTGAGTGAAATTATTTTGAAAGGGACATAAAACTACAAACAGTCGATTAGTCAATCAAGACGTTCACTATACACAAGTGCAAATATGCTTAATTTTTAATGCAGAGATATGGATAAAAGAACAATTGGAAGTCCAAAAAGTCATGACATTTTTTTCCGTTACCGTCATCATCTGTCCTCAAATAAATCAAAGTTGATAAATTTACAACGGATTCAGTGCTGATTTCTTTTCCTATAAACATGATAAAACAAAAAGAAATCTAAGATTAACAACTTTACAAAATTAAACATGTTAAAGGAGTAAATGTAGTTCATTTCTTTTACTTGTATTTTGCAATGGTCCTTTTGTTTTTCCAAGAAATATTATCACATCTAATTTTGTATTCATATGAATCAGAATTAATTCCAAATCGTATGTATATACACAAGAAGAAGAAAACACTTGCTGTGGTCTTCAACTCGACATTTAGACTTGTATATATCGACCAAATTACTATCTATATCAACAATAGTTATTTGCTTTCATATGTCTACTCAATATATCCCAGCGAGCTTGAAATAAAAGATACCACAGAGTCTTACACATCTATTCAGCAAATACAATCTATCATTAAGTCAAATGCTGAATCACCTTTTTCATGATAATTGTTGGCCATTTTTACACACTGAATTGTCTACAGATTTTTCCGTTTTTCCCGATCATGACAATGAGCACACGGTGGGTGTGACCGGTCAGTAGGGGATGCTCTCTCCTCAATGGCACCTGATCCCATGCACCTCTGATGTTTTAGAGGTCCGTGTTTGCTCTGCTCCCGATTTGTATTGTTTAAATGGACTTGTGAGCTTGTAAACTGTTCGTTATCTTCATAACTTATCTAGTTAATTCTATTTACGCATAGGTTTCTATTAAAAACCCAGAGAATTCTCCTATTTATTCCTCATAATGAGGTCGACTTCTAAAACGTTAGACTCTGCTCATTTAAATACATGACTGTATAGTCAGTACAAAGCAGGCAGGTACTATCAGGGTAGGGCATAAAATAATAATAAAGGCTTTAGCCTTTATTTATCATAGATGGCATAGTCTAACAACAATGCTAGTTCTTCTTACAGGGTCTGAAAGGCCATATTTCAAACAATATGGGCAAACATGTATGGTTGAATTTCTTTCATATTACATATAAAGAGAGGTTTTATACCCTGGAACAAAATGTCAAAGTTTGAACAGAATTGAATTTGAGGAAAAGTTTGGCCTATCTATTGTGTACCACCTTAATTCTTAAAATATGTCTTGGGTGTTTATAAGATTTGCCTTGGATGTTCATAAGATATGCCATGAGTGTTCATAAGATATGTCTTGAGTGTTCATAAGATGTGTCTTAAAATATAAATGTTAGGACTTCTCTTATGAGGAAGGATCTTAAGGTGCCCTTTTGAACATTATATATTATTCTTTATTTTCTAAATACATATGTATTATCACAATTTTCTAACATTATACACAGAAAAATCAGAATGGTGTGGTATGACGCTTCTATACATGAAAAATAGCGCATATGTTATAGAACAAATTTGCATGGTATGACGCTTCTATACGTGATGAATAGTATGAACATTGTAACACATTATAAATACATGTACTTATATACATATAATTATAAAGATAAGACATACAAAGAATGAATTACTCTTTTTTTCATTTCTTAACTTATATAATTAAAAGCTAAGTGAAAAAAATTCCTATAATTATAAAACATGTTAAAAAACTGTTTTCAATAATGAACAATGTATCTGAGTGATTAGATTAAAAGTTCTGTGATAAATTATCGAGTATTTAGAAACTGTATATTAGCTGCTTGTCATTCACATGAAAAAAAATGGTTTTGCAATTATTAAACATGTAACAATAGCATTAGGTTTTTGCTTACAGTTATTCAATCTAATTAATGAATAAAATTAAAAAAAGAAAGAAAGAAAGAAATTCATGCTCAGATTTGACATTGAAAATGAATAACCAAAGTTTAGAAAAATCCATTTTTCTTCACGCCACAATCCATGATACGCTAAATATGTAATGAACTATTATGCTAGATCAACTATAATTCCAAATAGATAAATAGTTGAAATAACATTCTACGAAATTTAAATCACTGTGTTTATTGAAGGGCAGTCCTCGAACTTGTAATGAATTATGCGGAAACTATTAAACAGAACACGGAAGAAGCTTTTTCTTCCTGATAGATCCAATATTTCATGCCTTTATTAAACTTTTTTTTACATTCGTGTGATAAAATGAAATCTCTTTTAAATCTGTTTCTGTTTTTTGGACATTTATCATTTTTATTAGCGTACAATATGGATGTTGAAAAACCCTTAATTTATTTTGGTGTCGCAGGAGACCAGTTTGGATATTCCACAGAAATCTTATCTAACAACGAAGAAAAGCGGTGAGTTTACGTGTTTTTGTTTTGTGTTGTTTATAAGGCATTTGATAGAATGATTCTGAACAATGCAAAGGGAGTGGGGTGAGAAAAACATCTATCAGTGTACAAATTATTACATTAGTAAGTAAATAAGTGAGTAAGTAATTATGTAAGAAAGCAAGTAAGTAAGTAAATAATTATTTATTTATTTATTTATTTATTTATTTATTTATTTATTTATTTAAGTGTCACCTGCCAAATATTACAAATAAAACAATACAGTTACAATTGCATGTAAAATACTGGCATCCTGCCTCAACGACATATGAGACACTAAAAAAAAAACCTAAAATTTAAAAAAATGCATATAAATTATATCTTTTTCCACAATTTAAAAACCCTTAGATACCCCAGGGCTCATTTAAAACATTTGCTTGTCTGTTTCCTTCTTTTGTAGATTAGAAATGTTTTGGCTACCAAAGCTTGTACATTAGTGTATGCGAAACACGACTGAAAAAAGTTCAAACTCAATGTTTAGAGAAATGTCTTTCAGTTCAGAATGTACATAAAGGCACTAGCTGATAGATTATAACTTACTGATGTTATCGTTTTTCATTTAAAGAAGTACGTTTGGGTGAAAAGAATCGGATCATAAACTTTTTAAACAGAAATGCTTTAATTATATTTACATTTCAATGATTTATTTATCCTATGCACAAACTATATTGACAGACTGTCTAGGGTTTATTTCCCGATCTTAGCTTAAATAGTACTGCATGACTTCAATATGAAATATGAGGACAATGGATAACAATCAAGCTCAAAAGTCTTATATAAATTTTAATAAAAACCGAAAGCAGAGCAAACTCGAACCCCGAAAACACCAGATGTGGGATCAGGCGCCGTGAAGGAGAAACATCGCCTGTCGACCGGTCCCGCCCGGCGTATGCTCTTTGTCTGAATCGAGTAAACGGAGCAATCCGTAGACATTTATGAAAATACTGGCCAAAAAATTTGTATTCAAAACGTTAGTTAACATTCGACCATTGTTTTGAAATAAAGATCAATATCACAAACATGTCGCAAAGTAGACTTCTGCGTTAAAGCTAATCTTTTTTAAGTTTTTCTATGGACAACATTACAGGTAGAATTAGTTTGCAAAGTATATCACAATATGTAAACTATTAATAGAATAGTATTTGTCAAGAATAGTGAATATCAGATAATATTGTTTTTTTTTTATTTCCCACTGGTTGATTTATTTTCCTAAAATAAATACCAACAATTTCTAGGAAATAAAACTTCTTCCTTTTCGCGAAGTAATTTAAGCACATTTTTATATTGATCTGTCAAAAAATTCATATGAATAATATAACTGAGGTAAGACGTACAAAATAGTAATATGTATACATGTATATGTATATGTCATTTATAACAGCTGCACTAAAGCTGATCGGAAAGATGAGACCAAAAAAAGGTAAATTGTATATCCAAACCTTACAATTTAAAATAGATAGTGGTTTGTGTCCCAAAATCGCCACTGAAAATTGCCATTGTCAGCTATAAACACGTGATGATGCTACAGAATAAGAGAATAATGAAACCCCTTCCTGGTCATGAAGATATTTGATCACACTTACATGGAATTACCAAAGTAATACAATAGAAAGAGTTTGAAGTAATGCCATCTTTAAAAAAAATTGTTTGTTTGCCCTCTCCCTACCGATTGACTAAAATGTGCCCTACTTAAAAAACTTTTTTTAACCTCTAGGAAACTATTATTTATTTATCATTCATTCCGAAAATTTTTGTCCCGTACACGGACATTTTAATTTTAATAATACCTTTAATTTTGATAGAGTTTAAAAAATTCAGCATTGATGTTGAAATTTTCTTGGGAAAAAAATTTCCCACCTACCTACCGACCCATTATTTTATCCTGGGTCGGGAGAGGGCAAACAAACATTTTTTTTTAAATATGGCCTGAAATTAAACTAACACCACTATCAACAACAACTCTCTAACATGTTTGAGTAGACGTTAGTTTGATACACTGTCCTGGCGTATGACTGTAAATAATAGAAAGTTGATGCACATAATAATGTGCAAAATCCAAAAAAGTGTACTTCTTGTAAGTCAGATAAACCAAACAATCATTTATTGAAATTTTCTAATTAATCATTAATCAGAATTTATTTTGATAAAAGGGGATAATCTCAATTCATAGATGTACATTTCGCGACATCAACATAATAAGTATTTAATATGATACATATATTGTTTTCACCGCAACATTAGAGATTTTTGATTCATCAAAATATTCTATATCGGTACAAATCTTTATTTAATTCGATGAAATAAAATAATTGTAATACCTTTAAGAATTTCCTTTATAGTTCTTTGCAAAAAAATTCAAACATTTTTTTATTTTATTATTTTTATTGAGCGATCTAAAAAGTACCATATTGAACCAGTCGGAGGGATTTTTGACCTAGATGACGTTTTAAATACATAATGAACAATTGGATAAATATTAATATACACGTAGGTTCCATAATTTGTGCGAGCGTTTTAGAGGTTACTTCCAGCTCGAATTCCTTAATTGTTTCGAGTGTCTAAAGGGACGTGGCCAGTGAGGGTTCTTTATCGTGCCATTGCCTACCAAGACACGGAGCCTCGGTTTTTAAGGTCTCCTCCGAAGGACCTGCAACTTTCACTTCAGAGTGCCGAGCGCTTGGTGAAGGAACAGTTGCTATCTATTTTTTATCGACTTGGGTCAGTCGAGGTCATGATTCGAACACACATTATTAATCAGAATTTATTTTGATAAAAGGGGATAATATCATTTTATAGATGTACATTTTGTCGACATCAAAATAATGAGTATTTAATGTACTCATTATAACATTTGTTCTAATTTGTTATATAATATTTGATATTTATGATTTATCAAAATATTCTACATCAGTACATTTCTATGAAATAAAATCATTAAAAAAATTCCTTTATAATTCGATGCAAGAAAAGTTTAGCATTTCCTATATTTTTATTGAGCGGTCTAAAACGTGGCGTGTTGGACCGGTGGGTGAGATGTTGTACGCGTGTTGGACCGGTCGGTGAAATGTTGGACCGAGCTCTAGACGACGTTTTTATTAGGCGGGATTAATAAATATATAATAATATTACACCCAAATTACATGATGAACAATTGGATAACCGTAGGTTCCGTAATTTGTGCGAGTAATTTAACTCGAGTTCCTTATTCGTTTCAATATATCTAAAGTGATGTGGCCTGTTGGTTTTAATCCATATTACTTTAGGAGCATATATAAACAATCAAGTTTTTGATACAGCATGTGATGTACATTTCAAATTATTGAAAGATCAGGATAAAGTTTATAAAGTATTAATCCTTTGGTATTGTTTGTATTCAAACAATGGCGTTTTAAATTGATTGGCACTAATTTTGTAAGCTTGTACTGGCCAAATGGATCCAACCTTTCCTTTTAAACCAGGTTCCACCAGTAAATTAGTTTTCCCCAAAAGCAATGCATGATCCCATGAGTTTATAGCTAGTGTGTTTTTAGAGCAGCAAATACAGAGTCTACCAAACTGCTTACTCCATCATTATTAGTGAATATTTCGTTGCTCTCCATCAGTAAAATAATAACATAGAAGGCATTTGGAGTCGAATGAATCCCGACAGCGATGACCGAAATTAAAATAGGTAATCATTCTATATATGTCGTAAGTTGTATGTATTCAGACTGACTAAAATGGTCTAGAATTTGAAGTTATTTGCTTTCAAGACTAATTAAAACTGTATTCATAATTATTATTTAAAGGATTGTGATCGGTGCACCAGCAACCTCTCTATTGCCTGAATCCAACCGTAGTGGACTCCTTTTTTCATGTCCAGTAGAACCAATGGAGCCGAAAACAAACTTCTCTGGCTGTGTAAAAGTACAACCTGAAAGTAAAATACTTATTATACATTATTTATATTTTTTATTTTCTTTATTAAAATGACTGATGTAAATGTATCATTATGTTTAGAAATTTAAACAAAAAAAAAGTTTTCTTTAGTTGTTAGTACTTGAATTAATGTCACAGCTGTTGCAGAAAAAATACATAAGCCGCGTAAGTGGGTTATGTAAATTTTTTTTCTGCAAAAGGTGCGACGTCAATTCACGTACTAAAAAACAAAGAGAGTCATTTCATTGTTTATATTTATATCTTTATTGAAAAAAAACATTCAAAGTAAATTAAATATGTTAAAAATTGTATTATAGATGTGTATGTCATTGTATGCATAATTGACGGAAAAAAGCCATTGCTGAAGAAATCTATGCAAGGGGGCTTGCTTAGTATTGTTTACTGACTGATTAACGGCAATGTATTTTATAAGTCATAAAGGAAATAATATTCTGTGGATGTAAATATATGACAATTAAGAGGCCCATGGGCAATAATGGTTCCCTCATATACTATGGTCCTGCTCTTCTTCGTCAGCAGATTTTCCCCCATTATATTCCTATGTGGCTCTATTCCATCCCCGGGGTCATGATTTAAACAAACTTGATTCTACACTACATGAGGATGCTTCCTTATAAATTTGATATCAAAACTTTGCTGTTCTTGAGAAGAAGATTTTCAAAGATCTTTTCCTATTATTCCTATATATATATAAAACTTTGATCGGCTATTGTGGACCCACCCTACCCCGGGGTCATGATTCTAACAAACTTAATCTACACTACCTCAGAATGCTTCCATATAAATATGACTAATCATGGTTTTTTTTAATTCTTACAGAAAAAGATATTTAAACATTTCTTCCTATGTATATATTCCTATGTAAAACTGTGATCGCCCATTGAGGCACTATTCAACCCCCGGGGGTCATTATTTTCACAAACTTGAATCTTCACTATTTAATGAGGCTATTACATAAGTTTCATCTTTTGGCCCTGTGCACGTGGTTCTTGAAAAGAAGATTGTTGAAAGATGCCATTAAAATTGCACTAATTCTTAATTACACGTATATTCCCTTGAAAAAAGGCACGTCCATTCATTTGGGGAAAAAATTGAATCCCCTTCACCAAATAATGCTCTAAGCCATGTTTGGTTGAAATTGGCCCAGTGATTCTGGAGTAGAAGAAGTTTAACGTTTACAATGACGACGACGACAACGACAACGACAACAACGACGAATGGACGTAAGACAAGGGATGAATTCCGATCAGAAAAGCTCACTTAAGTTTATGGCAAAGGTGGGCTGAAAAAAGGGATTGAAAAATATTATAATACATGTATTTCCATTTCTTTGCTATTATTGATCGTCGCTGAGGCAAAATTATACTTTATACAAAATAACTTACATGTACGAAAATTATTTTGCCTCAGTGGTAAATAATGTATTTAAAGATCAATTGAATAAGTGAATTATATGTAAGAATTTTGATAATATACTGAAAGGAAAAAGAAACGCAGGGTAACATAATATGCGAACATTTTTTGACTGTATAACCGAAAATTATGAAAATTGTTCAAAGGGATATCTTGGTTACTGTGCATTAAAATCAGTGTTCAGAACTACTCAACCGTGAAATGTATGACGTCACAGAAGAAAAGTGGTAAAAAGCCGAAAACACGTGCATATCGATGACGACATGTTTTTCAAAACATCTCGTAGTACCATTTGCTGCACTTAAGTTATACACATCGTTTTTCGATATTAACAGTCGATTTGCATTTCTTGAAATCAGGGTACGGTTGACGGAAGTACCATGGGGTCTTGCTATTGCATTGCCTAAGTAAGGACAAAGGCAACGACAGGTTTCTGTACAGTTTGCTGCGAATTTTTCCACAATAGTAGGTCTTACCCGTCCTCAGAGAGGGCGTAGAAAGGTTTCCAACCAACCGTGACGATGACGTTGAAGCGTAACAGCGCCACGTCAAGATCGGGCTATTCATCCTGCCACCTGTATAATCACCATCACATTACCCTAAAACTGCTGTTAATACAGCAGGCTATCATAATCGTTACATTCATCCCAAAACTGAAGGAAATCGATAACGCGATTTTGATTTGTGAGCTCGTCAACTGTACGTAAGTGTTCCTCTAACTCGCGCATGTGTGCGTCGTTTGCCTATTTTTTTTTTATGTTAACCCACCTCCCAATGCTGCCAGGGTTTGTCAAGATTTTCTCGGAAACAATCACATTTATTCACTTGACTGGTCTCTGTCAAGTCCATCTTTTTCGCATCAAACGTCTGTGGGACTACGTGGACGATAGAGTTTAAAATGTCCAAGTTGGTCGATCTCAATCAACTAAGGGCTGCCTTCTCGGAAGGGTTGAATAATATCCCTTTTAGAAGGATAAACACACTGATGAACTCCATGCATAGGAGAATCAAGGCGGTGACAGATGCGCGAGGGAGACATGTGAGATAATGAGAATTTTCATTTTTCACTTTTGGGGTGTACCGTCATATGAGTTTCAATAACTCATGAATTCTTGGGGAAAATCAAATGAGATTTTTTAAAGTACACATACAGTAAGTAAAAGCATTGCTACATGCCATTTTAAGAAGCTTTATGCTAATTAAAATTAAAATGCTAACTGAAGATACAATATTTTTCTTTTAGTGGCATTAGCAGAGAGATTTGGTTCCACAATTCATAGGTATGGAGGATCTGTTGTTGTGAGTATTCCTTTGAGAGTCAAATTTAAAAAAAAAGTCAGTGTAATGCATTTGAAATTTTACATTACGAAAGTTTGCAATGTCCTTTAAGAGGGCTGGGTGGTTGTGGCCATTTTTTTTTTAGACTATATTGATCTCCTTTAGAAGAAGAACTCCATATAAAGATATACAAAAAGGATCAAATTTTAAAACTAAAATGTATGAAATTTTTCTTTGCCAATTGATATTTGACAGCTTAAGATATCATATCTAAAAAAAATAAGTTATATCTGATGGTTAATTTGTTGACCCCCCAGCCTCCTTAACGAAAGTATACATTCAAAATTACGAAAATAGATAAACTTAATCTAAATTAATTTAATTAAAATCAATGTTTAACCAGTTCATTTTTTCAGAGAAATATTTCTTAATATTTGATGATAAAAATGATAAAAAAAAAAACTTGTAAAAAATTATAAAGGCAACGACAAAGGGTGAAAATTATGATCATCATAGAATGAAATATGGAGATAACGAACAGTATTCAAGCTCAAAGTCCATTTAAACAATAGAAATTGGGAGCAGAGCAAACACCGACCTCCAAAATCATTAGAGGTAGGATCAGGTGCCATGGAGCACCATTTAAAAGTCAAATTTAGTCTAAAAATATATACTAATCTATGCA
Organism: Saccostrea echinata; assembly: GCF_033153115.1. Classification (NCBI taxonomy): domain Eukaryota; kingdom Metazoa; phylum Mollusca; class Bivalvia; order Ostreida; family Ostreidae; genus Saccostrea; species Saccostrea echinata. The sequence goes on from NW_026889777.1 coordinate 13,692,196, forward strand.
TTAATTTTTTCGGTGTAACATGTGTCCGAAGAAAAATGTAGAAATTCACCCGGGAGCCTTAGAAAATCTTTAAACCACTGTCTATTTCTGCTTAATGTACGAGTTCCAATAGATTTTTTTTTTTACATGCTTTCCTATTTGGGACGCATATAATGTTTAAACATAAAAGAACTTGATAATGTTAGATAATTGCATAGTATATATCATAAGATAAGCTTTATCTACCGATAACAAACGGATTTGATATTATGGCAGAACTCTATCTAAAGTGTATGAGTTTTATTTTCTTCTTTACAAATGAACTTGGACATATCTTTTAAAAAATCCATTGGGGAAAAAACCTATATTTTCCACCAGAAAGTGAAAACGCAAGAAGCATTCCACTTTGATTGTTCCATATAATAATAGCAAAATTAGAAGTTGAATGAAAGACGTTTGTTAAATATTTCATTGTAAGGCGTTGAATAAAAAAATTCCATGTTCAATAAAATATGGCATTATGTACATGTACACTGTAAAGAACATTACCTGTTAAAAATTTCTACCCATTGGTAGCCCAGCCTTGAGAACCAAGGTTACGTGCTGAAAACGTACATGGGTTCGAAAGACCACAATTCACAATTTTGAATTTGTAGAAATGTTTTGATTTTGTAATATTCAACAAATTCAATATGGGGTCAAGGTAATGCACATTGAATAAGGTATGTTTCTTGAACACAAAAATAAATATCATTGAAAGGAAATGACAAGGTCCATTTTTTAATGTCTTTCTTTATACACTATGAAGTGTATTACCATTTAAAATTTCTAATTTTTCTACACATAGATACTACGTATTTCTTCTGGAAAGGAACCTATCCTCTTTTAATTAATACAGGCTCGCACACTCGTATGCAAGCATTCACGTGTGTATGCGCGTAAATGAGAAAAAGAGAGATTTCTTTTTTCCTCCAGGTATGCTCCCCACTCAGAGGACTTTTCTTAGATAGAGACGTCACGGCAGGAGGATGTGACTTATTCTTTAAAAATATGACTTGGCAGGGATATCTTAATATCAGAGCCGGAAAAGTAAACGACAAGTACCCGGAACATGCCTCAGGGATGTATGGATTCTCAATAATTGCTGAGGTTTGATTTAAACAGGTTTCTTACTAATATTATAACTTCCGATTGAGGCTAGGTTAACTCACTTATACATATAGTTTATATAATTTAAAATATTTAGTTGATGATTGTTAGGCAAAATAAAATCCTAGTAAGTTAGTGACAGCAAAATGATGATTATTTTGGATGATTGTCAAACTTTAATCCTTTCTATTTTACCAATCTAATTATAAAGTATAATGAAATATTTATTTAATTCCATTTTAGAATGACTCGTCAGTCGTACTCGGTGGACCAAATGCATGCGGGAATGATGGTATAATTTATTAATCGTTAGAGATAAAATGCAAAATAATTTTCTACATTTATTTTTAAATTGTGTGAATATTTAAATAACCAGTGATGAGCGTAATTCAAAAAAATAACAAAAGATATTTTCCCTGTCGGTATTTTAAGCTTCACTAAACTTTATTTCCTCACAAATTCTTGACATTTTCATTGGTGCAAGAATGGTATATTGATATAACATACCCTATTTTTGTTCGATAAACAACTTTGACGTGTCAAAAGTTTGTCAAGAGAAAAAAATTAAACTAGGACAGGTAGAAAATAAACAATTTAATTTAATGATGTACAGTAAACTTGTAAATATCCAATTATGCGAATTAGTAGCAAGCACATTACAAAATGGGGGTTACTTTCACGTTAGCGGGATTATAAATAGTTAAAGGTGAAAGGCGTTGGTACTCATGGGGATGGGGAGACTTGGGTGAAGGTTTTTTATTGTGCATTTAGCGTAAATTACACCCACCCCTAAATTTCAAGCTTACAGTATTAAAGTTGGTATTGAATTTTCATTTTTACAGGAGGTCTGGCGTTATTTACCAATGTATCAGAGACAGCAGATTATCTGTACAGTAGCAATTGTTCCCGTTTCTTTGGTGGATATTATTATGGTACGTTCTTGTTAATTTATTATCTGATTCTGTCTATTATGACCTTCCGAACATTTCTAAAACTAAGAAAAAGAGATTTTTATATAATTGCAAAGATATTTAATAGGAAACTTGATACAATTTTCATAAAATCTGCGATTACAAGAGAGAATGGAATAAAGGAATTGTATTCAACGAATGGAAGGAAAAGGTGTTGTTCAAAATGAATGTAATACATCTTCAATAAGGTGAATTTGCTTCATAATGAGTGTGTTTATATTATGACTTTATTTATATTAATGTTCTAATGTTGTCTACGGAATAGAATGTAATCTTTGTGGACTTATTTATGTTGGTGAAACCAAGGGTTCACTTCATAAAAGAATATCGGGTCACAGATTTCAAATCAACAACGGGGGCCAGCAGCTTCTATACAAGCACTTTAATTTACCAGATCATTCAATTTTGTCAATGAAAGTTAGAATTCTAGAAAAGATTTACCATCATACAAAAATTCCATCACTGAGTACACCTATCCGTAGACAACGAGAAGAATTTTGGATTAGAAAACTAGGGACGGCCTTTCCCTATGGAGGCAATGACAATGTCGATAGTGTTGGGAATCTTTCCAGTCCACAGTGTAACAAAGTCAATGTGATGAGACTTTTTAACCTTACACAGAGACATAAACGTAGTCATGGACATCGGTCTTACAATAAACCTTAAATACGCGATGTCTCTTTTGATTCGTTACTACGTTATGTAAATCAACAGTTAGGTCTTCATCAAATCCAAACTTTACTCTGTCCTTTTGAAACTTTTGATTAGTCTACTTGAAAAGGTCAAGGAAAGTTTTTTTTTTTTTGATTCCTCGACACCAGAATACAGACTCGGATCTGTGATTATGGATATTGCAAATCATAGGCTTTTTAAACCGCCACGTTTTAAGGAGGAAAATGCAGCTAAAACAACCCTTTTTTCCCCTTAAACTCCAGTATACCAACAAAGGAATTGATGCGGTTAATATAAGTAATATTCTTAATCATAAAAGGGTCCAGTCTTGTATTCCAACATGTTTCAAGTTGAAGACTACACCTTGTATTTCCTACAAATATACATCGACTATTGCTTCCAAACTTTTTAATTACAAGAAAACTTTACAGGGCCTGGATATCGAATATCGGAAACATAATCCTCCTTCGTGTTCATTTTCTTATTCACCCTGTAACTATAGTCCTGCTGGACACGTTATTACTGGTGACGTAAATATAGTTAATGATGAGGACCTTAGATCACAAATTTTAAAAGGTCCTAAATATAGGGAACCCCGATCCTTTAACTGGCATCGTAATTTCATACATATTATGGATTCTGCCAGGATTACGCCAGGCGTTGGGTCAGACATGAAAAAAAGACCTTGACACTTTGTCAGAATGGATTAAATGTATCAGATATATGTTAAAATCTCACATTAAGCGATTGAGGGGCAGTATGAAAACTATCTATCCTTCGGTATTTAGTAACTCAGAAGTGAAAAAAGAATTAGATAGATTACAAGTACGTACTGGTCCCTGCTGAAATCACAAAATTTTACCAAAATCAACAACATAAAAACTTACCCTTTTCAACTTTATATACATATTCCCCACGATAAATTAAAGTCCAGACTTTCTGATATCGTTGACAGCTGCTTTGTCAATAAAAATGGAACTCGTTAATTTACTTACCTTGTCATTGGTCATTTACAAAATTATTTTGTTAAAAAGCACTCTGATTGTACACATAAGTACTCTGAAGTTGACATTAAAAAGATGCTCGAGTGTCTGATTGACAATATCTATGTGGTTTTTGGAGACCAGATCTTCCAACAATCTATTAGAATTCTTATGGGTACCAATTGCGCCCCGTTATTAGCAGACCTAATTTTGTATTCATATTAAGCAGAATTTGTCAAAAGTCTTTTACGTGAAAAATAGAAAACACTTGCAGTGGTCTTCAACTCGACATTTAGATATATCGACGACGTATTGTCAATTAACAATGGCTATTTGCATTCTTATGTCGACACGATATATCCCGCTGAGCTTGAGATAAAAGATACCACAGAGTCTAACACATCTGTTTCATATTTGGATATTTTATTAGAAAATGACGTTAATGGTAATCTAACAACCAAGCTTTATGATAAACGTGATGACTTTAACTTTTCAATCGTCAATTCCCCCTACTTATGCAGCAATATACCCTTATCACCTGCATACGGGGTTTATATCTCTCATTTGATTCGATACGCCAGAGCATGCTCTACGTATGAACAATTTCTAAAACGAGGTAAGTTACTGACAAAGAAATTGATGAAACAAGAATATGAACAGTCTCGTTTAAAGTAAGTTCTATGGTCGATACAATGACCTTGTCAGCAAATACAATCTATCATTAAGTCAAATGCTGACTGACTTTTCTCATACTATTTTGTTAGGCCATTATTTACACACTGAATTGTCGACGGATTATTTCCGTTATTTCCCGATCATGACAAGGAGCACACGGCGGTTGTGACTGGTCTGCAGAGGATGCTCACTCCTCCATGGCACCTGATCCCACCTCTGAAGTTTTAGAGGTCCGTGTTTGCTCTGCTCTTATTTTGTAATGTTTAATGGACTTTTGAGCTCTAATACTGTTCATTATCTCCCCATATTTCATTAGATAACCTAATCTATTATCTGCTAACAATATTTTTATTACACTTAATGCATTTTTCATTTCATCAGATGCCGAGCTCTCAAAATTTCATTTTGATTTACTGACAAAGATTGGGTAAAGAAAATAAAATAAAACCCATTGTATTGTTGGTATTTTTCTTTAATATATATATATATATATATATATATATATATATATATATATATATATATATATATATATATATATATATATACGCAAAGTTAGAGTTTAAAGGGCTTATCATATAAAGTTGCTTAGGCTTCATCTTGTTCTATCCAATGACCGAGTAACCATGTGAACAGTAAGATAGATGAGTGAAACACATCTCTTTAAACGCATGTATATAATATAAAGATGTTTTCCTTGCTTTCAGGATATGCCCTAAATGTGATGAAGTACAAAAATGAGACTCTGTACGTTGTTGGATCACCTGGTTTTTCCAACAAAAAGGGCGTCATAGGACTGGTTTTTATTTTTTTTTTAATAGCAGTATAAATCTTATTACTTTTGTTTATTTTGTCAGATTTTTTTCCTGGAAAATCGACTGAAACAAAATAAATTAATTTCAATCTAACAATTTATAAAACTGGAATGCATTATTCAGAAATATTCGAAGGCATTACGAGTTAAAAATCCTTGTAGTGCCTTTCTAAAATTCTATATCCAACTGTTGAAGAAATGCTTACTTCCTTTGTTATTTTTTAGATGGAGGTCGTAAAAATTGTAACTAAAAGTAACAAGCCTTCCCTGGCGCCTCAAAAACAAATAACTGGGCTTCAGGTAGGACAAGGCGATCATATCTATATATTTTGTATATTCCTCCTTTTTTCTAAAGATGTCATATATATATGCCGGAGGTCGCAATTAATAGTAGTCGCAATTTAAAAAAAAAATAAAATTCATTAAAAGCAGTGTAATGAATGGGTGCGGTTTGTAACAATAAGTACTGGCTGCAGTCTTAATCTGCAACTTGTATTTAGGCAAGAACAAGTACCTGGATTGTACACTTTAGGGTGAAAAAACTGTAAATGTAGAATTCCTAATAAATTAAATTAAAAAATACAATTCAATGTTTCCAACTTTCTTTTTTTAAAAAAAACTTAAGAATGGAGGAGGATTTGGACAATCCCTGAGTGTCATTGATGTCAATGGAGATGGTTTAGATGATATCATTGTTGGAGCACCTTTAGAATACATAAATGTGTCCAGTAAATCCTCTGTAATAATTGACGTTGGCAATGTGTATGTCTATCTAGGATATAATGGAGTACGTATACTTATGTCCAATACATTAAATGCAATATCTCAGCTATCATGTAAACCATTTAACACATGAGATATGTAATAAGATTGATACATCATGTATTTATAAGTGTACTTTTTCTCACAAAACTGTCGTTAGAGCTAGGAACTAACTAAATTTAAGCTACATTCCGGTGAAAAATAAAGATTACAAGTCTACAAGTTTAAAACAACCTTTGAAAATTGAAATACTTGTTTTACAGCAAGATATTATTGTAAAGTTTATTTTTAAAATAGACGATTATTCATGACATCGGGATACGTATAACAGGGGACCTTATAGTATCAGGACGGTTTGGATCAGCGGTAGGCAGCATAGGGGATATCAACGACGACTCGTTCCAAGGTTTGTTACAATTGATCGAATTATTTTATTTTTTAAAATTGAAATACTGAACGATTTATATTATTTATCTGAAAAAGCCATAACTAGAAATGAATCTCACAGAATATAATAATATGTGAAATACTGTTGATAAAAAGATGTTGCGGTCGGAGCACCCTTTGAAAACGACATGAGAGGTGCCATTTACATCTTTAATGGATGTTTAAAGGGATGTGTGGAGAAATGGAAATATACGCAAAAGATTCATGCTTCAACCATCAATATTAACCTGAGAGGGTTTGGTTTTTATATCTCACGGTCACAAGAAGATATAGATAACAACGAGTATAAGGGTGAGTTTTGCAATATAGACTAATCATAATATTTTAAATTTGATTTCGATCATGACTTCTGTCAACAAATAAACTATTTAACTAAATAGAAATCTCTTGAATTCAGAATTCTCTATAGCACAATCTGCATTTTTTTTTCGACTTACGTACAAAAATTTATGATTAGAATCCCTAGACAAATTTGCTTAGTCCCCTTGACAGGGCCAAGAACTTAAACCTATATACAATTAAAAACAATAGCCTTGCTAAACAGACGAATGGGAATTAAAAGTGTATTCCATCGAGTCAGCCAAGATGGTTTAGATCTGTTGTTATTAAATCAGTAGGTCGGCTTATAAAAAATCAAACCTAGATTTAAAGTCAAATTGTGAAATATTAAAAAATATATATCTTATTGTTTTTTTTGCAAAGAATGCCCATCTATTAATGAATTGAAGAAAGTCTTAAAATTGATCTCTTAAGAAAATCAAAATGAACATGCTTTTTAATTTATCCGGAAGAATAATTAAAGCAGGTTTATTAAGGTTATATGCTGGAACTCATGGGATGCGATGCCTTCATCTTTTCCCTTTTCAACCTCCCACATTTATGTATCACGCAGTACAGTTAAGGTGTCAAATGGAAATATCGGTGATTTTTTTAAGGTATAAATGCATTCTTTGCAGGGATCGGCGATTCTTTTTGTGACTTTAATGATATCTGACAAATGCAATGTGGTTCAAAACTGCATCTTGAGGACGATTAGATTTTTTATTTAGACTTGTCACGTGATGTGACAGTCACGTGATTTTAGCAAACATACTTGCAGTATTGAGATCATCTATAAAATCCAATATTGCAAGGGCATAACCAAGTTTAACTTTTAAATCTTTTCAACACCCTTTGTATAGTTTTTGAAAAATGCTGTGAACCTAAATAGATTCTACTATCTCATTGCTAAAATCCCATTTGCTAGACCGCATGTTGAATATTTTGCTGGTCAGCTACATTAAATATGGATATACTTAATTTATTTGCGAGATTTCATCAGGTTCGCAGCACTTTTCACATATCTGAATACTTCTTGAGTTTTTGTGTAAAAGCTTGTCACGATCCATTGAGGGTATGCCCTTGCAATATTTGGATTTATTAAATTAAGACCCTTTTTTACCCTCCACTGAATCTGCATACAGATATACGGCAGTATCAGTTGTCTAGGGAATATACAGAAAGTATATGAATAAAATCGTGAGACAGACATCGCATCTAAGTTAATGGCCTCTTATATATCTTCAAATAATATTTTACTTGATTATAAAATACATTTTTCATTGTATAAAATATGACTTGATCTTCCTCTCACTGCATAAAAACTGCGTAAAATTTTACGTCACATTGTGAAGTTCATTGCGATCAGTGAATTGTTTATATCTTGTTGTGTGGAATTTAACTAACGACACAACTGCATGTAATATTAAGTGTTGATGTAGTCAAGAGATACCCAACAGTTTAAAATAGCAAATCATTTCATTTTGTGGTAATTTGAAGAACTGATGTTTTTGTGTGATGTCATAGTAAACATTTCCCGTATGAATTAGGCCTCGCCTACTTTTTGTAGCCTTAACTGTGCTGCTCAATATTCAACTATCAACTGATTCTGCATGTACACAAGAGTACATGTATGTTCTGTGTACAACTAATTTTTAAACCATTACAGACTAATGACAAATAAGACGATGTTTAAGGGTTTATAGATGTCTCATTTGAAGTCAGTATTTCATTAATTCTATGATAATTTTAGTGTCCTTGTTTGAACATGCAACTTACGTTGATTTGAACTTTAACTGACAAGTTTTATACCAATGGTAAGGTCATTGCTTTCGTATAAGTTTTGGCAGATTCTACCGGATCAATTCAGAAGGGGCGCTAATTTTAACTTTTTGGGTTCTAGTGTTACCAGGGGTCCATCTTTTTCTTATTTCAATTTGTATTTTTATAGGATTTATGAGATTAATATCTGTTCGATATCTTTACCTTTTCCATGTACCAAAAAGAGCACCTAAATTCAGATAACAAGGGGATCTCTTTGGCTCTGGTGCTTTTGTGGTCAAATAAACTTGCATTAACATAAAGATTTTTAGCAAATATACATAGTCTTTATATTACATGTATAAATATATTTCTTGAAAGAATTATCAGTTCTCATACATTGAGAATTAAAGAGTAAGTAGAAAACTAGCATTTGTTAGAAAGGTTTTGTTTTGTTCACGTAGTTTTTTCTTCTAGAAATTGCACATTCTTCTTTTTCATTTTACTTTTTTACTCCTATTTTACCATCAAAACTGTATTCCATAAATTGTACTTGAAAAAAAAAAACGTATTTTTTTAAACTAGGATGAATGATATTGTTAAATATTGTTAGATCATCTTTTGAAAAAAAGGTCGGAATCGCAATATTTTCACATGTCAGATGTAACTTGCAGACTTTGCCGTTGGGTCGTATAAATCTGGAATGGCTGTCGTGTTAAGATCCCGACCAATTATATCCATAGAACCTAAAATTATCTTCCAACAAAATCCCGTACCTTTGAATTCCTCAGGACTGAACTGTTCTAAAGGAAACGACTATCCTTGTCTGGATATAAAAGTTTGTTTCAATCTCACAGGGAAAGGAATTCAGTCAGTCACCTGTAAGTATAACTAATACTTTCTATACATATATAAGTTAATTATATAAGTTAATTAATTTCGTCAAGTCCCAAGAATATGAATTGGCGACTTGGCTATTGATTAAGGTTTGTATTTCACGAATAGAAGAATAAGCGAAGTATTTTAGTTAGCGAGGTGTTTCTCGCGAAAACACGCTATAATAAATTTATTGCGCACAAATATAAATCAACAGTAAATCTTCATATTCAGTCAGAAAAAATCTTATTTTCATTTATTAGGTGGATTTTATTCAATGTGCATTTACCCATAATGTATATCTGTATTGTTTCGTTTTTGAAATCATCAAGATGTCAATTTCACTCTTTGGGGTGACGTATCAATGACCAATAAAAGGATTAATATGGATGGAAATGAAAGCAGTGTTGATATCTCGGATTTCATGGTATACGGAAATAAATCGTCCTGCAAAACTTTACAAGCAGTCGTATCGGTATGTCTTGAGCTCATCTTGATTATGACTACTGTTTCCATTTTTTAAAGAAACTGCTGCTTTCTCTCTCCCCCTTTCTTTTTATACAAATAATCAATTACCAAACTTGCAAAATAGAATAAATTGTTGAAACTTATTTCAGAAAATTGGAATGTCTTTCTTTAAATCCATAATTGAACCCCTAGAGTTCAAGGTCAATCTTTCTCTGAGTGGAAGAACACCAGAATTTGATGTTTTGCCGATTTTGAGAAAAGGTTCCGTGACTTCTCACCAAAACAATGTAAGTCTTCTGTGTTTTTATATTTAGTTGAAATTTCTATCCAATGCTTTTTGCGTTACATCATAAAATCAGATTAAATATAGGGATTTAAAGATATCATATGAAAATATCGAATTCCATGCTATTTCCTTTTTTATGGCGAAAAGATTAGCACTCTATACAAATACAGAATTGTATTTTAAACTGGTATGATAAAATGTTTTTAATGGCCCTTTGATTTATTTTAGGTAACGTTCAGAACATCATGTGCACAAAATGAAAAATGTCAGCCAAAGTTTTCTGGAAATGCTGAAATCAATGATCATAAGGACAATGGAGAATTTGAGACCTTTAAAATGGATTTCATTCTTAGAAACCATGGTGACCCAGCCAGTGCAACTACGATAGAAATTCTGAAAACTAAAAAAGCAGTGTATTCTGGTCTTGTGATATCTGTACATTCAGAAAAGGTTATTTGCAAGGAAACTAACTCAACCATAATTCTATGCAATGTCACAACTGATCCGTTCTATCAACATATGCTGGTACAAATCAGTCTAGATTTCAAAATTGATCCACAAAACAATGATGCTACAGGTTATGTTGATTTTAATATCTCGGTGCAGTATGTTCCAAGCGGTCGGAGTACTAGAGAAAGATCTAATATTACATACGAAGTGCTGAAGCAGCTGGCTGTTGTATCAGTCGGTGGGTATGTACAAGATTATCATTTGAAGGATATACTAAATAATGATATAATTAATACATTGTTACAACGCAAAATGTAATAACAACGCAAAATGTAATAAACTGAGATTATTACATTTTTTTACAGACCAATGCAGAATGTAGTGACGTAAACTATAGAAACATACTTTTTGGATTATTACATTTTGCATCGAGGTTAACGCAAAATGGAATAACACATTCGATGTACTTAATATTTAAAGTAAGATGTCGTTGGAGACGATTTTAAATCACATTTCCTGATGTCTCAAAAATCTTTCAATACTACACGACATTGAAAAATATAATTACATCAAAATTAACATTTTGTGTTCCTAACATTCTGTGCCGAACCAAAATTTACACAAATGTTATCAATGCTTATTGAAATAATTTTCTGTGTTATCAGAGGTAAATACATACCTCTTCAAACTGAGGGAGGCACAATTTCCCGAGGCGAAACAAGTTATAGAATTTACAATAAAATTTAACAGAAACGCTTTAACATATAAGCTATAGATAAAATGTAATCTTATTTCATCGAATTATGTAAACATATTTTTTAGGGTCAAAACAATGATTCAAAACAAGAAAACTTCTAAAAGTTCGAAAATATGGTTATCATTTATTATGGCAACTAACAAGGATGAAGATATTTTGTTTTAATAAACTTTGCCTTCAGAATCAATGTAAAACGTATACCGAAGGACATTTAAGAATATTGTGGATAAGGTAGTCAAATTTGAATAAAGATTGATTGCAATTTCTTCCCATTTTTTTCTGTGAAAAATGCATTTATTTGTTGAGGTAAAAGCGATCATCATATACTGCGATATTACATTCTGCGTTAACTTTTAGACCAAATGAAATAACACAAAATATAATGATCTCAGTTTATTACATTTAGAGTTGTTATTATATTTTGATTTGTAACAATTCATGCTTTTTATGCTAGAGTTAAATCACAAAGATATAGTTATAAACGTTATGAAAAAAATCACACACTTATTTGCTGAGATAAAACCGATCATCACATACTGCAATATGACATTATCACATACTGCAATATGACATTATCACATACTGCAATATGACATTATCACATACTGCAATATAACATTATCACATACTGCAATATGACATTATCACATACTGCAATATGACATTATCACATACTGCAATATGACATTATCACATACTGCAATATGACATTATCACATACTGCAATATAACATTATCACATACTGCAATATGACATTATCACATACTGCAATATGACATTATCACATACTGCAATATAACATTATCACATACTGCAATATGACATTATCACATACTGCAATATGACATTATCACATACTGCAATATGACATTATCACATACTGCAATATGACATTATCACATACTGCAATATGACATTATCACATACTGCAATATGACATTATCACATACTGCAATATGACATTATCACATACTGCAATATGACATTATCACATACTGCAATATGACATTATCACATACTGCAATATGACATTATCACATACTGCAATATGACATTATCACATACTGCAATATGACATTATCACATACTGCAATATGACATTATCACATACTGCAATATGACATTATCACATACTGCAATATGACATCACATACTGCAATATGACATTATCACATACTGCAATATGACATTATCACGTACTGCAATATGACATTATCACGTACTGCAATATGACATTATCACGTACTGCAATATGACATTATCACGTACTGCAATATGACATTATCACGTACTGCAATATGACATTATCACGTACTGCAATATGACATTATCACGTACTGCAATATGACATTATCACGTACTGCAATATGACATTATCACGTACTGCAATATGACATTATCACGTACTGCAATATGACATTATCACATACTGCAATATGACATTATCACATACTGCAATATGACATTATCACATACTGCAATATGACATTATCACATACTGCAATATGACATTATCACATACTGCAATATGACATTATCACATACTGCAATATGACATTATCACATACTGCAATATGACATTATCACATACTGCAATATGACATTATCACATACTGCAATATGACATTCTGTGTTAACTTCGACACAAAATTAGATAACTCAAAATATAATGATCCAATAGTGTTTTTACATTTTGCATTACTACATTATGCGTTGAAATCGACACAAAATGTAATAACACAAAATGTGATGATCTCAGTTTATTATATTTTGCGTTGTTAGTACATTTTTCATTGTAACAGTACATGCTTTCTATGCTAAAGTTTAATCACAAAGATATAACTATAAACTTAATGAAAAAATCCCAGATATAATTAGCTGTTCCAGGTAATCAATCGTCTGCTTTGAAGACAATTAAAAGTATCTTGCACGTAATCAGGATCCTCACTTAAGTATGAAAAACCAATGATCGCAGATTGAGTAATCTGTAAAATGACATTTTTTTAATACAAAATTGAGAGTAAAATTTTATTTTCGACCCCACTTTTTGATAAAAGCAGTGGATATTAATTTTAGACTGTCCGTCACTCTGTCTGTCAGCCCGCAATAAAGGATAGGAATGTGTTATCATTGAATTATTTGATTCAAAGACAAATGCAAAAATATCTGAAATTATTAATTATGAGTGTCCAAATGCTGACAAAAAACTTCACGTGCTCATACCATGGAACTTTGTCACTTTTGATAATGCCAGTGATATATATCACAATAAATGTGAAGTGCATAAAAATCATTTGCAACTGTAGTGTATTGAAAACAAAATTTACTCATTCTTAAAACGGTTACAATTCATTAATTATTTTATGCATTGTAATTCATAGCTGGAAACTTAATACGTTTTGTTTTTATATCTTACACACGCTCCTGTTGGGGAGCAGTTCATATAACAACTTTTTAAAAAATAATAAATTAATAGATATCTGATGAAAAATTAAAACCAAACTGAAATTAAGCAAATTTCAAAAACTTTTATTCATCTCATTTATATATGTTATCAACAAGGCATTATTCCATCGAAATACTGAAAAAGTAACGTCTCATTTCCCCATGTGCACATTCTAACACAACCACAAATAGATCGACCGCTCCTGCGGCCGATAAAGATGACAGACGTTTTTGTACAAATTGCGGGGCATTTATTTTCACACTGAATTGTACATGTCTACGGCTTAATTATAATGTACATAAATAACCGACATTTAGGAGCCAACAAATGACAAGTCAACAATTGATGAGTTATGAACAAGGATTTGTTAGATGTTTTTGAATTAATTTTAATTGTTTTCAAATGACAACATAATCGTGTACAATTACATCGTTGGAACCCACGGGTTTTCTCTCCGTTACACTACATTCAACAGAATATAGTGTAACGGAGAGAAAACTCATGGGTTCCGACGATGGTAAAATTCATTATATTAACTACAAGTTAGACTTCAAATCAAATCGATATGAAACCAAGTATAACCATCTCGATTATATTGAGTGACGTTTGAAAGGAACATTATGTGTGGTGTACAAATCCGAATGAAGAACAAAAAAATTCTGGTCTGTCGAGTCAAAAACATGTGTCAAATATCGGTTTTCAAAAAATGCATCCAAAGGTTGAGAGACTGGATTATTCGTGCCTCCGTATTACCTTGTCGCCACCGTATTTCTTCACACTGTCTGATATTTTTTTTTAATGTCTTGCTGTTTTACACACTGATGTTAAAATATTAATGTATGCAGAGATGTGTAAAGGTACACGACGAAGTCAAAGATTATAAGAGGTGAATATATCATACCAATTCAACATCCCGTTTAAATAAACTTTCTTTAAAGATAAGAAATATTTACCGTTTTTGTGATGAGCCAGTCCATTAAATGAAATAAGTATTGTTTCAATACCAAAGTTACTGAAGAATGTTATTAAGTGTGAGCTGTGTTTTGTATCTATGATGTTATCTCTATTTCAATCAAAGTATATCAGTTTTATAGATGGATTTTGTTGCTGTTTTGCGAAACATTTGAGAAGTTTGTTTCTTTTTGCTTACTCTTCCTGGGCACCTGATCCCATCTCTGGAATTTCCAGGGGTCCTTGTTTTATGCCCTCACATATTTGTATTGTTTGTGGATTTTTTGTGATCGATAACTGTACGTTATCCTTACCTTGTACATTTTTAAAATGCTACAATAGTAACGAAAGTTATACTGATTCTTAATATGCAAATTTGAAAGATATATCTTCGACACAAAACAAGTAAGCAATTTTAGCATTTGTTAGTTGTCTCCAATTTTCTTTAACACATTTTTAAAATGTATAAAGATCGAGATGAGGAACTTTCATCGACACCGAAAAAAATTGTTTCTAGACGACAAGCCCCAAATTGTTCAGGTATACTACTAGTGTTGCTGTGAACAAGTGAACCGTGAGGAAAACAAACAGTAATCAGGCTCCAATGAAACAATACGAATTGTGAGCAGGGCAAACACGGACCTCTGTCCAGCCATGTGTCCCTTGTCATCACTGTGTAAACAATACGAATTGTGAGCAGGGCAAACACGGACCTCTGTCCAGCCATGTGTCCCTTGTCATCACTGTGTAAACGGAAAAAAATTCTTAGACAATTCAGTATAAAATAATAACCTAACAATTTGTTTGCAAGACGTCAGGCAACACAAGACTTAACGATAGATCGTAATATCAATGTAAAGTGCTATTCGCTAACTTTTGCTTTGACCAATTAAATAAAACGTACTAAGGTTCCAAAAAGGAATATTTTAATTTGTTACATTCGGGGTTCAAAATACGTTTTTAAATGACAGGGAAGGAATTAATTTCGCTGTACACGTGAATTCATTTCAAGCATGATTCCTGTAACTGTATTTTACTGTACAGCTTCGTGCTCTTTTTAATCTCACGTGGTTTTTCTCACAAATTGAAGTCACATTGTTACAATGTGATGCTGTGTCTTGAAACAACAAAAATATATTTTAAAAGTGATTGTTAATGTTTGTCGTACCTTATCTTTCTTCACTAATTAAAAACATAATTCACAAAATAATATTTCTTACCTGGAAATATAAGAATTTCCAAATCTTTTTTTTTAGTTTCTTGCCATTGCAACCGTCTTTGTATCCGTGTTTTTCTTTTAAGGCAGTACCTTTTTGCAGAAGCAAAGTTTATCATTTTACTTTTTTCATATAACATTTAGAGAATTGCTATTTTAATTATCTAGGAATATCGTGTTTCTTTTAACAATCCTTTTTTTTTTTTTTACTTCCCTTCATATTTCAATTATTTTTCTTGCACTGCTTTTTTTGAAAATTGTCTCTTGACTGTGAGTAACTGTTTTTTCCCTTGCCTAGACATAGTACCTGTAATTTTTATTTTCTGTACATTCACAAGACTCTTTTGTACAATATGATAAGATATTGTTTTTCATGTTTGTCTGTCCTCCGTGTTTAAAAAAATCAGAGTAACTATCTGATATCTAGCTTTAAGACAAATCTGTCCCATTGCAAAATTACAAAGTTTCAAACCGTTAATGCAAAGGAATTTTCATATCAATATTAACATTTTTCCGTTTTTAAAGATAAGAAATACTTTATTATCCTATATTTCCCATGGTTTCCATCCGCAGTTTTGTCGTTTTCGACGCTACATTTCATTAAAAATGAGACGAGTATGATAAATGAACAAAGTAATAAAATACTCACCTTATATAGTCAATTAAAAAAATCAGTCAAATAGTACTAGTAAGCTTGACTAATTCAATTTGTAAATGCCTATGGTAGAATCGTCGTAGTTATTTACTTGACATGAGATATCATATAGTTAATTTTTTGACGTATTTTGGTAAGATAATGTTAATTTATTATATTAGGAATGGACCTTGATCCTAGGGAAAACTATTTGAGCTTATAAATTACGCGGGGCTGAATATGGTATCTAAACTGAAATTAAAAGATAAACGTATAGTAAAAAAAAGCATCATACTACGTTTTTAAAAATGTAACTTTTAGAATTAGAATTTTAATTTTACTTTATAGTGAACCTAGTCAGGATCAGAGAGAAATGGACACGAATTCAGAGATGATGATTCATGAAGAAACTTTTCGTGTTTATAATAGAGGACCAAGTACAGTTGATGGTTTAATTCTACAGATAGGTGTACCATGGTCTATTGCTGGTGTACAGATCTTAAGTGTGCGTAAAGATATTGAACTTATTCAAACTGTATACATGTATGTACAACTTTTTCCTCTCACTACTATTTCAGAACTTTGTAGTCGATTTTAATGTAGAAAATACGCTTTCTGATGAGGGGAAGGAATTAAACGTAAAATGTCACTGTTTGGCGTTTAATAAATTAGTGTTACTTATTCACCAGAATCTCAATTACTTTGAAAGCTTTATGTAGATATTGCAGATAACTGCACTAGGAAAAATAAGGATGAGTACTGTGCGAATTGACGAACCTGAGGTCATGTTTTCTTATAAGATTTGTATTGTCATATGATGTTCCTTTTGTTTATTGTAGAAACTTGACTACGATAAAGGTATTTGTAATCTCACAACAAATGCTGATATGTTCGTCAAAGACAAAGAGGTGAAATCAAAGGTTCAACCTGATGCAAAACCCCAAGTGGATACTAAGCAAAATAGTTTATTTATTGTGAGTAATTGGAAATCGTTTCTTCAGAATTATTATTTTTCTAAATAAATGTCACATGCGTTTTATCCTTGAGCTCATTTCAGAATTGTTCCCAAAAAGATGTAAAGTGCCATCTCCTCCAGTGTAAAATAAAGAAACTTGCACGAGACAACTTGGATGATATAAAGCTTACCTTGAATCTAACAACAAATATCTTACATCTTCTTGAGGTGACATGAGCTATTAGCTGCCTTAAACATTTAATGTTTCTTAACATTGAAATATATGAATAATTATAGACGCAAAAAGAATATTCTTGATTATAAAAATATAGCAAGAAAGACAAATATAAAAACAGCTGTTGTCGTACATAAAATTTGGAGAATTTGAAAGAAAAGTAAATAAAAACTTACATGCAGCTGACCACAGAGGGACTACAAAACATGCATTACGTATTATAAATGTTGATTTATTTTTTTCTCCCTTTGCATAGAAAGCCCCTGTTATTAAATATATAACATCGGGAAAACTGATTTCCAACCATTCAGACTTCGAAGGCAACCTTAGAATGACAAATGGAGAGGTAAGGCATCTACCATATAATTCACTCTACTCATTTATTCAGAAAGGTAGCTTGAGCTTGAAAACAAGGCTAAATACTTGTAGAAACACTAAACCTTGTATAAATATAAAACATGTACCACTTATAAATCTAATATGACTGTGTTACAGATTGTGCTTACAATTATTCCGAAAAAGATTGTTTTTGAAACCAGAAAAATTGATCTCGGAGTGGTCATCGGCGGTAGCGTGGGCGGATTTGTATTTTTAATCATTATTGGGATTATCTTATGGAAGGTATGAACTTTTAATGTAACATTTTAAAATATCAATGAGAGCATTTTTCTTTACAAAGTATATACTGTTTTAATCATTGTTAAGGAACGAAAGCATTAAAGTGACAAAAGAAGACGAAGTTTGAATAGTCAGTGGTTTAAGTTTATAAAACACTGCCCTGTGAACTGTCTATGAAAATGTTTTATTTTCAGTTGCTTATAGGATAATTAAATTGTAGAAAACTATATGTGAAAAGATCGAAGCATAAAGGTTTTGATAAACCCAGAACAATTTCACAAAAACACCTTGTTATTATATTCAGTGACTTCAAACTCTTTAAAGGAGTTTTTTTTTTTCTTAAAGGCTTGTACAACCACCTTTAATATATTTCAGGTCGGATTTTTTAAACGGAAAAAGAGACAACAGGTTGATGAGTTCAAAAGGAGAACTGCTTTGTTGAAAAGACAATCAAGAATGTCTAAGATATCGCGAGTGGATGGACCAGTTAAAGTAGCGGATCAGTGAAAAATAATTTTACGAAAAGATGTGGTGAAAGATGATTAAATTCTTATATAGATGTATCGAAAGGAGTGTATATATCGAAAGATAATTTTGCGAGTGAAGACGAATCATTTTTCATAGCTATGTTTTATGATATTTTCTCTACGTGTGATTTCCCTTATTTTTAGATTATTTTTTTTAAATTCATATATGTGTGTGTATTTTTCTCTTGTTTTATTTTAAAAGGGAAGTCAAAACACGTTTTTATTTTTTGTGAAAAATGTGAGAGTTGGAAAAATGATATTCAATGTCCAAATCTAGCACTCCCAATACAGGAATCAATAATTTCAGTTAAAGACAACAGTATGCGTAATTAAAATGGTGTGTTCCCGTTTTGCACACATTTGATAATTAAGTATAGAACAAAAGGAGTAAAATATGTTTTAATAACAATTATCGTCTGATCTCCGTCTTGCATTTACCTTGAATTACCTGTATTTTACGAGTTCTATTTCAAGACCCGTCCTTCCTTGTCATTAATATAGTCTATGCAATATTTCTAGTATCTACTTTGTAATATTTTGAGTTTTTTCGCGAAAAAAAGTTTCAACTTTGAACAATTTCTATCCTTAGATTAGGATTCTTTAAAGATATTCATATAAGATTTTTTTAAAAAAAGAGAATATTTTGTAGGGTCACTTGAAACATAAAAAGAATATATTTAAAACCTTTCCATACTAAACTGCATTGTATACAAATAGCATCGTGATGGAAGTTAAATTCAAACTTTGTCATGTTTGTCGTAAGTAGTACTGGTTGAGCGTAAAAAGAAGAGAAGCAAAATATGGGTCATAAAAGTCCAGATAGCATTGCATTTATATAGAAGAGCACATGGAGAAGTGGGATGATCATCATGCACAGGAATCGTTATTTCGTTTAGGAAAAACTCGAATCCATAGCATAATACAAACTGTCAAACTATAACGTCACGTGTGTCCGACCTGGACATCCCTATTTAGTCATGTGGTCTAATCATTTAAATATTCAGCAAGTGTTCGAACATATTTCTTCATATAACTATCGTTGTAATAATCAAAATAAAAGTCACATAATCATATTTATACATATTCAATGTACATATGCGCTTCTATATATTGTGTAAGAAGAATATGCATTGCAGTCATTCCAAGCGATTAAAGCATGGATTATTATTCTTGGATATAATAGCACCTGGTCGTGCCTACAAATTGAATACCACATGTTAGCGCATAATGCTAGCACTTAATTTAGAGTCATTAAGAACTAATGTGGGTAATAAACGGAAGAGCCAAGAATTGTTGTTTTGTCTGGGACAAAGTTTAGTTTAAACAAATATTGCGAGGAAAAAATGTATTTGACGAAGTGATTTAATCTAAGCGTAAAAAATGTTATATTTTTACGATAATTAAAATGATGTTGTAAATCTTTTTGGTTTTTCAAGAGAATTAAAAGTACACATAGTTCCAATTATATATTCATGCGGTGTGATAAGGTTTAGAGTGTGTTCACAGTAATTTCCAGTGCATTTAAATTGAATAAAATAACTTCACTAAATATAACTTTATTTCATTAACAAAACGTGTATGTAATGG
The DNA here is from genome assembly GCF_033153115.1 of Saccostrea echinata. NCBI lineage: Eukaryota > Metazoa > Mollusca > Bivalvia > Ostreida > Ostreidae > Saccostrea > Saccostrea echinata. The sequence continues at coordinate 13,712,734 of NW_026889777.1, forward strand.
ATGGACAAAATCGTTTTTGTGTTCCTGTGTATTAATTCAAATACAGAGTTTGTAAATAATAAGAATTGTATTGTAAGTCTATTTTGTACCTCTTGGTGTCATAAGCTTAAGCGACTTTACCTCAATTGTACAAATTACATGCTTTGTTTGATCTCTCATGTCACATGATAAATATGTATTAAACTTTACCAGTGTATAACATACTGACTATCTTTTTGTATATACAGGTAAGGACATTCACTCTACTTTCAATAGAATCATTCTTATCTATCCTTAAAGTTTCTGCATTAAAAAGAAATGAATCAACAATGATGTACAATGTATTACATTAATATCCATATTTTTCTTTCCGTCTAAAAAACTATCTGAAAGTTAATAAGTTAATAAGGCAAGATCATGTACATGTATTTTTCTAAAATGTGGAATTGCTCTAAGAAATTAAACTCCTCCTTTCTGAATCATTAAAATTACATGCAGTTAAAACATACAAATCGTTTTTCTCATATGACCTCCTAAATGCTAATTATGACGTCATTAACTTGTGCCTTTACCGTATTTTCTTAAAAAGTTGCCAAAGACATCAATTTTCAGTCGGATTTTCTTTCAGGTAATATAGAACACATAAATCTCCCAGAAAAATTTTGAAAAAAAGGTTTTTCAAAGGAATTTACACAACTTATCTGAAAATTGAAGTGGGCAACAGCAGTGGACTCTGTTTCCTTAAGGGAAATGACCCCTGAAATGAGTCATTTTGAGGTTTTTTCTGCTTACAATTTAGAAATGTACCAAATTAATGACGTCATATTACCAGAATTGTCCTTCATGCCATATTGCCGTCACGGTAGCTCAGTTAGTAGAGCGCTCGCTCCGTTATCGGAAAGTTGTGTGTTCGAATCACGGCCGCGACTGACCTAAGTCGATAAAAAAAATATGTAGCGACTGTTCCTTCGCCAAGCAATCGGCACTTTGAAGTGAAATTTGCGGGTCCTTCGGATGAGACCTTAAAAACCGAGGTCTCATGTCCCGGTAGGTGTTGGCACAATAAAGAACCCACAATGCTCAATGGCCCTGAGTGCCGAGTAAAGGTCTAAAATTGAAGCCCTTCACCTGTATATGGTGAAGTCTCCATATGAGTGAAAAAAATTCTGGACAATTAACCTGTCCACTTCTTTTATAGGACGGTATAAACTAGTGTCCGAGGTATGTTTTTGTGTCGTTTCATGGTTTCCATCTTTTTTCCTTTATGGTCATGTGTCATACCCCGCTCAACACAGTAGTTCATGATAATTTGGTGAACCACATTTTCGCCCGAGGTCGAAAAAAGGGTGGTCCACACCCAAAGTACTTGTGTTTTGTTCATATTTCTTTCAAATCTATTGTGCCTTTCTTGGGCTACTTTTTGTTTAAATCTTTACCCTTTCGACCGATTTTGAACAGGATTCATTATCAACTATTCACCACAAGCAAAAAAGTGGTTGTTTCTATATAAGGACAATATAGCTGAGGTTACAGGTAGTGATCAGGTAAACAAAGTAGTCTGTTGTAGTCAAATTTAAAAAAAAAAAAAAAAGGCCTAATAATTGATATGAAAAATGTCTGACAAATTTCGAACCAACTTTCGATTGTATTTGCAAAGGAGGCCAATATAACAAAACAAAAAGAATTTGTTAACTGCTAGTCATTAAACGCTCCGTAGCATCAACTATTTGTCAGTGGGCTGCGTCGGTTAAATGTTGATTATTAAACGCTCCGTAACATCAACAATTTGTCAGCAGCCTGCCTCGGTTTAAAAATTGATCGTTCTCGTGATGATTATGCTTATGTGTACAGAATCAGCTGGGAGGCATAAACATGCGACAGAATTCATATTTTACGACATCATATTAAGTGGAATATGAACTAGCACAATCTTATTAAAAGAAATATTTCATAAGGCATGCAATTAAAACTGAGACAATATTGTTTAACACAGGATGGACACTCCATAATTGTGGCCGAACACATTTTTGTTATAAGGATTACTTTATTATAATCAAAAACAAACGGCAACAATATATCCTAAAACAAATATTAAAAAGGAATTAAAACAAATGTATGTGGAAACAGTTAGAACGAAAATAGCTATCATATAAAAATGACTGATATATCTAGATTTCATTTTATCTTTTAGAAATTTACAGAACACACAATTTTCGAAAAATAGTTGTTTGGTATTCAAAAGCGAGATAAAATGTTCCATAAATTCTGGTTACTGCTTTACATAATCTTTACTCATGAAGATATATGCCAGAATGAATTTTTCGCAAGTAAGCCGTTTCAAGAAATTACGCATGGAAATATGTAATAATATCAAATAAACACTCAATAAAAATTATACATTTATCAACATTACATGAATCAAATTTCACAGAAAATAATGGCAAATAAAATCTTAATTTACAGCATTAAATTAATTTATGTAAAACATCTGACATGGCAAGAAGAACAACTCTGATTCCTCTCTTCGTTCAATTTACATTCTTGTAGTCTGATAATTTCTTATCAGCAACTGACCAGATGCTCTAATTTTGCGCACGCCTTCATTCTTCCAGCGTGCATTGCCTCGTCAATATACTGCCGTATAGAATAAAAACTAGTAATATATAATGTGTGACCGGTCGCAGGGGATGCTCACTCCCCCATGGCACCTGATCGCATCTCTGATGTTTTTGGAGGTCGGTGTTTGCTCTGCTCCCGATTTGCAATTCTAAACGGACTTTGAGCTTGAATATTGTTCGTTTTCTCCATATTTCATGTATTTGTCTTTCAGTTCTAACAAATATATCCCCATAAAATTGTGAAAGGTTGTCACGTCAATGAATTTTTGACGTAATGCTGTTGCGCTTTCAGTTGTTATTTTATTGCAGAAGCGATACATTTATCTTATCTGGTTTTCTTAAAAGCATTATGATCTTTTCCTGTATTCCTACTACTTATAAGACTTATGCTATATGTTGCAGTAGCTCTGTTTCTGCTGCGTTTTATCTCCTCCAATTTTGCCTTGTTCCAGAAAAAAAGAAACAGTTTTAGCTGAAAGCGAGCTTCTTCAAACCTCCAAACATAAAGAATAGGGTTTATCATGCTGTTGATGAGAATAAGTCCCATAGCCACAGCATGAGCTAATCCGATATATTTCGAATGATACCCTCCTAGCAAAACTAAGATAACCATGTAGGGTGTTGTACAGAATAGGTAAACTCCTATGATTATTGAGAGTTTCCTTATGGGTCCAGTATTAGTCTTGACATTCGTTTTACCTTTTATCAATATCTCAGAAATTTGAGAAAATAGACATATAAACATTAATATATTAGCGAATTGTAAAATCAGAAAAATACATTTTGGCACTATATTTATAGTGTTGCTCGGTGACAAGTACATAATCCCACAGTATATACCAAAAGCTGATTGTTCATCGTAAAATATAAAGTAAGTCGGAAGAACAGAGAAAATCCAGAAGGATCCACAAACAGAAACCAGAGTACGCTTTGTCATCATTTTGTGATATCTAAAAGTAAACATCATGGACAGATATCGGTCTAATTGAAACATTGATATCGTCAGAAGTGACACCATAACAAATGGCCCAGCTAGATACTTTTTATACGTGCATCCTTGAAATATATTATCTGGAATACAAAGCATAAATCCGGTCATAAAATCTGTTACGCTAAGATTAATGGCGAGAATTCGAACTTGAGTAATCATCCTGTGGCAGCGAAAGAGAATTATCATTGCGAGAAAGTTTCCTAAACAAACAGGGATTCCGAGCGGAATAAGAAGAGAATTTGACATTATTTTTGTTGCCATTCTTCTCCTATTATACCCTAATACTGATACATATGCAATTCAATTTTCTGATGCCGATTCATCAACAGTAAGTTAGCTTAATCCAGACTGAAGCTGATAACAATTCAACTGTCCAACTGCAATGAGCCTATAATAATGATCCACCCAGAAAAGGACGTAGTGCTATAAATCTTTGATTAATGCTCACGTTATATGTACTGTAGCAACTATTCTGTTGCCAGTTAGTCTGGCACAGTATATCAGATAAAAGAACACTCTATAAAAATGATTTGCCCCTTTTGTCCTCGTCGAAATTTGGTGAATTTAAAAGGGGTCGAATTCAAAGAAAACAGTAACATCTCTTAAACAGAACTTTGTCTGGGCGAATTCAAAACACACACGCATATATAATTTTCATCATAAAAGGAACAATTTATAGGGAATAAGATAATGTCTTGTCCATTCACCCTAAACAGTTTTTGTGATTTTAGTGAATTTTTTGTCAATATATGAGTTCAGTTGATGACCCACAGCATTCACCACTGTGTGTGCACTGCGGAAAACAAAAGAAACTAATTATACTATGCGTTATGACTTTCTGACTGTCCCGAGCTAGGGAATAGAAGTAAAAAGAATGGATACTAGGAGAATGCACTTTTGTGGAGTGTGGAGTATTTCTTACAAAGCACAGGTACAAGACTTTAACACTAAATATTATTATATTTCTTCATAAAATGTAGGCATGGCGAAAGTCATGTGCACTTTTAACAAAGGATATCTAGCAACAAGTCTGAAGATAGAAATAGTTTTGATTTAGATGACCCCGTACATGTGTATATGATATTGATAAAAGAAAATATAAAATATTGTTTTTGATAAGAAGTTTTCAAAAAATCAATTTTATTTACTACAAATTTCAGAATATAATGACTTTTACTTGATGTACATTTGATTTCAAAGCATAATCTTGAGAGAGTCACAGATACTTGTGTAATAAATATTTTTTTTTTGAAAATGACTGCCATAATATGCAACTATTATTCCCAAAAACATGGGCTATCAAAACTTTGCAGGATTGAGACCATAAATTCAAAATCATTTTAGGTATATCAATGACTTTTTTCACACATTCATTTGACATCATCTTATCTGTCACAAGAATGAACAATAACACATACAGGTTATCTTTGTTACTGTGTTATTGAATCTAAGTTATTGTACATTTTTTTGTAACTTGAGGTATATCCACGCGATGCAACCTCAAACTACTACGTATTTCTAAGGTGAGACTTGCGAGGAAAAATATTTTGATCCTTTTATGTTTTCTCCGCTTTTGACGTTCACTTGACGTTTACTCATTTGGATATGACACAATAGTTCAGTTTGTTTCTGCATTTTGCTAGTATTATGAGATCGTATCGTAAATTGAATAGAGAATGCAAAAAAAGTAGTGAGAAATGGCGCCGGTGTTGTAGATTGAGACGTCCTCCATAGCCTGACTGTCCCCGGAAAGTCATGCTCTATACTAGAATGAGACTTCCCTCTGGGGGAATTTCGACTCCAGAGCGGGAGATCCCCATGTTGTAAATTTCACTCCAGAGCCACACTTCCCTGCAGGAATACCTACTCTAATACTACTTGTAGAATCAGACCTTCCCCATAGCAGGTCTTTCCCTTCGTTTATTCTTGCTTTTAATAGGACTACAATCACTCTATAAAAAACTTTAGTTACCAAACCTTTGCAGCGGTGCATTAATTGACCTCGCTTTTACTGAAAGAGAAGTATATATTTAATTGGGTCTCACCGTCCGTTTGTCCGTCCGTCCGACTAGCTATTATTCTGTTTGTGCGTAACACTTTCGTTCTGGACGATATCTAAAAAAAAAATTGCCCTTGCAATGATCTTTTATATCATTATTTCGTAAGGCTTAGATAATTACACGGCACTTATATGTCTAAAATAGTATTAAATAAAACTTCAGGTTTACTAGACACCATGGGCACTACTTAGTATTTGTTTTATTTATTAATATTACTTAAAATATAAAATTTACATTCTTCTTTTTCTTTCCAATAAGTTTACAAATTTATGATTTACCAAGATGTAGAGGGGGTGTTTCACTCTAGAGAAGTGCTTCAACGGGAAAACTCTAAAGCAAATCTTGCTGGGGGTTGGCGGTTGGGGTTGGCTAATCTATAAGGTGATGCTTCCCCCTTGGGTAAACTTACTCTCTTTTGATATTTGGGGGTATGACTATGGAGGAGAAGCATGGCTCTAAATTTAGACTTTCCCCCCCCCCCCGGGGGGGGGGATTTCAACTCTAGAGCAAGACTTTTGTGAGAAGTTTCACTTAAAAAGAATCGCATTGATTTATTGAAATTTTGAACAGAACAGAAAGAGATCAAATGAAATTAATTTAACTGTTATAAGGTAGCAAAAAGGATTCAGGAAGAGTAGGGACAAATTTAATGCCGATTCGCAGTCTTGTTGTCCAAAAAGATTCACATCGAAACGTTACTGTAATGTCACTTGTGATATAAATTGAACTCCAACTAGTGAATGAAGGTGCCAACGTCTGGCGAGAATATTTGTTTTTTGTGTAAATCCATCTACAATCATTGTGTTTTGAAATCAGCTGTTTATGCAATGGTAAATTCAAATTAAAAAAAAAAGAGAAGGGGTTCCTTTGGTATTTAACTCCAATGTAGCTTGTAAAGAAAGGTGTACTGATTTTTTACTTTGATTCACAACATGTATTTCCTCTATGTTAAACTAGGTCAATAATTGATCACTGTTACATTTTTACGTGACATTATTAAGTAGAACATGTTGATGGCTACTATTTTAGATGTTTTCTGACACCTTGAAGTCTGTATTATAATTTCATTAATCACACAAAATGAATTTCAGGAGTGGTGCGATACTTTCTAGAACGGAGGTTAATTTCAAAGTGCTGATACATGTAATCATCAAGCACAGTGAAGCTTTCTTTTTCACCTCACAAAGCTTTGCAAGTGAGATAAAGCTAGAAGGGAGTAACAGTCGAACTTAATATAACACTTAAAGGCTATACCTGTAATACAAAGAAGGTAAATACTAATTTCCCAATACATATTTAATACCTACGACATGTAACCAGTACATATTATGGCGTCATATTAGGACCCCATAGCACCAAGGCACTAGATATGTCTGCAAAAATGAATTAAAACTTTCCGTGTATTTCGAATATAACCTTTAATGAGTTTTTTGTTTGCAGAGAAAATGCTTATACTTAGCCTTGACCCACATTCGATTGCCGACAAATTTAAAGCATAATATAACAGAGTTGCAGACGCTTTGAAAACATTTCAGTATTGAAACTGGTACATCAATGAATTTTTACACATTTATTTGACATCTTTTCTGTAAACAAAATAAACTGTAACACATATAGCATGTATAGGTTATCTTTTATCTTTGAAGTTATTGTACAAATTTTCGTAAGCAGTGGCATAACTACGTGTTGTAAGCTTAGAATAATACGTATTTCTTATGAGACTCACTAGGAAAAATATTTTGATACGAGTATTTGCCCTCCAGTTGTAAAATTTTTCCTAATGTTTGGATGTGACACAATTGTTTCGTAATGTTTACAGTGTTTTCCTCGTAAATTAAATTAATAGTGCTAAAAATAGGACACATAATTGAATTTAATATATTTTCTTGACAAAAAGTCGAGTGAATCAGACAAAAGTTCTGGAACTTAGAGCGTGTTCTCCTTACACATCATTTTGTAGAATTATGTATGGTCTACTACACAAACAAAGTATTATAAAAAAAAGAAAAAAATTCCTCTTTAAAATATACGGAAAATAAATTTTTATTGTTAAAAAAACAAGTTTTTTAAACTACCACATTCATTTAGAAAAATTTGAATAATCTTGAAAAGTGTCGCATTTCGTACATTAGTAAAGGAATCATCACCCAGAAGCATCAAATGTACATGTATAATGTACAGATTATTAATTACATATAAATGATTATATCATATTCAATAGAGAATAGAGAATGTCTTGTTTTTGCGTAATTTTACAAATAGAAAGGAGATAGTTTGCATCTTCTTATTAAAAATCCACATGAACAGTTTGGACTGGCTAAGAAATAAGCCAGAGCTCGAGTTCAAAATACATGTACAATTGCGTCTCAATCTTGTGTGAATTACATTCAAAAACCTTTTTTTCATAAGAAAAATATTTTTAGGTTTCTTCAATATTGTTTTGCAGAGAATTCCTTAAAATTTTAATAGAAGTTGCCTCCATTGTTTTTAGACTAAGAGTATTCCACCTTCTTTCTGGATCAGGAAAAATATTATTTGTTTAATTCTAATTTGTATTTTGAATTTTGGCAAAGAATAAATGGGGAATTTCTAGTAGTTATTTTGAAATATTGGCTTTTGTATTTGGTACTGTAATTTGTATATAATTACTAAATTATTGTGCACTAATCACACATTGAATAAAGGTTAGCTCTATTTCTTCTGTGTTCCAAATAAACCCTACATATTTCCAAGTATAATGAATTTCTCACAGCATTAACTGTAAGCCCAGTAATTTTTCTTGCAGCAAATAATTGACCTTTTTCAAGCTATTTATGTCGGCCTTTGAGTATTCAGACAACATATTCTAGTTGGCCTTTGAGTATTCAACAACATATTCTAGTTGAGGTCTTATGAAAATATGTATATTTAAGATCATGTTTGTCCTATCATTTGGATCTTCCTCCTTCTTTATTTCATGTTTGTAAATCTTTTTTGCTCCTCCGGGGGCCAAAATTGGACTAATAAATCTTGTAATCTTGTACCTCCGGAAGAAAATATCACCAAGCACGAAAATTTTAACTTTCTGGGTTTTTTTTTTTTTTGTTTGTTTGTTTGTTTTTTTTATTATTTATTTTTTTAATTTTTAGTTTTTTGTAAGTTTTCTTCACAATGTAATGAATGTGATCTGGCAATCCTAATTTAAAAGACAACAATAATCCTAAAATGTTTGTATTCTGTGGAACATTTTTAGAGTATTGTATATTGATTGTACATTGTTTTTACGTCCCATTCGAGAATTTTTCACTCATATAGAAACGTCACCATATACCGGTGAAGGGCTTCAAATTTTGACCTTTACTCGGCACTCAGGGCCAAGGAGCTGTGAGGGATCTTTATCGTGCCAAGGCCTGCCCTGACACGGGGCGTCGGTTTTTAAGGTTTCATCCGAAGGACCCGCAACTTTCACTTCAAAGTGCCGAGGGAATGGCAAAGGAACAGTTGCTACCCATTTTTTATCGACTTAGGTCAGTCGAGATTCGAACTCACGACCTCACGATCACGGAGCGAGCGCTCTACCGACTGAGCTACCGTGAACGGTGCTTTTTCAGAGTAAAAGTCAACGCCAAAAAAAAAAAATAAGATATTGTTGCACAATCTTTGAAAAAAAATTACAGCTTTGTTTTCCTGTGGGTTAAATTTCAACAATCATTTCTTTGACCATTCATCGGATATTGTAAGGTCATGATTAAGATTTTAAGAAAGATCAATATTATCTGAACACTGTTGTAAATTATGAATTATCATCAACATACAATCTACATTATATTTGAGCAATATCATTTACATACAATAAAAATATAACAAAAATAACAGTGGACCGAGTACTGAATCTTTAAGATTTGTAAACTTAGAAAGAAATATTTTGGTAACATATTCACAATCTGTATCGGGGCCAAATACAAAGTCCCTCTCTAAGATGATTGTTCATTGTAAACATTAAGTAAATAGTATCAGCAGCAAAGATCCAGAAGGATGCACAAACCGAAATAAAGATCTGTTTTGTTATGATTTTGATGTATTTGAAAGCAAACGTCATGGAAAAATATTTTTCTTATTGAATCAATAATATTGTTAGAAGTGACACTATAACAATGAGCTAAACCGTATATTTTTTATACGTGCATCCTTAATTTATTGATTGATTGTATGTTGTTTAACGTCCCATTCGAGAATTTTTCACTCATATAGAGACGTCAAAATATGCCATTGAAGGGCTTCAAATTTAGACCTATGATTGGCATTCAGGGCCATTGAGCTATGAGGTGCCAACGGGACCTCAGTTTTTAAGGTCGCATCCACAAGACCCGTGGTTTTCATTTCTAGTGCCGGGAGCCTGGCAAAGGAACAGTCACTACCTATATTTACTTCTTACGTTTGATGCATTGCGGCGAACCAGAATCGAACCCGAGCCTCCCGAACACGAAGCGAGCGTGCATCCTTAAAATATTTCATCTGGAAAACAAAGCACAGATCCAGTCATAAAATCTTCTACGCAAAGATTTATAGCAAGAATCCGAATTCAAGGAATCATCTTTTTGCATAGAATTTTGGAATAGATCTATGTTAGCTGCCATTCTTTTATCTACAATTGGCTAATGCAGATACATCAAAATGAACTTATGCTGATTTCCCAGCTTTTCGAAACCTTCGATTATCCTGAAGCTAATAACTGTCTAAAAGTCTATGTGTGAATAATATGCGTCACCCAGATTCCTTAAGAAATAAACAGGCTTTTTGCCACAAAACCTCCAATAGGACTTTGTTAATGTGAAATATTGCACCTATTTTGTTGCCAGTGAGTTTCCCGAAGAAATATTAAATTACAATATCAATCATAGTGCTAGTATTTAAGAATAATTCGTTTCTTTTGAGTAAATCCATTATACAAAATGTAGATGGAGAAAGAATGAAAGGTCAGCTTTGACTTTTTCCAGCTTAGGGTCTTAAAGCAATAGAATCTTCTTAAGGTTAAAGAAAATCCATGTCCTTAAGTTTCATTGCAAAACCTCACAGAATACCAAAGTTTTCATCTGAGAACAATATATGCAATTATATATAAATTTCTGACATTGGTTCAACATTTTGATCTTTTTATGACATATTGACTACAGATATAAAAGTCATTCCAATATATAATATAACAAGATATAACCAAGAAACCAATTTTATTTAAGATATGAATTTTCCACTGATCTTTTGACTTTACAGAAGAATTCTTCTCTAAGTCGTTGAGAGTCTTTCCATACAATACGCTCAATGAAAACTAAAATTATCACAAGGAAACCGTTTTTCATTGTATGTATTTCTGACCTTGACCTTTGATCCTCAAAATAAGAAGAGGTGTTTTTTTTAAGTCAGTTAGAGTAAAAATACGTAACTTCATTGACAAAACTCAAAATAAATAAATTTATTATTTGAAAACCATTTGTTTTTGCAATATATAAATTTCTTATTTTGACCTTTTGACCTCTTTTTAAGGTCATTGGAAATTATTATATTAACTTAAATTGAAAGAAAATCTCAACGAAACTAAAATTATCATCTGAAAACTGTTATTTGCAATGACTTTGTTCTTTGAATTTTTTTTTTACCTCAAACAGTCAAAATCAAGAAGAGGCTTATTTAAGCCCTAGAAAGCTGTGATAAAAAATTATTTGTAAAAGCTCAGTGGGTTTATTGAGATATCATACGGAAACGAAAGTGTTATACACACAGACAGAATGACTGACGGACGGACAGATAGTCGGATGGACAGACTAAAAGTAATTTCCCCAACCTTCAGTAAAATCAGAAGACAGAACAGTATCTTTTTTTGTTGCAAACTCCAAACTATAATTTTTGTATTATTTGGGCGTGATATATATTTTTTGTCCTCTCAAGATTTCTTAATTTCAAATTTCACTTTCATATTTTTCTTTTCCTAATTATAATTTAATAAATAAAACAATATGTTACCTAAAACGCCCACATTGGATATAGCTTTCCTTTCTTTTTCAAACAATATAATTTAAGATCTAGAACACTTACCACCACTACCCGCCCTCCCAAAAAATTCTTAGTTATAACAAAAAAGAATATGATGTCATGTTTTATCGAATTATACGAAAAACAAACTTATATCAGGTTACAATCATTGAAATTCAATGCTTATTAATTACACCACACTAATTTCGAGACGTCAAAAGTAATGTGTTGAGAGTTTTAATTTTCTTTATCCATATAAGGAAAAATTTTTGCAAATGTCCGAAAATTACAAAACAAGGTTCCTTTTCAACAACTTCCGGTTTCGCTTCGAACTTTTCCAGTCTTTAAGACGTCATTTTCGGTTGAAAGCCGGAATCGAAGTCACAAACGCCAGAAGAGGACGTTTAACCCCAATATCAAATCATTTTATACTACTTCTAATGATTTTAGGGGGAAAGTTTAATTTTTCACTACTTCCGATTTACACCGCAAGTTCTTCCCATGGATTGTTTTTGTTGTCATATTATATATGTACTGTGAAAAGGGAATAATAATAATGAAACGAAATTAAACACAAACAATAAGGTTTTCCGAAGGAAGGCGGAAGACCTTAATAAAATGAAAAAAAAATTAAGTAAAATTAAACAAAACTACCCAAACTCCAAAATCTACTTCATGGGAGGGCTGGTGTTGGGTGTTCAACAAGTCAAGGTCAGATTATTTATTTTTTATCAGTTGAGGACATATTTTTGATTTTCGACATTTTTACACAACACAGTTTAACTTTCGAAGAGCTATTAACCACACCAAAACATTATTGCATGCCTTTTTGTCGCGAGGCCTAATTGCAGGCTTGTAGCAACAGGAGAGGAGACATTGGGTGTATGCCCCTCTTCAATAATTTTGCTGATGTATACAATTCTTTGTGAATGTATCCCATCATTGATTAAGGTCTAGATCTAAAAAGCATTTTTCCTCTCCTCAATGACGTTTTATTTTGTAGTACCCAATAATTCTTTTTAAATATTGCTCGTTTCCAGCCCCCTTCCAAACAAACATTGTTTCCTACAGACTTGAGTTATCCCAGTTTGTTTTATTACAGACTACTGATGATCAAAATTAACAATTTGTTTTCACAGCTTATATTTAAAGATTGAAATTAAAAAATAATCTGCATCAATGAACAACTTTGACTGGAACTAAATTAAAATGACCTCTGTAGGCGAATTTCTAAAAAGTTTTATGTAGCCGGAAGATTTTGATGATGCTGTGAATACAACTCTTGGTAAAAGAATCTAAAATACATATATGTAAACAGTTTTATTTTAGAAAAATTACAGACACATAGTGGTAAAATGGGACTTAAAAGAACATACAATAAATTAATCAACAAATGAAATTTATGTCTACATTGGACTATGACGAGTCCTGGAGATTTGATCCCTGTCAGCGTGGTAGTCAACGAAATCATACTATTAAGTTCTGTATTCATTCTTCATATTATGAATTATCTGGTTGCTTGATTTTGAGTTTGTGTTATTATGATATTAGAAATATTGAATAGTTTCACCTTATTCAAAGACCTTCGTTATTATAAAATGAATTCGTTCACCAAGTCAAGATTGCACAAAATGCATTGACTTGAAAATTTGCTCCAGAAGCATTTTCAAAAGAAATGTAAATTGTAAATTTTATGACCACCATGTCTTAACATTCTGTTGAGCCTAGATGAAGAATTGTAATTATTTAATATAAACAATTTTCAAAATGGTATTTTCTTGAAACAGTGTAATTAACTCAAAATTATTTTGCCAGGAGGACTGAGAACTGAACCGAAACATGAAACTACAGTAAATGGAGTAGGAATCAAGAAGACAAATTTCTGTAGGCCTTTTCGCAAAAAAATGAAGTTTGTTCGTTTGCTTGTTTGTTTGTTGTTTAACGTCCCTCTCGAGAACTTTTCACTCATATGGAGACGCCAACACTTACCGGTGGAGAGCTGCAAAGTTTGTCCTATACTCGGCACTCAGGGTCATTGAGCAGTGAGGGATCTTTTTCGTGCCAGCACCTACTGCAACATTGGACCTCGGTTTATACGGTCTCATCCGAAGGACCGGTCTCCACGTCCCACAGTGGGATTTGAACCCGCGACGTAAGGACCAACTCCTTACTCCGCGACTCTAGAGCGAACGCTCTAACCACTGCGCCACGCAGGCGAAAATTAAAGTTTGTAAAAGAAACTTAATAACGTTTATCCATCTATATGAAATATGGAGATAAAGAACAGTATTCGAGCTCAAATTAAAGTCCATTTAAACAGTACAAATCGGAAGCGGAGCAAACACGGACCTCCAAAAATATCAGAGGTGGGATCAAGTGCCATGGAGGAGTGAGCATCCCCTGCTGACAAGTCAAATTCACTGTATACTCCTTGTCATGATCGGAGAAAACGGAAAAATCCGTAGACAATTCAATATGTAAATAATAAACTAACAATTAGTATGAAAAAAGTCAGTCGGCATTTGACTTAATGATAGATTGTATTTTGCTGACAGGGTCATTGTATCTACCATAAAACTTGCAAAATGATGACTTCAAACGGGACTGTTGATATCTTTGTTTCATCAACTTGTTTGTCAATAGCTTATCTCATTTAGAAATTGATCCCTAGAGCAATCATGTGAGAAGGGTATATATCTACATAAGTAAGGAAAGTCTTTACGGTTATCATAAATCTTTATTGTAAGGTTACCATTAAAGTCTTTTTCCAGTAAAATATCAAAATATGAAACAGATGTGTCAGACTCTGTGGTATCTTTTATCTCATTTTGCATCATTTGGGAACAGTAAAACTAATGCCCTAGCAGTGAAATTTATATTCAATATAAAGAAAACGTAAAATTATTGAATTTGATAAAAAATACTTTTTAAAGAATAACGTGTTTTAAAGAACATTTTCGGCAGTTTCAAATCTTAGAAATTAATTTACTTCGAGTCATCTTGTTTTAATTGAAGATTACGCAAAAAAATCGATATTTTGTAATATCAGGACGGAATAAACCCCACTCTTTTCATTTATGCATGACTAAACCAATATTTCAGTACGATAACCTGTAAAAATGTTTCGTACAGCATAAAACATATACAAGTGACTCTCGATAATTCGAAGTCAATGGGATCTTGACAAAACTTCGAGAAATTTCAAGAGTGAGAAATATATTGTTAAACAAAATAAATGTACATTGTTGTTTTATTTATTTATTTATTTATTTATTATATTTAGAAAAACTTCATAGATATCCATTTCAAAAAAGCCAAATCTGCAACGAAACATAGAATACACGTATTTTGGTACTACCAACAGAATTATAAAGTGTCAACAATAATGTGTGAAAATTATTATAAAAATTAAGAAGCATCTATTTATCACACAAAAGAGGTTTGTCACTCAAATTCTTACATTGATGCATACATGTAATAAACATTCAAAAGAGCACAAAACAAAATGAGTGTCCGAACTCGTAATTAATTAATGTCCTGTTTTCATAACCTCTCTGTATTATCTTCCAAAGGGGTTACTAATATTTAAATGCATCTAATAATCGGTTAATTATAAGAATTATTGTTGTTTTGACCTATATTTGTATAAAATCCATATAATACGGACACACACCTAGTCATTGCAACGCCTTTCAATTTCCAAATTGCATATTTGTATTACAATTTTCAAATCTGGAAAATTACATAACTTTAAACATAATATCGAATTCAAAATTTAAAAAAAACAGTCATAATTGTGCACCACTGTTTCTTAATAAAGAAAAAAAATAGTGCAAAAAATAAACATACGAAATAACTCAGTTAATATATTCGACCTTAACATTTTTTTTATCTTACCTGTGACACTGCTCTACATGTTCACTACTCTACATATTTCTTTATTTGTACTCCCTAATAAATAAACTTGCAGCAAAAGGGGATTTTATTTAATTATAAACCTTCATAACATACCCACTTACAGGTCTTAATTAATTACTATTATAGCTAGAGAAGACCTACTTTCAGTTGCTTTTTTCATTTGATTTCAAGCAAAATCTCATTGCCAAACATAATGGAATTACAGAAAGCACTAACTTTGCATTGATGATCTCTTTGTTAAAAATAGAACGTATGAATAATGCTGTGAATAAAAAAGTTAGATATAACAAACAGTGATCGATCTCATTAACCCATTAATTAGTACATCGTGGCAAAAGGGCAAAAAACACAGTCTCCTGTAATAACTAGAAAAGGGATCCTATGCTTAGAATGTCCCATTAAGACCTGCCAGACATTCTGCGATCCCTCTGCATTGATCGGGTAAACAGTTTACATTGTCAAATATTAATGACTTCAGAGTTTATATAAAACATATCAGTCAAAATATCGGTTACACTTGCAAACGATGTAATTACCCAAACACAAAATTCAATAGTTAACTATAGTTTACTTTAGTAAATATAGTTTACTTTAGTAAATATAGTTAACTATAGTATCAAAGTTTTTACTATAGTAAATCAAAGTTTTTTCTATAGTTAATCAAAAATAGTTTTGCCCCCGGATCGAAATATCCTGAGGGTATATTGTTTTTGTCCTGTTTGTCTGTCTGTCTGTTGTCAACTTTAACCTAGCCCATAACTATTGCGCTGTCAAGGGTACGGCTTTAATATTTGACATGAGTATTCATTATGATAAGACCTTTCCATTGGTACAGAAATTTTTGATCATGTGACCTCAACTGTGACCTTTGACCTACATTTGAAAAACTTTAACATTGGCCATAACTATTGCACTGTAGTCTACGTCCCTCTCCAGAATTGTGTTACCATCGGGGGCATAGTGTTTCTTGTTTAACTATGGATTTCAGATTGTTATATTTTATGTTCTCCAATTCATACATGAACATTTTTATGCCCCCGGATCGAAAGATCCCGGGGGTATATTGTTTTTGTCCTGTCTGTCTGTTTGTCCGTTTGTCTGTTTGTCTGTCTGTCTGTTTGTCTGTTGTCAACTTTAACCTTGCCCATAACTTTTGATTGGTTGGATCTATGACTTTCATATTTCACATGTGTATTCCTTGTGACAAGATCTTTCTTTGGGTACCATCATATTTGACCTTTTGACCTTGGAGTTTGACCCACTTTTGCAAAATTTTATAAGACTTTAACCTTGGCCATAACTTCTGAACAGCTAGTGTTTGGGGTTTCAAACTTCACATGTGTATTCTTTTTGAAAAGGCCTTCCTTTGGATACCAACCACTTTGACCTTTTGACCTTGACCTTGGAGTTTGACCCACTTTTGAAAAACCTTAACCTTGGCCATAGCTTTTGAACAGTTGGGGTTTCAAACTTCACATGTGTATTCCTTGTGACAAGACCTTACTCTGGATATCACCCTCTTTGACCTTTTGACCTTGACCTTGGAGTTTGACCCACTTTTGAAAAACTTTAACCTTGGCCATAGCTTTTGAACAGTTGGTGCTTGGGGTTTCATACTTCACATATATAATCCTTGTGACATCGCCTTCCTTTGGATACCTGGAAATTAAGACCATTTTATGCAAATTTATGCAAATCAATGTCGTTTTACGTTTGAACAGTTGGTGCTAGGGCTTTCATACTTCACATTTGTAATCCTTTGGACAAGACCAACCCCTTTGACCTTGGCATAGGAGTTTGACCTACTCTTTTGTTTGACATTTTTTATCTTTTGGCCTGGATTTTGACTTGCGTTTGAGAAACTTTAACCTTTGCCATAAGCTGCCATACGGGGGCATCAGTGTTTCACAAACACATCTTGTTTTATATATTAAATGGCACTACTACTTCTATTTTTTTTTTTTTTACATTTTAATTCCAAAGTTTACATCACTATTATCAAAGTTAGGAGATTTTAAGCTTTGAAATCTCGAAAAATTAACTAGATTAAAAAATAAACTAGAGAAATGTTTCTTAGTGAATCAAAGTATCTACGTATTTACTATAATTTACCATAATAAACTATAGTAAATATTTTGTTAGTGTGTAACAAACTGAGAATTTGCAAAATGGTGTCTTTAAACGGGCAGGGTACTCCATCATTTAAAATTTTAGTAGGCTGTAAATTTTGCACTATGCACAAATATTCACGGTATTCACAGCGATCACATTCGCACAGCTTTTTTGTATTACTAGTTTTAATCACAAATACTTTGATTGTGCATATTAATTAGTATGAAATAGTTGATAGTTAAAAAATATTAGAATTTTCCAACATAAAGTTATGAGCATACTATAAAACAAACGATCTGATCTGTAACCCCTTCCCTTTTCCAAACATACACTTGACTTCAAAAGAATTGAACGAACTTAACTACGATATACATGTAAGCAAACAACGTATATAATATATTTGTATCAGTATCTACAAGTTGTAATTGTCAAACCCTATATTTTTATATATTTCATACGTACAATAAAGAGCAGAGGAAATTCTGGTTTGTCATACAATCGAACTATTTACGATCTTAACAAAATTAAAGCATTTGTAATGATTCTTGTCACTTGATTGTTTTTTTTTTTAATTTAAAAAAAGAAACTTCAGAATAATAAAATACTCTTAGGGGAATGCCTTTAATTTTTCAACATTACATAATAAATGATCATGATACGATATTTGACTCGCAGTCCAAACATGATTTTAGATACGTTGTTTTAAACTAAAGATTTATAATTAATTGGTGTTAAAAATTAACTTTTTCCGTTACATTGGAACAAAAACACAAATGTGTTTTCTTTGTTTATTCACGCGTAATGTTCAGCGATGGTCTTGGAGATACAAGTAATTGACAATTTAATGAGCCAGACAATGGGCTCTAATTAAACGTAAATTAAGTGCTCTGCATTGACATTGTAAAACGGAAGATTTGATTGGTTAAAGTTTCCGTTTAAGGGAATATATGTTCATAGTTTTCTGGTCCTCGCAGATCTTATTGTTGCGAAGTTTTTTTTTTTTTTACATTTTGCACGCATAAAATTTGAATCGTTACTGTGTCGACGGAAAAATTTAACTGTGTCGGAGTCGATACAGTATCAGAGCTAATGGAGAACCCTGAATGGGATTGTTGAAAGCCCTATAACATCAACTTCTTTGTTATTAGCCTACCTTGGTTTAAAACATAATCTTACCTGGAAGCATGCTCTTGTGTATCGAATCAGCTGGGAGACATAAATACACAAGAATGCATGGAAAACAATTTTATAAGTTATAAACATTTTAAATTTTCCTGTAGAAACAAAAAAAAAAAAAAAAATCAAATGTGAGCGCAGTTTGCTTATCAAGAAGAAAGTGACATAAAACTATCACTGAATTACAAACCTTACTCTGAGTAAATACAATTAATTGTTCACTTAACCCTCTATGAATCCTCAATCTTTTATCTGCTTTTTAAATAATTGGGAAAAATAATTGAATTGCATGAATCTCGTTCAAATATCACTGAGATGAATTCTCACTGCAAATTAAAATTGTCTTTCAGAATATAAAAATTATGCTGCGCGGGTATGTTCGGGAAACATCTGGATCATTATTCGGGCGAAGGTATTCTTTGTTTTGGAA
Source organism: Saccostrea echinata (assembly GCF_033153115.1). Taxonomy (NCBI): domain Eukaryota; kingdom Metazoa; phylum Mollusca; class Bivalvia; order Ostreida; family Ostreidae; genus Saccostrea; species Saccostrea echinata. The sequence goes on from NW_026889777.1 coordinate 13,732,024, forward strand.
AATGTAACAATAATAAATCGGTTAATCTCTGGATAAATCATTTACATTGTACCATTGTTATCCTCAGGAGAGACGTTAATGAGTCTCAAGCTAAAAGAAGCGTTCTACAACGATGTCATCGTGACGTCTATAAATAGAATAATGCCCTAATGAAAAAGTGAAAAGTTCAACAACACCTTTAGATAAATCATCTAGCTAAAAATAATTATGTAAAAACATCTCTGGGCCACGAAAAGTTCTGCTTTAGAATCCTATTCTTCAGCCACAGAAATAATTATTCCACACATTTGCATGAAACCTTAATTATTTTTTTTTTTACATTTGTACATACAATCAAGAACTTTTAATCATTTCATGTTAATAACACGATTCTAGCAGAATTACCATGTAATCATATATTGTACCATTTCAGTGACATGTAAAACACACTCAATATAAACAAAAAAATATTTTAAAACATTCGGCGTAGTTGAACTGTTGCATTTTTTTTGTCAAGAACGACAGAAAAAAGGTTGATAAAAATAGAATAAATCAGCGAACCTGTACCTGTATCTAAATCTTTCATTCATATTCCCTGTGTATGCTTTTCAACATCCATTTCATACATTTGTTTAAATGAATTCTCGTTAGGTTTAATTTTCCCTCGGTAAATATTTGATTAACAGTTATGATATCATGGGTTAGACATGTAACCCTCAGACAAATACTTCGCATTTTAGACCATCCAAAAATGACTTTTAAAAAAAACTTTAAATACAGACAAGAAAACATTATCTCTGAAGTTCCTGTCATATAGTTTACTATGACGTCATATCGTATTCCTTAACATATCCGTGTGCACTAAAGATTTCAATTGTGGAAGAAAAGTCCCGTCATTTCTAAGAAAATATGTATGGAACTAACTGATCTCTTATTTTTATATAAGAAGAGCATTAGATTTTAAGATTTGATTTCATATCAAGAAAAAATCATGTTGGTCAACAAAGATAAACATTTAAATTAAATGATATTGTAGATTTACACATATTTTATTGAAACGTATTTTATTTCTTTTCTGCTGAGAGCAATACGCTGATCACAGAGTAAACCAAGTTACTAGTATCACAAATTCTTCATGAATCTGACGTAAGGGAGATAATCATCTGTTCACAAATTAATCTTAGATTAATCATATGTGTATAGTCAAAGTCCTGTAAACAATCATTAGATTATGTCGTCATAAGAAAATAACAAATAGTAATAATTTTCAATAGTCCAATCAAACAATAAAAATTGAGACAAGATTCCAGAAAACATATAAGAGATGGGTGGAATCATGTGCCCTTGAGGAGAAAGCACCCACTGTCGACCAGTCATATCGCGAGTCCCTTGTCATGAACAGGTAAAGGAAGACGTTCATGGACATTTCAGAATGAACATAATGGCCTAACATTTTGTATGAAAGATCGTCAGTCAACATTTGAACTTGTGTTAATATTTATAATTTGGTTTTGATTAGACTTTGTCTTTCCAAAACTTTATGATTATTTGGAGTAACATATGATATATAGGGTAGGTCAGTCAGCCCTATTTAGTCTAAATAATCCTAACAATTCTGTATAGAGATATTTATTTAAAAAGAATTGTAGGTTGCAAAAGAATTATTTCTTATTTCTTTTTTTTATATTGCATATACTTTATCTCGTGCAAATAGCAAGATTTCTGTTTTTTTTGTTTGTTTTTTTTGTTTTTTTTTTTTTTTTTGTTTTTTTTTTTTTTGTTTTTTTTTTTTTGTTTTTTAGAAATCATACTACATGCAGAACCTGGTTTACTTATTTTAAAATATCTAAGCAGATATTAAATGTTCATAAAACACTTTATAGGAATAATGTTCTAAACAGAACTTTTACATGCAAAATATCTTGCCCAGGGTATATAAATCAAATGACCGAAAGTCATTTTTGTCTATTGTACATAACATTTTGAATTTCTTACTAACAAGCAACGTGTACTATTAAAATGGTTGTTGACTTCTGAGTAAGTTTCATGTATACGATATTTCATTTTTCTTTATTAACAATTCAGCAAAATGCAACAAAATGTGATGACGAACAGTTATCTTGCGCCAAAGTCCAATGATACAATACAGGGAAAGTATTTCCTGCTGATCGGCCACAGTTGATACCATTCACACGGGCATGTTCTATATACGATTAGTTTCTAAAAGGAGGTAAGCTGCAGACAAATATGTTGAAACGACCATGCAACCGGTTGGTAATTCTTTTAACAAGAGTTAATTTCTGTTATTTGTCTTATACTTTATGGTATGTTGTATCAGGTTCACGAAATTACGTATTTATTGTCATGCTTGTGTATTTTTCACCTAACATTTTGTGTTATGAGATAGTATGGAGATTTGAATTACAAGTGTTTATTTTCTGTCTGCTTACTTTCGGTTGATACAAAGTTAATGTAGTCGATAAACTTGTCTTAATATCGATGTAAAAACCTGAAAGAAAGCAAACATGAATCCCCTATATTCTCTAGAGATAGAATCAGTTGCCGTGGATTAGAAAGTATTCCCTTTTGATCTACCACACCCGCTATTAGCCCATGTCTTAATCGTATAAACGGAGTTATCCACATAAATTCAGTGTGAATATTAATGGCATAAAAATTGTATGAAAGATGCCAGTCAACATTTGCATGTTGCATTAGAAAACAAGGTCATTGTTATAATGAGGGCTGTACAGAATGTTCGTGAACACGTGCTATTTTTCTTTGAACAATAATGGTACTGTCAAGTATGTGATAATAAGGTCATGAAAAGGGGATATCGATTTTCTTCTTTACATTGACAACACAGTCGAGTGTGTGCTATAATTCATTATTATAGACAGAATTAAGTAAATATAATTAGAAGAATCAGAGATATATATACCACATAACGAATGTTATAAACCTAGAAAAAATAATATGTTAATTTTAGATCATTCAAAATTACAAATATGCCATTTTACCCGTTTTGGACAGACCTTTATCTACAATAGAATTTGCCAAATTTTGACTTTTTACGAAATAATTGATAGACTTACTTATGCTCAAGGGGAGCTTTATTTGCTAGTCTAAAACATTTGGAGAAATGCTGGACACTTTATTCATGAATTAATGGTCACGTGACTGTTATCATTATTTTGTTATTTTTGAAAATCATTACGATTCAAATTATCGATGTTCTTTTATGAAAAAAAAAAAACAGCTGTATTTTCCCCACTCAGAAGCTCGTTTACTTTGTCTAATTCTAGGTAAAATGAAATTTCAATTTTGAAAGGAACCATCTTATAATTGTTGTCCCCTGATTTTGCGAAAGTTTGAGGACATTATAAATCATTTTTGACTGTCAGTCTGTCTGTCACAAAAATTTTAACCTTGTTCATGACTTTTGAATAAGAAAAGAGTGAGCTTTCATATTTCATATGTACATTACCTGGAGCAAGAACTTTACAAATATACTATAATTTTTGATTGAATGATTGATTGTATGATGTTAAACATTTCATCTCACCCATGTAGGGACATCACCGTATGCCGGTGAAGGGCTTCAAATTTAGAACTGTACTCGGCACTCAGGGCCATTGAGCAGTGAGGGTTCTTAATCAAGCAGGCGCCTACCATGACACGTGACCTCAGTTTTTAAGGTCTCATCCGAAAGACCCATTACCTTGACTTCTAGAACCGGGCACTTGGCTAAGAAACAGTCAGTACCTATGTTAAAGTCTTTGGTTTGACGCGGCGCGGCGAACAAGAATGAAACCCGGACCTCCCGATCACGAAGCGAGCGCCTTACCACTAGGCTACTGTAACCGGTCTACTATAATTTTTGACCTGTGACATTAACTTTGAAGTTTTACCTACTTTCCAAATATTTTACATTGGCTATGACTTTAGAAAGAGAGAAGATATTTCCATTTCAAGACTTATCCATATGCACTCTGTTTTTTTAAACTGGTAACATTGATCTTAGAGTTTAATCTACATTGTTAATAACTTTTGAATAAGATAAGGGATTTCGTATTTTATATGCACATTACCCATGACAACACCTTTCAGACGGGTATACCAATTTTGATTTACTATCACGTTACTATCACGGCTACATGTAAGTCGGTAGAGCGCTTGCTCCGTGTTCGGAAGGTCGTGGGTTCGAACACCGACTGCGAATAATCTAAGTCGACAAAAAAAAGGTAGCAACTATTTTTTCACTAAGCGCTCGGCACTTTGAAGTAAAAGTTGCTGGTCCTTCGGATGAGACCTTAATTAAAAACCGAAGCCCCGTGTCACAACAGGCGTTGGCACGATACAGAACCCTCACTGCTCAATGGTCCTGAGTGCCGAGTACAGGTCTAAATTTGGAGTCCTTCACTGGTACATGGTGACGTCTCTATATGAGTGAAAAATTCTTGAACGGGACGTAAAACAACCTACAATCAATCAATTAATCAAAAAGGTTTGTCATGAAACCTACGTTACTTCTTAATCCCTTTTGTTATACAGTATATGACTACAAAGATATTGCACTGTTTGGCGAAATCCATATTCTTTTTAATGATGATTAAAACACATATTTTAAATGTTTATTGTATCGTATTTCTTCTAGTATAACATGCATAAATTATTTGTTTAATGTAAGGCATGCAGTATTTCAGTATTTTTGCATGCCTAAAAAAGGGAAAAGTGCAACTAATACCACTTTAAAAAAAAAGAAAGAAAGAAAGAAAGAAATTTCATTAACAATAAATCTCATCCTAGGTATTCCATAGTTTTTGAATACATATACGCAGTGTTCTTATACTACACCGTTATAATTTGATATTTATACTCTTATATTTTGTGTAAAGCTTCTGAAAAGTAATGAAACCCCTTGGTAAAGTACATTTTTTAGGCTAAATTTTATAAAATGTCATAACTCAAAAACACATCAATTCTTGTTGAAAAAATGTATTTGTAATGTTAAATTATTGATGTTAAACTATCAATCAATGTTTTTCTTCTTTCTAACAAACCATTTTATGAACCATGTATTGGGTCTTTGCACCCTTTATTGAGTATGAGTGTAAAAAAGTTAAAAATTGGCATACATCATAATTACAAATATTTAATAATGCGTAAAAAATCCAATAAAATATCTCAATCAACATTATTCTCTCACTCAGTTTAACGGATATCACAAAATAGCTGTCGGCGCAACACTGACGACGTCAAAACGTAACTCGTGGCGTTTGTGAATTGTTCTGGAATCGTGCGTCTAAAAAATTCGTTTGAAATATAAATCAAACACTGTATTTAATTTTCTTTTAGATGCCATATCTCAAATACTAGTGTTACCAATAGAACGCAGACTTTTTTAATAGAAAATTTTCCAACCTCGATCGAAAACATAACTGCTCGAATAGCTATACGGCGGTTGCCACGTATAACGTCCAGCTCCTGACTTTTCAGTTTGGTTTTCATTTTTGTTGGTCTACCAAACACCTCTACCAACGCATAACCAGTCAAACCATCCTCGACCAATTTTAATAGGTATAAATCTGTATGCAATGACACATGCTTGTATCGTTTCATCGTTAATATCTCTTTTTATGACAGAAGTCATAAACCGCTCAACACAGTATGGCTTGAAAATTTAGTGCTTTTTGGCATATAAAATTAAAAGTGTTTTGGCATATAACGTCATATTTTTGTCACTTGTTATGTCATTTTTTTTTTTACACATATGTACTCTATATCTAGATTATGGAGGTAAATTTTGTCCCATTATATTCGCCTGGTAACACAGAATACTTCACTTACAATGCTATTTCTAAAACTCTAGAAATTGTCGTGCACCGACCACCGATATTTGACACTTTTTAAATTCTGCTTTTACATGCAAATAACATTACGCCATTATAATGCATTATAACATTTTATCAAAATAACGAAATATCATTTCACAACAAAGTGCAAACAATTATTAATTTTGGTCAAAAAAAAGTTTATGAAATATTATAAAGATCACGTTTTTGGTGGACAAATTTTATAAAGATCCCGTTTTAGGTATTTCAACTAGAATAAATTCTTAATCAAATTCTTTTGAATATAAATTGATTCCAATACAAAAGTGAAATATAACCGATTAAGTTTACTAACAACATAATCAAAAATTCGATAAAAATATATCTGCGTACGTTGTTATACCTATGCTAAAATTTTTTTAAAAAATCCTTCTCCAAAGATAAATAAGATTGAAAATAAAGACGAAATACTGTAGAGGTATCTTTCCGTCTGAGATTAATTAATGCTATGTACTCTGTATATAACAATGTTTGTGTGTGTGTGGAAATTTGTCAAAGCGTACAAAGGAATTATAATGATAATCCAATACATCCGCCTATTTTTTGGAAATTGTGACTCGATCCTCCGAATTACAGCACCGTAGAAAAAGGTATGTTAACAGTGTACTAAATACTAATATACATGTCATGTATATTAAGTTTGAATCAATTAGTTCAACAATACATAACATGAATTCAGATGATGCAAACATAAAAATATCGAATTTAACACAATTTATCGACTACATTAACTTTGTATCAACCGAAAGTAAGCAGACAGAAAACAAACACTTGTAATTCAAATTCAGATACTATATCATGACACAAAATGTTAAGTGAAAAATACATGAGCATGACAATAAATACGTAATTGCGTCAACCTGATACAACACACCATAAAGTATAAGACAAATAACAGAAATTAACTCTTGTTGATAGCACTATCAGCCGGTTAGTTTTTTCAACTTATTTTCCTGCAGCTTACCTCCTTTAGAAACTAATCGTATGAAGAACATGCCCATGTGAATGGAATCAACTGGAAGACGTTAACACCATATGCAGGTGATATTGGTATATTGCTACATAAGTTAGGGAAAATAATGGTAGAAAAATTGACGTCGTCAGATTAAACATAAATATCAGTAGAACGCTTGTCATCAATGTCTTCCTCTAGTAAAACTCCAAATATGAAAGAGATGTGTTAGACTTTTTTTTTTTTTTTTTTTTTTTTTTTTTTTTTTTTTTTGACTTCAGTGGGATATATGGAACCAAGCATTGGAGGAAAATAAGTATATGTACATATATATACACAATATTGTCGATAAATTATAGTAAAATAAAATGGGATAAACCCATTTAAACTAATTTTCCAGTGAGGGGGAAACCAGCAGTTCTCAGGAAAGTCGAATTCCTTGTGATTTGGAGATATATTTCTTGTGTTTTATGACACCATGGGGGTTAAACTTTTTTTTTACAGATATCAGAGCCGAATCCACTTCCGAAATACGTCAATTAAATTTATCTTCCAGGATTTTGATTCTTGTTTTTGCTTTAAGTTGTACTCCAAGAGAAAACCATGTTGAACCCTTTGACAGCAATGGTGATAACTTTGGTTCTTTTTACCTTGATTATATATAATTGTTATTATGTAGAATTGTCTTGCACCAAAATTAAACCAAATTCTGATCTGCACTGATGACAGCGCCCTCTACATTCAAACACACAGTCATTTTCGTCAAACAACAACATTTTGAAATTGCAGCAATTGAGGTATAAAAAGGAGCCAAAAAGGGCTCAAATAACTGTTAAAGCTACAAATGTGACATTTGTGGGTTGTCTATGGGGATCTTCAAGGCCCTCAAAAGTGACTTTGTCTAGCAGTACAGTACAGAAGGTATCATGTTGAGTCTGCGTGGCAATAATGCTATATTTTATACAGTTATTTCACTGTTTTGAACGGCTCAGGTCATGCTTCAACCACTTCCACACTTAAACTATCCAAAGCTATACTGTTTTTATTATGAAATTTTGGAAGTGTTTGTGTATGTAAATAGTCTATCACGGTAAAGATGAAACGTTTTTCAATAAATTCCGGGGGGGGGGGGTCAGACGAACTAACTCAGTTCACGTAAACAGTAACTACACTTCATAAATGTTATTCATATTGTTACCAGGATCCTTTGTTAGTCGTTTTGGAGTAATTAGCCACACAATTTAGTCAAACCGTGAAGGAAATAAAGGAATTTAGTAACGAGTTATCAGTATGTTATATGTGAGAGTCAACTTGTAAATAGAGTTTGGTTATGAGTTGACTTTTGCCTTTTTGTTACGAGTTGACGTATTGGATTCGAGTTGACCTGATTACGATTTGGTCAGGTTACAGGTTGACCAGAAACCATAATTTTTTATTAAATAGAGAGTAAAATTATCTTATCAGTAATGATTAATGACTTTCGAAAAGATGTTTAATTCTTCTTATTTTCTTTTATGTTTTCTGTATTCTTTATGATTTTATACTTACCATTTGATTTCAGTTAAGATATATCATCAATTGAGAATTTATCTGGAATCAGCACTTTACTTACTTTAGTTTGTTGTTCTCTAAGGGAACATTTTTTTTAAATACTCTGGTCTAAAAATTATGGACATTCTATCTCCTTCACGTTAAGTTACTGGTCAGTGTAGCCTTGTGATAGGGTGCTCGCTTCGTGATCGGGAGGCCCGGGTTCGATACTCGTTCGCGGCGCAGCGAAAAAACTAGGACGTAAACATAATAAACTGTTTCTTTGTCAAGCATCCGAGACTTGAAGAGAAAGTCATGGGTCTATCGGATGAGACCTTAAAAACCGAGGTCCCTAGTCACGGTAGGCGTTGGCACGATAATGAGCCCTCACTGCTCTATGACCCTGAGTGCCGAGTGTAGGTCCAAATTTGAAGCCCTTTATCGGTACATGGTGTCGTCTCTATATTAGTGAAAAATTCTCGAAAAAGACGTTAAACAACATATAACATACACTCCTATCCGCTGTGTATCACTTGCCATGATCAATTAAACGGAAATAATGTGAAAATAATGGTCTGGTCATTTGTATGAAAGATGTAACTGAACATTTGTCCGAACCACAGATTGTATTTGCAAACAAAGCCTTTTGCATCAACCATAGAATTTGCAAAATGCTAATTCTAAATGAGATTGTTATATGCTTGTATCTTTAATCCTTCCTGTTTTTTAATATTATTTCAGAGAATATATTCTTGCCTATCGTATCAGCTAGGAGACATAATCTCTTATGCAGGTGAGAACATTTTCTTTATATTATACTTTCATGTAAATTAGTTGAATCTGATTCGTCGAGAAGCATTTGTTAAAACGCTAAATTACCCTCTGAATGATGAAATCATGCCCTCCACATAGTAACCGTCAACAATGCATGACGATGGGTGATAATCCAAAAAATATTGGCTGCGCAGAATTTATGGGTGTTATATTTATTTGTATAAAACATTCAGTATAATATAATAAATACAGCATGTAGTTGAGGGTAACTTTGAAATTTTTCACCCCAATTAAACCATTGACAACCTCGTCTGTGCCTCGGTTGACAACGGTTTTCTTGGGATGAAAATTTTCAATGTTACCCTCAACTACATGCAGTATTTATATATTGGTACATAATTGAGGAAAACAGTTGATAGAAAATTTGGTAATCCTTTTCATCATTAAGTTTAGTCGTTAGATTGTGATTAATTTTTATTTGTTTGTTAAACAAACAAGAAATGTTCACCCATATTAAGGCGCCTCCCGTTGCTGGTGGAGGAATGCAAATTAGGACCTGTATTCGGCACTTCTGACATTTGAGCAGTAAGGGATCTCTATCGTGCCATCATCTACCGTGACACCGGACCTTGGTTTATACGGTCTCGTCCGAAGGACCCGTCTTTGTGTCAGGCAGTGGATATAAATTTGAATAAGGATCAAATACTCACTCTGCGGGACTATAGCAAAAGTTATAACCACTATATAATCACTGCACCACGCGGGCGACGCCATCAATGTCTTTTTCTAGTAAAATATCCGAATATGAAGCAGATAAGTCAGACTTTGTATTGTCTTTTGATTCGAGTTCAATGAAATATATCGAATCAAGATATGAATCGACATCAACATTAATTAATAAAAAGTCGTCGATATACCTAAATGTGGAATTGAGTTCCGATGGAAATTCCCGCAGTTGGAAGACCTGGACTCCAATCCACACCCAGTAGATACTTATGTTCTTTCAATGAACAACTCCTTTTAATATCAACCTTGGAGTACTTGTAGAATCACCAGTTTTTTTTCACAAAATAAGTTTGCGGATGACCAGTGAAAAGCTATGTAAATTTAGGAATTCCATTTTAATTGAAAAAGGCGTCGGTTATGAAGCCTCAAAAATGGTCTTTTAATGAAAGAAATTGCATTTTGGAATTAAAATGCTACAATTTCTTCATAAAATAATTTTGTTTGATTATCCAGGGCGCATTATAAAACAAGTTATTGATTTCAATTAAACAATATATATTAACAAAACTGTCCTTGATAAGCTTAGAAATAAACTATTTTTTCTGCATTCTTATTTTTGGGGTGGTAAACTTTGTCTTATAAATTTCTGTTAACCATTATTTGTAACTATTTTTTCATTCTTTGCTGTCCACTTAATCATTTAATACAAAAAATACCCTTAATTAACTATGAGTAAGGTCTGTTTTATGTTCTGTGTAAATATCTTCCATATAATTGTGCGGCAATTTAAAAAAAAAGGGTGTACAGATAATATAGATAGTTTACACTCATATATCAATATTATATTAGAATCAAGGCATAGGATAAATTTATCTTGAATTACAAAGGTAAACAGTAAAAAATTTTGAATATTCCAGACCTCCACGTAATTTTTAAACAAAAACTTACCCGTTGTCTTATCTCCATTTAGGTTGATTTGAATGAGCCTATACCATTATTAATAGATGTGAATCTACTTAGAACGAGTTACATCGCATTTATTATCTTTTACGTGACTGGTATAAAATGGAATTCCCAGCAATTTTTAGAATACACTAGTATAAGCAACTGATATTCCGTATTTCAGCTCAAACAGTTTAGAGTGTATGCTCTTTTACTTTTAAGGTTTATGCTTATCGTATTAACGATTTTCTTTACAATCTTTGTCATTCTGCTGACTTGTAACTCTAAAGACATAATCTAGACAATTCTTTTAGGAAATACACTTTCAGTTCTTTTGATGAGATTTGAAAATTAACAATGATTTCTTATTTTATACTCTGGATCATATGAACTGCGTCAAGGCTAATGTCGTCATATGAGACGTACATAAATACTCTCTAGTATTGTTATCAATTGGTTTGATTTTGTATGTTAATGAAATATATGGAGATAACGAACAGTATTCAAGCTCAAATTAAAGTCCATTAAACAATACAAATCAGGAACGGAGCAAACTGATCTCTAAATTATCAGAGGTGGGATAAGGTGCCATGGAGGAGTAAACATCTCCTGCAGACCGGTCACATCTGCCATGTGCTCCTTGTCATGATCGGGAAATAATTTAATTTTAATAAATTGCTTATTTACTATCTTGGGAAATTTCGTATCGATTTTCTTTAAATAAAACATCCCTTATAATCAAGGATTTCATACTAATTTGAAAATTCACATTAATGAATTCGTTTGGAATAATTGAAAAAAAAATGTAATAAAATCTCCCTTTTTCTCTGTAATTCTATAACTGATCAATGAATCATTAAATTAATGGATTGATTAACTTAAGTATAAATTAACAATAATAATCATGAAAATACAATCTACCCTTTTCAATCCAGATTCATTTCAAATTATGTAGCAAATAAAACATGATTAGAGTAACTTTTAGCGATAAATCATTTTTTCCAATTAGTTAATTGGCAGTTTATTGTTAGACTATCCAAATGCATTATATATATGTATACGCTTTCATTTTGACAGAATTTTAAACACGGAGAACAGGATGCACTTATTAGCAGTAAAAGTTATTTTACCGTCTGTTTGCCAGATCTAGAAGAGCACGATATAGCCCGTTTTACAAGATAATTTACAAAGTAAGTAATTTTTCATTTGGCAATACACTTCATTTTGCTAAAATATGTAACCATATCCACGAAATTTTCATTATTCTTTTGTAATTATTGCTTTGTGCATCTGTAAAGTCTCTCTTAGTAATTTAAACATTTTACAAACCAAATCAACTTTCACTGTACGTCGGTATTCTCAATTACTAATATGATTTTGTCATTTTTATAGCATTACAGTATTTATTTGTATTTGATTTTTTAAAAAGAATTATTCATTTTTAATTTTTTTTTCCCGTAGCGGGATTAATTGTTAAGTGTTTATAAATGTCAACTAAATTAAAAGATTAACGTTCCATCTCTTACTCAGGTAGGGATTAAGGCTGTGTCGAATTTATAAATTATAAATAATTGCTGAAATATTAATATATTAGGAAATTTAAAGTTAAAAATTGTGACGCAATAGGGAAAATTAGATTATTATTCAAAATTTGCCGCTCTCCACCGGCAAGTGGTGGATTCTCCTTCAAAAAACACTTTTTGCAGAATTTGTAACCCACCTTTGCAAACTCGTCAAATTATCAAGGAGTGTAATGCTACCGGAAAATGGGATACTTTTGACTTGAATATCAGCCGATCATGTGATCACTACGGAGAAAATCCTGCAACGTCTCCATACAAGAATATTTTCTGCTCAACTTGTAATTCAGAAACACTTTTCGAATGCAACCCAGAACCAATATCAATATCCCCATTCGATAAATACTGGATACCAATTATTAGGAATTTGTTCTTCGTCGAAGAATACAATGGTGATGTAATTATTCTCTCACCGGAAGGTCGCTGTAATGCAACACACGTCTATGATCCCATTCAGGTAAATTCTGTCGCAGTTCTTTTGCCTTACAAATGATTTTTATAAATATTGTTTATAAAAAAGATGGTTAGTAAATATGAGCCGTGCTTTGGGAAACGCATTTAGGACTGGGGTTAAAAAGTTGAAAATCCGATATCTTAATAATACAATTGAAACCTAGGAATATTTCCTGAATTAGGTACAGGATGGTGCTATTATTAATCAAGTTGTAAAAAAGTAACAACGTGCTTATATTTGCAAAAAGCAGTCATAACGAAGATACCCTTCATCTCATTTTTTTAGTTCCTAAAAGTTATAAGTCAAATAAAAGTGTATTTCAACTAAAATAATAAAAGTTAAGCATTTTATAATATTCTGGAATTCAGAGAATGCAAGAACAATATTATCTTAATGTCACAAATAAAGGTAAGCCTCGAGTACTTCGATCTGCAAATAATTAATGCTAGAAGATTCATTACAGTTTCAACGATTTTTATGAAGTTTGCAATAGAACAATTTCCATGCATTATTTCTTTTTTTGTAAATTCATATTTTCACATAGTAACGAATCTACTCATCTACTCCATTATCCCTTCAACTGAAATACAGATTAATCATAACGCTAAAAATGCTAAAGCTATAATAGGAAACAAGAGAATTTGTGGACAGAGAGAGAGAGAGAGAGAGTCAGAAAGACAGAAACGGGCAGAACTAGAAGTACTGTGAGCTCCGAGCTCACAAAATGATTCCACCGCTCCCATTTTAATATAAAGTCAATGTGTTGCTATGGGAAACCCTAAATATCTGTCGGATCAGAACTTAAAATAAGAGGTGCATCATGGCATTATGTAGCAGAGATTCTGTGAAAGTCTCATTAAATTTTACTCATTGGTATAGAAGGTAGTTAAGATAAGAGATGGGTATACCAAATGTTATAAAAAGAATGGTCACTATCTAACTCGCCCACTCCCCACTTTTCAAATGGGGGTATAAGGAATGTCTATGATACCGACAAGTCCTTATATGTTCATAACATTGAATTCATTAAGATGAAATGTGTTTTTATATTGCTTAGATGACTGCATTGTTTATTTTAAAAAAATTAAGTAAATTGGTTAACTTAAGAAGAATGTTATTATTAATGTAAATATTGTATTTTTCTTTTTGTAGGAAAGATGTAGATATATTACCTGCTTCCCTGGTAAAATAATATTCAATAATTCTTGTAAACCGTTAGTGAAGGAAACAAAATATCTCAGCTACACGTTAGATGCCGGTTTCACCGCAATCATTACGACGTCAACTCCGACATATCAGACTGTGAAACAAGTCGAAGTTCTCTTGACTGATAGGTTTCGAACACACTTTAATTCTTCAAAATTTGATTATTTGGAGAAACTCATCATTCAAGTTGATAAACCGTGTAATGTTAACAACCCAAATAATTTTCTCATAACTGGATACATCTATATGGAGATATTTATCATCGAAAAAGTGCTGCGCTTTGAAACGGAAACCTTTCTTATTTCTTTTCTAAATTTTACAAGTACTTTCGCCAATGCCACTATCCAAATTACTATGAATGTCGATTCCAAAATTACTTCTGAGATTCAAAATGACAGTTCTTGTACAACCGCTATTGTCCCCGGACATAAAACAACTGTCTATCGAAAACAGTATAGAAATATAGCTGTTTCAAAACTTTTAATCTGTAAACAAATTCTGCTCAGACATCACGAATTTGAAATTGATGAAGAAAATTCCCTCCTTATTCTTAAGGAACACAACATGGTTTTTCAGCAGCGTTCATTCTATAAATCACAAAACGGAACTGCTAGAGTATGTGTATCAGACTTTTTGTCTGCTTTACCTTCCAAAGTCAAAGTATTGCGCTCTGGGTCAAACATTTTATACTGGTATACACTATTAGCATTAAATATCATTTCTATTTTGTCCTTAACTATCACATTTTCAATTTATTGTAAAATGAAAAATCTGAAAACTCTTGCAGGAAAAGTTACCATGGTTCTTATGATATTACTGACTTTATCGCTCATTATTTTCCAGCTTTCTAGATTTGGAAATTTAAGTTATAAATTATGCGTTGTGTTTGGAATAACATTGCATTATTTTTGGATTTCATCATTCTTATGCATGACCTTATGTTCATTTCATATGGATAGAGTTTTTAAAGGGTTGCATGTAATTTCTCAGCTAAGCCAATCAACCATATTTAAAAAGTATATTGCAATAATTATTACTGGACCAATGATCATCGTTAGTGCAAACATAATTGTGACTTTTACAATTCAAAATGGCAACACTAATGGATACGGACTGAGAAAATGTTTCATAAACAATAAGGTGTCAGTCATCGTTTCTTTTGTGGTTCCAGTGGCAATCCTCTGTTGTGTTAACGTCATATTTTTCTTACGAACAGCAACTTCGATAAAGAAATGCACGGAAATCTCAGTAAGTATAAGAAACCGAAATGACTTTGTCATACTCCTTCGTCTGTTTACTGTAACGGGAATAACCTGGATATTACAAGTTATTGACGGCTTTCTTCCATTTTCGACATTTTCCTATATCGCTGAAATTGTCAACAGCCTACAAGGGCTTGCCATTTTCCTGGCCTTTATCTGCAATAAAAGAATAATAGACGAGTGTCGGAAAAAGTATAAGGAGCACTGTCATAGAGGAAAATCGTCGGAACAAAGGGGAGTATGAATGTGTTCCACCACTGAGAATATCGGTACCACTTCAACGGTACTGTGATAAAGATATGGATTTAAGATGGAATAGAAGAAAAATGTGACCGTTGTAAACAAACATTTTTTTTTTTTAAATTATTACTGTCTTGATATCAGATTGGTAATTCAATTTACAAATAAAATATTTCTGTTTACTCTATAAGCTTATGTCAATTATTTTTACGTATAGAAATGTAGATTATTGAATAAATTCGTCTTTTGTGTTAATTCTATCCATTAATTTAAATGGATCACATTTGACACAGTAAAAGGGAAAGGAGAGAAATATAGTTTGCATCATTATTGAAATGAAGATAATATTTACTGTACTAAACTATTGGAAACGCCATTAATCTATATTTAGCAACTCTGTATTATAGTCAACGTCGTAATTGTTACTGTTATTACTTTACTGTACTACTACATCTAACAGTAAAGATACACTTATTAACAAGTTTAAAATATGTTTTAATATAGATTCAGGTACGATAAGTCAAACTATGCTATAAACACCAAAGATTATACTAAGCGATTGTTTATTAAATTAACTCCGTTTTCTCGATCACAACAAATGGTTCACGGTAGATTTGATCGGGCGATAGGAATTGCTTACTCCTCCATGGCACATAGTATCACCCCTGGTGTTTTCAGAGATTTGCTCTGCTTATAATTTTTATCGTTTAATAAGACTCATGAGTATGGTTACTATCTGCTGTCATCCTATTTCGTGTGTACAATTAAGATTTTAGAGAGACTGAAATTTAAAACATTTGGTTCTCCATAACAGTTGATCCTTATTGTAGATAACATGAAGTTATTCCTAACTTTTTCATTCGCAATGAAAAAGGTGAAGATAAGGAATAGTGATTGATTTCAAAACAATCTACAAACAATACAAATCTGTAATCAGAGCATAAAGCAAGGATCCCCGGAAATGTTCCAAAATGATTCCAAATTATACACTTAAGGAGGGATTCTTGTCTGGTTTCTGATTAGATGAAATATTCAAAGTATATTTGCTTATATAACTTATATATTTACATGTAATAGATTTAAAAAATCATATTTTTCTTTCTTCATCATAGTTGTACAACTTTAAATAAAAATGGTAAACTGAGTTTGAAATCTAGCAGGGACTATATTTTTGGCGGAACAACGGTGTATGAAAAAATCTCTTTTTCTGCTTGTCAAAATTACCATAGAACAATGAATTTAATTATAAAAAAATTTAAAAATCAAAGTCTTAAAAAATCAAATGTAAGTTAAATTGATAATAATGGACTGAAGTTTTGAAATGTGTTAAATAAATATGATTTTCCACACAAACTACAATTTTATTAGCGTTTAAAAGCTTCCAATCTAAGTACAGATTTGAGCAAAAATCTGTAAAAAGTGTTTTTTTTTTCTCCCTTAGTAAACAGTCAAAACTTTTTGTTTTTGTATCCATTTGTATCTTTGTATGACTCCTTTTCCATATGTAAAAATAAGAAAAAATTAAATATACGAAACATTTAAAAATAACTAAAATATCCTAAAAATGTAAGAAAAATGGAGGAAATTCGGATAAGCCAAAATCTATTTTAATTGAATTATTCATGTCAGTATAGTAGTATCATCTGAAAGACCCTATATGGTAATATCTTTTTATGCAGAAAGAAAAACATTTAAACTTTTAAAATTGAAGTAGGCGTCGCATGATTGGACATAGCATTTTTTTTTTATTTTTAATGTAAAGGAAAAAGAAATGGCCTTGACCTGACCTTGGTTCTAAAATAAAACGGTCAAATTTAATTTAACTGATACCATCACTTAGTGATTATGTCTTCTTGAAACTATGGAAATTTCATCAATTTTTAAATACAAGAAATATTAGAAGAATCCCTCCTTAGGGCATGTAGCTTGTCAGCTTTTAAGAAAAGTTAAGTCAGAACCTCTAACTTCAAAAGTATTTATTACAATTCGATTTTTATAAGATATTTTAATTACACAATGCAAAATATACAACATTCAAAATAAAAATTGTTCACAAAATCATAAAGAAACAAGATTTGTGGGTTATTAAATTATTTCTTGTGGTGGAAGGATTTTTCAAAGAAATTTTTTTTAAAAAAATTTAACATATTTGTTTAATTTAATAATTTGATCTTTAGCCTTACATATTTTTACTTAGAGATTTTTTTCCTGTTATTATATGCCTTTATTATATATGCTAGGAAAATATTAAATATAGGTTTCAAATAATATTTTTAGAACAAATTTTACACAGCCACTCAACGAACTTTGCCAAGAAATGAAGATATATTGAAGAAGAAAAAATTTACACTGTTATTGTTGAAAAACGAATTTTTGACCAATATCGAAAAATTTTACATTCCAAGTTTTTCTTTCATTTTTTTAAGTTACACGATACTTCCAACCGATCAAGGCAATAGTCATAAATATAGTCACAAAATAATTTATGCACATTAATTTACATCATTTTTCAATGATAATCATTATTAGAATTATTTAACGTAAAATAAAATTATATTTATTGACATCTGGTTACATCTGGTAAAATATGATAAAGGTTAAAGTGATTAAACTAAGAGTTACAATTTAAGTGCAAAAAGGTCGCATTAATTGTACCGTTGGTCAGTGTGATGCACACTGACCCCCAATTTTCTTTGCGATTTTGAGTCATGTTATATGAGTACTTATCTAGGATTTACTTCTCAAAAAATCCTTGATATAACTAATGTCACGAGTGATATACCTTAAAAATATTATAGTCAGAGCAAAGAATTAAATGTATTTCTACATTTAGAATTTAACACAAAGGTTTGTTTGTATGAATGGTAGTTTGTAAATATATAAGTAGAATATCATCAAAATATTTGTTAAGATAACGTTAATAGTGATTGGGTTTATTTTCAACTAAATAAATTCTTGAACTGAATGCGGACCACTATAGCATCCTGAAATTCAATTGTCCAATGGGCAAATAATAATAACAGTCCTATAGACAAACCCTGTTACTGTACATTGTTAATCTTACATGACCACAGTGTAAAACAATTTTATTAATATATGTATTATATGATTGTGGTTAACTTATGGAAAAATCAAATTAATCATTTTATTGTTCAGGAATAACACATTAATTGTACGTTGAGATTAATTCGTTTTCAGTTTTCTCTAATTACATTAATGTGTTTTGATGGTCTCCTCATTAAATATCTCTACAAGTCAGAACATTTAACACTCCGGTGAAAATCACTGTATTGAAAATTATCATATTATCCATTGCGAATTAAATTGATGACATGCAAATGCTCGATATATTTACAGTGTTAAGAAATTGGGTCGTTGAAATCTGAATAATATGATGAAATATAAAGATAACAAACAGGAATGAGGCTCAAAATTCCATTGACACAAAAATCATGGGCAGAGCAGACAGGCTTCTAAATGCTTCATGGGATCAGGTGCCATAGATGAACATTCACATTCCACTGGTCACATCCGCCGCGTTCTTCTTGTCATGATCGGGTATATGGCATACCAATTGTAACAAAAAAATGACTTAATGATATAATATTTGTTAAGAAAGTTGTTTTTATATCGACCATAGAATTTGTAAATTGATGACTTTAAAGGGGACAACTGATTCCTTTGTATCATCAAATTATTTGTCAAAAGATTGCCTCGTTTTAAAAATCGTTCCTATTTAGAATATGATGAAAGTAAAATTCTCTTAGTGGCGCTTTTTCATATTTTATTATTTTAAACCGTTTAAGGGCTTCGAATTTAGACCTTTACTTGGCACTCAGGATTATTGAGTAGTGAGGGTTCCTCAATGCACCATGCCTGTCAGAGACGTATCTATGCGAGCGCAAAATATCATAAAATTGGCATGTGTAAATGCATTCAAGGTGTGTTATATATAAGAGGGTTGTTCAATAAATAAAACAATAGCTCATCTAAAAGTACGAAAAGTACGTAATACATATTCTAAACATTTTCAATCCCTCAAAGCATTCACTGTTACTCTTTACATATGTCTTAAGTCTTTGTATACCCATGACCAGAAAACCTCAGCATACGTATCTTTAGGGATGCCCCAAAGACACTGATGAATATCATTTCCCATGACATATCTAATATTGTACAATCTGATTGTTTTCATGCGTTTTTGGAATAAAAAGATCTCACAGTGGCTGAGATCAAGCGGCGAATATGGGGGATGGCAAAGCTCTGTAAACTTTCTTTTCTTCAGAATATCATTTATTTCTCTGTGCTTATTTGCAGCAACGTTGCCAGGTGCAAGAAAATTACCCTGTAGCGGTTTTTAGACTTCCTTTGCAGGAAATCTGTCAACCTTTCCTCAGTGCAATTTGAACATAAAAGTTACCATTGATGGTCTTTCCTTTGGGGGTATGTACATATTTTATTGGACCTCTTGAAAGAAATGAAAACAAATAAAACATGCCTGGAGCCCTTGTTTCTTTTTACAATAATAAAAACGATAGCTTTTTCTTTGATTTCACATTTTATTATTGGTCTTTCTTTTTGGCCATAAAAAGTGCACCCATGTTTCATCATCCATCACACAAATTTAAAAAGTTTTCTATTTTGTTAGAATATTTGGGTTTTTTTTTAAATAGACCGGTGCCACATTAAATGCGTGTTTTTCTCTTAGGCAAGTTTAAGAAAATAATGCACTTGTCTGATAGAAATATTATACTTATTTCCCTTGTCAGAATTCTATAAATTGTTTTGATGATGAAATGCTTAGTGTCTTAGCAATGTTTTTGATGTAAATCTGACATTTTCAGATATCATGTGGCACCTTTTTCACAATCTGATTAAAATCAGATCCTTTGATCCGCTCACATAAATCGCTACAAAAGGCTTGTGTATCGATCTAAGTGAGCGGATCAAAGAATCTGATTTTAATCAGATTGCACCTTTTTCAAGTCTTCCAAATCTTTTTTATTCAAATATTTTGGATTCCCAAAGTTTCGGCCTGAGCATCCCTGTACAGACATAATTTGTCGAAATGCGCATCTGGTGCATCAAAATCGGTACCGTATATTATTTACGGATAGCATCGATACTTTTTTGGTGTCCATACAGATTTCGATCAAACAGTTTGACTGTTACTAGTATATTTTAACTCTCCATTTTTTCTTTCGAATTTCTGAATCAATCTGAAAACAATACAGCGTTAAAGACTATTCTTTCTACGTATTAAAATCATATCTTTAACACGAGTTTTTTAGCAATTTATGTGAAGAAGCATCGTTTCCACATTACGCTCACATTTTCATCTTCTTGGCAGTGATCATTTTAAACAGTTTTCAGCTCAGTGCAATGACCATGCTTATTTTTAAAATGAATTTCTTTGCGATGACAATAGGAAAACTCGTGGGGTTTTCCGTGATAGGGAGCTCTTTAACCTTTCAACTGTGAAAAAATATAATTAAACAGATCTACCTTTACTATGATATAATGTTTGTTGCATTATTTATTGAACGACCCTCGTATAAAGATACGCAACTCATTTTTTTTACTTTAAAAATAGAGATGTTTTCTTTATATTACCAAGTTATGCGAAAATATGAAGTGACAAAATTTATAAGACAAGCATACAATATATAGAAAAAAAAAATAAAGCATGACCATTTCAAAAACAATTCTAACTACAACGAACATACATTTTCCACTTCAAAAATCACTATATAACTTAATATTTTCTGAAATATAAATATACAATATAAGAATGTACTTTGATTCTTTTCTATGACTTTGTTGAAGTTATAATTCTGGAATATCATTCAGTGCATTAACATTAATCAAATGCATAGGACTAATTATGTTATAAGTTTTTGTTCACATATTTTGATATCGTTTCTTCTTCTTCTTTTTTTAAGATAAGGAGTTATTTCGACGTGGTCTTATGTCTATCATAAGCATGTTTCGAAAATTTTCACAGGATGACACTTCGCAATACAGTCAACTGAATAGTCACTGAAAGGTAACTGATTGAGAGATAGCTGTTATCATTCAACTTTCAGTAAATATTCAGTCATCTTTCAGTAAATATTCAGTCACCTTTCAGTTAAATGAATAGCAGATTACATCTTGAGTATGCTTTGAATAACACCTTTGTATCTTTTTCGTACTTCTTTTGCTTGGTTGTTGATAGCATTCAAATAAGGCTTCCTCATCGAGGAAAATGTATTTAGATAGCATTGTCTGCGCAAGACATTCCAGTGTTAATAAAACAACATCAAAATGGTAAAGAAACATACAAATATAGCATTACTGAACACATGTTGTGTATTTTTGCTGTGTTGCGATCAATAGTTTGACATTCTTTATCCATAAACATATTACAAAAATAATTGAGTAAATAGATGAAAATTAAAAAATACCTGTTTGTTTGACCAAAACCTTATATTTTTGATAAACTTAAATTAGACGTATAAGCTATGCTATATGTTGCAGTAGCTCTGTGTCTGTTGTGTTTATATATATATATATATATATATATATATATATATATATATATATATATATATATATATATATATATATATATATATATATATATATATATATATATATTTCTTTTTTCTCTCTTAACAGATCACTGGAATAAGAGACACATATATATACATATATACTAACAAAAATTACAGTCAAGGGTAAAAAATAGACGAGTATTTAAAAAAAAAAGAAAAAGAATGAAATAAGAAATACCGTCATATTATCAGTCATATATATGGAGGATTCAAGAAAGACAGACAGTTTTGAAAATTTTCTTAATAAATTTGGACAATGATTTTTATATTTTTACATTATTTGTGTTTATCAGTTCATTAAATTTGAAAGTGTTAGGATTTTTACAATATCTATTTTGGAAAAATATTTTTCTCTCATTCGAAAAGTACTTGCATTGCATAACATAATGAAATTCATCACCAATAGTTTTACAATCACAAATGGTACATATATTCTTAAATTTCTATCAATATTATCCCATCTACCTGTTTCAATTGGCAAATGATGATTACATGTTCGTAGTTTGTAAGTATAACTCTTAATTTTTTGGTAAATTCAGCAAATAATTTTCGAAACCAAAGTTTGTTTTAAAAATTATATAATTAATACACTTGGGTGATCTATCAACAGTGCTTCTCCATTTTTGTTCAAACTGATTTTTTTGGGGTTTCTTTAATAATTGACTTAAGCCAGTTAAAGCTATAAAATGTTTGACTTGTCCATATGTAAGACAATCCACAAGAATTAAGAATATATATACACATTTTATCCATAGGTTTGGAGTCGGGCCATTTTTAGCCAGTCTGTCGGGAACTCTTTAAAGATGGCCTCATAGTGTACTATTGTGACCTCTCTCCGTGTATGCTATTAAAATCATGCTTTCTGTAACATATGTAATGTGTTATTTGGCATTTTCTATAGATTTCTTTTTTTTTAATAATCCTAGCCTTGTGCTAGTTGACTTTGTGGCACAAATGTTCTGTGAATCTATTGAATGTTATTTAATAATGTGATGCATAATTAACCATTTGGAACATTAGCTTAGCACTTTTAGGATCAAAATAACCTATATTTTACAAATGCTTACTTACTTACTGTAGAAATAATATGAAACATTTTAATTAGCTACTATGATATTAAATCAACAAAAGCAAGTAGAAATCAGAAATAAAGCGGAAAAGGATGAGAGTTAACGACCACCTAAACGAATTAAAGTACATATATAATGAGTTTAGGAAAATTGGCTTAACCGGAATAAAGTCGTACATCGCTTTTGCGAAAAGAACAATGCAAATACAGGTACATGTGACTCGTCGACTAAAATTCATAGTTTATTCTATTGTTTATATTTTCAGTTTATCATCAAGTCATCAAGTCATGTGTGATATCCTAGCCTGTATTCCCATGAGCTTTTTTGCGTCTGATCTGGACGTATTTTGATTGTGTGAATGTATACTGGCTTGGGGTAAAAAGCTGAGTGAAGTGGGGTGGAGTGGAGTCTTATGGAGTCATGGAGTGGAGTCTGTATAATAACAGTACAAAAAGTTCAGAAAGTTATAAAAACAATTTGATGCACTTTCACAATATAATTAATAGAGCCCACCTTCCAATGAACCTGTCACCCTCGGGGTCACAAATTTCACAATTTTGAAAGAGGCATCCTTGATCATCATAACCCTGCACCTAGTTTATCTTCTTTATATACAGGGGAGAGAAGAAGAGTTTTAAAGAATTTATGCATTTTCACTAGATGATCAATAGAGCCCCTCCCTAACACCAGAACCTCTGACTCAGGGACCATGAAATTCACAATTTTGGAAGAGGCACCTTTCTTCATCATATCTATGTATTTAGTACAGCGGCTTAATGCCCAGGAGCAGAGAAGAGGATTTTTTAAAGAAATGATGCGCTTTCTCTGTAGAATCAATAGAGTCCCCCCTCCCACAGAACTCCTCACCCTGGGGCTAGAAATTTCACAATTTTGGATGAGGCACCCTTAATCATTATAACCATGCACCTAATTTATCTTCTTTATATACAGGGGAAGAGAAGAAGATTCATAAAGAATTTATGCATTTTCACTATATAATCAATAGAGCCCGCCCTAACACCAGAACTCCTAACCCAGGGGCCATGAAATTCACAATTTTGAAGAGACATCCTTGATCATCATAACCATGCAGCTAGCTTATCTTCTTTATATACAGGGGGGAGAAGAAGATTTTCAAAGAATTAATGCATTTTCACTATATAATCATTAGAGCCCCGCCCAACATATAACACTAGAACCCCTGACCCAAGGGCCATGAAATTCACAATTTTAGAAGAGCCCCCCTCCTCTTTATAACCATGTACTTAGTTCATCGGCTTAATAACCAGGAGCAGAAGAGTAGATTTTCAAAGAATTGATGCATTTTCACTTTATAATCATTAGAGCCCCGCCCTAACACCAGTTTGTCTTCATACCAAACAAAATAAAAGACAAGAATTTTCATAGTAAATACAGAGAGTATACAATGTAGTTTCTAATATAAGCAGTCGTCACGGTAGCTCAGTCGGTAGAGCGCTCTCTCCATGATTAGAAGGTCGTGTGTTCGAATCACGGCTGCAACTGACCTAAGTCGATAAAAGAGATAGGTAGCAACTGATCCTTTGCCACCGTTGGGCACTTTTGGCAAGTTGCGGGTCCTTCGGATGAGACCTTAAAAACCGAAGCCCAACGGTAGGCGTTGGCACGCTAAAGAATTCTCACTGCTCAATGGCCGTGAGTGCCGAGTAAAGGTCTAGACTTGATGCCCTTCGCCGGTATATGGTGACGTATCTATATTAGTGAAAAATTCTCGAACGGGGCGTAAAAATGCATGCAATCAATCAATCTAACATATAAGCAAAGGTGTTAAATCACGCATTCACTAGCTACAGCATCGGAATAATTTATGTAAATAAGTTTTTTGCAAGGCGTCACAAGGGACTGTCGTATCAAATCTTGATTTCAGTTGCGAATCGTATTTTGACGACGAGTGAAAGGAGAAGGGGGGCTGGTTGTAATAAGACTGATTTTGACCTGAAATTTCTTGTCCTTTTGAGGAAATAGTTTTGAAGGCTATGAACAAAAAATGTGAAACATAAGCAGTTCCTCCGATTTTGAGCCTGTCATGCATTACATTACATTGCTCACATGTAATAAGAAATACGTTAATCGTTGTAATAAAACTTGAACGTGGCTAAGGAGAGAAGATGATATTTCAGAAACTTATAGTTAATGACCCTTCTTTGATATACACCTCAGAATTTGCAATCCACCAGTGTAGACTATTTACATTAGGCAGTGCAATGCTAAAGAAAAGTGGGACATTTTTTTTTGAGTATCAATAGTTCATGTGAGTACGACAGAGAAAATCCTGCAATATCACCATACATCTGCATGTTTTCTGCTCAATTTGCAATTCTAAATCATCTCTCAAAAGAAAACAAGTAATAATAACCCACAGAGGTCTTAACTGGAGACCTATACTTTTGGAAATTTTTTTCCATTGATGATCACAATGGGGGTGTAATCACGCAGTCAGCGAAAGTTTGCTGTAGTGCACGAAAAGTTTTATCCCGATCCCATTCTGATAATTTTTCGTCGTGGATGCTACTGCCTTACATATTATTTTTCATAAGTATTGTCAATAACTAGAAAACTGACTGACCATTAAGCAAGAGCTCTGCAATAGAATGTGCTCCTAAAGGTGGGGTCTATAAAGAAAGATTTATCATATGAATATGGAAGCATCTTCAGATAGATAGATTGGCTGATCCCACCTTTGTTTTTGGAGATCCGCGTCACAGGCACCTGACGTTACTTATTTTCTTTCAATAAAAAAAAAAACCCCTACCTAATAATTCTTAGGAAGGGGGTAAATTTTTTTATTAGAAGAAAAATAAGTAACGTCAGGTGCATGCCTGTGGTCCGTGTTTGCTCTGTTCCCAATTTGTATTGTTTTAATAGACTTTTACTCGGCACTCAGGGCCATTGAGCAGTGAGGGTTCTTTGTCGTGCCAATGCCTACCGTGACACGGGACCTCGGTTTTTAAGGTCTTATCCGAAGGAGTCGCAACTTTTACTTCAAAGTGCCGAGCGCTTGGCGAAGGAACCGTTGCTATCTCTTTTATCGACTTCGGTCAGTCGCGGCCGTGATTCAAACCTTCCGATCACGGAGCGATCGCTCGATACCGACTGAGCTACCGTGACGGCAAATGTACACTCGAAATGAAAAAGAGTGAAGATAACGAACAGTGATCGATCTCATGAAAACTTCAAACAATACAAATTTTTGGACAGGGCATAAACACAGACCCCTGGAAATTCCAGAGGTGTGACCATGCAGGTGCCTAGGAGGAGTAAACACTCCCTGTTAACCGGTCACACCCGCTGTGAGCCCTATGTATTGATAAGGTACACATGCAAATGGAACAAAACAAAGGTCTAGTGTAACGTACGGTATCTTAAATTGTTCTGTTTTTTTATTGTTATGCAATGTTTGTTTATCTATCATTAAATTGCTCCGCGCGAGCAATGTTGTTATATATAACTGACCCCATTTAGAAAGATTGCTCCTCATGAGCAATGCATATTATGTATATATATATAGGCAGAGTGAAAACTTTGGGGCGCTCATTTAGTTTATTTCTATTACGGGATATATATGTAGTAAAAGTGCAGTTCGGTCAGTGTACGTTGTTTTAATTTTTATTTGTGATTTTTTTTTTAATTGGGATGTAAATAAACTGTAAACATTTTTGTTTTGCCTTTCATATTTAACCTCAAGCGTATGCTTTAGAGAGGGGGCATTTTTTTTCACAAGGATGATTATTAAAACTTGGAGTCATCTCAAACTCAGATTATGTAGTTAGAGCCATTTACCGCTCGACGGCGCTACACTAACTTTTGGTAGGCAACAAGTCAGCCAAAATACGACCCAGTGATATGCTACATAAGGTCATTATAACAACCATAGAATTTATGGAATGCTGACTTTAAACAAGGTTGTTGAAATTCCTGTAACAACAACTTATGTGTGAGTAGCCTGCCTCGGTTTAAAAATTGGTTGTACTCAGAGCATGCTCTTCAGTAGCGAATAAGTTGGGATACATAAACACCATATACAGGTGATAGTGGAATATTACTACATAAATAAGGAAAGTTGACTATGGAAAAGCTGAAGTCATCTTCCAATTTATTTGTTAGTTGACCTTTGTCCTCTGTAGTCAGTAAAACATCCAAATATGAATCAGATATGTGATCGACACACTCTATGGTGTCTTTTATTTCAAGTTCACTGGTATATATCGAGTCCACATAAAAATGGAAATAAATATTGTTATTTGATAAAACGTCGTCGATATATCTGAATGTCGAGTTGAAGCACTGTGGGGGCTAAAATGATCTTTCCCCAGGTGCATGGTGTCATGATTTGAACAAACTTGATTCTACACTATGTATTGAAGGGTTACACATAAGTTTAATTCATCTTTTTGGCCTAATTGTTCTTGAGAAGAAGATTTGGCATAAAATATAAAAATGTGTACTAGAGGACTTTTCGGTTTTTGTGTACGAATTGACTTTAAATCGAATAATTCACGAACAAGATATCTGCTCTCATATTCTTCATCACTTAAACGTTTCAGTTGGCAAAAAAATGCATCTTATTCATAAGAAGCATTAAAACACTGAGGGAAAGGTCGGTTCTGAGGAAATTATTAAAATAATGCAAAAATATGAAAAACTAGAGAAGATTGGAGAAGGTTTGTGATTTTTTCTTTTATATTTATTTTATTTTTTACATAATTTATAGCTTTAAACCAAGAAAATTAATTTTGGATTCAATATTCGATATATCGTAAACTGGAAGAAATTCAAATTCGGGTGGTTACGTTCCGAATACGTGTTCGAACAGCGTGTTTTCGACCCAAGTGGTTTTGTCTCGCGTATACAAACAATCAGGTGTGTAGGAAACACACAGGTATATACTGTAGCTATCAATAGCAAGAGCAAATGGCTTCATAGATATACGTGTCAATTAGGCTGTTTCTCTCATACAGATAGCATGACTAATTTAATGAAGAAGTGTAATAAAAATGTTCTGCTCTCTTCCTACGGTATTTTGCTTAAAGAATGAATTTTGATAAATGTGAATTGCAATATTCTAGACCAATCTTTTAATAAAACAAAGCTTGTAGGAATGTTTTGGAAAGACCCCACAAACAAAAAAATTAAATTTAATACGGAACTTTCGAGATACGCCGGAATCGTGGTTTACAGCTGACTTTTACACACAGCAGTCACGTGATAATAAGGAAATGTAGGGCATTGTAATGGCGAATGTTTACATCGCAACGAAATATTAAGCAGACGAAATTATTCGACGTCTTAAAAAAAGGAAGAACACAGATACTACCAGCCACTACTGGTGTTCTTTGCCAGGGTGTTCAGCAGACGGGAAGCCAGTTGAGGCACTTATCCTTGGATGCAAGGCATCCAATTTTAAGCGGAAACTCAAATTACGAAGGCAGTGGCCTCAGCAAGTCTTTCGAGATGAGGAGTTTTCCCCTGAACGATACCACTCCGTTTGTTCCCTACATTTTGCAGATGGCTGTCCCACTGAAAACAATCCTATCCCCACCCTATTTAGTCGCTACAATTTCAAGATTCCAAAATAGAAACCACCTCCATAGAAAAACGTCAGCATATGCATGCATATGCGAATACAACCGCTATGAATATACATATATGCCTCTACATCAACAGAGAAGAAGTGTGAAGAGGGTTAATGTAAAAAAAAAACAGGGCCATCCAGGAAGCTGACTAGATTCGAAGAATTCTTGAGTTGATGACACTCCTCAGAATTTGACTTGGTTTCAACACCTCTTTATACTTGCTAACTTTTTTTGGGGTAGCCGAGAGGCAGGTATACCAAATATTTAGCTCATGGATTAATCTCATATATAGGGTGTGTTACTAAGAAATATAAGATTCAAACTGCAAGTTCACTAATTTGTCTAAGTTTCAAATAAAAATCTAAATATTGTTAATATTTTATGAAAATATCTTAATTTTTTATTATATTACAAATGGTTTATTTCCTTAAATAAATTAATTACTGGTAATGGGTAAATATATTATATATATGTTTATTTATTTAGATTCACAAATAATTTAATATAATTCACACAGAATAATAGTATTTTGACTTTGAAAAGTATTACTATGTAAATGTATTTTATATAGGTATTTGGACCTCAAATTAAATGGCCTTCAAGAGCACAAGTAAGGAAATTCATGCCACACTCGTTCAAGAAAGCTTTTCCTAGGACAAGAGTTCAGAGTAATTGACTGAACAGAGATGTTTGTTCAGCGGCCACGTACCCCTACGGCACAGCATCAAACATACAATAACTATAAGAGCCATAACACATTAAAGTGCCTTGTTGGAATCACTCCCTCTTGTATCACCACTTGACAAACGAATAATGATCTACATATGATGATGTAATTGTACTATCCAAAGATTTGTTCATGAATGCTCTATGATCATGAATAGTAGCTATGCACATAATATGACATCTGAAACAAGTGCTTACATGTAAATTAAATCAAAAGAAAAAGATCTTTTTTATGTATATGAATGTTCATTCCATAAAGGCATCTTAATATATACCAGACCTGGGCTCAATTACTTTAAAAGTAATGCATTAAATTACAATTACTTCAAAATTTTTTGAATTACATTACACATTACATTTTATAAGAGAAAAACACAAATTTTATGACCACACAATTTATATCTATACTTTGGTTGTTATGCTTTCCCTCAGGTCTGTAAGTCAGAGTGGTATTTGGATTTTGTATTCATTTATCATGTTCATGTAGTTTACCAATCTACCATGATCTACAGTTGACAAAGAAAGTGGATCGGAACACTTTTAATGTTGTAGTTTTGTTGAGTCTCTGATGTTAGTTCCTCCCTTTTTTTTAAATAAATGTATTAATGTCACTTGTTTTGTGGCTTCTTTGAAACCTAATGATTTCTTTTTTTTTTCAAAAAAAATCTGGCTTTCTTCAATTGATTTTATAACTGTCTTGTCAAGAAGTTTTCCATCAAAACAATTATTTAGTATGTCTGTCAATCACCACTGAATAAACATTTTTTTTTTTTAAAAAGTAAGATATAGGATTTTAATTTTAAGACTTTAACATTATAAATAAAAAAAAATAACCTCTCAGTGACCTTTACTTGTTTCAGATTCAATAATGAAGAGAGATTTAAAACCAAAATGTAACTTAAAGGTAATGGTCACTACTGACATTTTTTTATTTAAATTAATGCATAACATTACAATTTCTTGTAATTGAAAGATGAGTCCATTACACATTACATCCAATTACTTTGAAAAAATGTAATGATTACAATGCATTACCATTACCCCAGGTCTGATACAAACTGTAATGTACATATTGTATTTATTTTTGAAAGAATTTAATCATATGATCATGATGATTGAAATATTTTATTGTTTGTTCCTAATTTATATTTATCAGTTCAGGTATTCTGCCATCAATAAATTATGAATATTAATGAAGCCTGTACCTTAGACCAAAAGTGTTTTAAGTTTTTCCTCACTGTTATAATCAAGAATGCCATAAATTAGTATGCATTACATGTTTATCTCATTCACAAATTTGTTACTCTGCTATACTTAGAGAGACATAATTGCAACTTTCAAATGTTTGTTGAAGAAATATTCACATTTTTGTACAATTTCCTCAAATATCAAAGGATCTTAATGTATTTGCTCACAGAAAAATCCACATTTTGTGTAAAAACACAGGAGCTGAAACAATTTTTTTTCTTCAATTTCTTTCATAGAGGTTGTTCAAGGACTTGCATGGGTTGTTTATTGAATGGTGAGTGCTAACTTCAGGTTCTTCTCCTGTATAGTCCTGTAGATTTATGTAATTGGCCAATACAGGATGAGATGACATGAGGCTTAAAAAATTGTCCCAAACACATGGAATATCTGTTCCGACTTGAGTGTGATAGTCTTTGTGCCTCTCACAGAATGAAGCCACAGCAAATATCAAAGCCGTACAGTGCTTACACGACCCATCATCTCTAAAATCAAGAGAACTTTTGTTCAAAGTGATGATCGAAGTATTGAATATGAAATTCCATGACATGAATAGTGTATTGAGCAATTTACATAATCATAAATGCTTGTAGACTGAGACAGGGCTCCCTCTGTGTATGTTTTTTTTTATGAACAAAAAGCATTAGTATATCTTTATGAAATAACATTTTTGATAATTATTGCTTTAAATCCTACTGGAGAATCTGTAGTCATAATGTGAAAACCTGAATATTTACACTACATCCACCTGAGTGAATCTGTCCATTGTCCTCAACAAATATCCGGGTCTTGTACGGATCTGCATTTGGCTAGTCTCAGGAACTGTGTCACACTTGATGTACTGAAAATCATCAGACGGGGGACACTTTCACTTTATCAACATGGTTGTTTTAGTCTGTATCCATTGTCTTGTCTCTGTCTGTTTTCAACCGAGAATGACGTACTCCAGCCATCGTTCAAAAGTTTTATGAAAACGTCGGAAATCTCAATGTTCGGCAGTTTTATGAGATCTTCAGACCACCTATAAACACTTGTTATATTTCGGAAAACTTTATCTCCAACAGTTTGACATCACCACCCTGTAATCATCTGCCACTTCTGAATTTCAACTCCCAGTTCACAAAGTCTTATCAAATGATGTTTTAAATATATTGAAAAAGCTATACCTTTAAGGGATAAAAGGTCTTTCAGCATAGGCACTTGCCAAGAATTGAAATTATAGTCGTAATCGCAGTCTGTATCTAATGACGCCATCGTTTACGATGAAAACGGAAGTAAACATGCCCTACATTTCACTTTTGCGTGATGTAAAAATCGGGTCGGAAACGTATCTCGGAAGTCGCGTATTAGATTTAAGGTCAGATACATTCTTCACCAGTTCACTGGTGAACACATACTGTATGTGTACTGGTACTTAAAAAGCGGGCTTCAAATTTTAGCTGCTTTGGCAATGACAACGATGTGCTAATTTATGAATACCACTAAGAAATCATTTATTAATAAAAAATACGATGTGTTAGCGTGTAGCACTATTCCATGAATACATCAATAACTCAATACCTAGTGATAGCGCTAAATTTTGAACATGCCAAATTATGTACATGGACAGTAATTGCTTCAAAATTACAGTTATGAATTAAATAATAAACAATATTGTTCTTCATGTTCTTAATTCAAACAGCATATGAAATATAAATATCATTCGTATAATTAACACTATCTTAATGATTAAGAATATGT
This sequence comes from Saccostrea echinata, assembly GCF_033153115.1. Classification (NCBI taxonomy): domain Eukaryota; kingdom Metazoa; phylum Mollusca; class Bivalvia; order Ostreida; family Ostreidae; genus Saccostrea; species Saccostrea echinata. Next base: position 13,764,552 of record NW_026889777.1, read on the forward strand.
GATTTGCAGTCAATAAATTTTAAATCATCCCTTTCATGTTTATCATTTTTACTTGGAACAAAACCACTCAGATCAAACATGTAATTGGGTCATAACCACTTGGGTAGAACTAGTTAGAATAATCTAACTTGTCTTCGTAAAAGCCCTCACCATAGTTGGAGTATGACCCATATAGTTGCAATTTAGCAAATCAGAGCATTTCCACTCTAAAACAATTTTGAAGAATACAAAAGGAGTTGCACTGAAAATAACTTGCTAATTAATCATAACAAACATTTCCGAGCTTATTTATGCCTTTTAACCTAGTAAAAAATTATTCATACAAAGACAAAAATTCAACTTGATTTTTCAAGTTATCTCAGTTTGAATTTACATGCCATTTTGACATTCAGAGCTCTCTGGATTATTCATAGTATATGAAATGTACACTAGAATTGTCTGCACCTGTT